>NC_042527.1:16629773-17339773 GCF_900963305.1 Echeneis naucrates | reverse complement strand
TGCCATCTCGACTCAATGGAGCATTGAGCATCACTGCACTGTGTGTGTGTGTGTGTGTTTGTGTGTTTGATCTATCCTTACTACCTTTTCCTCTTTATAAACGAGCGTGATATTTTGTAATTGCATACATGCCTGTATTTCCATAATGACGTCCATTGTGTGCTGCTGGATGGCTAAATGCGTGGACATGTAAGTGGATGGGTGCCTGTGAAAATGTGCTCAGTGTGCATGTGGTGTGTGTGTGTGTGTGTGTGTAATGGGTAGGTGGGGGTAACACTGGGGGGATGGGCAGCCTCCTATAGGCAGGGATTTAAAGGGACAGGCACTATTTTTTTCTGTGAACAAAGATTAGGCATGAATGCCCATAGGATACTGTGAATGACATGTGCACTCTGTTATCTGCGTTGGTGTTCAGCAGAAACATGTCTCTTATGTGTCCCCCGAGTATGTCCAACATTAAATCCACTAAGGGAGAGTAAGAAATTCTTTTTCTGATGGGAATTCAACATGAGGAGACTGACAGCTATTGTTACATTTAGCCTTGGTTCCCCCTTAAAGACGAAGGTCTTATCTGTCTTTCCAGATGTGTCATACTTCAGGAGGATGCCGTAGTCCTTATCTATAGAAGTGACGTGCTGGGTGTGCATGTTCTTGTCTGTGTGCGTGTGGTATTAATATCACAGCAGGGCAGATCATTGTTCTGCTATTGCCAATTAAATCCTGTCGTTTTTCACTTGTTACTCCCTGAAAATATTTTAATTTTTTTTTGTGAATGGTATGTGTATATTATGAGCTATGGTTCAGCAACAATTTCTTAGCCCTGAGGAACTCCCTTTTTACTACAGAAAGCTCCCAAACTTGGCCACGTGCCAGAGTGATGATAGAGGCTCTGCTCAGAGATGTTTCTTTCGTGCCACTGAACGGATCCTGCACCATATGTCTTTCCTTCCGCCGCTGAGTTTCAATTCATTACGTTGCAAGCTGACTGAGGCCTTCTGTCCATCTCAGGGTACAGTCTGGGCGAAGCAGAGACCCGGGAGTGTGTGTACTACAATGATAACTGGCGTACGGAGAGGACCAACCAGAGCGGCTTTGAGCGCTGCGAGGGGGAGAAAGACAAGCGACTGCACTGTTATGCCTCCTGGCTCAACTCCTCAGGGACCATCAAGCTGGTGAAGAAAGGCTGCTGGCTGGACGACTTCAACTGCTATGACAGGTTGGGTCACTGAGTGAAATCATCCTCATTGTGCTTTTACATAGTCCAGGTATCTGGCTCATACCCAGAGTGACTGGCAGGGAGTGAAACAGCCTCCCCACACACATGTAGTTCAGTGCATCTTTATTTCTATGACCTTGGGCATTTTCAGGGTTAGCAATAACAAATTTAGTGTGGAAACCATCTGGCTATTAGCCAGTCAACCAGAAAAAAGCAACCCCTTGCTGTTTGTAGCCTTTTAAATGTAAAATGATCAGTTCTGGTCCTCATATACGCTGAAATATCACTCAAATGTTTTGTTTTTCCTTCTTCTGACATTTTAAGTGTAAAAAATTTAGTGATAAATGTATTATTGTGGAAAATCTGCAGTTGCACCCAGTTTAACAAAAACCATGACAGAAAACAAAGACATACACATTCACCATGACTATTTGCATATTGATTGAAAGGCGTATTTACAATCCTTCATCTCCAACATTATTCTCAATACATATAAATGCGGTAAATATTCATGTCAGTACTCAGAGACAGCAGATGAAGCTAAGAACAGAATGACATAGAGCTGCAACTAATGATTGTTTTCATCATTAAAATAAACTATAAAATGACAAAAAAATAAATAAAAGAAAATAAAAAATGCACAGCACAGTTTTATCAGTGTGACAGAACTCACAAATATTAAGCTGAAAATAATCACATTTGAAGATAAAATACAGAAATGAATTTCCTTGTAAAGTGACTGAAAACATTGCTGATCATCAGAATAGCTTGTGAATTATTTTCTGTACCTACATTAGCCGGTGGCTTTGTATCGTGTATAAAACCAAATGTAAACTAAAAGGTATATGACTCACTGTGCACATATTTATAAACATCTATACACATACACACATGCACACACACAAAATACACAACATAGTATACTGAGTGTAAATTATTAATATGTTATGTAATACAAACTGAAGAGCCAGCCAAGTGGGTTGAAGGTAAAGGGAGGTTATCTCAAAATTAAGTTTTCCAGTTTTGATATAAAAGCTTTGATAGAACCAAGTGGAGGAGGCAGCCACCAAAAGTAGGGGATTTATTTTGAGCAAAGGTTGAGCAACTCGAACAGCTCGATGTTATTGGAGGAAATGGAAATAACCCGGTAGTCTGAAGCTCAGAGTCCAGAGCCAGGCAGATAGATGGCACATACATTCAGTGGCACTGGGGACATTCAGGATTTTGTACATCCTCGGGAGAATTTAAAAATAGCCCTTATCAGCAGCGAGTGCAGAGTTGAGTGGCGCGATCAAACTAGTCGATCCAGCCTTTAATATTCAAGCCACAGCATTCTGAACAAGCCGGGCACCACTGGTGGTTCATGATCCTAAGCTGGAGAAAAGAGGACCTCCAACAACAGATCTTAGATGGCACAGCTGTGTATAAAATAAGTCCTTTTGTTCGCAGCACTTGACAGCCTCTCTAGCGTTAAATGCAAAAGTAGTATTGAGATTGGCCTACGGTGTCTGAGTATTTCAGGGTCAATATTGGAGTTGTTGAAAGGCAGTTAAGTGACAGCTGTTTACTGTGGCTGTTTGATGACGGTCAGAAAGTGACTGCATTAAATCAAAAGCAGTATTTTCTTATTTATTCTTTTATGAAATAAAGGTTTTGCAATAAGACGCATACAAATTGTAGGTTGGGGCACATTTGCAAATATGTTGATGGTTTCCAGGGATATATCTGTGGCCTGAAGTGCTTTTGGCTGTAATTACACAGAGGGAATATAATGGGGCCTGGGAAAATAAATGTGCTCCTGGTCAGTTTAATCTAAGAGAAAAGCACTGTAAAATAACATCAGAGAATTAAAGGCAATGAACAGGTGGGCATCTGGGAGTAAGTTAAGAGGTAATGTCACAAAGAGTAATTGTTGTATTGAAGAGCAGAGACCAGCAGTTATTTTCATATAGTGTTTGAAATCCTGCAGTTCTTTTAAGTTTGGATCAAAGCTCGATTATATTGTTAAAAATAAGAATTGGATCACTCAAGTCGCTGGCAAAATTGATTATTTGGTGGAGTCAACACAAGCGTGCTGAGGTGAAAGGCAGTCCTAAGAACAAGGAGGACAAATATATGAGAGGCATGCACAGTTGTTGTCCTTCAAGATAAAATGTAGGTTCTGAAAAGCTTTGTTTGTTTTGGTATGATCATTTGGCTCTATTGCTAATTGTTAAAACAGCTTGAAGTGTGTCTTGTCGTCAGCATTTGGTTATTGCAGCAATAACGTTTGTGTGTGTGTGTGTGTGTGTGTGTGTGTGTGTGTGCGCGTGTGCATTTCATGTGATATTCGTTTAGGCAAGAGTGTGTCTCCATGGAGGAAAACCCTCAGGTCTTCTTCTGCTGCTGCGAGGGCAACTACTGCAATGAACGATTCACCCACCTTCCTGACATGATTGGCAATGGCAACCGAGGTGAGCACTAAATGCATCCTACGTATCGTACAAGCACAAAAATTGATCTTTGCTTTTCCCCTCCGATTAGCGAGAGCTGACGTTAGCCTTGCATGTCGGAGATGAAAAAAAACAAAACAATTGTGACAGTATTCTCCCTTTACACTCTGGCTGCTCCTGACCAAAGCCTTTCCTGGTTGTTAGTTCAGGCCATTTGTCAAGGAGGGGGAGGGGTATAAGAAAATGAGTGCCATCAACAATACGGTGTAATGTAAGAGAGAAAAATGAAACCATAATAATGAGGTGATGAGATATAAATATCACAAAGCCAGCTGCTGGCTATGTAATGACGCCTGTAAAAGGAGTAAAGATTGTGAGTGGACTAACCCAAACATGTCAGTAAAAAGCTAACATGCTAAGTAGCTAATGTTAGACTGATGAGTGTTGGGTAATAGAATTGCGTGGTGAGTTCTTGGGGGTGGTCACTTAGCCTTATGAAATGATCCCGCACCATAACAGGCTGTCTTGAGTTTACTATGGGTTCAATATTCGAGCTAGTTTGTCCCTGAAGAGTTGAAGGAAGGCAGAGTCCTGCTTTTTATTTGTGAAATTTATGATTTAATAACTAAATAAGCTGTCAAATACTACGTAATAAACTACGTCTGTCCACGACTGACAGTTGTGAGACTTCTCATCAAGTACTGCTCGGTCGACTCTCTTTTAAAAGCTGATAAGCGAGTCCATTAGCTTTGTGTGTATGGAAAAAAAAGAAAGTTTTAAGTATATTGCAGTTTTTATAGCTGATGTTGTATTGCAGGCAAAATGGAGACTAAAAGTGAAGCAGGAACACACAGTTATTTCACTTTTGTGTGAGTGACATTGGAGCACTTTGTCTATTTATTTTCTCAGTATAACACCTAGTTTTAGCCAGCCGAAGGGTCACAAATAGTTGAGGTTTTTTTAGGCAGTCACTTTTTTGTTGTCTAGTCTTTTGTCAGCTGAGGATTGACATTGGACAGTGGTGATAAAATGTTACCTTGCTCTTTTTAAAATCTGTGAGGGACATCTGTGATGCCTCTAATAACCTAAACACTATAAAGCTGACGTACTGCAATTATTCTGTTCCTCCCTGACAGTGAAAATTCGGCCCCCACAAAGAGTGCCCTCCCTGCTCAATGTGCTGGTGTATTCCTTACTGCCTCTCTGCGTGCTTTCCCTGGCCCTTGTTCTGGCCTTGTGGATGTACCGTCACCGCAAACCTCCCTACGGCCACGTGGACCTAAGCGAGGTGAGACAGGACATGCTCGACAGTGACTGTCATCTGAAGTGGCAGTCCGTGATATGTGTGAAACCAGCCTTCCTGTGCATGCAAGTTTGGGGTTTCCTCTCAGCTAATCAAGCATGCCTGTGTTTATTCTAATCACCCAGTTTGTCTTTTTGATATTCAGCTCATATTTTACTAGTAAGAGAAGCCCAAGAGCCACATCTTTTGAAAATGGGAATATTTCCTTGTCTTTTGTTTAGGATCCTGGGCCCACTCCTCCATCTCCCTTGATGGGTCTGAAACCTCTGCAGCTGCTGGAAATTAAAGCTAGGGGGCGCTTTGGTTGTGTTTGGAAGGCCCAACTGATGAGTGAATATGTTGCTGTCAAGATTTTCCCTGTTCAGGTACAACAGTAATAACAATTTAAGGCATTGATGTAATTGATATATTCTTGTACTTTTTTTTTGTTTGTTTGTTTGTTTGTTTTTTGTTTTATTTTGTTTTCTTGGCTAACAGCATGTGTAGTGACAAAATATTTTATTTGTAGTGCACTTTACATTTAAAACAATCTCAAAGTGCCAGATTGTAACAACCCTCTCTTAAAAGTGATAATAAAAGTGCCTTCTAACCAGGAGCGTTTTAGGTCCTTTGAATATCTTGACAGTCTGTGGAGCCCTCAGATGGTCAGGGAGGGGATCCAATAAATGTGGTACAGGACTTGCAAGTCCACATTACATTTGAGCCAAAGCACCACGAAAAATATTAAACCCACAACAGAAAATTGTCATTGTTTCCCCTGAATCCTTAATTTTTGCCATCTGGATTAATCTGTTGCACCATTAAAAAATTTACATATATATTCATCTGCATTTCTTCAACTGTTCTCCAGTCAGTTCTCCAAGATGTATGTTCTAGTTCTCACCTGGAAAACAAGTGTTAGATGTATTCCTTTAGAACTGATATATTTTATATATCACTGTTGTATATTTGGTGTAAATTGTATCATTTCTGGCCACCATCTTTTTGTTTGTTTGGAAAGAGGTGCAATTTAGGAAACGGCTTTATAGAAACTTTCTTTTCTTTTTTCCAAACAGCAGATACTTTTCATCCAAAGGATTCTGGGTCTACCATAATAACTTATGGGTTTTTTTCATAGATTATGATCAGTAATAATATTTTATGTCACTTGACATCAATGTGAATATGTATTTCTGAGGCAGCTTTGTGTAACATGAAAAGGAATTGAATAGAAGATTGCATATACCATAGAGACCTAAACACGCTGCTCTGTCTTTTTGTATGTTCGTGTAGGATAAGCAGTCATGGCAAAATGAGCGGGACATTTTCATGACACCGGGGATGCGACATGAAAACATCTTGCGCTACATCGCTGCAGAAAAACATGGAACCAACCTGGAGACGGAGCTGTGGCTCATCACAGAGTTTCATGAGAGGGTGAGAGCACATCTATTCTTATACACTCTTATATACACACACAGCAGATTCATGTTGAGGTTATAGGACGTCTGTGTTGACCAGAGCTGCTTTCCAATAAAGGCAGAGGGCTTTTTATTTACCTGAACAAAAGACCCCTGCCGCCTTTATTACATGTAGGATTTTATTGCAGATGGTTGGTTTGCAGTACCCAGCATGTTTCCAAGAGATGGAATGGTTTTGCTTCGACGTATTATTTAAGTCCGTGGTGCACAAATAAAAGAGGAATTAATGAAAAATACTGTTAGTATTGACGTAAGCTATAATATAACATTGAGGTGACCGGAACACGGTGTTCATTAGTCTCTTGTTAAAGAAGAAACGCATTACCATGAATGCAGGGTTAGGGGCAATTAGTGTTAAGGCTCGCCTCATAGCACCAAAAAACACAAAAACAGTGATGGATCCTAGAGGCTCTCTGGGAGGGGGCACAGGCAAAGAAGCCCAGATGTTCTATGAACACCTCAAATGGAAGGTATGGGTAAAGCTAGCCAAGCAATGGCACACAGGAAAACCTTTTTTCAGTAGTCATAGACTACAGCTCACATAACTGAGACAAATATTAATTCAATCAATTTGGGGGGGGGGGGTCTTTGCCCAGTTTTTTTCCTACATATTTGCCTGGTTTGCCTCTCCTGACTGGGTACCTCTGGAAACAAGCCTACTTCTGTCTCCCTGTTTGTTGCAATGTCTCCATTTTTCTCAATGAAAATTAAATTTTTCAGCTTAAGTGCATTGGACACCTCCTGTAATTCTTCCAGAAGTAAAGTAGGACAAATATAATCTATTCTAAATCATTTGTGCATCATTTGGGTCATACTGGACTAACTCCTGGCAATTCAAAACTAACGCTTCCAAGAAATAAAGCCAAATGTGTTCGGGTGTTAACCCTTGTTCTCCTAATCCTGATCTCTCGGTTAATCATTATTCCTGTTTTTGTGTTTTCTGTCTGCACAGGGTTCCCTGACAGACCACCTGAAGGGTAACACTGTGACCTGGACTGAGCTGTGTCACATAGCAGAGACCATGTCCCGCGGCTTGGCCTACCTCCATGAGGACATTCCCAGTTATAAGGGAGAGGGGCCAAAACCCACTATTGCACACAGGTAAGGGACACATACACTGTTAGACCAACGTTTAGTTGTACATCTAACCTTAAAATTAAGAGTGCACCTCTCTTGTTGTGCCCGATTTTGCGATTAGTGAGAGTTACATCTCAATAATTGCAGCAGTCACAGGGATGTTGTTTTTCAAACTTTTCCCAGGGACTTCAAGAGTAAGAATGTGATGCTTCGAGATGATTTAACTGCAGTTATTGGAGACTTTGGACTCGCTGTTCGATTTGAACCAGGAAAACCTCCAGGAGATACTCATGGCCAGGTATGACATGCATCGTCCAAGAAGCTGTCCCCTTTTTGGTACATATTGACATCAGATTAGTGGAATGTTTCTGCAATTGAGTAATAATTTTCTGGTCATGTGCATAAATTTAATGTGGTTCACAACACTGAAACAGTGTTTATAGTAAAAGTAGGGGTTTTGAATAAAGCTCTCCGACACTCTTTGCTGTTGTATGGGTTAATGATTCATCGTGACCGGAGTTCTTTGTCTCAGTTTGAAAAATGTATTTTCTTCAAAAATTCAAAAACCCCCAACACTGTGGCCATGTGTCATTTTAGTTTGATAACAAGAAGCATCCTTTCAAACTCATGCACCCTCTCATCTGTTGTCCTCCCAGGTGGGTACGAGGCGTTACATGGCTCCAGAGGTGCTAGAGGGAGCCATCAACTTTCAGCGAGACTCCTTCCTGAGGATAGACATGTATGCCATGGGCTTGGTGCTATGGGAGCTGGTGTCCCGCTGCACAGAGACTGACGGTGAGGCAAACTGTGCAGGAGGCTTCACATACATATGATAGGTCGCTGTGCCTCAGACTGACCTAACAGCCAGCAAATTAGTTTTTTGTTTTGTTTTTCTTATCCAGGCCAAAGGTTTAATGTGGGTAAAGTTTCTGTTTAAATACAGAACCACACGATTTATTTGACTCGGCCTTTTGTCTCGTGTTATTCCTGTGGCCCCTGCAGGTACAGTTGGTGAGTACATGCTGCCGTTCGAAGATGAAATAGGCCAGCATCCCTCCCTGGAGGACCTGCAGGATGTGGTTGTGCACAAGAAGATGCGTCCAGTCATCAAGGAGTGCTGGCTCAAACATCCTGTGAGTAACAGTGGAAGAATAGCTCCTGCACTTCCAACTGAAGGACTCAAAATCTAATCAACGTGACTCTTTGGATGAGATTAGAAAGTGAAACTTATTCTCCCGTGATTTCTGGGTTGTGCAAACAGGGTTTGAGCCAGATGTGCGAGACCATCGAGGAATGCTGGGACCACGATGCCGAGGCACGATTGTCAGCCGGCTGCGTGGAGGAGCGCATCGGCCAAATTGCCAGGATGATCAGCAGCACTACCTCAGACAGCCCCGTCTCCATTGTGACGTCTCTCACCAACGAGGACCTACCTCCCAAAGAGTCCAGCACCTGAACGGGTGACACCATCCTTTCACCTGAGCTCCTGACTTTTTATTTGTCAAACCCAAACTCAGCGGATCTCCGTGAATATTTAAGAAACATAAGAAAACAACTAGCAACTTGAATGCAGCTGCTATTTTATCCCAATAATGGTATTTTTTTTTCCCAGTTTTAATGTTCTCAGTGTGTAAAGTCAAATCTTACTAACACATCCATCTGCTGTAGTTTTGAAGTAGTTATAAGCTATGCGATGGGCACATCTGATCACACCCATGTGTCAAATTTTAAATGTCGTCATTACCTCATGTATTTTGTTTGTGTTGGTCTGTTTTCTTTTTTTTTTTTTTTTTTTTTTGGCGTGGGGGGTGGGGTGGGGTTGTTTTTTGTTTTTGTTTTTTTTTTTTTTTTTATTACCTCACGAGTTGTTTTCCGGTCTTGGTCATGATCGTCTGCGGCCAAATGAAATGAGTCTTTTGCTCCAAACCTCGGTCGACGTGCTGCACACCTCGGAGGAACCGTTTTGAGACTGTTAGAAAAATATATTCATCTTCCTCAGGGGTTGAAGCTTCTTTTTTCTTTTCCCCAAGTCGAGTGTCCTCCCTTCTGTAAAACCCATGAATGCCTCAGAATAGGAAAAAAAAAAAAGAGAGATCAAACGCATTGGAGCACAGCTGTTTAATCGAAAGCGAGGGAGCTACAATAGAAGCTGAACAGTTGTATTGGACATTTTGAACTTTTTGAAGATTTGGGACATTTTGTGTCTTGTCCCCCGGGGAACTACCTCTCAGGTATCCAGTAGGCTTCTCTGAAATATTTTCTCTTATTTGAGAGCGAAGCTATCCAGCTAGCTATCATGGACATATTCCTGGATTTATTTCTTTTATTTTTTCTTTTTGTTAGTTTGTTTTTTTTATTTTAAGAATTCAGAGTTACTCCTTTGCCAGTGCCAGGGGCATTGACAGATGCTGTCTGGAGTTGCAATGTTACACATTCTTGATTTTTATCTGTCTGTGTGAGTGAGTGAGTGTGTGTGTGTATATGAATGAGCATGCGTGTGTGTGTGTGTGCAAGAATTGAAGACAAAATGATATGAGATACACAGAGTGTTTTTAAAGTAAGAATTGTGGACAGGTATTTGGGCTTTATCCTTGCAAGGGCCATACTTGAGTAAGCAACATGTCTGTTTTTCATTTTCATGGGTGTTTGTTCAGTTCACTCAGCCGGACACCAGTCCCCTCAGATACCTCAGTCACTGTACGTCATGCAAGGAGAGCTCAAATGGTTGCCTTTGTCTCAAATGCAATGCCATAGTTGTACCATAACATGAATACCATACATTGAATGTCCGTTATGCTGCTGTGACTATTCCAGGATACTCAAGGATTTGTAGATGTACATGTGTTCTTTGTTAATATAACGCTAACATGTGATAACTATCCATGATATTATACGAGGCTAATATTCTGTTTTTGTGTTTGTTTTTGGGGTTGTGTTTTTTTTTTTGTTTTTTTTTTTTTTTTTTGACTGGGTAAGCCCTCAGCTGCTTACTCCTCCAGACTGACCTCAGATATTCTGACAAGTACCTCAGGCTTTTTCTACATGTATATCAAGTTGAGTTATGTATTTTATTGTGTTTTGGTAGTTGAGATATTTTATTGCCGGTTGGGCTTCTTTTGTCTACGGAGATTTGTTTTTTCCTTTTTCTTTTTCTTTTTCCGTTTTTCTTTCTTTAAATAGAGCCTGACCAGTTGTCACAGTGTTAGTGCTGTACAAACCTAAAAGAAGAGAGGCAGATTCTTGTAAATAGATGTGCACACACAGTTACAGTACACTGATTTCTTTTATTTAAAAAAAACAACAAAACACTAAAAACAAAATCAGGGCATTACAATTCTCATTTCACATAAACAGAAAAGGATTGCTCAGTTCCACAACCACATATTTGTTAGCCCTATGAGATATATATAAATATATATATATATATATACCTATGTATCTATATATAGATATGAATGGATATATATATAAATATAAAAATGGTGATTCTGTTATTGATTTTATTTTATTTTTTTTTTTATGAATTATGGTCTCAGTTCTCTGAATCAGAAGCTGTGTGGGTAGCACTTGCATCAGAAATCTTAGTATGATCCAAAAAAAAAAGAAAAAAACAACAAAAAAACAAACAAAAAAATATTCTAATGGTTTGGGGGCAGGTGGCTTCTGTGATTGTCCACTTGTTTGTAACGCCAGTTTGAACAGTATTACCTCAATATTAACCCGCTGATGTGATGTTCAGACCTGTTCAGTGATAGTTTAGCCACGTTAGACGACACACAGGCTCATCTGTTGTGCTTTGATTAGTGCTGTGGAAAGATGGTGATTTATTTTATTTTTAATTTTTTTTTTATTATTTTATTTTTTCTTTTTATTTTATTTTTAAATTTTTTCTTTTTGACCGTGGTCTGTAACGCTTGCTCCTGTGCAGTTTTGGTAAAGAACGTGGAAGAACAACAACAACAACAACAAAAAAAAACAAAAAAAAACAAAAAAAAAAAAAACATCAATCAGTACAGAACAGTGTTTTCAGTGTTTGGAAATCAATGACTCGTCTATAACAACATGATTGATTGACTTTGGTAATGCAGCCCCATTAGGACTAATAGAAACAGTGGCATGCGTTTGGTCCAAGGGTCCAGCAATATTTATTATACAGCAATATTTGAATCTCATAGTTCAAGTCATTAAACTCAGCTGTGACTTAGCAGTTTTCCTATGCAGATCATTGAGGTGCATCTCACCACACCTGGATCATGTTCTTCTGAGGATGCACGTCCAAGACGTGTCCTAATAGAAGAATTAACATTCTTTTGTGTGCGTGAGCTGTACGTGAGCCGGGTGCTTTCACGTATTGTGCCAGACAAACGTTGATCGCGTAGGAAAATGCTGCTGTGATCTGTGGTAACCTCCAAATGCTGTCTTACACCCAGCTCTTCTCAACAGAAAAACCAGTTACCTCATGCAGTACTTCGTTAGTAACACTAACATGGAGTCAGTCTCATCTTCAAAAACGGAAAGGAAAAAAAAAAAAGAAAAATGAAAAGCAAAAAAAAAAGGAAATTATCGATTATCGTGTATATATTTACTTGACAAATGTAAAAGGTTTCTTCCTTTTCATGTGTGAATCCTGTGAAAGCAAAGCCTGTTTTATTTTTTTTTTTTTTTGATTTACAGTCAACATATTGTTCATTTCTTGTAGTGTGAATGGATGTTGGACTGAATTGTGTGACTTTCCCTGTTCATGTGAACTGTGTGTGCATGATTGTGTGTGGTGTGTGTGTGTGTGTGTGTGTGTGTGTGTGTGTGTGTGTGAATGTTGGTTTCACTAAAACCGTATGAATGATAACTTTATTTGTGAGTTGAAATGCTTAGAAATATAACTAGATGAGAATACATCCATCTTTTTGTATATTAAAATAAAGACAAACACTGATTAACCATGAGAACTGAATTCTTTGTGTGTTTCCAATATTATTATTATATCATTTATTCTTTCATTGTAAAAATTCTCCTCTAGCATCACCTCATCATGTAAAGTTAAAAACTGATGGGGGGGTTTAGGCAGAAGAAAACAAAAAGCTTCAGAAGAGAGACAGTTTCCTTTTTCTGTATAGAAAAAAGGCCTGCGTGCAAAAGCAGCTTTTAAACATCACACCATCAGACCACTCAATATGAAAAAACATGCTTGTTTTCCTTCTTTATTTTCACATTTGCATGTTAGTACGGGATAATGTATGTTTTGGGTCATAGCAAAAATCCTGTTGGGGATTATGTTATTACTGATGGCCATTATCATTTACATTTATTCATTTGGCAAACGCTGACGAGCGAGGGACATCTGTCAGTAGAAGGCCTTGGTGCCAGTATCATGTACTAAATCCATTGAACAATTAACAGAACACCAGAATAACTCTTAGGTTGTAGTGGCCTAATATACTCCCCAGCCATCCAGTATCCACTAGTGCTGTGGTGGGGTCCACAGGGGGCAGGGGGCGGTGGGGGTCAGGGGGAGTCTAGTCCCTGTGGAGCAACAAGATTGTTGTTGAAAAATGAAACACATTGTTGATAGTGCGTCACATTTAGCAGATTGTGTAAAGCAGAGCAGGTCAATAAGTGTCTCCCTGCTGCTCTTCTGGTCATCTGGTCTCTGTGGAGGGGTCCGATCTCCTGTCTCTGAGGGGGGGCGATCTCTGGAGGGGTCTGGTGGAGAACTGTGGAGATCTCTAGGGGTCCAGTCTCTGGTGTAGTCTGGTCTGGTTCGGTCTATGCTCTGGGGGGGCTCGGTCTAGTCTCTAGTCTCTGGAGGGGTCTGGTTTCTGTGGAGATCTGGAGATCTCCAGGGATCCCGTCTCGGGTCTCCTCCCATCTAGGCTCTGGGGGACCCAGTCTCTGTGGAGGGGTTGTTGGATGCAGTTAATCAATACAGCTGTCTCGCCTCTCACACATTTCTTTGTTTTTTACGCTCTTGTGATCACATTAACAACAGACAGATACCTCCGTCAGAACGTGCTAACACTCCAAGAAGGCACTGCTTTTGAAACCAACAGTCAAAGTGACAATCACTGAAATACATTTAAACAAAATAACGCACGCTTGGTCATAATGTAGGACACGCAGCAGGTGCAGCGTCATGAGGATATAAATTACAAAGGTAATTTATTTATTTTTTACATATAATAATCTATAAATCATGTTAGTTACAGCCTAGTTTCCAAACATGATTAAAGATATGGCGATATGAATATATATGAAATATTGCCTGCGTTAATATTATGTATGATTGCACCCAGAAGTGGCATTTTTTCAGGCATGAAGCGTATTTGCAGCCACACCTGGTTGGACTCAGAGGAGTGATACCGCTTTAAGACACTCTACGTGCTCACCTGGACGCCAATTAGTCTCCAGGCAGGACACACCCGTACACTGTTTAAATATGAAAACCATCAGCACAACTGGGGTGTGTCGCAGCGGGGTTTTGTGTGTGTGTTTTGGGGTTTTGTTTGTTTTTTTTGCTTTTGGAATGAATTATTGATACAAAACAGAGTAAACATGCAGGTTTGTGTTTATTTCATCTTTGCAGAGCCCACGCAGGTGTTTAAGGGTTAGGGGGAACAGTGAACAGGTCAACATCCAGAAAATGAGTTTTTCTGTTTGTCTTATCAATACTTTACTCTGACATGGGGAGCTGTTGGAGAGAATTTACCGTTTTACTTTCGAGTAGCTTTAAGCCTGCTAGCAGATAATTTAGTTACCACTTAACATTATTGCTGCTGGCGCAGGGGTAAAAAGGTTTTATTCACTTTTTGGTGCTGGAAGCTGAGGCCTTTTGCGATTATGATTCATGTCCTGACCAATTTTGTCCTCCATCTCTATACATCTTCTTTTATGAGTACCTTTTTATTTTACACAAGTCCACTTATTGAAACCATGCATCACTGAGTGCTTAGTATATCTATTTGATCAACTATAATCTATTTTGTTCTTGTTTTCCTAAAGTCCTTCAGGGTGACCCTTGTGTACTCTAATGCTGAAACTGTACGATTAAATATTCAGAACACAAATCTGTTTAAATGGTTATCATTGAGGATAAACAAAATCTGTTAAAACAGTCACGAGAAGGAAATTGATGGGTGTTAGGTACTGTCCGAAAGTGTCTTAGATGTGGGAAATTGTTCAGTTTTAGATCACAAGCAAGACATTCTTCATGTTTATTGGTGAGGGAGGACCAACTGAGCTATGAGAGTGAAATGATACTAATAAAACTCAAGGCTGAATGGTACACTGAGTGTAGTTGGGCGTTGAGGGAGCTGTGTGTGTGTGTTTGTGTGTTTCTCTATCAGAGAAATGCTGTTTTTTATTGTCTACACTTGTCGTAGCTTGCCAACAAGGTTTTTGACATTTAAATATAAATTTGTCATCAAACCAAATGGCAAGATGCGTGTATTCAATAACCTCTTTCAATTTCTTTAATGGAGAGACCAAACATCCCTGTAAAATCCTACACCCTTTCCTTGCTGAACCCGGGAAACTACGGAGTGTCATTTAAACATTTAATGTTTTCTCCTTCAAACAAAGGGCATCATTTATAAAGATAACCATTAAAATTGAATATGGATATAAATCCGTCATTTCAATACTGATTACCATGAGTTATAGCACCAGAGATAAAGGATAGATGGATCAGCGCTGTGGAGGAAAATGAAGGGCCCAGTGGTTTTCTGGGAAAGGTATGAAATGTCACGTCCTTGTGTGAGAGTGGGCTGTGGACTTTATATTCTCCTTCTTGTTGTCCTTTCTGGGTCACATGCCTGAGTATTAGTTATACAACAGCATCCCCTTAAAATGGAGGTTGTTCATTGCAAATTTAAGTGTTCTTGGTTAGCACTCGGCACTGCACTTGTTATAGGTGATGATAAACAACACATAGTAGTAGGTAGGTAGGTGTTACAGTCTTTAGAGGAAAAATTGCATAATGCAGTCTGCATGGTAAACCATGATAAAACAAAAGTGGAATATATTATCAGTTCATAATAGTCTTGTAGAAAACATCTGAGGAAATGAACATGTATTGAGTTTGGTGTATGAATAAATGAAAGTGATTTTTATTTAAGGATACCAGTTATCATGGAGTGCTGCTGTTTTCTAATAGTAAAATAGTAGGATAATGGCCGTTGTTCTCTGTGATAAATTAGGACATTGTGGAGATTAAGTGAATAAAATTACAGATAAAAAATTTCAGTGAATTAAGTATAAATGTAATTACTATGAAAGCTCTCGGTCTGTCAGTTTTATGTCCAATGGTCTCGTCTACACTCCAGTGAAAAAAGAACTTGATTATGTTTGGAGATTAAATGCCGTATGTGGGGAAAGACTTTTAATTGAGTCACATTTTATTAATGTTAAAGGACTTCTTTGCAAAAAGCAGAAAAGGATGCTTTGTCACGTGTTAACTGTTAAATGACATAAATGTGTATCAATCCAATTTTTGTCATTAATGTTATAATTTTTTTCCCTTCCTCCCCCTCCTCTTGTTATGAACAACACCTCTTACTCAGATGGGTCGTGCACTGGCACCTGGCGGTGAGTGTGGGGAACTGCAGTTGAATTGCATGACTGAAGACAAAAGCAGCAGCAGAAGATTATTGTTTTTCTCAAGCATCAAAGAGAAAAAAAAGAGGAAATTGTCATTACCTAGATTTAAAATATCTGGAGCTTGTAAACAAAAAGGCAAGCTCATTCTGATGTGTTGATGTGTGCTGAAAGTCCGGAGTGAGGGTTAAGTGGGGTCGTGGGGTCGGGAGGACTTTGTGCATTCACCTGCAGCCCACCAATCCTGCCAATGGAAAAAAGGCTCATTGCAAAACATTCCCCTCAGCCATGTGAGCTCTTGGCAAGGGAGTGGGATGTTTTTGTGGGGGAGGGGGGGACCTGGCTCAAGAGCACTGCATCCCCCAGCAGGTTGGGAGTAGTTGGGGGCCAGTGGGCCACAGAGGGACATGTCTCCTACAGCAGGGACAGGAAAGCCAAAGACAAAGAAAACACCAGAAAGGGACACCCAACAGGCTCCCTCTGCTCCTCCTCAGGTTCTGGTGCTTGTAGGAAGAGGCAGCACCAGCCGTCATGTTGGACGGTCTGTAGGAGGAAGAGCACTGGAGGATGCTGGAGGAGAACCAGGCTTCCTTGATAAGTCCAAGACTCCAGCACCCTGTTGTCTTGTGTCTTATGGTCAAAGGTCAACACAGGATTAGAAAAATTAATTGGATTTCAGACAGCTGTAAGTCTGTTGTTTTTCTTAACTGTAAAAACTTCTGTTATTTTCAAATTTAAAAAAAAAAGGGCACAAAGAGAAAGGAAGGGGCGTGTAGAAAGTTCAGATGCTGTTTAACATCAGTGTTCAGCAAATGTTCTTGAGCGTCACCAACAAAAGGTGTGAACGAGCACACCTCTTACAAACAAAACCAGAGATGAAAGGAAGGCTGTTTATTTACACACACTCAAAGAGCAGCCATTAGAGGACATGGGAAATGTATAGACATCCAACTAAATGTTGTCCTCGTCTCTTCTACAGTCCTACACCTCACCCCACCCTCTTCTTCCTTTCACCTCCCTCTTCCACCCCACCTCCTGTGTTTTTTCATCCCTTCTTCTGCCTTTTCTGGTTGGATCTCTCACATCTGGTCAACATTTGTGCAGGCGCCATCGTTTAACATTTACACTGCAGTGGTCCGGATCTCAGTCACTTCACTGTCCTGCAAATTCTGCACTTTGAAAAACATCACCATTACCTGTTTTTAAAACTGAAGACAAAATTATTACCGTGCTATTGATGTTAAGCTGTCATGATAAATAGGCCCAAACTAAATCCACATATTTATAGAATTAAACTATTCCTACAGCAGACACTAAACATCGTCACATTTATTTCACAATTTAAGGCGAAGTAAATATGTCAAAGCTATTTTAGTAAGAGAACAAAAAAAAAGAGTTCAAATGACTGAAGAAGCATGGCAATGCAGATTTGGACAATCTGCCCGTTTATTGAGTTTAATGCAGACTTTGGGAACTTTAAATGGGAGAAAACGTGGTAAAGTTACTACGTCATTATGGCGCGACTGCCGTTGGTCAAAATAATAGGTTTTCCACATGAGAAAATTGCTACTTAAAAAAGGGAATAAAAAAATGCAACAAATACTTTAACTTTACCGTCAGAAAAAAAGAAAGAAAGAAAGAAAAGGGGCTCCGGCGTTTTGTTCGTTGTTTGTGTTGATCGGTGGCGGAAGGAAAGGACGTCCAATTACAGCGTCACGGGGGCGGGGCGACGCGCCTGTGACGTCCAATAAAAGCGCCCATCGTATGTGGGACAGCCAATCGGCGGGGCTGTTGGGAGGGCCATGGAAATAACCCAACCTTCCCTGTTGTGTTAGTCATTAAATTATAAGATATATATATATTATTTACAAATCAAATTAGAAAATGTTACATATTTATTTATGAATATAGTACGAGTGCTAAAAGTTGATCTCTGTGTTTGTCTACGTTTGATATACCTATCAGTTTTTTTCTCACACTTTTTTTTTAGTTTTCTCAACAGTCCTGGACTCTGCTGTAGAGATTTTCATGGCTGTAATATATAATTGAATACAGCTGAAGCTTCAATGTTGCCCCTTATATGCTTGGATAAACTTTGCCTTTGGGGTTTGGACTAACATTGTGAAATAAATTGTGAATGATGGGTATGGAGCCTAAAGCCTTTTCCCACCTCTACAGAAAAACGCTACAGGAAAAGCAGCAAATACCATTTGCACCACTATCACATCATGTGCAATCACTTAACTTGACCCCCGTGTGACTATCCTGTTGTGTTTTGTAATTGCTTTCCTCGGGTGTTTTATTCATCTCTAATTCCTCTTTCCCGTGTCTGTAAATAGCTGCTTCACCCTAATTTGTTCCACTTCTGTCTTGTTATCTTCTCTACGATATTGAAGTTTCTGTGGAGCCTTCATTCTTTGCAGTTCTTCTGTTCTTTGCTTTTTCCTCAATATTTGTTACTAGCTATTGGGGTTTTACCAGTGTTTAGATTCCCTCTTCCCTCTGCTTCTGTGTTTTGTTTTTTCAACCCACCTGCATGCAAGCACCTTCACTGAGCTTCTCTGCCTATATGCATCCATTTAGCTTCATAAATCCTTTAACCGGGACTGCACAAACAGACTAAAACATGGACCCATGTTTTTTTAATTTGTTAGAACTCCTCGTGTGGCTGTGTGGGAGATGAGGCATTTTAAGAGGTGTCAGAGAAGATTGGGCTGAGAAATGCCTTTTGCTGACTGGCTAAAGAATTCATTAATACCCCGAATTCCCTTCCAGACTAACCTCCAGCTGATGCTGCTGCTGCCCCCTCCAGCTCTGCTCTTGCTCCTGCCAACACCTATTCCTCTGCTCCAGCTGCTGTCCCCTCTGCTGCTGCTGCTCTGACATCCACAGCTGTTCCTGTTCTTAATCGTCCATCTGCCATCAGATGCAGCCAGAGAAAAAGCTAACAAAAGCTGAAAATATCGGCCGCTCTTCCTCAACTGCAGCGGATATGAACTGAGAAAATCGAGGACAGGCCACAAACATCTGAGGAAAGCTAGGAGAGAGAAGCTACAACTGAGTGACAACCAACAGCAGAAGCCCAGAGAAGTGGCTGGCTCCTTTGAACTGAACACTTCATATTCCTTCTTGTATACATCTTGAAGTTTGTGTCTTGCATGTGCTGTATGCAGCACAGATGATAAGCCTCCTCTTACAACTTCAAACTACCTGAACTAATTTAAAGGAGATTTCAATGTTGTACTCTTTTGTTGTATCTCTGAAGAGTTTATATCTCACTCCATAAGGATTAGCCCTCTATGCTACTGACAACAGAGACACATTCTGGTGCGCTGGTGTGTAAACACAATAAGTCTGTTCTATGTGTGCATATTGCACCCATAAAGCTATCATATGGTTATGCTCAAATATTTATGTATTGACTTTCAAAGTTTGCCAAGAACTCATGTTCAAACACTTGTCATACTGAAATTGCACTCACACTTATAATGCCTCTCAATAATTATTTAGATTATTTATACATCTTTTCTTTTAATGATAGCTGAGTATGTGATTAAAAACCATCCTGGAAGATTTAAATACAGTGTCTGTTATGCTGCATAGTTTTTATTTTTGAAGCTTCAACAGTTGTACTCAAATAAAGTATTTTTTGAATGACCAGTGAGCTTCATTATCTAATGAGCTGGACAGTAGGTACTTAATTAGTTATGCTATATCGCCACCCTTTGGTGTTTTCAGGTTACAACTACTGGGTTTATTTGCGTTACAGATCAAGGGTCAAAGTGAAAAAAGAGGCAATTCACTCAACCCTCCCTTTGGAGTATCGGGATAGTTTGGCTGTTTTTAAGGAGCTTTTTTATGTTTTGGTTTAGTTTTTGACTTCTTTCCATCATGATGTGAAAAAAAGATTTCAACTTAAAAGTTGCTGGGAAATTCCGTTTGACTTTGTTTTTATGCCATGAAGCCTAGAACCAGCCATGTGACTTGATTTTATAAACTGTTGTTGCAGCTGTGACTCTTAATGAGAAACATAAATTTGGTTCATTTGATGGAGTGCAAACAACTTCACTATTCAACTTCACACTCAACATTTTTAAACAGTCACGCACTGGATTATTCACTGAATATGCATCATAGATTATGATATGTCGAAAAGTGATAGATTATTAAATGATTAAACTGTCTGAATTAATTGTACTAATTCGCTGAACAAACACACACACAACCAATTTGATATAATTTCGCTTGAGAATATAAACCTTTGACATTGTTTTGAAAAAAGAGAGTTATCATCTCTGTCTACTGCCAATCCAGTGGCTCCACAAGGACCAGGAGCTCTGTCTGGAGAGTGTATTTGACACTGGATATAATTGAGAAGCAGGGTTCCTTCAGCAGGTGTATGGGAACTTTAGATGAGAATTTGAACAAAGCCCTGTCGAAACAAATAAATGTGCACATATTCCTTTGGGAGGTAGGGTGTGTAAGAACAAGGATTTTGGACAGTTTTTTTTTTTTTTTATGAGATGCATGTAATCAGGACCTCATGAACTCCACAAACCACCACACATCTGTTGCATCACTAATATTTCCACGTTGAGAATGAATTTCTGGTAGATACCCAGAAAGACTTCAAACTCAGACAATGGAGGAGAATATGTTGGTTGGGTTCAGGTGATTTTTGAGTGAGCAATATCCAAGGAATGACAAAAAAAGTAAAATTTTTAAAGTAAACCAAGTATTTTAAATAACACCAGCCATATCTATTAGCTGCATTACCACCTGCTCCAAAGAGGCTGGAAAACTTATCTTCATCTCTCCTGGAAAGACACCCTCTGCTCTTTGTAGTGAGACAATGGCACTACTACCTGATGTTTACCAAAAAGGCTTAAGATAGTTGAAATTCACATAAACTGTGCAAGTTTGCAAGAGGAATAATAAAATGGCATCGTGAAAGGCAGTAATTCTACACCACTTTTCCTGCACTGCTACTCAAAGTATTACAACACACACACAAAATGGGTGTGGAGCATTTTTCACACACATTTGACATTGTGGTTTGTCATCCTCGTCACCCAGTGCTGTTTACTCTACCTCCACAAAAAAAAAAAAAACGTATAAAAATAACATATATCGTTGCCATAAAAAAAAGTTCATCTAAAACTCTCCCGAGTTGAGAGCTCCTTTTCATTTTGATGTTTTTTTGTTGTTGTTGTTTTTTTTGTTTTTTTTTTTGGGGGGGGGGGTTGGGTATTAATAATCCCACCCGTCCGCCAGCACCTAAAGGCACCACTGCGCCATCACGAGTCGACCAATCAGAGCGCGTCCAGGAGGCCACGTGACGGGCCGACTGGTAAATTACAAATGACTGGAGAGCCGCCGATAGTCGGCTCCTTCTCGATGTACAGTGACTCACAGCAGACAACTTTTGGTCTTTGTTGGACTTTGTGTTATTTATTTATTTCTTTCTTTATCTTTTTTCCCCCCCTGCTAACGGAAATGTCTTTGGCTTTTCGCGGGCGCCATTGAACAAAACGTTATTTACACATCGTGGCCATTATGTCCGTAAACTGCCGAACAGGTGAGTCGAAATTAACGTTTTGCTTTTTCTTTTTTTTTTTACTTTGACTGTTTTGTTGTTGTTGTCGTTGTTTTGTGTGGGTTCTCTTTTCTATAACTTGGTAATAACATCAGTTTTCACGGTAAAACTGTCTGGAAAGAGAAAAATATTCAGGTCGTGTGATTTTTTTTTTTTTTTTTTTCGTCGCCTCCAAAGTTTAGTAAATGCCGTCATTCTCCTTCGTGTTGGTCTTTTTGACGTATAGCTTGTGTTGTTTTTGTGTGTGTTTGTAAAAATGCGTGGACAGATGTACTGTTGCTTTAGAAATATCGTGTTGAGCTAACTTCACAGCTGTGAGTTAAAGGGGGGAGTCCAGATAAAGTTTACAGTGAGTGAGTGGAGCTCATTTAAAAACTTCTACAGGACTTCAGAGTAATTAGTTTAATTGTGTGTAACTGTGTGTAACTGTGACACTTGTGTCTAATGCATAACTTCCTTGAAGACATTTTGACAACAGCAGATTCTGGTTTACAAAACAAGAGCTTCCATGAGAAGTGTTTGATGGTGAAGAATTGATGGTGGATTTGGAGTGGGGGGGGGGATCCAGCAGATGAGAAGCAAGACTCACAATCACACACGTCATCTTGTCCCATTTGTCTTCCAGCCCTCCAGGTACCAGGGCCGGAGCGCCTGTGAAGGGTGGACAGCTGCACTGGCTGCTGGGATGCTACGGAAGAGCAGCAGCAGCAGTGGCAGTGGGACAAAGCACCCCCCTGGTCCGTCACGACACCTCTCCAAGCCCCACTCAGGATCTCTGTCTGCTGGATCGGCCAAGACCTTGGATATGGGCCGCAGCTCCAACCCCCTCAGCAGCATGGGCCTGTCGTCTCGGCTGGTGGGGGCGCCCGGGGTGGACCCGGAGTATGTAATGCAGCTGGTGAATGATGTGCGGTGGTTCGCCGATGTGCTGCTCAACCTCAAGCATGCTTTCCAGTGTAAAGGTGAGTTCAGGAGCAACTGGGATGTGGGGGAAGGTCTGGGGGTTTGGGGGAAGTGGAATGCAACAAAGCAGCAAACTTAAAGAAAGAAAATCCCTCTTTGGATGATCTTTATTCACAATCAGTGTTGCATGGTCAATGCTATTCATGATTTTTACTTACGATGAAGCACCGATTAAGTCTTATTTCTGACTTGCTTATTTCCACTTTGAGAATTGAAAATGCCCAGAAAGACTTTAAACTCAGACAATTGAGGAGAACTTGTTGGGTTCAGGTGATTTTTGAGTGAAAGAAAGAAAATTAAGAAAGAAAGAAATTAAAGTTACTTTTTTTTTTTTTTTTTTTGGTTTACCAAGAGTTGTAGATAACACCAACCGTATCTATTAGCTGCATTACCATCTGCTCCAAAAAGGCTGCTGTCGTTGAAAAACTTATCTCCATCTTTCTTGGAAAGGAACCCTTTGCTCTTTGTAGTGAGGTAATGACACTACTACCTGATGTTTACCAATAAATCTAAAATTAGTTGAAATTCTCTACCAGTAAATTCCTTCATAGATGGATTCGGATCGTATTGTCAAGAAGTCATGTTGTGTTTTTCTGGCTGCTGGCTCAAGGAAACAATGAATAATCACGAGCAATGGCACCTTAAGCTTTTCAAACAGTGTCACAAGATGGATGTTACAAAGAGAGGACACATTTTTCTTGACTCTTGGGTAGTACGTCACATGTTCTGCTTTGACCAGTTATATGCCAAAAACTAGGTGCTTTTGGATGAATTGTGCAGGAAGACCTTTGGTGAAATGTTACAGATAAGTTTGCCATTGTGACACACTGTTAAGTGTTAAATGCATTGTGTGATAACAACCTCGCTGCTTGCTGCCTACTGGGGAGCTTTCAGTGCTGCTACTGTCTTTACAACCACACTCGACCACACACACACACGCACTGACTTCTCACTTGGTTTTAATGGCTTCGCAGTTTTTCCCTAGACGTGCACAAACGCTCTGCCCATGCAAACGTACATATAAAGTTACACAAGGCTTTATAGCAGCATAAAAACCGGTGCTAATTTAGAGTCTGTTTTTGTTCTGTAGTGTTTTCATTACCAGTCAGCGTATGTTACTTGTTTGACTGATTATAAAGAGAGAAAAAAAAAGACGAAGATTCAGAGCCCAAAGTGACATCATGGGTTTACAATTTTGTCCAATCACTATAGTGTCTGATTTATCTACTAACTGTTAAAACAGTGATTTTATAGGTTTATTTCATTTATAATGTCAGTGGATTCAATCTAATCAGCACATTTCCGACTTTACGTGGTGATGTCTGATGTATTAATTGATTGAAGTGATTTACTTCTTGAGAATTCATGCAGTAATACTGCCACTGTTAAAGCTAACACTACTCCTACTGTACAGCTAAAAGACACATACCCTCACACAGACACACACGGGTCCTGAAAGTCTGGCAGTGGGAGTGAGTTGTTTAGCAATTCCTCTGGCCGGAGGAGTGAGGCCTCTTTCAGCTTTGGCTTGCGTCATGCTGAGTGTTGTTCTGAGCCATCACAAAAACATTTGGGATATTTGCCTCCCCGTTTACAACGGTTCCTCTTCAGCAGGTGGGGATGAAATCATGTCATATGACCCCATAATGTCATTCAGCTCAGTTAAGATTAGTGGTTTATTTTTGTTTTTCTTTGCTTCGAGTCAAAGACTCATGTAAGATGCTGCTACCATAATGTGGTTTGCAGCCCAGTCAAAAGTAAACACTGAGTCACTTTCATTTCAAATGGGTAACGAAGAGTGGAAGATGATCACAGTTTAAGAAAGTGTGTTTTGTCAACGATCCTCCCAGCTTTAAATATACACTATGATCCCAGACACCAACACTTAGATCAAGTCTGAAGAGAAAAGTGATTTAGAGACAGACAGTTTGGAGCTTCCGAGCATTTATTCTTAACTTTTTAAGGAGTTCACAGCTACCCATACACTTAACATCCTGAGTCCTGTCAGTGATCAGTCTGGCTCTTGTCCATCGACACTGGAACATTCCTGATGGGTGTCTCTGAAAGACAGACACTATCACCATTTATAATGTTTTTCTTTGGTAGGGAAGTTCCTGTGGATGGGTTCATGCAATCTTCACTTGTGTCTCACCAGAGCATTTAAAATAAGAATTAGTCTGCATTTTATGCTTTATCAGCACAATAGATGCAAAAAAAAAACAAAAAACAAAAAAAAAAAAAACCCCAAAAAACGGGGTTCCTGTGATTAGTCTTTGCTGCAGCAGAAATAAAAAAAGTGAGTACTGCAAAGTAGTATTTAATCTGATTTATTTAAAAAAATGGATGGTACTCACAATGAAGTTCAAGAGTTTTTCACATAATCAGAAATGACAGCTACATACACTATGTCTCTGTTTTATGTGATTAGCAGCATAATAATAATGAACTTACAAGCACCAAGGACTTTGCATAAAAAGACTTAAATAAACATATAAACGTGTTAAAAGGGAAATAAAAAAAAATCAATCAGCTATTATATCAAATCTGATAAATAATATAATAATAATAATAATAATAATACTGGGGGAAAAACACATATAGCACAGTTAGCTTTTTGTCTGAAAAGACCAGAAACAGATTGAGGAAATCTGCTGTAACAGCAGTGAGGAAAGTGAGGAGTAAGTTATTGAGGCACATGCCAGCGCTCGTGTTGATCTTTTCATACTTGGAAAGCTCTGTCGCTGGAGTGTTGCGAAAAATCAGCATAATGCCTTTTCTCACTGATAGGCATACTCCCTGTAGAGGTCTGGCAGGCTTGGAGAGAGGCAGGTTTTGACTCTTTGTGTGTCGCATAACTTCTCATACAGAGAAGACTTTATGGAGGAAGATGCTCAGGGTTCCTCTCAAAGGTGCCAGCCAGTCTCAGGCTGGGAGCAGAGCACGTACGCCGCAAATTTGGCCGACGGACACCTAAAGGGGAACTCCATCAGGCGATTGAAAGCTTGAGTTAAGACACAATGTATTCACTCCCACTGCTTCACACCTATGGATTCCCCAGGGTCAGATTGTGGTGTAGATTTACACTTTCCCCCCATAACATTCACAGGGCTCACAAGAAGTGTTGCCCAACAATAGTCAGGTTGTCAAAGAATGTAACCCAAGAGAAGAATGTGATGTTGAATGAGTTTTGACTGAGCAGGTGACCCCTGTCCCTGTCTCCCCGTGTTCCTGAGATGATCTTTGTCCACTCCGACATGGCATCATCACACACTGTTCATCAGTGAACCTTAGTCTTTCACCCCAATCTCTTGCTGAAATGAAAGAAAACGCATATTGCTGTGCATCAAACCCCTAGGAAAATTCCTGTGGGATCAACATGTTATTGTCGTTTAGCGATTTCCTAAATTGGAATATCTCCAATGCAAGCGCACACATTGTGGGCTTAACTTCTCCCGATGTCAATATTAAAGGCATTTAATCATGGTGATTATACAGCACTTCAGGGCCGATGTGATGATAATAAGAAGAAAAAGAAATCGGACTAAGAAGTAAAAATGCCAGTGTATTTTTCTCATCCTGAAGTTTTTATTTGCATCTGCAGCAGAAGACAACTTGGTTAATGGTTTTAATCAGGATGAAAAAGCAGTTCTTCTCACACAGCCGAGCCACGGCCCCCCCTCCCATCCCCCCACTCTCCTGCATACTCGGCATTCCTTTAGAACAAATGTTCACTTGTAGCTATAGTGCCTTCAATAGACTAATGGTAGGTGTGAGGCCGATTGACTGTGAAAACTCCTAAAACAAATTCTGTTTAGATTTGTGGTCATTCTTAAATGATTATGTGTTCAAAGCTGTCTTTCTTTTAGAAATTTTAGGGAAGGAATTTGGAAAAAATGTATTTCTGTTTGTGTGGAATTCAAGGATAATATCTCAGGGCCACAGCTTCAGTACTTGAAGCAGATTGAACAGATTAAACATGCTGGTATATTTCTGAGAATAAATGAAATGAGAGAATGGTCACTGGGGGAATCACACTCTAGATGTGGTAGCCCTCTTAAGTATACGGGAAAAAACTTTTTGGTTTCTTTTTTTTATTATTTCTTTTTTGTTTTTTGCTTTGCCTTTCTTTTGTGCAAAATACCATTGTTGCACAAGCTCATGTATTAATCGCAAGTCCTGTTTCTTCACCATTTCACATCTTTGTTTTTCTTCTTCTTCTTTCTTTTTTTTTTTTTTTGAAGACCACAAAGAACAATGCATAATTTGCAAATGCAATGCAAATGAATAATTTTCCCACACAATATCGTTTTCGTTTTCCAAAATGTGTTTACACATAGTTGCGTGTAGTATAACACTTCCTCTGCCCTCATTATTAAACCAAAAAAGTTACTCTGTGTGTGTGTGTGTGTATGTGTGTGGAGTGATTATGGGCCGGATTATGGATTCTGGGCTGAACAATGGTGAGGTTGTGACTTTAAATGAAGATAGCCATCAGGACACTGGCTGAAATTCTGCTTCCTTGAATGCTTCTTTGCTCAGGTAAGTCCGTGTTACTTCATTTTGTCCCCTTGGCCACTGGTGGAGAAGAAAAACAAGTATTTCTCACTACCACTTTTAAACATGCACTTCAGAATAAAACCAACATTTCATAGCTTAGTAGCAGAGCATGAGGTTGAAAGTGAACATGCCACTTCCCTATGCTACAGAAAATTCCCTTTGTGCAGTTTGGTGCTGTGAGACGACGCATTAAATATCTGTAATGGACATTGTAATAGCGGAGGAACATATTTAGCTGACTCATTCATCCTTGTTTCACTATTAAACTGTGGCTTTCTTCAACTGTTGGTTTCACGCTGACATTGACTAGGGCTGGCTGCAGTCCAGTCAGAATGAATTGTTCAGAGTTGCACAGTGTCAGTCACTAAATGTGTTTTCTGACAGATTCCTCTTTTGGCGTCTGGTGTGGAATTAAAATGTTGAGAAACTGTTTGGCTGTAGTTTTCCAGGGACTTACTTTGTTGTTTAGTCACAGACTTATTTTCCTCTCTGCTCAGGAGACCTTAGATTGCAGCTGTATGGTAATTGGAAATTGTAGTAGCAATCAGAGAGACTGAATTTATGTCCTTTAATTGGCTTTTTGGAGTTAATGTGAGAATTAACTTAATTTTGTCAAATGAGGTTAATTTTCAGATTCAAACCAGTATAAAATTGATGTTTACTGGCCATTAAAGCCACTGCTGCCCCGTTCAAAATATATTCCCCAATACTTACCACAAATATCTGCTCTTGTCGCAGAAATGCCCCTGTGCCAACTCAAGTGGCCACTTGCGGGTGGTGCCTTCAATCAAGAAAAAAGCTGAATTCTAGCACATAATAGTTTAATGGCCTACTGCTCTTAGGAGAAAGAAAGAAGAGATTTGTTGGGCAGTAACTTTCCCCTGTGATACTGAAGGATGTTTTTGTGCAAGCTTGTGGTTGGGGTGTGTTTCCTGGGGTGGGATTTATGGTTATGGGCTCTGGATGTTTGTGTAGGAGATTGGTCATGGCGAGGGGTGTATTGGCCAGTGGAGCTTCTGCTAGCAGGGGGACGTCACTCGCTGGCGATTGGGCAAACCTACTGTAATTTACAACAGTGCATAGGGCCTGCGCAGTATGGGGGCCAATACTTGTGATGCTGTTTTGTGACTCACATTGTTGTTTTGTATAGAAAAGCAAACCGCTCATGTTACTCTACTCAGCTTTGATTTAAGAGACACAACAAAAGCACAAGTATGCCTGTCCCAACAAATGCTTTGATAGCGCTTCCTCTTAGTCACACTCATGGCATTTATTTTTCTCTTGCCCAATATTGTCGTCTCCAATGCTCATACTAGGGGACATCATTAATTCAGGTAGGTGGAGATGCCTTAACAAAATCTTGTGTTGTGAAGTCATTCACTGGCGTGCATCGCTCTGCACTAATGGAAGAAAACTGGCTGACAATGCCAGTTTTTCTCTGTTCCTGGTAACATTATAAGTCATTTTTGAGTCATTTTCAGTCACGACACATTGTCTTTTTCCAGCTTTTCAAATGTGAGATTTTCAGTTTTTCCTGTTTTATGTGTTTATAAAATTCACCACTTTGGAACAAAATAAACTATTTGAATGATTAATTATTTCCTTATCATTTCTTTGTTTAAGGGTTTAAGGAAATTGATTGACAGATCATAGCACAGAAGAGTTGTTATCCAGATCCAGTACAGTAAAATCAAATCGAGCATGGAGAGTTTACTTATTTTTCAATGGTTTGGAATATTTGAATAGGGGATGATATGTAGTGGTGTGGTCGCTTTCCGGTTTTCATCATCTCCAACTGGAGCTGATAGACTGAGGTGATCGAAAAACGGCGTCTTGTTTTGCACCTGCTCTTCAGTCCCCCAAACATGTAATGAAGTGTTTAAAGAATTAGCCTGACTGCGAAGCCTGGACCCCACAGAGTGTAGTTCACTAATAGGCTGGGAGCAGGTAGCTGTTTATGGAGTGCCTGCTGTTTACCGTCTGTGTGATGTCTGGTGCCTGTTTCGTCTCCAAACAAGGCATGGGAAAGACAGAGAGGCACCCAGCAATGCAGCTTTTGTTTGGTCAGAGTGGGAAATTAGTGTTTGGAGATGGCATCCTGACCAAACAATTCCACCTGTCGCAGATCAGGTTGCAGTCGGCTCTGCAACGCAAGCACAGTGTGTTACAGGGAGCGTTAAATGTTTTCTATCCTTGTGGTTTGTGCTTTAAGAGACTTGTGGATAATCCAACCTGAATTTATTTAGTCTGTGTTTCTCTGTTGGAAAAGGCAAAAAAGGGTCCGTTTCCATTTGGTCCATTCAAGGTCATGACGAAGTCTGCACAGAGAACAGCGTGTCACCATCAAGAGATCAGGCAAGGCGATGCGCATCTAAAAGAAAATCTGACAATCGTCTGTTTCAGTCTGTGTAATTCCGTCATCCTCCCTCTTTCCAGCAAAAGAAAAGCGGGGGAGGGATGATGCCGTAGCAATGTGGCCTCCCAGTAAAGCCCTGCGGCTGTTTCCCAAGCAGCACCGTGTCACCAGAGCTGCCGAGGCTTGTTTCATGTCGAGCAGATCGCGTGTCCAGACAGGCCAGTTGATTGCCTATTGTTATCAGCGGGGGGAGCAGAGGCTGTAACCTCTGTCAGACCACCTGAAGATTTGGATTAGATTGGTCTTCTCTGCTCGGGACACACAATGAGCTTTGTTAGACACAAAGGACCCCCCAACACACACAATTTAAAGGGTGACATTAATTTAAAAGGCAAATGTTTGACTTGAGTCACCTGCAACTCCTTGGAAAAGCCATTGTTATTTGCAACATATTCAGCATGAAGACTGACAGTAGAGAAGTGATTTTATTCAGAGTTTTATATCCAGCCTTTTTCTGAGAAAATCTGCAGCCTGTGGAATTCACTGTACCTGACAAGACTTGAGAGTGTTTTTGTTGTTGCTGGATATTCATATATTTTTGGGGAATGGGTATCTTTCATGGCTTGGTTTATAAAAGTTGGTTTATTAGAAATTTTAAATTCCAAATTGTACCAAATTGGTACAATTTAAAGAACAAATGAGCTCAGAAAAAAATCTTCATTTTCTGAAACAATACACTTTTATATACTTCTTTGACTGTGTGAATTTATATACTTTGTATGGGCTTTTTGTAGTTCTCTTTCATGTCTCGAAATACTTATCAACTGAAGGCTGTTAATTCAAATGGTAATTGAATGAAAATGACAAAAGCAGCACATACTGTATGGACAGGCATCTCAGACACTGTGCTGTACTCTCATGGCCATTTTAAACCTTTGTTTTAATCCCTTTGCTGTAGTTACCATACGTCATGGAAAACCAATGGAAACCTCTGCTTAAAATAAGTAAATTCAGGAAGCTGTGGACTGCTAGGTGACCTTTTCATTTAAAATTCAATTAGCTGTTCTATGCAGTTAGAGCTAAATATGCATACCCTAACAATATTTTTAACACACAGCTGTCCAGGGTTCTGAGTCAAAATATGGACTAGAAGTATGACTAACATGACTGCCAGGCACATGGCTCCACTGCAACATCTCAGATGAAAGTGTGTAGAACTCAATGGTCATTTTACAGAAAATAGAAAAAGAAGAAGTAAAACATACTTTTTTCTTTTGTTTTGGGCTGTTTGCTATTGTTTCATGTCATTTCGGGCTAAAGAGACAAATGTGTATTTAAAAACGTAGAATGTTTGGCAACACACTCTACTGTATATGGTTAGGTGGAGGTCAAGTACTGGAACTATTTGTCATAGTAATTGTTTTTTTTTCCTGAAAGAGGAGGAGGAGGTCTTGATCTTGTAGAAGACAAATGAAGGAGGCCGAGCGTGAAGCGTGGCTGGGACGCCGGCTCATCCCACCACTGTAAAGAAAGACAAGGCGGCCTTGAGCTGCGTTGACATCAGTAGGGGGTCTGCCTTCAAACAATATGTCCCAGCTCCATGCTTCATTGCTGTTATCTGTATCAAAACAATGGCATGGTCCCCACAATCAGCGACAAATTTCCAGTGCACTTTTTGATGGCATTGTTGTGACAAAACCACTCACCACTGATTTCCACCAGCTTTCTCTCACTTGTCTCACGCTGCTCTGAGCACAGATCCTCTCATATAATACAAAGGGCAACACTGGTGTTGATCAGTATGAGCTGTCAGACAAAATTTGGCCTTGTTTTGATAACTTTATTCCCATTTCTGTTTGTTAAATTGAATTATTTTGTTTGAATTTTTTAATCTGGGGTTTTAAGGTGAAGGATTAATAATGAAGCTAATAATGAATAAAGCCTAATTGCACAGAAACTGGTGACATTGCGTCCAAAAACCAATGTCTTGTACCTTATTAAGCATTGTTTTTTTTTTTTTCCCCTGGATCCAAATCTAAGTCCTTCAAAATTCAGCATCTGCAGATGTATGTCATGATTGTTATTTTTGTTCATATTATAGCAGAAAAATACACAGTTACAGTTTACACTCGACTCGGACAAATTTTTGTCAGTTCTGTGTGAAAGAAGACAGACTCTAATGACAGCCTCTTTTCCCTTTTGTCGTGTGGTGTAAATTGCTGGTAATCATCGGTGAGGACATGCTTTTGGACATCTGAAGGTCACTATCAGTGCGTATATTATTAATTAAAATTGCTGGTTGATGTTTATTTGTTTCTGCTGTCCCACAACATTGTCTGAACTCTGCCTGTTAGTTTGACAGCTGGCAGAGGTGGCAATTTAAATAAAATTTTCAATGATCTGATGAGAAGAAGGGTCAAAAGGAAGAGAAGGTTAGAAGGACTTCAAAGTCTGTGTGTGTGTGTGTGTGTGTGTGTGTGTGTGTGTGTGTGCGTGTGTGTGTGTGTGCGTGTGTGCGTGCGTGCTGGGGTCAGGGACCTCTCACCTTGGGGCAGGAGAGCAGGTGAGTCCTCTGCGCTGCAAGATGCTTTTCTCTAATCCACAACAGAGGAAGGTGTGGACAAGGATTGGCTGCCAAGCACAATGAGCATGCCATATTTTTTTTCTTATTAATTTGTGTGTATTTGTTTTGTTTGGAGTGAATCCTCAAGACACACCCTCTGCCTATTTCTCATCAGTAATAGAATACCAAAGCATATGGCATTAGTTTATCTGTCAAATGCGGATTAGAGCTAATTGAATTAGAGCATGGGTATATGACTAAAGGAGGAGCAGAAAGAGTAGCACACACAACCCGACTCCTATTTTCTCTCCCTTTGTAATTCCTTTTAACCCTTGTAATAAATTCGGTCTCTCTCGCTCTGCTGCTTGGTGGAATGGGCTTGATAAAAAACAGATGGCCTTTCAGTTTCCAGCCAGTGCCTTCATTTCTTCCAAAACAATGAGTTAGACATGAACTCACCTATTGTCTGGTGCCAACTTGCAGTGCCTCCACTGATGAACCTGCAGCAGACCCTGACACAAGCTGTCTTCCTGTTGACTGGAGAAAATCCATCATGTCTCTATTTGTATTTTCTTTCTTGGCAGCCTTTATATCGGAAAACGTAATTCTATGTAAAACACACCATGACACTGTTTTGCAAAGTGCTGCAGGGATTCTCTAAGTTGTATAGAAAAATGTAAAGTCAGGAAAACCTTTGGTTAAATTAAAAAATGCAGTTGAATGTGGTACTATTTATTACTTAGCCTGGTTCTACAGGAACAACATGCCAGTCATAGCAGAATATGGTCAATTTCTGAAGGGAGAGGAGTGATCTAAATGCATTTTGTACATTCTCTTAAAGTGTCGTCTTCTGCAGCCTCACTCATAACACAAAACCCAGATCTTCCTCAGCTTGATCATGACTCAAAATGTAATGGACTTTGACTTTGACTAATGATGCAAACTGTTCATGGTAGTTGGTTTTTCTGATTGTTGTTCATCAAGTTCATCATGTCTTCACATGTGATTGTGACCTCACTCAACCTGGGTCACTTTTTTTTTTTTTTCAGAAAATCTGGAATGTCTTCAGCAGGTGGTTATTGATTCAAGCTTAAGCAATAATTACTCAAATAAATATGATGTTTAATCTTTTCACTGTACCGTGGACCAATGACAAACAGGCTGGCTGCTGTGGCGATAAAATCTGTCATTGTGTTAAGTAGGACACCTGTGACCATGAAAGCACGTCGTCACCCCTGTGTGGAAATGTTCAAACCATGACTGAGATGTGTATATAGTAAAATGTGCTCCTTCCGTTTTACGTGCTGTCACCTTCTGCCTGGAGGAAGCAAAAAGACATTGCATGACAACAGTTTCATGTAACTGTGGGTGTAAAAGTTTCATCTGCATCCATCTCTGTCTTCAACATTTAATCTGGTGGCATGACAGCAAATACTGATAAAATATGTCAAGCTTGTCTTGATTGTATTAAAAAAAAAAAAAAGGGTGGCTGCAAAGTTTCGTATAATGGAAATTACTCATACTCATAACGATGACGAAAGGAATGCCAAGAATTAATGTGACGCTGTCTGATCATGACTCAAAATGTAATGGACTTTGACTAATGAAGCATGGTAGTTGGTTTTTCTGATAGTTGAAGCTTTCGTCATGTCTTCACACGTGATTGTGACCTCACTCAACCTGGGACACTTTTTTTTTTTTTTTTTTGCCAGAAAATCTGGAAGGTCTTCAGCAGGTGGTGCAAGAACGTTTGGCAGAGTTACTCCGTGTCCTCAAGGCTGTTATTGGCAAACACCAGACCCTCAACTCTGTGGACATCCTGGGAGCGGCCGGCACGGTCATTGCCAAGGTCAAAGGTCAGTACTAACTCCCCAGAATGCATGAGTGCACACAGACATACAGGTAAACACATGTGGGCGCCCAGATGATGCTTCAAGGTTTTGGCATGAAATCTTGCATTACTGGTTTAGGCTGAGGGTCGACGTCAGTCTTTCAAACCAGTGTGGGAAATACCTTGGAGGAATATCTTATTGATTTCTGCTCAGCTAGAGTTGGCCTGAAGATGTGTTTGTAAGAGTTCACTGTGCGAGAGGTTATTATTCCTTCAACAGCAGATCCATTTCCCATCCCCCCCCCCCTCGACTGAACACAAACAAAAGGAATCATAACTCACAAGTGGATCAGATAGAAATGTGATCCACTGCAAGGGTAATTCTTCACTTGACTTGCACACAAGAATCTGTACAGCGGAGACTACATGGCTGTAATTTGCATTCCATAATTCAGCGTCTGCAGAGGCCCCTCGACAGGCTGCTCGTCAGCCAAGCGCATCCATGTTTTTTCATTCTAGTCTCCCATGTCATGAGGTGAAGGTTGTCTGCCAGCTCACCTGCCCTGTTTCCGTATCTGAGTTGTGACCTGTTCCAAAGGAATGCTCCAGAGTGCATGTCTGTGATCTTCAGCCTATTGAGTGGCGCTTTCGACAGTGTGTAGAATGAGAAAAGGAAACAAAAGACACCCAGGTTTAGAACAGCCAAAGGCATTCTTGGCATGGTTTAGACAAACTTAAATAGCAGACTGTAGTGCCAGTGACAGGATGAAAAATTTACAATAAACAAAGTCTTGCTAATAATTGAAGACTTGTATTATTTAAACACTTCTATGTAGAACATTGAAGGCTGCAGTTTTATATGTTGTTGCTTCAAATTCCTATTAATTGGTATCAAGTATTAATTAAACAAACAAACAAACAAACAAACAGTGTTTGTGTGTGCTCATCAAATAATTTTTTTCTTCCAAATATTGTTGATACAAACACTTAATACATTTTAGATCAATTGAGTATTAATCAAGATATTTGATAGTTGCACCTCAAACGGTACAGATGGTACAGTACGGTATTACTGCACAGCAAAGCAAGTTGTTTCCACGATGTCCTGTTGACAAGTAGCAAATTGGGAATATGCCTGTCCACAAGGGGGTGCTTTACGCCCCCTCCTTCCCTGGTTGGACTGTCCCTAATGACCTCAGGTAACACTACAGGATCAGACAAAGAGCCAGAGGAAGACTAAAAGGAGACAAGGAGGAATGAATCAGTGAGACGTTAGAGATGAAGACTCAAAGGTTTTAAAGATAACAGGTCTTGTGGTCCGTTCTGTCTTCAGAGTGTGTTGTCTTTTCATTCATGTTGCTCTTTGATGCTTGGTCATGACACTTGGAGCATTTGGAGCTGCCAGAATTAACTGGGGAAAAAAAAAAAAAAGTACCCCCCCCCCCCCCCCGCCACCTCAGATGTGGTTGCCTAACCAGTTTCAAATGCCATTTATTGCACGTGTCACTGTTATCTACTCAAACTGCTCGCCTTCTACCGTCTATGTTACTTGACAGATTTTAATAAAACAGAAAATGTCTGGAACTTTTTCAGCTCCGCTCTGCTACGCAGTGAACAGGGCTTCATTCCAGTCAGAGAAAGCTATTGTTGTGTCACTCATCTGCCTTCTCTGTTTGTGTGTCTTAGAAGATATGATCTGTGCAACCACTTGTCTCTTTGGCCCAGACTAAACCCAGACAAGATTTCTTTTCTGGTTATAATTTAATTCACATTCAAAGTTCGGAAGGATGTGGCAATAAAAAAGTGTCAATCCTCTCTAATTAGTTACTTTCCCTGCTCTCTTTGCCAGCTGTTAGTGTCTTTACCTGACAAATAGGGAAACCGTGTTCGCTTACCACAGTGAAACTTTATTTGCATCATAGATACATTTTCTCTCTTTATTTGGATAAACTAAATTTTCCATTTGTTTAAGTCATCTAACAAAAACATGCTGTTCAGTTTTATTGAAATATTTCCTCAGTTTAAAATGTTCGCTTAACTAATTAACTTATAACATTGAAGTGGTATTACGTAGTAGCCTATCAGAGAAAAATCCTACATTATCACACTAGAATCGTCAGAGAATTATCATTGTACGAGTTGCGACTCAACCGTGAGAAAACAAAGGCCCCTGTACCTAAAAGATGGAGTTTCCATATTTCAATTGTGACAAGGGGGCAGAGCTCTGGAATCATTGTTATGAGACCCACAGGATGTCCTGAGGAAGAAGTCAGTGTAGAGTTGTACACGAGCATTCAGGGTCAGGGAGGCTCGCGCAACTGCATCTCCTCACTTGGTTTCTCCTTGGAACGCGGGGTTTCCTTCCCCAACCCAGAATGCCGTGTCTTTTCTGAGTTCCTTCACAAGTCGGGAATTAGCAGCTCCTCGGCCACCATTGAATTTGATTGACTTTGCTCTCATGAAAAGGAAATAGAAAAAGCTGGAAAGCAGCAGCGAAACTGGAACTGGTTGAAGTTTTTTGGGTTTTTTTTCCCCCTCCAAGCAACTAATTCACATTACTGAGGTTTTCTTGTCCCACTTACAAAGACAGTGATGCCAGGTGACAGAGAGAAAAGGTAAGTCTTGTCACAGCTCACTATAAAGTTTCATGTCACTAAACTCAAGCTGTGTGAGTGTTTCCTGTTGTGGGGCAGACAGGAAGTAGTCGGATTTCACTGCCTGTGTCTTTGGTTCCTCTGACTACTTACTGCAAATATCTTCTTGCTGAGTACACGGTTTCTCTGAGTAGGAAACAGCCGTGCCTACAATTAGAGATTTGTTTTGCTTTGTTGGCCCTGCAGTTCCAAAATGCTAGATGTGTCAATAGATTTTAAAGCAAGAAATTTGAATGGTTGGCTTTTTGGTGCATGAGCAACATGAAAGATGACCAATGGAATAATATTGCATTGGAACCAAGGCGGGAAAATTTGGGATTGTTTCTGAATACTCCTTGAAGATCCTTGAATCAGTTTCGGTAGGAATACTTGCACGTCATTTACCTTAATTTGCTTTTGTCTGAGTAGATGCCGTTTTAAAGCTGTTTTCATAATGTCTGCTTTTAAACATTTGACCTGTGTAGCTGCCCAAGGGGTTTGACTTTTGTATGTCATAGAGGAGCATGTTAACACTTGCTCAAAACTATTTTAGCTCTCTTGAAGGCGACTAAACCACTCACCGCAGAAGGGTTAAGTATGGCTCCAGTTGATTATAATAGCATCAATGCTATGCTATGGAGAAAAATTACATACATTCATTCTGTGTTTCATGCATTGTTTTAGGTTTTAATAATTAAATTTAGCTTTTTGTTTCACTACCATTTCCTCCATTAATCCAGTGTTCAAATCATCTGTGGTCAAATGTCAGCAACCGTCAACATACAGGCCGAGTTGTGTAAATACCTTTGTTGAACGATTTAGTGCATACAAACCTTTTTGCAATAGTATGTTATTTTGGCTTACAGGCCTTTGTGCTTTATCACTGTCTACAGGCGTTAACTTCAAGGAAGTGAACTCTGAAAACAAAACTGCTATATTTGGCGAGATACACAGATCCATTGACACTTTGGCTTTTACATTCGGCAATGTGTGAGTACAGCATTTGTTTGCCTTTTCAACACTACTGGATTTTTATTACTGTTTCAACTGCTTAGAAAAGTGCTGGTGATTTCAGCCAGCAGATGTCAAACTTCAGAGTTTGATGTTTTTATCTGTGTTTTGAGTCATTTCCTTTGTCAGAGCAATCAGTTTGAACACAATACTTACAATTATGACTGTATGAGAGTTGACTGAGATTTTTAAATCTGCCCCTCAGAGTTTCTGACTTCCTTATGGGAGATGTGGACAGTGGCTCAGGGTTGGGGATCCCCCAGACCAGGAGAAGCAGGGTGAGACATCTTTTCTTTTCTTTTTTCAAAACTTTGTTTTGAAACATGACTGTTTTCAAAGGGGTGCACTTAAAGCAATTTTACCATGGCCCATTTAAAAAAAAAAAAAAAACCTCAAAGACTTGCTTTCTGTACTTAATTGGGGTCTTCAGAGCCCAGCGGCTTCTGATGTCTGACTTTGATTGTATGTCTGCTCTTCCCTCCTTTTTAATCTAAAATGTCTTTTCACAGTCTTATGACAACCTCTCTGTGGATCCTGAGGGATATGTATCGGAGAAAAGTGACCTTGTGGGTAAGTGTTATTCACATTCTTTTTCAATAACCTCTGAGCAAAGTGGCTGTAAAATAAATGCATTCACAAATGTAATGGCTGTTAATGTATCCACCCCGCCTCAAATCATTTAATGGCAGTTTTTTAGACCAGGGCAGCCAGGGGTGTCGCTTTGTGAGTTAGCTGAGTGATTTAGGCTTTGGACTTTTGAATGCCTGAGGTAGACCCGCCCTAAACCTCTGTTTCCACCCCTGTTATTTCTGCTGCTTTTTTCATACTAGCTGCTCGTTTTCTCCCTCTCCGTCCACATATCTGACATTCTTTGCCTGTTGAGCTGCAGTTCCGTGTGGGATTTGAAACACATGGGGCTCGTGTTGAATCAGATGGCAGGCTGCTGGGAAAGGTGTATCACAGTTTAACCAATAATAACACAATAATACTGTTGGACTATTTTTGAAGATACCCAGCACTTTTACATCCTCCTACACTGTCAGCATTAATTACCTCAATGTTTCTTTTATTTACCACCCCCACACACTTGTTGGAGTAGTAAAACTAGAACAGATCAGTCCAGCGTTTGGAAATTCCATCGATACATTGTGTTTCGATCCACCTTGTTTTGATATGTGTCTCCCTTCTGCTGCCTCCACAGGCCCAGAGGTGCCATTGTCACGGGAGGAAGAAGTAGACCTGACGCTGCTGAAGAATGACAGCGGAGTGGAGTCTGCTCTTCTCTACGCCAAGGCCTGGTCCAAATACATCAAAGACCTTTTGGCCTGGATGGAGAAAAGACTATCCATGGGTGAGAGACTGAGACTATTGACAGTGTCTGGGGTTCTAATCAGAGGGTTACTGCATCAGGGCATTGTACTAGATAGTTATAATCTGATTTGCTATGTTGTGGCTGAAAATTATCCCCATCTCCCATTGCTTTACAGAGTTGTATATACATTTATTTGATCCAGGGCTGAAGCAACATAAAGCAACGTGTCAAAAGACTGTTGAGCCACTATAAGCCCTGGATTTAGTTGATTATATGAGCCAGCAGACTACGTAGCTCAACATCCCTGTAGAAGGCTTCACCCTAACTGGGATCTTCACGCCCTGTCCGGATATATTTATTTATGACAAATCTATAGTTATTTTTCCAAACCATTATGTTATTTGCGTTAATTCTTCAATTTGTTCAGTATAATATTTACTGTAATATGTGTAATGTATTTATCATAATGTGTCTTTGACCTTTTACCTGTTTGTTTGGGGCCATCATTGTACAATTAATCACAATACATATATGCTTGTATCAGAAAGCAATCGACTGTGATAAATAATTCTTTTATCCACTCCTACTTTTCCTCTCTTTTAGATATCGAGTATGCTAAAAATTATGCCAAAATGGCTGAGTCTGCAAAGACACTGGCCAGTCAACAGGTAACTAAGAAGACATTGTAAAATTATATTGCTTCTATTGGTATGAGACAATTCTTGTTAGCTTTCTTAAAAGAAGAGTACATGACGCGATAACGTATACATCCCTTTTTTTTTCTTTCTTTTTTTTTTAAACCAATCCAAGGACTACATGCCATTCAGCGATATCTACATTTCCACATTCAAGAAGGACATTGAATACAACCAGCTGCTTATTCAAACTGCAATAGCGCTTCAAACCAATAAATTCATCCAGGTAAGACAAGAATGTTGTTCCTTGCCAAATCTCAAAACATTTCTTGCCCGTTTCACTGAGAAAAACTTTCAGACTCCTGGCAGAGAATACTAAATAATGGCAAATCTTCATTCAAATCAGTTATTTACACAGAGCTTTCTTATTCTGCCATCCATCCAAGTTCGGATTGAGAAAGTTTAATGTAGCATCAAGGCTCCTGGTTTTCCTGATAGTGTTTTGTTGACTAATCCTGATCTGGAAATATCTTGATAGTGAAATTTTGATAATGAAGTTGGTTTGGAGAAAAAAAAAAAAAGCCATTTTGAAAACCCTGCTGTAACTGTTGACCTTAAATCTGTTTTCAGCCTCTTTTGGCGCGCAAGAATGAACTGGACAAGCTGAGGAAAGACATCAAGGAGCAGTGGCAGAGGGAACAAAAGAAAATGGTCTGTCTAGAATCTCTGTATAGTCATATACTATTACTGCAACCTATCCGTCTTTTGTGTTGTGCAACAGACTAATCTGCATTTCACAAAAAAAATGTTGTGAGGGATTATCAGTTATCAGCATAGTTAAACCCATGGCAATCTGGCAAGAGAAAGATAAATAGTGGTTGTTGTTTTTTTTTTTTCCTGCTTGACAAAATCCACTTTATCATTTTATGTGCAAAGTTGATCAGCCACAAAGGTGTAAAATTTTATTTGAGATAACGGTTACATGCACACGCCACATTGAATCGCTTAGGTTTATGTGGTTGATCTGTCGTTTTGGCAGCAAGAGGCAGATGCAACCTTGCGTAAGGCACGAGCGCTGAAGGCCCAGAGGAGAGAGGAGTACCAGAAAGCCCACTCATCTACCAACCGCTCCCAGGAGGAGCACTCTAATAATACTGGTAACAAACAGCTGGAGAAGAAGAGGAGGCTGGAAGAAGAGGCTCTGCAAAAGGTAGGCAGGGAAGAAGATAATAAAGTTTTAATCACCAGGATCAGCTGGGTGTTGCAGTTTAATTCGTATACAACTCATTTCACTTCTTCACACTACCCTCTGTATCTGTTGTTTTGTGGTCAGGCGGAGGAGGCCCAGGACCAGTACCAGACCTGTATGGCTGACGCAGGCGTCAGGAGGATGGATCTGGTCAACGCCAAGGGCACCATCCTCACACAGATCCGAGAGATGGTCTTCCAGTGTGACCTCACACTCAAAGCTGTGAGTAGATGGTACATAATAGAATAAGACAGCTAAACAGCCTGATGAAATTAGAAAGGAAATTGAATTGTCCAATGACATTTCATTATTTATATGAATGTAGATAGAGCTGTGAGAAAATTAACACTCCCACAAATGAAAATACAAAAACTAAAAGTTGCTTTTATTACATGGCCTTACAGTCAATCTATCTTTTTAAATTGCATAAGGCATGTTATGACTTCAGAAATACAGAATGCAAAAAAAAGGTTTTACATAATGAATTATCTGAATATTATGAGAGCAAAAAATTTTAGCGTTGTGCCAGTAGTCGAATGCACTAAATGTACTTGTGCTGGTGCTTTCACTAAACAAGACAAGACTAGAAATCACATGATATAAATAAACATGATCTGTTTTTCTGTTTCTATATATTTTAATGTATTTACTATAATTTCAAAATTCATTTGCCTTTGAGTGCATGGCTCATGACCAAGTTAAACACTTATATATTCAACTCTTATTTTGTCATCCTTCAGGTGACAGTGAACTGGTTTCAGATGCAGCAAACACAGACTGTGTCACTTCCTGCCCACTACCAGGCCCTGAGTGACAGTGCGAAGTTGTACGAACCGGGCGAATGTTACGCTGAGTTTGCCCGAAACCTGCCCAAAAATCTGCCTAAGGAGCGCCTGCACTCTGACTCCGTCTCCTCTGATAATACCAGGTACCGAAGACTCTGGCTTTGAAACTGCTGTGCAAAGCATGAAATTAACATTTCCAAAATCAGACCTAAGCGCCTCAACTTTGTGCAAGCATTATGAAATCTGCTTGCTACACTCCAGTATGACTGTTTACAACCGTTTAAACACTTTGGTCACATGGCACATTGTTGCACACAGCCATAATATGAGATCGTTTATTATCTGAGGTCATATTGTGGTGTCTGTTCAGCTGTCATGCACTTTAAAGTCATTTTGGGGTAAAACTAACTTTTACTTAGTGGTGTTTCTAAATATCCTGAAGTTGTTCCTGCCCATTTAGAACTTACTTGGTTCTTCTTTCAGCAAAGGCAACAGTGAGTCAGAGTGGGAGGAAGTGAAAGAGAGGGAACCTCAGAGAGACAGAGTGTATGTTGAATTTGTTGCCCTTCCTCAGGAAATATCTGTGGCGCAGGCTGAATACAGCAGGGGAGATTGTGAGCGTGAGAGTTTGGCTCTGGTTTAGAACCGTCCCTAAGACTCAGTGTCAAAGCAGTATCAGATTCAGCCACACACACAACACAAAAAGGAAAATAAGCAGTGCTTTATACCTTCACTTTCTTTGTACTGAGTTTATGTAAGATGACTTATTTTGTAGCTCTTTTATGATTGGTAGTTGTGTATAACAAATCGCAATAGCAGTTTTGGATTTAGATGAATTCTAAGAAAAAAAAAAACCAAGCGGAGTTTAGAAAGTCACATTACAACAATAGAAGGATTCAGTGAACTTACTGCAGCATAGAAGAGGTAATCTACTTAAATTGCACAACATTACTGCAGAAATACTGTTGTGCACAGATGTCAGATACAAATTTGGTTGAAAAATCAGCTTTCACAAAACTGTGGTTAATCTGTAAGTAGATAAAATGCTTGTGATCTTTGTAATAAGTGTTGGCAAAACAGATTACTTGCTAAAAATGTGAAAGCCAAAGATCTCAGCACTTAGTGACGTGAAGTAATTACTGAGTCGCTGGTATCAGTCTGCCACAGACACACTGCATAATGTGATAACATGATATAGTTTTGGGGCAGTTGGGACAATAGGAATTACTTAAAGGTAAAATCCATCACATGTAAACCTAAACGCTGACATTATGTCCCCCAGGTTTGTGTTCAAACGGTCAGTTGGCAGCACTCATTCCTCCCATGGCAACCTATCACAGGCATCTGGCACCTCCTGTGATGTGCTGAGTGGAGATGAAGCAGACTGTCCCTCACACCGACCGGGAAAGATCAGTGAGCGGAGGTCCAACAGCAGCACAGATATACAAGGTGCATATTCAGATATAAAGGAGTTTCAGCATCATGTGGCATGATCACAAGCCACACAAGGAGGGCCTTTGTATCTGCAAGAGCTCTGAATATCAGCAGACTGATCAGACTTTAGAGAAGCAGCACACTTTTACAGAATGAGTAATATAAGAATACAAGCAGCTGAAGTTATTCTTTTTCTAACTTGGATATGTACTATTTAGGTACTATTGCTAGAGGTAAGTGGTCAGATAACTAACTGCAGACCAACCTGCAAACCTGCCTGTTTCTTTATGTGATTCTCTCAGGGACTTGCCCCTTGGTTTGAGGGTAAGTCCCCGTACGCAAATAAAGTCAAAACACTGGGAGTTGTGTGTTGCTTACTCATGAGTCTGGAATATCTGTGTTGTTCTGGTTGTTTCTCAAAATAAAAGAAACCGTTGCAAAAATATCACTAAGTGCGCAGCTGTCATATCGTTGTATTCCTCAGTTGTTTCTGTTTGTATGTGACTGGTGGTTTGTATTTTTATCTTGCAGCGCTGAGAAGCCAGGCATCGCTGAGAGCTTGGGCTTCCAGCAGTCAGGGAAGCCAGGGCGGGATGTGCAGTGACTCGGAGAGTGCTGGAGGCAGCAGTGAGTCCAGGTCCATGGATTCCCCCACCGCTAGTCCAGGTATGAGGCTTTCACAACAATCCTTTTTTACGTTACTTTAAAAAAGCTCTTGAGGGTGTAATTAAATTTCAGTTTAGTTCATTTGTATAACTTGTACAAGTGTGTAGCTGATCCGCAACTACTCATCTCAAACTGCCCTCCCCTTTTTGCCTGAAACTGTTTGCCACACTTTGCAAAGCTATGAAATACTCATTTCTGTATCTGCACATTTTGCTATGTTCTTCGGCTTACATGATCTTTGTGCTGCACTGTCTTTGTGTACGTCTGTGGTGAAACTGCATCATCGTCACTGCACTTAAAAATCATGTTGGTTTGATACGTAAAATTAATTACTTTCCTTTTTGTGCAGGTGACTTCAAGCGACGGTTACCGAGGACTCCCTCCACCGGAACAATGTCTTCTGCTGATGACTTGGATGAGAGGGAGCCGCCATCACCCTCAGACAATGGTAAGACTTAAACTGTGTGTGTGTGTGTGTGTGTGTGTGTGTGTGTGTGTGTGTGTGTGTGTGTGTGTGTGTGTGTTTTGTCTTACTAATCTCATAAGGAATCCAGGCACTTGTCCTACTTACAAGGAGTAGGGGATGGGTGAGAGATGACTTTACATCTCAGAACCACTAATAGATGGGTCTGACTCAGTGATGATTTTTGCTTTCGTTTCATGTCTTTTCAGTTGAGAGAGCTGTGCAGAAATTAGGTTATGTTAGTTTTGGTATGTGGCCTCAGCCTATACTTCCTGTTTTGAAGAAGTCTGACTATCCTACTTTAAATAATATTTAAAATTTACATCAGAATTAAGACATTGTTAGTCGCATATTGCAGTATATTTTAATAAATTATGGATCTTATTATATAGATTATAAAATAATTACATATATCATGAAACAGAATAAAGTCATTCAACTAACTCTAATAACACTTAAGTACTTTCTGAGGTTATCAATGAACAACTGGAATGTACAAAAGCAAAAACTACTTGTTGTTTTGTTCATGTTAATAGAACTGCATCACTTCTCTAATTCAGCATGAGTGTTTTTAGTTCCCTCATTAGCTGTTCTGATTTTCAGGTCTGGCGGAGATGGTGACAGAGACGGCCAGCTCTCCGGGTCCTTTCCGAAATGCTCAGATGTCCAAAGCTGCTCAAACCCACAAACTGAGAAAACTGCGAGCACCTTCAAAATGCAGAGAGTGCGACAGTCTGGTCGTTTTCCACGGAGCTGAATGTGAAGAGGTATGTCGCTTTTAATTGGTTTCAGAAATTACAAGTATTCATCGATCAACCACTCTGAATTTGAGAGTTTCCTGATTGTCTTTCTCTGTTTTATTTTGTCAGTGCTCCCTGGCCTGCCATAAGAAGTGTTTAGAGACTCTTGCTATCCAGTGTGGTCATAAAAAGCTGCAAGGCAGGCTACACTTGTTTGGTATTGACTTTGCCCAAGCAGCAAAAAACAGCTCAGATGGTGTTCCCTTTATCATCAAGAAGTGCACATCTGAGATTGAGAGCCGAGCCCTCAATATCAAGGTAAACTTCAGTTTTGAGGGCTTTAAAATGACAATATATCAGTACTGTCTTTTTTTTTTTTTTGAGCTATACAACTTATGTTACGTTATTAGGTTAAATTACATCCTATGTCTTGGATATGTTGGGAAAGTTGCAAAAATGTTCTGATGTATGATTTTTACACACAGGGCATTTATCGTGTTAATGGTGCCAAATCACGTGTTGAGAAGCTCTGCCAGGCGTTTGAAAACGGGAAGGACTTGGTTGAACTGTCCGACCTTTCACCTCATGACATCAGCAATGTTCTCAAACTCTACCTGAGACAGGTACGTCTCAAATGTGGATGAAATTTATGTTGAAGTCATGAATGGATAGACATTTTGGTTTTGCTCATGTTAAAATTGTCATTATTACGGAAATTCCCCATGAATATTAATCAAGTATTTCTGATTCTGATTATGACTTGATATAAAAGCTCATAGATGCTTGTAGTTTGATTCTTTAAATAATCTTTAATGTCAGACGTGGTTGGCCATCTTTTTGGTTTAACTCTTATGTCTTTATGCTTCCAGTTACCAGAACCATTGATCTTGTACCGATACTACAATGATGTAATTGGCTTGTCCAAAGAATGTCAGAGAGTGATTGTGGAGGAAACTGATAAAAATCAGAGCACAGCGACAGAGGAGAAAAGCAGTCCAAGCATACAACTCAACAGAGTCATCTTCAAGATCCGAGATCTGCTCCGTCAGCTCCCCACAGCCAACTACAGGACTCTCCGTTACCTTATGGCACACCTGAACAGGTATGACTCAAAACAAAGAACAGCTAGTTCCCTGCAAGGAATTATGTCTTTTACTCTTTGCTCAAATGCATAGACAAACACAAACTTCCCCAAAACACACAAAGGTAAAGGGACACTTCCCTATGGCACAGAGGAACTAGTACAGAGAACATACAAGTCATGCGAATTTCTTTTTGAAGTCAGGAGGATTCAAATCTGTCACAAGCACAGATATTTTCAAAACAAATATTCTGTGGAAATATAATTTCCTTGCCTCAAAAGGACTGTCATCTCGGGGTATTTGATGTTCTCTTCTGTTTTTGTTTGCATACTTGCAGAATTCCAAGTGACAAAAAAATTTAGATTCTTAGCAGCTTCTTGAGGTAGATGAAATGTTCTGTCGGTTCCTGCAGAAAAATATTGATCTGCAGAAAGTCTGTCAATTTTTGGACAACTCTACATCAATAATGTCTGAAATATAAGAGAACTCCGTTACAAATAACTTATTCTCTGCAATACCACAGGGTGACAGAGCAGGCGGACGAGAACAAGATGACTGCCAGTAACCTGGGCATTATCTTTGGCCCCACGCTGGTGAAGCCTCGGCAGACTGATGCAGAGGTGTCCCTGTCCTCCTTAGTGGACTACCCCTACCAGGCCTTGATGGTGGAGCTGTTGGTGCAAAACTTCCGAACAGTCTTTGACGTCTCACCTCTGGCTGGCTCCAACATGGCCACCATAGGCCAGGGGTCCCCCAGACTCACTCCTCAGGAGAAGGTGCAGCGGCTCAGCAGGCACTCCACATCCCTGATGGACATCAAGGAGGTGAGGAAGGATTCAGGGTGTGGGGTAAACGGGTTAAAATAGAGGTGGGAATGAGAAGTAAATAGGTCTTGTAGGTACCTATAAAACCCCTGACATTGACAAAATTATGTCTTTGTTATGTAACAATGTGCATTCGCAAAATTAGAATCCACTTCCTACTGAACTACTCATTGATACATGATATTCAGACAACTGTTTATTGTGCCCCTCCAGAGTGCCAAAGCGTACAAAAGATACTCGTCAGTGATCCCATCCACACACATCCTGGATGAAGTGCAGGAGGTCCAGCCAGGAACGGACAGAAGCAAGGTCTCGTCCGTGGACGAACTCAATGGGATCCAGACGTCTAGTGGAGGAGATCTCCAGAGGTCAACCTTAGTGTTTGGCCGTCCCAGCATCACCATTCCTCCTCCTACCAATGTGGCACCGAAGGTCCAGCTACGTACGCAGCGTGCCAGGCACGTGTCTCGACCAATCAGCATGCCACTGGAACGTCTGCCCAACCCCGCTCAGATCATCGAGAGGAGTAATCAAAACCCTGCTGCTAATGATGACGCCACCTCCTCTGAGCGGGACATCATGGCCAAAACTTTACAGGAGATACCTGAGGCAGAAAAGGTGCGCCCATATGGCTCATCCAGAGTGAGCACCTACTACATTACACCTTTCATTGACACACAGACAATGCAGAGGAAAACATGGGACAGGAAGTACAAGCACTATGATGTTACACCGAGGACTGCCATGATTGTGGCCAACCTGCCATCTGCCAGCTCTGGAGTACAACCTATAAAGGCCACGACACCCGTCAGTGTTAACCCAGCTGGAACCTCTGCACCCGTAGTGTCCACGTCTAGTTTGAGCACAACTTTCTCCACCAACCCCAGCACGGTGTCAGTTAAGCCTGGCTGGACTTCTAAAAGGGAAAATGGCTCAGATAGTTCAGCCAGTGAATCTGGCAGCTCACCAAACCTTCTAACACTCAGGCCTCCGAGGACTCTGCAGCCTCCTCCTGGAACTTTCTACAAGCCCCCTGTTACCGTGAACAACAGAGCTAGGACGCTTCCCAACTGGACTACCACTCTTACCACCATCACCACCACCACTGCCACCACCACCTCCTCACTTGCCCCCGTCAACCACAGCCAGGTAGTCACTTCATCCCCTGCCCTTACAACCCGACCACAGACAAAACTCCAAACGCAGGACTCCACCGACAGCGCCGTTGACCCCGGGGGGTCGACCTCCACTAGTCTTTCACCGCCCCAGTCCCCACCCCCGAGCAGCTCTGACGACCTAAGTCCCAGTGAGATTAAACCCGTATACCAAAGACTGCGACCACGGCGGCTGCAGGAGCTTGAACACAGAGAGGCTCATTTTGTCTGATGCCAAAAAAAAAAAAGCTATTATATCTGTAAATATTAATGTATTGGTTCCATTGTGTATGCTGGGGGACATATTTTTTTACAAACAGCTGAGAGGGAGAGAAAATATAGGCTTGTGAAAATACACCATGAAAGTGTTATAAGTACTAATATATTCTATTTTACACATTAAAGTCAAGGTGTCAACAGTGACTGAGCTAAAAATTCATATCAAGAATTTTTGGTCTCATGTTCTTAAATAACAAATATGTGAATATCTCTCGTCTGTTTTCATGTCAAAGAAACTTTACCAACCACAAAATGTATTTCTTTCCATGAAGAATCGTAAGCCTATAATTTTTTTGTTATATTTGTCCTAAAAATTATATTTTATTGTAATCACACAATGCACTTAATACAGGTTCTAATTCTAATTTTGTCTTTATTGTTAAGATTTGCTAATTTCGTATTTATTCCACAAGGAATAGATTGAAGTATTTTTAAGGTTCTGAATTATAAAGAATTCATCTTTTTTTACCTTTTAAGTTTTCCATCATAGTCATCTTGATTGGTACATTTTTTTTTCTCAGTATGTAAGCCTTATGTATCTGTTTACGTTTTTTATATTCATTCATACATACTGCATGTTTGTCATGGTAATGTTGTCCATCTCAATGTTGTGAAAAATGACATGCAACAGTTGCAAATTGCTGCAAATTAAAAAAATATATATAGTTTAAACCTTTATTTCTGTTTCAATGAGTGTTTTATAAAATAATTGCTTCAGTAAACAAACCTAAGTTGTTTTTTTTTTTTTTTTGAAGCCTTGTGGTGATTATTTATACTTATCAAACATTCCTTGTATTCCTGTTGAATTGCAGGCTCATGTTTTTCACCCCTTGTAATCTTTTCTTATGTTTGCCTTATTGGAGAAAGAATGCGTAGAATTTTTTGAAGAGGTTTGAGGGCTGAAACTTGTAATGACTTGAAATTGTCCAAGGTGACATCCCCATATTTTTAGATTTTCTTGTAATTCTTCCTTAGAATGATGTCTTTAGGAAACTAATTTCTTACTGGAATTTCATTTTTCTTACTTATTGAATTTGGCTTTTCTAGCGAGAAATTTTCACATTTCTTCATCTAGACCTCTTGGAAATTATTAGCAAGTAAACCATAAATTATAGGCCGAACTCAAGAAATTGAGTCAAAGCTAAAAACAAAGAAAACAAAAGCTCACAAGTGACAATCAGAAAATGGGGAATGATGAGTTTTTGCTTGAAAAATTAATCAAAAGTTCAATCAATTATCCAATTATTAACTGATTGATTAATCAGTTCAGCTCTATTCCAGTTTTTGTTCAGGGAACTAAAGTTATATCTAACTTTTGTGACAGATCCTTCTGTTGTGTTGTGTTGTGTTGTGTGTGTGTGTGTGTGTGTGTGTTCGTGTGTGTGTGTGTTACATTTCAGCCTGTAGTGTATTTCTACCATGTAACCAACTAGATTTATACTTGTGTTTTGCAGAGTGAGGCACCAGGAGTAGAGTTCTGTTTCAGAGTAAGCTGTGTCTGTTGTTTTTTACAGTGTGCAGCAGCTTCAAGCAGGTGGTTGTACAGTCCTTCTGTCAAAGCCTCACATTCCCCCGACCCTCGTCCACCTCGTCGAGCAGCTCAGCGCCGTGACTCACCTCAGAGGTGTGAGACACCCCATCGTCTCAGGGCCGGGGTCATCTGCTGCTGTTGCAAAGTCAAAAGTGCTTTATCTTGTTGGGTGTTCGGACCGGCAGAGTGACTCACAACTATTACAGTGGATCTCACACTTGGACACTGTGACCTATGTGTCCCGAAAACCTGTACCCCCTCCCAACCCCGCCAAATCCCAAACCTCCACCCAACTGTCCCTCTCTGCACCTAGAAGTTCGCTCACCCTCTCAGGCAAATATCCCCCTAATTCTGCCTCAAAATGGATGACTTGTCTTTTTCTGCCTGCCCATGTTGAGCTGGGAGATTAGAGCAATCAGATTAGGAGTACTGCTGACCTGCAGGCAGAGAGAGGGAGAGGGAGAGAGAGAGAGAGAGAGAGAGAGAGAGCTGGAGGGAGAGAGAGTGGACAACAGCAAGTCATACGGAGCTCCTCTTTTCTACCTGGCTTAATGTTTTTTTCTGTTACCTCAGCTTCTTTGTGAATCTTTCTAGATGTCGCACAACTTCTATATTAATCCCTAAGAGGTAAGGATCAGAATTTACTGTTTTATTCTTGTCGCTGACAAAATTAGATGAGCAGGAAGAGCTGACAGGTGTGTGGTTGCTAATTAGTCTTTCAGTAGATTATAGATATAATGTTGTGACATCCTGGTGAGTTGTTTTTTTGTTTTGTTTTTTTTTTTTATATAGCTTCTAGTTATGCTTTTTCTTTTTCTTTCTTTTTTTAATAATGAGACCTGTCTGCCACGTAATTTCTATTTCTGTCAATCTTGCTCAAAGACATCTCGTCATGTATAGTCGTCTTCTTACTGTTTGGGTTATAAGGTGATTTATAAGCCAGACTCTCAGTGATAGCCTTTATTCTCCTAGTGTTCCGCTGTTTTTCTAGTTTATGTCCCTGCATCCTCAGTCTGGCAGACTGCAGTAATCTATTGGACATGTCACTGAACAAATTACTCCCCATGTCTGACATTTTCTAAGGCCATCTGCACATAACCTGCAGATGTGATTGGCATTTAAATTGGGTTTTGTTGTTGTTGTTGTTGTTTTTTTGCATCTGTAAAATTAATTTTTCCTTTCAAAATAAGTGCATGATAATGTAGATATCATAGCGCATTGGGTGTACGCAGTAAAGCGTCGTGCATAGTTAATAGTTTTAAAGATGTTATTCCAAAAATGTAGTTTCCTGCAAAGAAGCCGCCACCTTTTGCTAACATGATAGCTGATAGCTGATATTGTTTTGCTGTGGAACAAGCAAAGGCGCAGTTTTTCCAAAAAGTCTAAAGCGATACAGTTTGAGTAAAGGGGAAGTCAAAACCAAAACCAGGGCACATTCAGTCTATGACGTGTGTGTTTCCTGCTGTCAAAATAATGTTTTCAGCTGAGTAATGAGTGAATTCTCTCTACTACCTGACTTCTTCACATCCTTCTATAAAGGATTTTGTGAAGGATGTAGATGTTTCAGTACCATGACACGTTTCACATAGATGAATAATGGTAAATATTTTGCCTGACGTCAATATAACTTCACGTCATCACTGTGTGTGTGTGTGTCACAGTCTGATGACCCCCCCTCCAGGGGTTAAGCTGCGGAGCAATGAAGACAGGCTCCCAAATCGGCCTGTTACTGTGGAAAAACTGGACCCTCCGCAAGAGACAGAAGGTACGATCGTTTGCTGTGAATGAGGTTGGATTACGCCTTAGAAACAACTTTGGAGCAAACAAAATCAACACAAACTAAAGCTGGCAGCAGCTCTCTGATGAACTCTGTAGTGACCTTAAAGTTGAGGGATTGTTCTGCACTGTGCAGGTGTTCAAATTTCTCTGGCATTTCACGGACTCTGTTGCCTGTTTCTGTCCAGATCCGCTTCCTGGTGGAGATATTCTGGCCTGTGTTGTTATTCATTGGCCTGGTGTGGCTGAGGAAGGCCAACCCACTCTACCAGCAGCATGAATGTAAGAATTCATTCCCGACTAACAGGCCGCCTCAGTAATCTATTTTTAAAAAATGGCACGCAAACACTTCTTCTTCTCATAGAGACAATAGGTAACCCTTTGGCAACTCTTTTGAATCACAAGTCTTCAATGTGTTGTCTGCTCCCTCAGGCCATTTCCCCAACAAGGCAATGCCCTCAGCAGGGATTTTGCCCTGGATACAAGGCATTTTCTGCAACGCCAACAACCCCTGCTTCAAATATCAAACCAGAGGAGAGTCTCCAGGAGTGGTCTCTAACTATAACAACTCATTGTAAGCTTCTTGTACCTTATAAACTCCCACTGTAGCAGAGACTTCATAAAACTAGCTATTTGACATTTCCATTGGCATTTGCTTCCAGTTATTAACAGTTAGACATGTAAAAGTCTCATATTGTATGAAGGGAGCTACTCTTGTCTTTTATAGTTATGAAGGAGGTCGAGGTACTTTAGTGATACTGTGAAAGTATCAAATTGCTCAGTCCAAACTGAAATATACACATAAAACTCAATACGAGCCAGCAGGACTTCTTTGACTTTGTAATGTCACAAGAAAGCAGCCGCTGCTTTCAGCTCAAGCCCAGCTCACTTGGAGCCGCCAACCAACCTGGCAGGATACGGTTTCTCTGAGTGTTTACCAGAAATCTGCTCTGTTAATATTCGATCGTTCTGAAATCAGCCAGCCAATCAGAAAGACGCCTCAGGTCCCCTCATCTGAGCACAAACTTCACTGGTGCTCAAAGCTGCAAATATGGCTTCACATGGATATCAGAACTCCAAATAAAATGCAGGAAAACTGTAAAGTATGAAAAGAAATCAGTAAGTTGTGAAAATATTAAATATTTTCTTATTAACACAAACATTTATGAGTTGTTGTTGTTTTTTTGTTTTTTTTTTTTTCCTCTTTTGGCTTTTTCCAGATTGGCACGGTTTTATGTTGACGTACAGGAGCTTCTGCTCAATGAAACGGAGGTCCAAAGGCTCGGCCGGCTTTGGCACGATGTATCATCCTTCTCAAACTTCATGGAGACGTTACGCAACAACCCTTCTATGGTGTCAGGTAAAGGGAAAATGTGACACATTCTTCATACTGTGGTACGTCCCTTCAGAGTGAAACAGGAGTCACCAAGAGGCAACAACATAAAACACTAAATCATGTATAAGGTGCAACAAATAGATAATTCTGAAAATTGTTTTGACTAAATAAGCTTAATATTGCTGCTTTGTCGCCTCTGTCTTTTTCCTGTCAAACATCTCCTCTATAGTTTCTTGTCTCTTCTTCAGTATGATCTCTGTAAATGAATCTTTTCACAGTCGATGATTCACATTCATTGGATGTTACATTTTCACTGTTGGATCTAAACTATATAAGATATATACAGCAGGTTCACTGGCTTTACTGACAGTTGCACTGAGATTATCCAGAATAAAGGTGCTCTGTTTAATTTACTGTTATTTTGATTCATCTCTGAAGTATTCACTTGGTGTTTTTTTATGGCTGGTGTTTCAGTTGAGATCATCTTCAACATTTATGTGCCACTGTGAATCATTTCCTCTGAGCAGTCCAGTGCTGGCCGGGTCAGTATTGCTTTTAGTGTCTCTGACCGATCACCGTCTTCCTGCTTCTGATTTTCCGTCTAGGCCGCGGGCTCAAGATAAACGACATTCTGAAGGACGATGAAGTTCTCACAGCCTTCCTGTTGCGTGATGCAGGTCTCTCGGACTCGATAGTCTACCAGCTTGTCAATGCAGAAATAAGGCTAGAACAGGTGCGTTGCTGTCTAAACTAATGTTAGGTCGAGTCCAGACATGCGCATCATCTACATCTGCACCTCCTCCTCTCTCTGTCACTGCCTCCAGTTTGCCTTTGGTATCCCAGACCTGCAGCTGAAAGACATCGCCTGCAGTCAGGCCTTGCTGGAGCGCTTCATCATCTTTCCCAGTCGAATGGGGCTCCACGGGGTCCGCAACGCCATGTGTGCTCTCAGCCAGCAAAGGCTGCAGAAGATAGAGGACGTGCTCTACGCTAATTTAGACTTCTTCAAGATCTTCAAACTGGTCAGTGGCTTGAGTGAAAGTACATCTAGCATATATTCGAAAATGAGACAGTGGCATGTCGTATCCAGTCACCTCATCACTTCTTGTTGTTCCTAACATCTTCCTGTGATGGTAAAGGATGTTTTCTGGCAGACATGGCAGGAAAAATGGAAAAATGCTGTCTGCCTTATGTGTGACATAATTTTTTGCCATCTCAAAAGACAAGGATTATTTGAATGAACAAGAATCTCAGAAGAAATGGCCTCACAACTATATAGTTACATTTTAGAAGATATTTTAATCTGCTAATTTTTTGCTAAATAAATTACATAAAAGAAGTAATTTAGAAACAAAGACAAAAAACTAAATCAATGTCAGACAATAACTAATATTGAGTCTGTAAAATGTAAAATAGGAAGATATTAATAGATGCCTCTTCTGCTGAGGGAACGCAGGTGAACAGACGCTTGGTGTCTGAATCCATTTACTGAAACCTTTTCTTTGGCCGAGTGCAGCTGTGCTGATGATACAGTTGGCACCGGTACCTGAACAGTAGCACATTTAGAAGAACAGTTTAGAGGTAGCTGATGGACAAACCCAATACACCTGAACTGAACTGCACACGGATCAGCAGGGGTTCAGCCGGATTTATATTGGTTTTATAGTGCTGTTTGTGTTCAGTGGAGGACACGTTTTATGAGAATTGCGACAAGGTGGTTGGTTTGACGTGGAGTTGTTAGTTATTCCAGTGCTGCATGTGAGGCCAAGTCCCTGATTGCACTTTTCAGGTAACCCCGTTCGTTCAGTCAGTGACGATATTTGGGGTTTAAAAATAAACCAGTGGCTCTGCTTGGAAGTGTTGACAGATGGCAAGAAATATGAATACAGGTGGAGCAGGGAGCTTTTTGGCACCATACCGCAACTTTAAATGAAAGAAAACCTTTTCTTTGTTATTCATTTTTACTTCCAACACCTTCATTTTTTTTTTGCAACATGTTGGTATTCAGATTGAACCTGAGTGAGTCAGGTGATGGGCTCAGGCAGCAGCCATGGCATTAACCCTCTTGGCCTGTTTTTCTAATGGGCTTAGCGCAGACCCCACCACCCCGCCTCCTCGGCCTGCAAGGTATTCTCTAAGACATGATGCTGCGTCTTGCATAAGTACTCCGCAAACATGTGCCATGTGGCGGGCGTTGCTGCCTGGCTGGTTATCTGGTTGCTGGAGAACCTGCCTGTAGAGCCAAAACAGGGAGAGCATGGCGAGTTAGTCTGGCTCCAAATTCCTCTTCCCTGAAGATATAAAGATTTGGCTTGTGAATATTTGAAAAGTCGGAGAAGACGTGTGAACATGACAGCCATAATTAGATAGCACTGTAGATGTAAATGGACTTAAACAGCTCTATTTAAGAGGCACAGGCTTGGTAAATGTGATGGATAATGAATCAACTGACAAACTAAGTAATAATACTTGCTATTTTTCTTCTTTTACATCATCTTTAAAAAAATAAATCTTCATGTTTTCCATAATTTATATAAATATGTACCCATCCATCCATCCATCTCACTTCTATATGCTTAACCTTAGCTGTCTGCTGCCGGAGACTGAAACATATAAAATATCAGCTATCACTTAATATTTTTTTATATTATGATACTTAAACTAAATTAAAATTTAATATATTTAAAAGCAAAAGACAAAGCGACAATACAATTACAGTCCAACACAGCATTAGAATAGTAATACAGTATTAATAGTCCAGTAAGTGTCCACGCTCGTAGCCTCTTCAATGAATTTTGGACAAGCAATCACGTCTCATATCAAGCACATGTATTCCTAACATAATCTTAGTAGTGCAGGAGCATCTTAGTGCTTTTAACCCGTTAGCTCTTCTAAGTGTAAAGCCCATTACCACAGTGACCTTTGCCTTGCAACAACTTTCCTCTCCTTATTATTCTCCCTGCTTTCTTCTCCCTTCTCCACCATCAACCTCTCCACACCCTCCCTTCCTCTTCGAGCTTTCTCTCTTCCCCCCAACACTGCGCCGCCTCCCTCCTTCCTTCGTTCATTGAAATACAGGCAGGAGGAATGTGAGAGGAAGGATATCTCACGTGTTTTTCTTGGCATTCAGGGTTTCCGTAGCGCTCAGCACTCTGAACGGTCGTTTTCTAACACCTACTGCTAATGGTTTCTCAAGAAGATAAAGTTGTTTGTACAAAGGTTTACAGGAATGATGTTTGTGTATTTCCAATGTAAGAAGTAGCTGCATTTTTAACCTGATACAGGTTCACTAATGCAGCTAGGATCCAATAAGATGCAATATGTTTGACAGAGAGTTTGTTCCAAGTAGGTTGCTGGTTTAAAATACCTTAAACTCTGTGTAGAGAAGATGTGATTAAAAAAATTGTTTCCGCTTCTTAATCACAAACATTTTGGGGAATTTTCCTGTCCAGTCCTGTTCCTTGTCAGAAATGAATGTGTTTGTATGTCCAAGGTCAGAACAGGACATGGGCTTGAAAAAACAGCCACAGATTTAATACAAAACATCGTTTTCCATGTCTCGTTATCAGTATTCATCTTCATTTTTAAACCACTGAGCAAATATCAAACACTTGACTCTGCTTCCCCAGATGCCTCAGGTTATGGACAGCAGCTCCCAGGGGATTGACCTTCACTTCTGGGGTCAGGTGCTCGAGGCGGTGTCGGAGAAGATACAAGTTGTAAGTGCTCTGACGTCCATCAATTCCCTCGACTTCTGCTCCTGCTCCTCTCCTCCTGTCCTCAGTCTTGCAGGATCAGAAGTCCTGGTATTTTTAGCTCTGCAGGAAACTCACCTCTTCCGCTGCTCCTTTGCTCGGCGAGGAGGCTGACAGATGGGCTCAACAATGTGGAGTGTGTGTGGGGTGCGCACGCGAGAACAGCCAACATATGTATTTGCATAATGTTTCTGTAAGCTCACGTTATACGTATGAGTATGTGCATGTTGGTTTCTGTCTCTGCTTAGTTGCAAACAGCTTTTGTCTCCATTGGCTAATGCAAGTAATAATTGGCTTTTATTGTGTATTTATGAAAGCAAATACAAACAGAAAAGGAAATTAACAGGACAGAACATACGTCATATTATAGGAACAACTAAATATTGCAGAGGAATAGAATAGAATAACGGAGCAGAGCATAACAGGAACAATCTCACCTCATGATCAGTCACTATTCTGGAAGCTTTTGCCAGCATCATTATAAGGTCTGAGAAAAGTTTGGAGACCATGAAGATATTAAAAATCACCTTGGAGTTAAGTTTTATAGCAAAAAGACAAAACCACACAATAAAAGCTCAGAAAAATTTGACTGGGGGAAAAAATAAAAATGATATATATATTGCCTGTAATGGCTTCCGTTTTCATGTTGGATGAATGTAGCACAGAACAGGAAGTGTTTGAAGTCAAAGTCATCAGAATAGAAAAGGAAACACAAAAAAACAGATTTGTTCTCATTAAAAAAGATTTTTAAAAAATAGAAACTGAAGCAAAGTTAAAGAGAAAAATAACATGCCAGAGGACAACAGAGATTTTTTTACAGAAGAAAGAAAATAGGTTTCAAGGACAAGAGAACTATAATATCAGAACATAAATCAATACACACATATTGCTAAAAATCAGCTGTTGAGTATAATATAGTAAATGTAGTTCTATACTTAGTCACACACACACACACACACACACACACCAACAACAACAACAGACAAAAGCAGGCTGAATGAGGGTTTCAGCACGTTCACTCTGCGTCCTGGGGGGGAATGTATCCTATCGTCACCTTCATCGTGGGTGAGAGATTGAGGGGCCTAGTGTAGAGAGAGACAGAGACATAGAGACATTCCTGCGAGGTGACACATCCTGTAGGTGGGACTGTTGTATCGCAGCGGTGACAGAGAGGCGAGCCAAACGCATTCTCATTGCCCACCTCTCCTTCCTTTTAGTTAGGCGGTGAGTTCATGTGAAATGATAAATGAAAAGGGAGGAAAAGGGAGTGAAAGCAAAATTAATCCAGGGGTGTGCTTTAACATGTGTATGTCGGTGTGTGTGTGTGTTCACACGTAGTATTAAGCTCTGAGTGGGGCACATAGAGAAGCTATGAGTCATTTTCATCACCGACCTCTGACCCACACTGATGTGATGCAGCCGACATTTGAAACTGAGATGGCCAGCTGATTATGATTAAATATCCCTAAAAGGAATGAACACCAACCAAAATCTGCCCCCTGTGATATCACTGAAACATAAATTTCTCTGGTTTCACTCTATTCCAACTTTATTTCACTCTTACTAGATTACATATTTGAAGGAATATGACTAAGAAGATCCATCCTAAACATAAAACTTTATTTGTTGGCAAACACCTCCCCATTTCTTCAGACAGGAAGTGACATCCCCTGCTGAGAAATGCACTTGGATGCTGCTATTATAGTTCCATCAATTGGAGGATATTTAGTCTGCCCTTTAACTATCCAGGTCTTTGGAGGTGAGAGGCATCCGTCCAACTTTTTTTCTTATCTTTCAATCTGTTGTTTTTCTAGTCATGGTTTATATTCTGAAAGTTGCTCGGTACGAATTAAACACAAATATCCCTGCTTCGTGTATAATTATCTGAAAAAAAGGTCACCTTGCTCAAAGCTAATGATTTTCATATCCCATCAATACTCAACAGTCACTCTTCCTGTTGGAGGCAGCAAATCTGGCTCTGTCTTGGCCACTGAAGACCCGATTTGGGTCAAAAAATATAAAACTTGATGTCTCAGCTGGGCTGGACATCTCTGACTGTGTGACGTATAAGGCTGTTTTAAAGTGCAGGAACAGTTGTTGTTTGATTTATTGAGTAAAAACTCTTATACACATTTTAAAAACGTGCCTGAAGACGAAACTCAGGAGACTCTTTCTCCTTTGCAGCTGATGGAGCGGGACAGCTCCCGGGAGCTCCTGAAGGCAGTTTCCTCCCTGTTCCAGGCCGGGGGTCCCCCCTCCTTCACCAAGCTTATGTCCAGTGTGTCCAGTCTCTTCTGCGGATACCCGGAGGGAGGCGGTTCCAGGGTTCTGTCCTTCAACTGGTACGAGGACAACAACTACAAGGTGTTTCTGGGGGTCAACGGCACCAAGAACCACAACTACGTCTACGATGACAAAGCCAGTATGTGAAGAGCTTTAAATGTTCTGTGTGAAATGGAGTAGATACTATCTGTGATTCAAAAAAAGGTTACTTTTTGCTGCTTATACACCAGATATCAAAGCATTTAATAAACTGTGCAGTAACAAAATATTATCTAAGACAGAATCTGAGATCTGAGTCGCTCTGACAGGAAGATTGATTTACCAGCTCCTTCGGAGCACTTTAAGGACTTCTAATCCGTCTTTGCTAAAAGTCTGAGGTTCAAAGTTCACTCTTGGCCTCGTCAACAGCCATTGAGAAAACAATAATGGCCCGTTTAGTGGCTGCTTGTGGAGCTTCATTAGCAGATGGGGCCCAGTTGTCACGGATGAAAAATGATGACAAGCGGGAAAGTTAATTACTCAGAACTTTTTTTTTTTTTAAGACTTGTGTCATTTAAACTAATTGAAGACTCAAAGATTCAATAATTCATGGAATTCCTTAGTTATATATTTTTTATTTTTATTTAATATTCATATTATTACACAGTTTATATGCTGTCTGACCTTTCTATTACCGCATATTCAAAACCTAGTTGGAATAAGTTTGTAGTAGAAGAACAGCTGTGGTGTCACAAATATCTTGTATAAATATAATTGTTTACTGTTGTAGGATGCTTCACTGTCTTAATCACTGAGGAATCCGTTTGGATCATCTGAATGTAAATTACATGGATGAGTCTCTGAGAAAGTGCCTCTGACTCAGTCTATGTGATGGCCCTTTATTTGTCTTTCTTTTTATCTCTTTGTTCTCTGTTATGGACCATATTTGCAATTTTTCTCTCCACAGCTCCTTTCTGCAACGCCCTCATGCAGACCCTGGAGTCTAACCCTGTCACAAAAATTGTGTGGAATTCAGTCAAGCCCCTGCTGATGGGAAAAATCCTGTACACCCCAGACTCCCCTGCCGTCCGCAAAATATTAAAGAGTGTAAGAGAGACCACCTCCTGCCTGACCCTTCACCTCTCGCTCTCTCGCGACTCACTCTTTCTCGGCTTCCCCGTTTCTTTCAACACCCTCAGAATCTGTTTATATGCATCGAAACCCCCCACCCCTCTTAGGAATGAGCTGACTACCAAAGCAAAGGAGGGTGGAGGGAGTGGAGAGGGTCGGGGGGAGGGAAGGGGAGGACTGTTGCAGTGTGAGGAAAAAGAAGAGGAGGGGAGGATTAAACAATAAATTGTAAGTGAGGCTGCACCAGTGGCAGGAACAGAGTCCTTTGCATTTTGTCACATCCTTTTCATTCCTCCTCACTCAAACCAAATCTCAGCACGGTTTCATCCATCTTATCTCATCCATCCATCTATCTTTTCTCAAAGTACAAAGCTCTTCACCGATCATGAATATTACTAGTACACAGCAATAGTGCCTATAAGGTGCCTCTTCATTGCTGCTGTATTATTCTATGTATATGAACTTAATATGGGTGTGTGCTGACTTTCATTTGTGTTTGTGTGTGTGTTTACCTGTGTGTATACCCAGGCCAACACAACCTTTGAAGAGCTAGAGAGGCTCAAGCACATGGCCATGGCCTGGGAGGAGGTGGGACCTCAGCTGTGGGCTTTTTTCCACGACAGCGTCCAAATGAATATGATCCGGGTACGAAGCATCACGTCCGACTGATACACACACCAAAAAAAGGGACTGTCAACATATGAATACAAAAGAAGTGCCAGTATCAATATATCAAAGTGTAATATAATGATACTGAAAATAAGTTTCTTTACATACAACATCCAAAGTGAAAAATTACTCTAGATACAACACTTGACACAAAAACCTGCCACAAATTTTTACTTCAAATATATTAAATGCAAGGTTTCCTTTTCTTGCCTCAAAAAAATCCAATGTTGGTAAACATCCCGAACGATGCGACAATAATCGCAGGGCCGCTTGTTGAGGATGACTCTTGTGGGAATTTTTTGATGAGTTTCAGCTCAAACTTTAGCCAAAACTAAACTGCTCAGCTGCAAACAGAAAGAAAAGGATGATTAGTTACTGGCTAGTGAATACAACGGAGAATTAACCCTAACACTTCGCTCAGTTGGCAGTAGGGACCAACAATAGAGTTTGAAGAACACAGCTCCAAATAAGGCCACCATATCATCTTCCAAGAATATTTTATTGCCAAATGAGCAGGCTGGAAACAACAACAATAACAGAAACAACACATGTCAAATACTTTGTTATTACACAAAAAAACTTTACGTCTGTCTCCGTCATTCATTGTAGGACACTCTGAGAAACCCGACAGTGATGCACTTCATGGACGAAAGTCTGGAGGACACTGACTTTACCACCAAAGATATTCTTAACTTCCTGTATAATGGTCCCGAGGAACTGAGGGAGGCGGGCATGCCGAACTTTGGCTGGAGGAACGTTTTCAACATCACTGACCAAGTCATACGGATGTTCAACCAATACGGGGAGGTAAGAAAAAGCTGTTTCAGTCTCTGTGCTTTACTCTGCTCTGCTGCCAAACGCTATTAGCTAAATATTCCCAGGATCGTGGTTTCATCTCAATTTGGAGGCCCGCTCTTTTGTCCTTAGACAGGAGCATCAGTCTTCCAAGTCTGCCCCCAGCAGATTGTTAGCAGCCCATTTTGAAACATGCCAGGCCACTTAGCACGGCTATAGAGCTGCTCTCCTGTCCCGTCAGCTAAAAGGTGGGGAGAACCTTTGCTTCCATTGTGAGTCCAGTGATAAACTAGAGAGTAGGTTGAAGTGAACGCCCCCACCCTCCCTCACCATGAGCTTTAGTGTACAGCTCTGCATTGAAACAGACCCCTGCACATTTGGAATAAAACAGGGCCAATCGCTTGGTCCATCCTTCACGCCTTCCTTCTCTCATCTGATTTAAAGAAGAGTTGGGGGGGGAGTGGGGGCCCTATCAGTGCCGGCATCTCAATCTCTCTTTTGTTTCCACGTTCAGCACCGAGGCCTTCCGGAGTCCCGCAAACAAACCCAGTCGATTTAGCCAATTAGACATAGCTGTCCGTTAGCGTTGGGCCATCGGTAGTTAGCACCGAGTCCTCTCACTGTGTCAGGGCCGTCTTTCTCACACTGAAGTCCCACCGGAGCGTGTGTATGAGCGAGGATCTATTTTCTCGGCCTGTCTGAGGGGACGTTATTGTGCTGTGAATGTATAGTCCCCTAAAGATGAATGGGAAGTGCTTCTTTGAGCACTCTCAGAGCATTATACAGTAATGTGAATGGGGACATTAGACACGGTGTACATAGGCGGCGGGGGGGTTTGTTGGAGAGCTGTGTGTTTGTATGTATGTGTGGGATGGGAGTTTCGCATGGCAATTACACATGTTTCACAGAGGGGGAGAGGCAGAGAGCAAGAGAGTGAACATTAATGCATGTATGTGTGAATATGTTTCCTGTCATGCAAGTGTGTGTGTGTGTGTGTGTATGTGAGCAGAATGAAAACATAGTAGCTGAGATTTTCCCATCACTTCAGTGAAAGAGATAAAGAGCACTAATTCACAAACTCAGCCCACACTCTCCTGTCTCTCCTCTTTCATTTTCAATCATTTCATTGTATTTCACATTCACTGCTGTTGCCATGACAATAATATTATTTTATTCATCTTTCATTAAAAACCGGTTGTTCTTTTTTAATTACGACGGTATATTTGGGTCGTATCTATAACCAGAACTTTGGTCCTGATTACTTTGCCCGTACAGTCTGTGGGGTAGTAACACAGTAAACAAATGTAAATTCCTTTACTGTGAAATGTAAATGTACTTTGATAAATTCTAATTTCAAAAACAGAAGCCGCTGGAACTACTTTCCCTTTGCTACTGAATTCCAGAGTTCTTGTTTCTGTCTTTGTCGAGCTGCAATATACAGTTCAACTTTTACAGCAGGATCCTGTTTGTTTTTCACTCAACCAACACATCCAAAAACTATCCCTCCAGATATCCACAATTAAGCATACAGAAAAACACACATATTAACCACATATTTGCAATCCCCTTTTCCATTAAAAATCCTTTTGAGAGGGAAACCATTTAACCCACAGCCCTCATTTCTCCCCTTTTCTGGTTATAGTGCATCAGTCTGGATAAGTTTGTGGCACACACAGATGAGTCCCAAATGATCCATCAGGCCTTGTTCCTGCTGGAGGAGAATAAATTTTGGGCAGGCGTTGTCTTCATGGACATGTACCCCTGGACCACAAGTGTTCCCCCACATGTAAAATATAAGATCCGCATGGACATTGACGCAGTGGAGCGCACCAACAAGATCAAGGACCGGTCAGTAAGAGCAGAAGTTTTTCTGTTTTCGCTACCAAACCGTTTTAGACAGCGACTGTGATTATTTGTCTTTTCTCCTGTCATTTGAGTTTGGAGCACAGTTGCTTATTTAACAGTAGAAAATGTACACACCATTTCATATATCCTGCCTAGCCGGATCCAAGTACCCAAAGGGATCCTGATCCACAGTCCTGTAGAGAAAAAAAAAAGTGTGTTATAAAAGAAAGAAAAGTTAGTCACAGGTACTTTGTAATGCATTTCATTGCACCTGAGCGGTACAAATCAGCAACTTCTAACCAACAAGCAACCCTCACAATCTGCTGCTCAAACATTTTCTGTCATGTTAATGAGGCGGTCTGCCTGGCCTCGGCGCAAAACAAAGACCTCTCCGGCTAACCAAATTGCAGTTCCCAGAAATTCTCAGTAGCTCTACAATAACTCGATACCTGCCCTTTCATCCTCCCATGTGAGGCTCTTACAGGCATTTTCCTTCGACTTTGATCTCCCATTCATAAACACACAGTTTGTCAATAGCCCTTGGGGCGAACAAGCACTTTTAGCTGTTAGTAGCACAGCAGCAGGGTGTAATAAACCCAGTGGGAGCCATGCCTCTGCGCAACTGAATAATCAGATTGTGAGCGGGCTTTGCCTCAGACTTATCCGCTTAAGTAAAAGCAGTGTACATGTGCAGCTTTACAGACTCTGGATTTAGGATGTTTTATTATGACAATGTTGCTTCAGTTATTCAGTTATATAAATGACAGTAAAAATTGGCGACCTCATCTCATTTGTGTCCTCCCTCAGGTACTGGGACCCGGGCCCCAGGGCAGACCCCATTGAGGACCAGCGGTACATCTGGGGGGGCTTTGCCTATCTGCAGGACATGATTGAACATGGCATTGTTAAGCTTCACACAGGCAAAGACTGGCCTCTCGGAGTCTACGTCCAGCAGATGCCCTATCCATGTTATGTAGATGACCAGTGAGTAAACCTGAGCTGTATCAAACAGACAAGTCTAAAAACTGTCTCTGGATGTGTGAGTGGTCAGTAAGAGGACATCTAATACTATCTATCTTATCCTACTAACACAATACAAATGTCATTTAACCAATGAAGTACATAAACCAGACTGTGCTTTTTTTTTTTTTTTTTGCATGATGTTTTTAATATAAAAAAAAAATCTGAAACTTTCCTCCATTTGTTTGATCTGAGTCAATACTGGAATATTGTTTATCTGCATGAATATGACTGGCTGTTTGTGTGAGTGATAAAATTCACTCTCAAATCAGGTATCAGGTACAGATCGGTCCCTGTGGTCAGGTCTGTGGTGAGGGGACAGTCAGACTTTTGAGTCTTCATCCTATTTTTTGCTCCTCCTGTCCACCTCCAGATTTATGATCACGCTGAACCGCTGTTTCCCGATGTTCATGGTGCTGGCGTGGATCTACTCCGTGTCCATGACCGTCAAGAGCATCGTACTGGAGAAAGAGCTGCGCCTCAAGGAGACCCTCAAAACCATGGGGGTCAGCAACAGTGCCATTTGGTACACATGGTTCATTGACAGCTTCGTCGTGATGACTGCGAGCACTGTGCTGCTCACCGCCATCATCATGGTGAGAGAACACAGGGTGAAAGAAGGAGGCCATGCTGAGTGTAAAATTGGGGTCATGTTTTGTTTGAAGGTTTGGAGGGTTCATGTTTTATGGTGTCTGACGGTGCCCTCTAGTGGATTGTTTAAAAAAAATATATTTCTGCAGCATCAGATGGTTCCACTGGCTCTGTGTTTGTGTTCCCCTTCAGGGTGGAAAGGTGCTGAATTACAGTGACCCCATCCTCGTCTTCTTCTTCCTGCTGACTTTCACAATTGCCACAGTCATGCAGTGTTTCCTGATGAGTGTGTTCTTCAACAAGGCCAACCTGGCAGCTGCCTGCAGCGGCATCATCTACTTCACCCTCTACCTGCCTCACATCCTCTGCTTCGCCTGGCAGGACCGCATCACAAAAAACATGAAGATGGTTGCTGTATGTCCTTTTTCGTTCAAACCCACAGATATACAGTTTAAACACACGCATTGCATATTTAGCTGTTAAAGCAGCACGAGGAACAAACAGGAGAAAGGATTTATTCACTAGCTGATAGATATTCTGCACATTAACGTCCTCTCTCCAACCGTCCCGCTGCTTTAGAGCTTGCTGTCTCCAGTGGCCTTTGGCTTTGGGACAGAATACCTGTCAAGGTACGAGGAGCAAGGTTTGGGTCTGCAGTGGGACAACATCCAGACCAGCCCGTTAGAGAAGGACACGTACTCCTTCCTCACCTCCATCCTCATGATGATGCTTGATGCTGTCCTCTACGCTGTCCTGGCCTGGTATCTGGATAATGTTTTCCCAGGTTGGGCTGCTGATACATGGCGTGACTTACCCCACTGTCTAATGCAGTAGTTGGCAGATTCTTAAGAGTTTCTTCTTCTTTTTGTCACATCTCTGCACTGCAGGGCAGTATGGCATCGGTCAGCCGTTCTACTTCCCATTCCAGCCTTCATACTGGCAAAGACCTGCTGCCGCTCATATGGAAATGTCTGATCCAGGTTAGTAGCATTGTCCCCTTACACCTTTAGAACTGATAGATCCTTTTTTTTTTTTTTTTTTTTTTTAATAATTTCATCAATAAGATATATAATTTGGTCCTTTTTTCTGTCAAGATAATGCAAGTCCCACAGTCATTGTAATTGTTTTGTCAGAGGTCACACATAAACTTTCCTTTCTGTCTCCTCCAGATCCTGAGAAACCAGAAGCGGAGAAGCTGGAGAAGGATGCTGATAGCAGGGGCACACCAGAGACAAACACCTGCAACGGCTCAGCCAGCAGGAAAACCTGCAAGCACCAAAGTAAGAGGGAATGGCTAGAAAGAGAGAAGGAGCTGCTGAGACGGCAGCAGGAAAGTCCAAATCAGGAGGAGTGTCTGGACTCCGGGAAAGAAGGTGAGAGCAAAAATTCTGCATCATAGGAAATTACCTGAAAGAAGGAGCATTCACACAATTGGTGGCATCCATGTTAAGTACATAATTGGGAGTAAGCGTTAATTTTTTTTTTAAAATCTGTTTTCCAATGCAGGTCAGTCGTTCTTTGAAGCTGACCCGGAGGGCCTGATGATGGGAGTGCAGATCCAAGACCTGGTGAAAGTCTTCGATGGAAGCTCTCGTCCAGCGGTCAACTGCCTCAACATCAATTTCTACGAAGGCCAGATCACGTCCTTCCTCGGACACAACGGGGCGGGAAAAACCACAACTATGTAAGATGAAATCAAATAGAAGGAATTATGGATTTCATATTTCTATTCTTTTGTACCTCAAGCTGTTGGAGAGAAAGCTAAGAGCCTGACATTCAGACTGAATGTGGGTGGTGAACCACAGCCTGCCTGTGCCATAGATCTGATTCTTTTTTTCCAGGTCTATCCTGACTGGCCTTTTCCCTCCCACATCTGGCACAGCCTACATTAATGGAAGAGACATTAGGACTGACATGGACGTCATCCGTTCCTCTATGGGGATGTGTCCTCAACACAACATCCTCTTCAATCAGTAAGTTACATTGCAGATGTTGAAATAGGTTCAGTGTGACGGAGTCCAAAAAGAATGACTTATTTCCGAACTTTTGAAACAAGGCGCATGGTGACAAAATGTTGTGACGAATATATTTAGTCGTTTAAAGTTAGTCATGAAACTGCAATGAAACAAGGAGCAGACTGTAAAATCAGTGCACAGTCTGAAACCAAAACAAGAACTCTGGGCAACTTAGACAGCAGATAAGAGCTGAAAATTACTGTTACTGGCTCCTCATTCCAAAGCCGTTTTAAAAGCATTTGCACAGTGAAGTAATTGTCAACAACTCCACACTCTTCCTCTGTATGTGTCTTCACTGCTGCTGCCCTGTTTTCGTTCCAGCCTCACGGTGGAAGAACACATCCTGTTCTACTCACTGCTCAAGGGTCGCACTCAGGTGGAGGCAGAGAAGGAGGTCGAGGACATGCTGGTGGACCTGGGGCTGCCTCACAAGAGAGATGATGAGGCTCAGAACCTCTCAGGTCAACCTCTTGTATCTCTGATTTGTGCAGGAGAGATAAATTTCTATAAATGTAGATACTTATAAATGTTCATCATTCTGCAGGTGGCATGCAGAGGAAACTGTCCGTTGCCATGGCATTTGTTGGAGGCTCAAAAGTCGTCATCCTGGATGAGCCCACCTCAGGAGTGGACCCATATTCCAGAAGATCTATTTGGGACCTCTTACTGAAGTATAGAACTGGTAAAACAAAGAAAAAGCCCTTCAGCTCTGTGTCTCCTTTGTGCAAATGTGTATTTTACACCTGCAATTACACGTCTTATCCCACGGTCCACGTTAATACTGTTTGTACTTAAGATACTGAAAAATGAAACCTCTGAAATCTTCTGCATCTTCTCCCGTCTCCCGAGGCGCTCGAATTAAGCAGTGAAATGATCAAACAGAAAAATTCAGCCGCAAAAGTTACAACAAAACTAAACAAAATGTCATCATAAAATCAATGCCGTGCCGAATCTGGTAACAAAGACTTGAAAGCTGCATTTAACTTTACTTTTTTTGATCAATAAAATGGACTGAAATTTTCCCTTTGGCTCAGCAAAAGAGCTTTTTGAAAAATTTCACCCTTGTGCAGGTCGCACAGTGATCCTGTCCACCCATCACATGGACGAGGCCGACCTGCTGAGCGACCGCATCGCCATCATCTCCAAAGGACAGCTGCACTGCAGTGGATCCCCTCTCTTCCTCAAGAACTGTTTTGGAGTAGGTTTCTATCTGACACTGGTGCGCCGCATGAGGGACCTGAAGAGGAGGGAGGTGAGGTTTACCTTTCACACAAAATCAACCAACCGCAGCGTTTTCTTTTCCCCTGTCTGTGCAACCTGCATTAGAAAATTTGTGGTTGTGGTATAAGATACACAAAGAAGAAAACTTGCTCCTCTTCCATCAAGGAGAGCTTTTTCCCGGCGGGATTTAAAGGTGTACTTGTCATTGCTGTTTCCGTCAGAATGATTGTGACTGTGCCTCCGACTGCTCCTGTTCCTGCTCCATATGCACCAGATACAAAGATCAGTCTCACAACCAGTCCCAGCATGCAGACAGAGTTCTGGATGGTAAGTTTTATTCTCTATCTTTTTCACTGTATCTGCATACTCATGAGTCACTCCTCCGCTGCTTGTCCTCCTGCAGCTTTTTACTACTGAGGACCAAATAGAATTATAGATGGCAGGTGAAGATTTTTTTTTGTAAAAAAAAAAAAAAAAATGAGTGGGTCACCTTTGAGTGCTGGTTAGAGTTCTCCTACAACACCTTGAAGGTGTCCAAGCATGAATTTCTTTTTTGTTCAACAGAGTAATATGCAGTCTCGCCTTCTTTTGTCGATGACTTGGTTTCACTTTCACTTTCTTTAAAGTCTAGTGTCTGCTCCTTTTGAAACACTTTCCTCCACTGAGATGTTCTTGGTCCCTCTACTTCAGGGGATATAGAGTGCATCACTGGCCTCATCCACCACCACGTCCCAGAGGCCAAACTGATCGAGACAATAGGACAGGAGCTGACCTATCTGCTCCCCAACAAAGGCTTCAAGCACCGGGCGTACGCCAGTCTGTTCAGGGAGCTGGAGGAGACTCTTGCTGATATCGGCCTCAGCAGCTTCGGCATCTCTGATACGTCACTAGAGGAGGTAAGGTTTGCACTGTGGACATTAATACATGAACTCACTTTATGTTGTTGGGTTTGTTTTTTTTTTTTTTTTAGAAGGTGGAGATTTTCAGCATAATAAGTGCTGTAATGGTGTAACTATTTTTCTGATTAAGATCACAACAAGCATATGATGAGCTTTTATAATTCAATGCATTACCTAACAAATATCTATGAGTGTAGGACAGTATGATACTATATCACTGTGGACATGTTATCCACAAACAACTGGCTATTTAACTGACTAAGTAGAGTGGGAGTCAGTTATAATGGAGTATTTTAACACTTTTGTATAATTTCCTGTTTTTTTTTTTTTTTTTTTTTTAAGTGTAACCTTTAAGTAGTTCTACCATTGCTGTTGCTATTTTTCTTATGCATTGACAATTTCTGGAAACGATGGCAGGTGGCCACTTCAGTCATAAATATCCCAAAGCATTGCTTACTCTTCTGTGACTTCTCAAATATTTTTTGTCCAAGTCTATTGAGATGGTAGAAATTAGTCTCATTATCTTGAAATGCTAAAACACTGCAGAAAAGACAGCTTGTTAACGATATAAAACTGTTTATATTGACTGGGAACTGACCAAACTGGTTTGTTCACTTGTTTAAAAGAGACTTTTGAACAGTGGACAGAGATGTATTGGTAAAATGAACGTTTCTGCAGTGTGACCTGAGGGTATTTGGTACATGTTGGCAGCCCTCTTTCCTGTCTATTTTCTGAATAGAATCAACATTAATAAAGGGAAGAAAAGTCCCGAATCTTATAACTTCTGAGCTTGAGGGAAGAATTCATACTTAATGTATGAAAAGTTTTTTCTTTTTCTTTTGTCTTCATTTTCAGATATTCATAAAGGTCACTGCAGATGGAGAAGCAGCGAATAATGCCACCACTGCGGGTAAATACCACCACTGATCTTTTATGTGGCCTTTTCCTGGAATTGAATTTCTGACCCATTTCCTGTCCGTCACCTGTTTTCATTATGCTGTTATTGTTGCGTATCCTTTAACTGTCATCTTCACTAAACTTCTCATGTGGTGCAGTGCATCATTTGTCACTTTTAACCCTCTAGTTTTGTGCGTATATGTGTGTGTTTGTTTGTGTGTTTTCGGTCTACCTTTGTGTTGCATTCCACCTCTAGCACAGTGGATGTTACAGCGGAGAAAAAACAACAGCAATAATGGAGTAGAGGAAGATGAAGGTCAGAGACTTGAGAGCCTGTCATCAGAATATGAACATGACAATATAACAGCTTCCTTTTTGTTGAACCTGCTGGATCTGGGTCAGTCAGATGGCATTTCCTAGTTTAACTGCAGTTTGTTTGTTTGTTTGTTTTTTTGTGGGGTTGATCACATCACACATTGGACAGCATCACATATATCCACCACAGTTATATTCTGGCTGATAAAATGATATCCTGTGACTAGCTAAAGCTCGAAATTAAGTCTCAGTCATCGGTCTGTGCACTTTGAGTGACCCAGGTCCGGGAGGGTGAAAACAAAAATGTAGGAAGCTTTTATGAAGGTTTGCTGCTTCCACACTCATGCTCATGCTCAGTGCCGCTTCACATTCACGCTCAAGTCTGTGTAAGGCTCACCCAGAGCAAAACTCAGAAACCTCAGACGAGTCTCAGCTCTCAGCCACTGATCCCAATCCTGCCTATCCAGCTCTCTGCCAGCGCTTTGTCCTCCACAGACATTTAAATGACATCACTAACCGTACGTTTTCGCCACAGAAGTTGGTGTGAATGGCGTCGCCCACGGTGCGTCAGATAGCAGTGCAGGAAAGGGCTCCAGGCAGGTGAAAGGTGCCACCCTGATCCTGAAGCAGTTTCATGCGCTGCTTGTAAAGAGGTTTCACCACGCAACGAGAAGCCAGAAAGACTTCCTGGCTCAGGTTTGACAAACAGTTCTTAGCCACAGTGGCAGAAGACGAGCAGACATAATTCCCAAATTCATACAGGGATGCTCATTTTTGTTGATTCCAGATCGTGCTCCCTGCCAGTTTCGTCTTTGTCGCTCTGGTCTTCACCACGATCGTCCCACCGTTTGGAGAGTACCCCAGTCTGACTCTGACACCCTGGATGTATGGACAACAGTTCACCTTCTTCAGGTCAGACCTTGTGACCAAAAAATTCAGGAAAACAACATTTTTTTGCAGACCACAGGTTTCACCTCTATGTGGCAGCCTGTTTCTGGAAATAGATAAATGCACGTGGCAATGTTTTCTCTCTTCTCTCTTCTTTTTAGTAATGAGCAACCGGTTGACCCTAAAATGAAAGTCTTCACAGAGCGTCTGTTAAACCCGCCAGGCCTCGGGACACGTTGTATGGAGGGAGAGCCGCTGGGGTGAGAACCAGGCCTGCAGAAAGGATATGACAGGACAGCACAGGGAAGGGAAGGATGTGATCATTACACCAGGGCATATTAATCCCATTATTCAGAATAAGTGGTACAGGCATCTTGGACCATTAAAATATAATGAGAAGAAGACTTTGGGAAATGTGAAATTTAATGCAAACCAGTATTTTAGCTGTAGCTGCAAAAATACAAAATTACCCACAAATACACACTTTAAGTTCAGCAGGAGTGAGCAGAGAACCAGCAGCCGGTTCATAAACATCACAGCTCAGCAGGTATATGTGTCGCCTTTTGTGTCTTTCGCGGCTCGTGTCCCTTCAGAATGTCGTGCAGTAACAGCACATCAGAGTGGGAGTTTCCCGACGTGTCGCCCGTGGTCAGCAACATCCTACAGAGTCCTGAGTGGACCCAGAGAAACCCGTCGCCCTCCTGCCAGTGCAGCACCAGCAAGAAGCTCACCATGATGCCCGTCTGCCCCGTCGGTGCAGGCGGCCTCCCTCCCCGCCAGCGAATCGAGGCCACAGGAGACACAATGCTGGATCTGACGAAGAGGAACATCTCCGACTATCTGGTTAAAACTTACCCGAGTCTCATCAGGACCAGGCATGTTGATACGTGACCTTTTATTTCCCTGATGATGATGATAAAAAAAAAAGAAAAGTTTTATTGCCCTCTAAGTCATTTTATATAACTGATTTGACTTCATTCCACAGTTTGAAGAGCAAATACTGGGTGAATGAACAAAGGTAATTTCAGTCTGCAGTCCCCCTCTTGTGTATATTCTTCATCACGGCACTTTGAAGAGGAGCTGCTTTGGATTGCTGAGAGTAAATTCCTCTGTCTCTCCGATCAGATACGGAGGTCTGTCAGTCGGGGGGCAACTTCCCATCCTGAATGTGAACCCCAGAGACATCCAGAGTGTTTTCCAGCAGCTGGGGCAAATGCTCAACATCACAGGGGTAATCATTTCTCCGCTGTTCAACTCCAGACACCAGACAGGTGTCGGTTACCTCAGCTCGCAGTGACTACTGTTTCTTTCTTTCTTTTGATTTTTAAAATAGGGTAACAGCTCTGGATTTGCGCTGAGGGAGATTGGTCCTTTTTTACGTTACATGGAAAGTGAATTCAATGTAAAGGTGGGTGCTTGTTGCTCAGCGAAAGCATACTTGCCACAGGTCTCATGCCTTCCTCTGGCTCTTTGCTTTCATATTCTAAACTTCTCATTTATAAGGTCTGTCATATAAAAAGCACACTAACTGATGGCTGTAACTGCTGGCTTTAATGGCTTTGCTTCCCACTTAAAGTAATGAAGGTTTTTATAAAGTAGGTCTGCTGACAGGTCCGTGCAGTGTAGATCAGGAGTTTAACTCCTGAATCAGAAAGCTGTCAGATGGATTCAGTTAACGCTGCGCTCTGCTGTCAGGTTTGGTATAATAATAAAGGCTGGCATGCCATGGTGGCCTTCATGAATGTGGCTAATAACGCCATGCTGCGGGCCTTCCTGCCTTCGACCGCCAAGCCCGTCGAGTTTGGCATCACCGCCATCAACCATCCTCTGAACCTCACCAAGGAGCAGCTTTCTGAAGTCACCGTGTGAGTGCTCCTTTTAGATTTATTTGCTGTATAGTGTATCTTTATGTACTTACACCACAATTTACTGTCCATAACATTAGAGAAAGGCTCTCACAGGAGAAAGAAAAGCTTTTAAAAAAGGCCAATAAAGAACCTTTCTGGTCTTATTGATCACACAGTCACTCATTCACGCTCACAATGTTACATAAAGGAAAAATAATGATGACACAGAAAGACAACTAGAACACAACGGAAAAAAGGATGAAGTGATGAAAATAGTTATTATATCTAGTTTCAGTCATTCAGCGCTGTGCAGCATATCATTAATGACTTCTTTCATGGCCAGACTATTGGATCCTTTCAACACATCTCTATTTTTTATTTCGCCTCTTAATTATTTTTGATGCAGATGTGCGTTTCGTCCATCATCCTTTTCAAAAAAGGCGAAGGACTGACACTATCGTCCTCTGTCCTTCAGGTTAACCACCTCAGTGGACGCCGTCGTTGCAATCGCTGTCATTTTCGCCATGTCGTTCATCCCCGCCAGCTTCGTCCTCTACCTGATCCACGAGCGTGTCAACAAAGCCAAGCACCTGCAGTTTGTCAGTGGGGTCAGCCCTTTAATTTACTGGGTGACCAACTTCTTCTGGGACATGGTGAGCCAAAAATATGAAACCAAGACATTTTGGAAATTATATGAGAGTTCCATCCAGTAAAAGACATTTCAAGTCTTTCTAGACTTTCAAACGTTTGTTCTTAAGCATATACTGCCCTCTGAAATGGAGATTTATGTTGTGAACTTGAGTTGAATGGTCTCACATTGTTCCTTTTGTATTATTGTTGATTTCTGCAGTAATTATCTGAAATGACTGGTGTTTTCTGTCCTAGATTAACTACTCTCTCAGCACCGCTATGGTGGTTGGCATTTTCATGGCTTTTGACAAAAAGTGCTATACATCACCGTCCAACCTGCCGGCACTAATTGCACTTCTTCTACTTTATGGGTGAGGCCGTGTTGAGTTTTTCTTTTTATTATTATTATGGACGTGCGTGAAAAGGAAGCACAGATGGAGCAGAGGTTGACAAGAGGAACTGGATAACAAGCCATTTCATCATTTCAGCGACAAAATATACCTTGTTGTCTCACAGATGGTCAGTGACGCCCATGATGTATCCCATGTCCTACGTCTTCAACGTCCCTAGTACGGCATACGTCTCTCTGTCCTGCATCAACCTCTTCATTGGCATCAACAGCAGCGCCATCACCTTCATCCTGGAGCTTTTCGAAAACAACCGGGTGAGAATATACAGACGATCAAATATTGGAAGAAAAGACAATTAATGAATGGATATACTGCCAATATGTGCTTCATGAAAATGGGCTGTTTGACAAAAAAACTGCACAAACACAAGACAAATCTTGTGGTGCAGATGGGGAAGCAGATGAGGCGTGCAGGGCAGGGGAGTTTATGTGACACACCAGTGAGGAATAGATGAATCTGGAGATGAAGCACAATGTTGACAGCTACAGAAAGTCACAGTGTAAACCGTTTGAACAAACACGGTATAGTTACTGTAGGAGAAGCTGGGGGCAGATGATTGTCTCTGCTGTGTCTGAACACCTGAACTGCCCCTGATGAGTCATCAGAAAACCACTGCACCGTGTTTTTGGTATTTAGGGGTCTAAACTTTGCAGAATAAAACTTTATGCAGCTTGATTATTTAATTCATCATCAGTGAGCTGCATTAACTCAAGTTTCAAGTAAATAGATTGAAAGTTTAAAACCTGTGTTGATTTAGTGCATTTGTTTTCATTAGGTCTTTGTGCATAGATACTGAGAAACCCTAGATTTGTTGCTTGAGATGATTCAAATGCTTTAGATGAGTTCTGATGATGCAGCAATTTAGAGAAAGACTTTTCTTCCTCAACGCTGACAGACCAAATTTAGTAGGATTTATGAGCTCAATGTGTGTCGCTGTGTTTCCAGTCTCTGCTGACATTTAATGAGTGGCTGAAGAAATGTCTGCTGGTGTTCCCTCATTTCTGCCTGGGAAGAGGACTGATAGACATGGCCATGAACCAGGCTGTTACTGATGTTTACGCCAGGTTTGGTAAGCGTTGTTTACTTGTCAAGTGCCTTGCTGCACCTCTGTTATGGTTTGGCGCGATATAAATAAATTGTATTGGATGTAATGTGTCGTTTTAGTTGATAGCCTTATAAATCATTTTCATCATGTGACCTCCACACGTGGACGAGTCATCAGAAAAAATGTTAGGTTTTGAATTTTTGAATCAAAGTCATACGTCTTTGTGTACAGTTCCTGACAGGTCTGTATTACATATATAACATCTGTGATAAAAACCAAATCATTCGGGGTTTTATTATCAGCTGCTGCACTAAAGGCAAACCTGGTCTGTTTCCAGGTGAAGAGTACACAGCAGAGCCTTTCCGCTGGGACTTTGTGGGGAAAAACGTCACTTTCATGGCAGTGGAAGGTTTTGTCTTCTTCATCCTCAATCTTCTCATCCAGTACCGGTTCTTCCTGGATCACTGGTAAGGGACTGTTTTCACCCAGACCAGTATCACAGGTTTACATCGACTTCAAGCTCCTATAGCAGCACTGCTCCTTTGACACTTAGCTAGAAAAAACTTAATCTCACAGGGTCAGACTTCCCACCGAATTGTTCAAAGCTCTCTTAGCATAGGTGTTTGTGGCAGATGTTTTTTTTTCCCCCCCTTGCAACTTTCAGGCTGTCAGACCATAAGAAGACTCCAATACGAGATGAAGACGATGACGTGGCAGCAGAGAGGCAGAGAATTTATGATGGAGGGAGTAAGACAGACATCCTACAGATGAGAGACCTCTCAAAGGTAAAAAAAATAATAATAATCACCCAATAAACACAAAGTAATCAATATTCTACAGTCAGTGGATTAGATACTGTATGTTAAATACATTTCTTTTTGGCTAATCTGAAACCTAATTTAATTTACTTAGTTTTAGTTTCACTCATTAGTCTTTCCTCCCAAGGGAGCAGAAAAAAAGACATCAGAGTACTGCATGTTTGTAAAACAAAAAAAAAAAAAAAAGAGGAAAAAAACTATAAATGCACTCATTAAAATTACTGCCTACTATTTAATTCATAATTATTATGTTTGTAATGCTTCAACTAGCTTCAGATGTTATACTGATGAAAGTCTGGAGTGATAAATGTTCCAAGACTATAAAGTACATGACACAAGAATACACACAAAGCACAAAGCACACAGTGTAACTGTAGATACCAGATGATACGAGATGTCAAAAATATTGTTCAAATTTCATTCATCCAACTTATTGAGCTTAAACAACTCAGTGTGCAATGCAAAAAAAAAAAAAAAAACTAAAGATGATATCTAATGAAAAAAAGAAAATTGTGTGGTTTAGTACATGCAATAAAGTGTAAACTAACGTAAAACACAAATAAACAGAGTTCTCATTGTTTCTCTGGCTTCTCTGCACAGACGTATGTGGGCAGGAAGAGGGCAGCTGTGGACCGGATTTGTGTGGGAGTCCCTGCAGGAGAGGTAAAGTCACTGAGTTCATCACAGCTACTAATCCTTTTCTGTCTTCTTTTTTAAAAAATCTCAAGTTTTGTCTTTTTATGTTTGCTCAAGTCAACCCACACACTAAGCTTTGAGCCACGCACTTAGGGATGCAGATGCATTTAACATCAGCAGGAAGAAGAATGCAAAGTGCATTTATCTCTGGTCTTCTCCTCTGACTGGGTGTATTGGCAATATTTCTATTAACATTTTTTCATATTTTCTTTAATACATTCATGTTCTTGGGTGTTTCATGTGAAGCCAAATACAATATTAGAGGATAAGAGAACTCTCCGAGTGCTTGCTCTTTGAGGGATATGTTGGGTCTCTTTAACTCCACAAGACCTGCTCTATGTGAAAAGCGCCTTGATGTAACTGTTATTTGGCGCTGTAGGAATAAATTAGATTAGATTTGATACAGACATTCTTATTCATATTTTCCCTTTCACGGCTTTTTTTTTAGTATAGCTTGTCTTGATGCTCCGATTGTCTTTTGTCTTGTTAGTGCTTTGGTCTCTTAGGTGTAAATGGAGCTGGAAAGACAACGACCTTCAAAATGCTGACTGGGGACACCGACGTCAGCTCTGGGGAAGCCACTGTGGCCGGTTACAGGTACATAAAGATCTGTCGAAATGCTCCCTGGACGTTGCAGCACAAACCCTTTTAGAGGCTCGATCAGATGGCATCTATAAAAGAAAAAAAAAAATCTGGACAGCCTTAGTTTATTCTGCACAGTTGCAGATGGGCAGTCATTGGAAACAGTCCAATAAATTAGAAAGTTTAAAGACCCAGAGAGTCATTCAAACGTAGCTCATATCCTGTGACCAAAACACGTGTTTGACGGCTGAAGGTTGGGAAGCCCCAAACCAATTTCTGGTAGATTTGGTTCAAGTGTTTTCTATAAAAAATATTTCATGCCCAGTTGGCAAGCACCCACTCTACTCCCAGAGTTCTCGTCAGGGTTGGGACGCTTCCCAAGCAGGTTTTAACTTCATCAGTTCTCAGTCCTCATTAGGTCGTATTATTATCATTAGCTACATCAGCTCTTCTAAAGTAGCTCCTGACTTTACCGCCAAGTGGACTCCCTTTAAAATACAGCACATTATATAGATGTGACTTCTCATAGGCTGGAGCCTCAGTGTGGAACTGAATCAGGAGTTTTTCCTTTTGGGTTAGTCTGATGGATGAGGATCTAAGTATCCTCTTGTTGTTAGCCTGAAGGGACACTAATCTATGGGGATTTATGTTACCATGGGGACAAAAACAGAGGTCCCAAAGAGACTGCTTTTTCAGGATGAAGACCGTAGTGTATTTGCACTGGTTATTTAGAGTGAGATGCTAGACTGAATTATTTTATTTCAATGAGTGCTGCTTTTTGTGAAAACCTGGAAACTAACATTAATTAATGACAATAATGATTTGGCCTGTGAAATGAATGAATTAAAGGAAAAAGATTAATTTGTCCAGTTTAATTTGACAAAAATTGGCTCACAGTAAATACAACACCATCAGGCCCAGAATGATGTTATTGTTGCTACAATGATATGTGCTCAGTTAACTCACACTTTCTACTTTGTTTTCCAGCATTGTGTCGGAGATTCTGGACGTGCACCAGAATATGGGCTACTGCCCTCAGTTTGATGCCATCGATGAGCTCCTGACAGGCCGGGAGCATCTCTATCTCTACGCTCGTCTCAGAGGGGTTCCCGAGTCGGAGATCCCCAGAGTAAGTCCAAGTCCAGCTGCTTCATGCTGCCGCCCAAATGAAACGACTACTTGGCCAAGTGCTGCATAGAGGGCTTGTCTGTTTAATTCATTTTGTTTTGTGCATCTTCTCTTTATTGTTGCTCAGTGGTTGTTCATGTTTGTTTTGACTTTTTAATTGTGCTGTGCTAATAGACTGCATGGTGCTTTGTGGTATAAACACCCTCTGAACACTTTTCCTGTTTTCCTTCTAGGTGGCAGAGTGGGGCATCCAGAAGTTGGGTCTGACAGAGTACGCCGGCTCCTGTGCAGGGACCTACAGTGGAGGCAACAAACGGAAACTTTCCACGGCTATTGCGATGATTGGCTGCCCGGCGCTGGTGCTGCTGGTGAGTTAGTAAACGATGAGGAGCTCATGAGCCCATTATTTGGGTTTTACACAAGGATTTATCAATAAAATGGTATATGGATCCAGATGGGAAGCCATATGAGTTCATTGAAGCCTGGCCTTGAACGTTTTATACATTGGCAGGCAACAGCTTGGTTCAATTCAAATTGGCATGAATCTAAAATCTTTGCCATATGCTGATAGAGATAAGGATTTGGTCTCTGCTCATATGGCCTTATGTGCTCACAAAGCCAGGTTTGCTGTTTGTTTGTCGCTGTGTGTTTAGGACGAGCCCACGACGGGGATGGACCCACACTCTCGACGCTTCCTGTGGAACGCCATCATGAGTGTCATTCGGGATGGCAGGGCTGTGGTGCTAACATCACACAGGTTCAATATCTAATAATGACATTAATCCATTGCACACATCTGCTGCAGCAGCTGACTAAACACAGTTAACCTTTCTGCCAAGAATCACTGATGAAATCATGACTAGGCTGCTGCTTCATTTTAATGTACAGGTCTGTGAAATTATGATTTATTGCTCATAGACATGTAACAGTAGCACTAAAAGACGGTATTTCTGCTTTTCCTCCAGTATGGAGGAGTGTGAGGCTCTCTGCACTCGACTGGCCATCATGGTCAATGGGACCTTCAAGTGTTTGGGTACCATCCAACATCTCAAATACAAGTAAGTTATTTAAGTTAATTATCTATATATATATGAGGCTATCATTATTTTGCAGTAGTGAGTCACTGTAGCCTCCAGGCTGCCCTGCTGACGTGGCACCGCTCAGCGTTATATAAACTTGTCTTGTAAACACAAAGATGGCCAAAGCTCTTGACGTGCCAAATCACCACCACCTGCTCCCAACATGAAACAATGTTTGGTTGCAGAGAAAACTTAGAACTTACCTGCTATGCACATTCTGACTTTGAAAATGCTGATATTGAGAGACTACAAACTAATTTACTGTGCCATTGGTTAAAATTTTTGGTCATCAATGAAGCAACCACAGGACTAGAAAACAAGCTCTAGATCTTAACATAAACTTGTGTTTCTATGTATGAGAAGATGCACGATGTGTCCTATAAAATGTTTCCTTTTTTCTCTTACTCAGATTTGGGGACGGCTACGTAGTGACCATGAAAATTAAGGCAGCTAAAGTTGGCTCATCCCCAGAGCTGGAGCCTGTCGAGAGCTTTATGGAGAGCAGCTTCCCCGGCTGTGTTCAACAGGAGAAGCACTACAACACCCTGCAGTATGAGATCGCCTCATCCTCCCTAGCCAGGATATTTCAGTTAGTGGTGGCCAATAAAGAGAGACTCAGCATCGAAGACTACTCTGTTTCTCAGACAACACTGGACCAGGTATGTGTTAAACGGATGCACAAATATTCTGCTAATTCTCAAATTATAGCTATCAATTCTTGGCAGGTGCAGAATGGATTGGCTGCTTTGTGCCGTAGTTTGATACTTTGACTAGATGAGTTTACTCACTTAGTTCCTGTCATTCAGGTGTTTGTCAACTTTGCCAAGCAACAGACAGGAGAGGATGAAGACGTAACATTACAGAGACGAACAGCAGGAGGAAGGAAAGACATCAAGATTGCGCCAGTGAAGAGGAAAACATGATAAAGTCACCTGTGAATGTCCAAGGATGTAGTCGTCTGAGTAAAATAACTTTCCACCACCGTCACTGGTAGAAGTCTGATCAAAAACCACATTACTTAAAATGGTGTGAGTTCTTGTCTGAAAAAAAAAAAGAAAGCATTTCTTTTTATATTGAATCACTTGTATAATTGTGTACATATGTGTAATGAACAATTAGCAGTATTTTCAAAATGTCTATATTAACACACACACCTCAATTTTATTTACGTCTCTAAATGAATTGTCTCGTGTTGCTTATCGGACGAGTTGGACCCGGTGGGTGTTGGCCTCTGCTAGGGCTGTGCCTTGTCTCCGATTCTGGTTGTGATATTCATGGACAGGATTTCGAGGTGGGGTTGCAGGTCGGTTGCCGTAAGATCACATTGTTGCTCACTGGATCGGTTAGCAGCAGGGTGTGTGTGTTTGCAGTGTGAAGCGGCAGGGATGAGGATCAGCACCTCTAAATCTGAAGTGAATCATGGTTCTCAGTAGAAAACCGATGGATTGCCAACTCCGAGTGGGGAATTAGTCGCTGGCCCAAGTGAAGGTGTTCGAGTATCTGGGGGTCTTGTTCACGAATGAGGGAACTGTGGAGTGTGACTGACACCAAAAGGGAGCTGAGCTGATCGGTCACCTTTTGGCATGAGCGAAAGAACGAAATACCAGATACAAGCAGCTGAAATGGGTTTTCCCTAGAGATAGGGCGAGAAGCTCAGTCATCTGGGAGCGTCACAGAGAGCCGCTGCTCCTTTGGGTGGAAAGGACCCAGTTGAGGTGGTTCAGGCATCTGATAAGGATGCTGGCAGGGTCTCCCGCTTCCAACTGGGAGGCGACCTCGGGGCAGACCCAGGACCAGGTGGGGAGATTATATCTCCTCACTGGCCTGGGAGCGCCTCGGGAGCTGAGGTGGCCGGGTAAAGGGAAGTCTGAGGGTCTTTGCTAAAGCTGTTACCCCCGCGACCTGACTTCCGATAAGCAGTTGAATTATCTGAATGCAAAACATGTTTACTATCCATTTCCTTTCACACATCTGTTGTAAATCTGTGTATTTCTCTGTCTTTTATTCACTGCCATGTCATGTTCTTCCCCAATGTCAGTAAAAAATAGCACAAGTTCTTCCTCTAAAACATTTCCATTTAAGGAAGAGAATAGCTTTCAGATGAATATAGCTGTAAATAAAGACAGATTCTATTTTGTATCTGGCCAAATAAACCTCAATCATGCTTTTATTTTCTGATTCCTGTGATTTCCCTAGCTAATTTGTACCGCATCATCAAACCCAAATAAAACAGTTCAAAGTTTGATTGTGTGTTTGCGGAGTGCATTATTTGTTCTTAAATATTTCAGCCCTTCCTTACTTCTGCTATATAAAAAAAAAAAAACTAAAACGTATAAGGCACTGCTTGCTACTGTGGATTATTTAAAGTTGAAAGGTTTTTCACTCTGCTGCGCTGCAATATGTTGTCTGGCCGCCACAGAAAAGCGGAGAAAGCCACAGCAGGTCAGTGGAGTGGCTCAGAGGTAGCTTTGCATTAGGGCTAAGGTACCACTGTGGTGAGTGGCCTGTCACAACCTGGATTTATTTGACACACAGTCCAATTACTGTTCTTCGACTGCAAGTGGATGGTGTCATTGCCTCAGGCTGCCCACTAGCCTGAACTTCACTAGCTACCTCAAAGAAACAGAGGGATGATGCCACAGGCTGCTAAAGAATTCTATGAGGATCTAATGCTCCTCTGCTGCACATATGGTCGTCTGGATGAACGAGTGTGAATAGTGCCGCGGTGGGAGGGCAAAGAAGGCACACTGTAACAGGGTGTGAAATGTGACTGCATACGGCTGAACACTCAAGAAGCCTCGATTTGAGCCTGCTGGGACAAAAAGAAAAGTCTGATCCTTCATTGATTTAACACAGTTTCTTATCTCCTCTTTACGTGACTTCAACTTTTTACTCCACTACATTTCTGACAGATAGTTTCTTTGCCAATGAAGATTTTACATAAAAAAAATATTTGAATGATTTAATCTATTCATAAGTTGATGACTCTTCTTTTTAACAACAGTTAAACCATAAATCATTAATAATTGAAATTATTTTTCACTTAATTCAATTTCAAATTCAATTATTTTTCAGCCATTCAAACGTGACAATTTGCTGATTTTCTTCAGTAAATGTAATCTTTTTTGGTGGCTGCTTTGGGTTGAAGAAAAAGAAACAATTGCTCAATAAAATATGAAACACATTGCAAATTGCGAGTAATCCAATGAAAATATAGATTTCTTTTCAATTTGTTGAAAATGGAAATGCTTTCTAAGTTACTATGGTGTTGCTCAATTAGTAAGTTTTAGCAGAATAAGGTTATTTGCCTTATTTCAGGGAGAAACACACTTTATTTTTTACTTTTTACCACTAAGCATGTCCCAAACAAACTATGCCAATTAAAAAGCAATAAAGCCGTCAAACACAAGGCATTCGTACAGTAATTCTCATAATGCAGCTGCAGTTACTGAAATATGACTATAATTTTAAATGTGACTACTGCTACTGATACATTAGCAGGAAAGCAGCATTTCACTGAGCTGAGTTTACGTACTTAAATTCTCTTATGAGGGGTATTACGGGAGGGAAGCATATACAAGTATAAAATTGAATATACTCAAAACAGCTAAAGCCAAATCGAAATGCCTGACTTAGTCACCACTGAGAGTCAGTTATTAAATGATGGAAACACCCTCCCTGTTTGGCAAGAGATAGGAAGTGATGGGTTTGGGATCAGGTCAACGTGGTACCACACATCAGTACACAGCTGTTCCTCTAATGAAAGTCTTTTCTATGGAAAGAAGTCAATCTGCTGGGACTAGTAAAAAAAAAAAAAATCTGTGCTGATTTCAGACTCCACAGCTCCTCTTGTTTTAATTATTAACTTTACTTAATAACTGTTTTACTTTGACACATCTCTGTCACAACTGTCAGTTAAATGCCTTTAATGTGAATTTAATGAAGTTTAATGAGGCATATTCTGTGTTAGGAAAGTCAAAAATTGCACGTGGAGCTATAGCTACAGAAAGAAAGGGAAATTAATGGCACCTTTGAATATTAGAATCCAAATTTCTTTATTAATTTCCGGGGGGGAAATACTGCAATTATAAATGCAAATATGAGAATAAAAAATAATTTACTGCTGCAGCCTAAATCCTTGAGACTTAATTTAATGGAAAAGCTCCCTGAATATTGATTTTGTGAAAATAAAAAAATAAATAATTACAAAACTTTTTGTACAAAACAAATGAACAAATATTACCATACATTGTGAATGCACTTACTGAAACACTTTTCAGATGAAAGATTTTGTGGTCAGACTCACCTGGTGCTGTGTACAGCAGGTGACCGTTGTAGCTGCAAACCCCCGGTGATACGGCAGTTCTGAGGAGAAAAATATGATATGTTTTTCTTTTAATACTGTTATCACAATTATCAGCCTACGTGATGCTCTCATTGTCCCACTGATTGATAATCAGCTGCAGAAACATCTCATTCAACAGATTCTATGCAATGCGAAATGCTATCTGTAGAGCTTCTGCTAAACTAAGACATCACGAGTATTTCAGTGTTGAGGGGAAAAAGTGACGTGACCGAACTGATGACTAGTGTCTTAATAAGCACTGCTCAGCCTGCTCAGTACATCAGTTCCTCCTAATCACATACATACTGTGTATTGATCCAAGGCGTGCTGCCTTAAATCAATACATATGAAGTTAATTATGTGATGAGTTGCTTTTATCGCAAAATCCATTCCACATTGCAGATACCAATACCAATAAAACTGTTCTGAGCTCTGTAAGATTCTGTCTCTGCCATGACAAGCTTCTAATTAAAATAATCTCCCGCTTTTATGTTAGATGTGTTAAATGATCCTCTATATTAAATATGTCATATAAATGTAACCGACATAACTCAACAAATGTTGATCTTTGTTCGTGTTTAAGAGTCAGACAGATACCTTATGGAGAATTCTGCTGCTGGAGTCATTTGAAGACGTGATTCAGAGGGTAAAAACAGCATTTATAGATGATGTCAAATGGAGCTATTCCCCCAATTTCACATGTGGAATCACAGGGAGTATTTCTCACAGCTGTATAACATCCCTCGAGGCCCTGGGGGCGCTTTGCCAACACAGTTTAGTTCCATAACATTAGCTTGGACTCTGCACATTTTTAACAAAAAAAAAAAAAAGCCTTCGATTCACATCATCGATCCGCGAGCATTTAACTAAAGAAGCTACAGCAGCAAGTAGCATGATGAAAAGTAGAAAGAAAAAGTTTTGGAGTTTGACGACACAATGGAGTTCAATCTGGGCCCATCACTAAATCGCTGGAGTAACCCTGCAAGTTTGCCACACGCTATTCCTGTTCATCTCTTTATGATGTTAATTATTAAAATTACTAATTATTTGTTAATCATATGCCCATTCAGTCTCTGGATATATTGTGGAAAGCACACTGAATTTCACATAAGCATGGTGAAGACACACTGCCATCGATGAATTAGAGTGAGGAAATGTACTGCCGAATGGAGAAGCTCACAGATTAACACTGTGTGACAACAGTTCCAAATTGGTAATGTACAGGAAGGTTTATACTTAATACTTCGACACGAAAAGCAATGAAATTTTCCCAACAAGGCAAAGGTCACAATTATTTCAGTCTCTTTGAAGATTTGAAGGCTTAGCTGTCTCAAACCAGGTCTGGCTGGATGATGATGATGTTTGAGACCTATTTGAGAACTGTAAAAATCACTATGACTTCATGAAATTTAAGGTCAATGATCTTATGCTGAGTTTAACAAAATAAATGGAAGTTGTAATGATAAAAAAAAATATCATGATGATTTATTAAACTGGTGTTTTTTGTTAGTAGAATAAATTAGAAGTCCTTTTTTTATTGATTGCAAGTTTTATTTTGCATAGACAGCCTCGTTCTGAACTACTTTAAAGCATGACACAAGGGCTGCATGAGGCCAGGATATGTCTCTGTTTGTTACAGTATTTAATGTCCTTTTAGTCATTTATTTAGTTTGTGATCCGGAGTGGTGGATATTTTGAGTCATAAGTTTAATTGGGGGCATGGTTGAAGGCTGGACTCAGAGAAGATTATAGGAGTATCTATATTGAGAGTGGAGAAAAATGTTTTAATATAAATACATATAAAGTAAACTCTTGCAAGTTAATGCGCAAGTATGAGCAAGGCGGTGTAGAGTGTGAGACAGTAAGACAGAGATTGACAAAGAAACAGAGAAATACAGATTCACATGCACAATAAGTGGAAAAGGTCTTGATTGGACCCCATTTCTGGAACCGAGGTACAAAAAAAATTGGCATCTTTGATTCCACTCTTAAGCTTTCAATCACTGTGCATTCAGGCAGCTTTCCGTATAGATGTATGCAGCATTATCTGCAAGTGTCCATCAGCATAATCTTCAAACGCATCAAAGCAAAGGTGAAAACCTTATTCCCTTCTGCTAAGTCAATGCTTTTCTTACTTCCTGCTATCTTACTCTTCCTTTGAATCAATCCTTTATCAATAAATGTGGACTCCATCCTCAAAAGGTTCTGATACACACACATAACATAAAAAATGCTTTGATAGCCAAATGCATCGGTAGGATTACTAAACATACTGAGACAAGCCCTCATAGGTTCACACTGTTATAAAATCAAATAGGTTAGAGTGGAGCACGCCAGTCGATAAAGCGGGCACTGAGCAAAAGCTCAGCTGTTTCCTAAATTAACCTAATCATGGCATTTTCCCTGAGAAGACTGGGATCATCAGTCATTTGTTGGTTATCGATCAGTTACTGTGCTGACTGGATCAAACTTGGGGTTGTTGGAGTTTACAGTAGAAGAGCTGCAGGGTATTGTTTTGTTTTGTTTTTTGCTGATACACTGCTTCATTCAGCGGGCGCTGTGCCCTGGAGCTTATGGAGCCGTCAAAGACTTGTGTTGTGTATGACCCGGAAACAAACCACATAAGGGCAGCAAGAATATATATAAAAAAAAAAAACAAAACAAACAAGTACAACAACAAATGAAAAAAGCCACAATAATGTCTTATGCCAACAAAGTGGGGTGCTTCTGCTGAGACATCCCTCTGTGATCTACTCAGCTCTGTGCCTCCAACCTTCAGAAGGTGTCTTTTGAAGTCTGCGGGACGTGTGGGTTCATAGAAGGAATTGCTGATCAAGTGCGCTTTTAAAGTGCATCAGAATTGTGCAGCAAGCCTGAATCTTCCCGACTAGTACGTGCATGTGTTCTTGTCTCCTTAGAGGCTGCAGGAGCGGCCCTTGAGAAATCTTGTGCAAATACTTTTGGCACCCACACACTATTATTCCCGCTGCATAAAATGTGCTTGTGAAACTCTGGAAACATACAAATGAAATATGCTGCTGGCTCAAGCTTTCATTGGTCACACTTGAACACTCATCCTAGAGTCAATCAACAAGTGAAGAATTGAATTACAAAGGAGCAATGGAAAATTTGTTATCTATAGACTAATTACTGTCATTTTTTAAATCAGTGTTAATATATTTCATATGATCGTGAACCCTTCGTGTTTTCCTCCTCTTCAGCAGTGCAGTGTTCTTGCCACAACCCAAGACACTTGGTCATTTGCATATAGAGTGCATACTGTAGATAAAAATAAAAAAATAAAAAATAAAAAATACAGCCTCAAAATGAAGTCACTCGAGACTTAATGGAAGGAGATGAAGTTCTGCTGGTGTGTCAGATTTTGTGAGGCAAAAAGGGACAGCTAGAGAAAGTTTCTGGAGTTGATATTTGTAAAAAAATAAATAAATAAATAAATAAATCTCAGCTCAACTTTGGGGTAAGCTGAGATCGTTGGTCTGGGTATGTGGCCTTGTGTGGGCCTAAGAGACGGAAATAAGTGCATTCTAATCAATAGTAGGAATGACTCATCATTAGTTTGCCATTCTTGCACTCTTGCTGTTGTGAATACCAACTTCCCACAGTTTGTGTGTTAATCTTTTATCATGGCACGGTGACAACATTTTCACAAGTTGGGCTCAAGAAAAGGCTGGTGCTGTCAATTTAATGCTCTCCCAAGTGCCTCATCTACGTAGCCACATAGGCAGAAACTAAAGAATCCTACGACACACACTGCATTTGCATTTGCCATAAATCTCAAGCCAAGGTGCTGTGATGATATAGTGAGCCATTAGAGATATGACAAATACATTCATTAGCTTCCTCACAGTGCCTGAGCTCCATGTTGCTACTCCCCTGGGGAGAATTGTAAATAACTTTTTTGGTGCCTCTAAAAGGCATTGCCATCGACCCCGGGGATAATAGAGGAAAAGATGATTGAGACGGATGGATCGACATTGCTCACATTCAAGTGCTATTCTTGCCCTATTGATTATGATTATGAAAAATGTCAGGAAGACGTTGTTTTGCCAAAGCCACAGGTCACAGGTATAAGGAAAGAATCGTCTATGAAGACGTTTATAACGGAGAACTTAAAACTCCTGGGTGCAGTCTGCCAATGTTTGCACACTGACTTTCGAATTAAAAGTTGGAGCATTGCTGCTGGAGGTCTAAAAGTTGTCTGGGCAATTTAATAAAAGCGCTCCACAATAAACTGAATACTGATAGAACACCTCGTATCAACTGATGTCTTTGTGTACCAAATAGCTTTATCTGAACAGCCTTAACTGAAGAACAAATCATCAGGTCATTGTAGTCTCATTTCTGGGAAGAGTAACCATCAAATGTTTTTTTTTTTTTTTTAAAGAGGGGACTATAAAGCAGCTGACACATATCTGCTCTGTAAGTCACAGTGCCTCAGAGAAATATTCTGAACCCCAAAAGGGGTTTATCTTTTGGTCCCATGATGTCCAGTGAGTGAAAAGTAGATAAATAATTTCAATCTCTATTAAATAAATAGATTGATAAATTAACAATGAACAGTTTCTTACTGCATGCAAATCCATTAACTGTTATTTTCTAGTCTGAGATTAATAAGGAAGGGACACTTCCAAAAGTAAATGTTTAGATTCTTATCACCTATTGGATATATATCATTAATTGTTTCTTTGATTTTTGTAAAGCATCGTCCTAGAGTCATGATTACATTTGGCAACAAGAAGAATAACAACAGAAGGTCTACACTCTCAGCATCATGGAGTGCTGATAGACGACAATGAGAAAGATTTAAATCTGCAGGACAACTATGATGATTTCTCCAAAATGCTGCCTACCTGTGTGCAAGTGCAAATTAAAAACCCAAACATCCTCATTTCACTTTTTAGTGCCTAATACTTTCACACAACACTGGACACTTAGTTGCTTATTTCATTGTCGACGGATTCAATTCAGGAAAAGATATTTAGATTTTTCATTTATCTGTATTATCTGTATCTGTAGTTCATATCACGGCATTTCAACACACATTGTCTCCCAACAACACACTGTCTACCAGTGTCTTGAAAGCTACAGGTGCAAATTTGTTACCTTTTTCTTTTCTTCCCCAGCTGGCGATGCTATCAACCAGAACCCACGCACCAACTCCCCCAATCCTCCAGTTGCTGACACATGAAGACCGAGAGTAGAATTTCATCTGATAATCTCCAATTAGTTTCCAAAATCTGCACTACGTAAAATATAATCCTATTTTTAAGACCAGTGAGCAGTAGCTTGAGTTGTGATATGATATCTTGATATTATAACCCCTATTCAATGTATGAAAGAAATGTAAAAGTGTATCATGGCAGTAGTTGTTGAAACTGAACTATAAACAGCTTCTTTTTAAAAGGACAAAATTGAATCACTGGCCTTGGTAATACATGTGATTATCTCATGGACACTGAAATTGATTCGATTTCGGCCCATTAAAAGGAAAAAATCAGGACGAGGCACACCAAGATGGAAATATGCACATTTATACTAATAAGGAGTCAGGTACTCACACTTGACTACATCATACAATACGATGACAGTCCGTTTTTGGGATACAACAACCACAATAGCTGCTTATAGAAATAGCTGGTGTACACATTCACAGTGTGCTTCAATTTTTCAGAATGTAAACCAGGCTGACAGCAACAGAACCAAGTGCCGGAGCTAAGTACAATGGAGGTGATGCCGCCCTCCCCTCTTTTAGCCTATTAATGTCAAAACCAATAATGGGGGGTGTCTACAGTCACTCGTATTCTAGATTACTGCAGGTCACTATGAACTTTTAACCACAGTGAATACACAACATGATTTCCCTGGTTACATTCACAGCACTGAGAATCTTGAGGAGAAAACGTACACTGCTGGCTCTCTAAGAGTTAAAATAAATATGAAGAAGCAATTCTCTGCGAAGAGGCAATTAGCTTAGTTTAGCATATGGATTGGAGGCATAGGCAAAGTCAGCTACATAATGCACCTCTGAGGTGATAGTATAGGAGTAGGACTTTTTATCTGCTTCTCCTTCTTCCTGTCTTATCTAAATTTCAATCCCACAGCAGCAAGGAAAAAGTGAAAAAATATATATCCTAAAGTTTATACCCTTTCCCTCAAAACCTGTTCAGCAGAGCTCCAACAGCCAAAAGGTAAAATAAAGAGAAAATAGAGTGACCCTGACAAAATATAGGATTAGATGTGTGTGTGTGTGTGTGGTGGGGGGGCTGATGATTGTAAGTGGCAGTTTGAGCAGTGGGAGGTTAATCTGGAAGAGGGACCTGTCCATCTATGCCTTGACATGCCTAGCTGTCAGTCAGAGATCACTGAGTGCAGTGCTTCTGACGGACGTAGACACTAATGTCCCGACTACGACTGCCAGGACCCGACAACCATCATCTCTTTATCATCTATCGAATTCTGGGGGGAAAAAGGGAGGGCAGGTTGATCCAATATGTGACCTTTCCCTGCTGTAGATTTTACATTAATATTACAGGGGTTTAACTGACCCACATCCTGACCTACTTAATGTGCTATAGAGCACTAAGTTAAGTGTTGTGATATTTCACCTTACAGATGAATTGTTTAGTTAATTTTAACATTTTCTTTCCCTTTTCTGACTAAAGTCCATTCCACAGAGCAGCAACAGGGGGTGGAATCTACTACTAGTGAACATAAATCAATTCAAATCACATTAACTGTCAAATCAACAAATAATAACAACACTGAAGTAATACTATTGGGCAACCTTAACTCTATCAGCTTCCTTAGAGCAATTCTTGGCAATCTCTCCTGGAATCTAGGGTAAACCTGAGCTCTGATAATAAATGCAAGCAGGTCTTGTTTTTACAAACTCAGGATCATTTCTATCAATTACTGATCTATAGAAATTTGTCCTTCCATTTATTTATTCTACACTTGATTACTTAGTTCGTTGTACAAAATGCTTTTGCTAAATTCATGTTCTAACTTTGAAAAAATATATTATGAACTGGACTGAAGAAGACTGGCAATTAAGAAAATACAACTTTTACTGAGCTAATAAATCAAGTGAGAAGTGAGGCTGTTTCCTCGTAGACTTCAACACAGTCTGACTTCTTTTTGCCTCCATTGTTACTTACAGTTTTTAAACACAAAGTTATACAGCGTAAAAAGATGAATGCAGCAGGAGGGATGTAAATAGCTTCAACTGCAGAAAAATGTGTGCAAAGACCAACACTGAATGATGACAATAGTAATGTTATTTTTGGTTTAGCGGGGAAAAGTTTGATTCCCTGCAGCAAAAACATTTAATAACATTATTTCATCCCAGTATTTTCATTTCCATCACATGTATTGCATTTGGAATCAGTGATGGTTAGTAGTCCAGATTCACACCACTGTCTATCTACAATATGTTAACATATAATGGTATTATCAGGGGTGGTATGAACACAATAAACGCAAGAAAAAATGTCTCTTTGTATCTAGTTCTATTAAGATAGTTCAGGCAAGTCCTAAAATATAAAAACAATAAATGTCACTTTACAATACACCGCAGACTGTACATGATGCAGTACAATGACAAATAACTACACAAATAATTAAAAGTATAATATGGTAGGAAAGATGTTTTTGAATATTTTTTGACAAAATAAATGTCATTACTGAATATAGGCAGTCTGAGCATTTTGGAGAGCCAAGTCTGAAATTTAGAGCATTTGGAAAACACATTCATCTGAAAGCAAATTAGACAATAGATACCAAGTTTCATTAGTTCAAAAACAAAGACATTCCCAGCATTAAAAGTGCTTGTTTATGTGATGCAAATAATATAATGATGCGCGATGACAGTAATATATTGACACCAAATGATTGATAAAGCAAAGGCCCATGACAGAATAAGTGATGGCACTCTAAGAAAATATTTTGATAATTATTATGCTGCAGTGACTTTCTTTAAAGCGGATAATACTGAAAAGAGCAACAACTGAGCAGAACAACAAAGAAGTAAATTATATTAAGTGACGTGATGCCTTTGTGGCATTGTCAGGTGTGAGCAGAACATCACTCGGTAAAGCCGTAGCCAAACTGAAGCCAATAAAAAGGATGGATCCCTGTAACCTGAGTCAGTACAGAGTCAACAAGTCTGGGCCGTGACAGGTTTATTGAAGCCATTCATTCAGAGAGACAAACCCTTAGCTGCTGTGCACACAGATAAGGGATGATTGCAGACGAGTGCAGCCAAATACAAGAAATGCAAAGCTGAGAACAAGTGACTTTCAAAATGAACACAGTTGGTGATGAACACCAAGATCTCCCACTGCTTTTGTATTAATATCTATCTGTTTCAATCTATTGACGCCATCTCAATTTCATCTTAAATCAGACGTAGTCTTAGAAAAACCATTCTCCAATCCATATTTTATTTTCCTCCATGAAATATCTGAAAATCTCAGATGATTCTTGCCTCAGGTTTTAGTAATTCAGTGTGGTGGACAGACTGAAAATTACAGTAGCTTTGATTGTTTGAAACTGCAATGAGGGATTTGACATTTTTGTTGCTTATGAGTACATGGTTTATTTTTGTTTTTTATTTTTTTTTTTGGTTGCTGGTAGAGGGATTACAAAGCAATGCTGTGGAGAAATGAACAAAGTGTGTACAAGTACAGATATGTTGTTTGATTTTTAATATGTGTTGAAGGGGTGTTTGCTCTTATGTTCTGTATCTGAAACTTTAAAGACAGACTGAATGATCTGATTATAACTGTGGTGACATCCTCTGACCATTACAATTCCCCTAAAGTAAAGTCTTTGAAGATTTTTGGTGCTGACATTTTTAATCAAATCTTTGTTGATAGTAGATTAGTCTGTCCTGTTTATAAACAGATACAGACAAAGCAATAAAATTTTCCCAAGCAGTATTTCCAGAGGTTATTGTCAAGCTTTGCTAGGAAAAGGCAGTTTGAATTAAGATTGGGACTGAACCACTGACAAACGATATTTTGTAGGAAACCAAGATAAGCATTGCACTCTGCTCTGAATTGAGAATATACTGGGCATCATCCAAGTAGAAGAAATGATTTTTTCGGCTCTGCCACAATGCTAGTTTTTTTTTTGTTTTTTTTTAACCTCTGGGTCAACTTGAACTGTCCCTGACTGAGTGACTCAGTGATGATATTTCCACCACCAGTCAGTTTAGTGCTTCATCCCCGTGTGGGAGTTTCTGCTGCAAACAGGATCTATTGGTGGGATTTTTACAGCCCTGTTAACTTAGTGTTGCACATTGTCTCTGCACTTTTTTTTTTGTTTTAAACAAACAGGATAACAACATGGAACATTACTGAACACCATATTCAAGCCAACCATGGGCTTATTTTGTTAGGGGCAGATAACCAAGACTCTGGTTTCCCAGCTGTTCAGGAACTGGAGGGAAAGGGACGACCAGCAACACCACACCATGCCTCGCCTCCATTGTGGCAAATAAGACACAATGGACATCGATCAGTATTAATAAAAGGAGCATAGAAATAACCAAAGATAGAACAAACCAAACAGAGAGAGAGAGGCAGAAAAACTCACCAGTAACTAGGCTTAATGGTAAACACTGTGCCCAACTCCACATATTAAACAGAGAGAGTTATAGAAATAAAAATAATAATTAAAAAAAACCTCTCTGACAAAAAAAAATGTTATAGTTTGAAGTAAACAAAATCCAAACAAAAGGTGGATCTCACATGGAACCTGTTCTCTGTGTTGAGAGGCAAATTAAGAAAAACAGCCCATCTGGGATGATCACCTGGAGGAGCCTGGGCTCAAATAAAAGATACTGTCCCCTGGATAGATCATATTTTTTTGCTAACTTTCTCCCTGAGTGATGTTTTTATAATTTAATAAGCGAGCTGTGCGTGTTTGTGTGCTTCCCCCTCCTAATCATTTTTCTAAATTGCCAGATGAAAAGCACACGATCTTAAAAATACTGAACATAAATAGAAACATGGTTGTTTGTTGACTGTAAGCCAGCTGAACAGCCACATGTTGAAGGACTGTGGAGGCTCACCTGTGCCGGAGTTTCTCCTCCCCCTCTGTCCTTGAAGGCCGGCTGCAGATTCACCGTACGCTCCCGGGCCGCTCCGTTTTGAACACCGGCGCCATGATGGTGCGGCCCTTAGCCGCTAGCAAGCTAGCGTCCTCTTCCCCGACTCGGTGACCTTCGGCCCAACGCCGCCACTCCTCACTCCCTCCTCTGATACACAACATGGCATTAAAGACTTTTTGGCATTTTATTAAAATACCTGGCTGAATAATAATAAAAATAATAAAAACACCACCCCCCCCTTTAAAAAAAAAACGCAATTTCCGCCCGTTGGGACCTGCCATTTCCGGAACTTTCCATGACGTCATCCGAACAAACAGCCCGCGAAACAGGCCTTTATTTATAATCACTAAAATAAAAACAAACAGAAAAGGAAAAAAAAAAAAGAAAATGTTTAAGAAACAACCGATTTGAGTTTATCCCGAAAGTCAGTGGGGAAATCCAGAAAAATTAAACGATTTAAGATTTAACACAGTGATTTAAAAAAATTACTGGAAACAATTTGAGATTACAAGCCAGCAGAGGTAAATTGATGATTTGTACATTTCCCAAAATAGCAGATATGTTCTTGTTACCCTCTGAAAGAGGTTGAATATATAGTTATATAGATATATAGATATATATATATATCTGTGACCTAGCCATCTAGGTCACATATCATGCAGGTTTTTTTAATTGCACTTTAAATTGTGTGTCATCTGCAGGATATCTACTATCTCAAGAAATCTCTGTATTTAATTTCCGTAAGGTACGTTCAACAAAGCTCTAACAAATCCACAGGGGGGAGGACAATTAATTGGTTCCCCTTGGATTTGAAGGTTGTGTGTTTAAAGGACAACTTCCTGTCTTCGGTGGCAGATGTTTTCAGTGGAGTGGAGTGTGATTTGCCAAAATAAATAAACTACATTAACATTTCTTATGTTTTATATGTATGTATAGGAATTCCTACGCTTCGACTGCCCCAGCTGTACATATTCGTATCTTACCAACAAAAACACCACCGAAGTAAAGCAGAGATTTGATTTATTCTGACACTTAAAACAACAATTTCCATTTGTCAAAGTATGGCAGCAATCTGAGGATTTCCATTTTTATTCAGGCCTTTGATAGAGACTATATGTTGTCTTGTTATAGTCCGTCTTTAAATGTAAAGACGGACTATAACAAGATCTCTTCTGTCAATAGCTGTTAACGTTACTAACTTCAATCACCACAGTTGACTTGTTTTAGAGACCTCAGTCTGCAGCTCTATGTGCACCTCAAACTGTTTGCCGCTGCTCTCAGACGTGTCTCGGTTGCATAAGAAAATACCTGACACAACTGAATCTGAATTGATGTTTTCTTCCCTGGCCTGTGTTGGAAATTGGCACAGAAGCTGAAAAAGGGCTTTTCAGAAATACAATAGAATGTCTTTGTTTTCCCCTGTTGTCTTTTTTTCCCCAAACACCATCACATCCATCTGAAAGTGGAAATATTGCCATGCCTGTGTCTTTTAATTGTTTAAATCCAGCAATTAACATGTGAATATGAGTTTTTAACAAAGAGATAAATTTGTCCTCCTACTGTCAGACTATTATTTCCCAGCTGTTGGGATGATTTGTAGACTCACATGCTATCACTGAAAATCACATATAGGCTTTGTAATTGAGCTGAAGCACAGTAAAAAGACACTTGATGTGATTTTATTCTAATCCTCTTGTGTTTGTAAAGCCAAATTCATCCACGCTTTTGGTCAACAGATGTTCGTTACACGGTAATAAGGATAAATAAGGGCTCCCAGTGGATGGCATCAAATGGACCACAGTAATTATGTTAGGGTGATGGGTTGGCTCACATCGCAAAACTTGCAGTGTGTGTTAAGTACAGCCTCTGTTTCATTTCTATGGACTGCTTCACAATCAGCAGCCTAATTTGGCCTGGTTTGATTTCCTGTTACTGTGCTTGTTAATATCAATTGCTGACAGGAAGTAAAATGAAACCCCAAGCTGTTACCGAGCAACACAAATTGACTGAATGGGGACAGGATTAACCTTGATGTTGCCTGCTCATCACTGTACAGTTTTTATAGTTTTTCTGTTGGCTTTAGAAATATTGCAAGCATTGTCTTTAAACGCTTAATTCAATTGATTCCATTTAAACGGATGCCAAGAGTACAATCATCTTATACAAGCTGTTTGGTTTTAGGTGACTCCCAGATCATATTAAACCACACTGATAGGGTAAGCAGAACACATTTGATGTGAACATAACAGATACAAGCGCTTCTTTGATGGAAGAAGTGCTCTTTATCAACACAGTAGCAGAGACTGAACCAAGGGATTTCAGCGAATGAAGTTGTTTAAAAAAAAAAAAAGTTAACCAAATAGAGCCAGAATATCCACTTTGATTCAACATTTCAGAGCATTTGGATCCATACTGGCTGCAGCAGAATGACATTAGACTGTTACAACCTCACGGTGCCAAGTCTTGGCACAAATCACACGTTTAAAAAAAATAAAAAATAAATAAAATATTACACCCTAACTACTGCGTATTTTCTGAGGGAAAAAAGTGTGCTCCATAAGTGTTGGATCATCAATTTAATAGGAAAAGCTTTAGAAACCAAGTAAATGGTGTTTTGTGTTGCACTATGTGGTAAATGTGTTTGTGGGTCTTTTCTCTCTATCTGTGAAAAACAAGTAAAAAAGAGTGAGTTGCACAAAAGCATTAACTTAAATAAAGCAGTGAAAACAAGTGCGCTCCACTTAAGTAGTGTGATGATAGAAAAACTGAAATTTTGGCCAACAGCAGAGTCAGTTCTGGTCATACTGCTTTTGCCTGAAGAGATGTGGGACTCTAACATGTCAGATGTGCACTATTGGATTCATTTTGTCTGAATACTTACCAGAACTCTGACATCTGGTGCAGGAGTCAGGCTGTACAAGACTTCAAACCTACACAAATGCAAGAATTTTATGTTGCAAGATGCCGAAAGAAGCATGTGAGCTGCTACATGAGGAAGTGCTTAGCCTCAGTGCTCTCTGGGGATCGATATCTCAGGAGATCCATACCGTCTCTGCTAAAGGCATGGTGAGACTGCTTCCCTGACCTTTGAGATGCTTCCTGTCTGGCTGACCTGCATTGATCTGACCTTGAGGAGAGTTTGAACGTGAAGCCCGCCGGTTAAATATTTCTATGTCCTCCAAGTGCATGCGTATGTGCATGTGTGTATTGTGTGTGTGTACTCCACGAAAGAATAAATCAACATTCACATGAATCAATGCAACACACACAACATAAGTGTGACTCTTAAGATTCTGTTTTTCTTTTAGCAATTCATCACCAAGTTTGGTTTACTTCCAATGTCATCCCACTTTTTTTCCTTCATTAGTCAATATCTTATTATGAGCAACACCACTTGCCACAAAGCTTAGAGACAATGTAATCATCTTGAGGGCAAAGATTTACTTTCAGATTCACTGTGACATTAAATTGCTGAGAAAGTTGCTTTTTCGGATAGTGTAAAAAGATCTAACTTCCTCATTAACCTTACAAAAATACTTTGGTCAAATCCAATTGCTTGCCAAGTGTGTTTGCTTCATAATTAACTTCTATTCTTGGATTTTACTCCATCTCCTAAAGGACAATGAAAATCACATTTTTTTAACCAGTGAATCCTCATCAGATTTTTATCTTATGCAATATCTTCTTTGTGCGCTAATTGTCTTACTTATTTTAGAACAAGTGGATGGTAGCAGGGTGTAAAACTTTGAATTGCAAATATTCTTGTCTTCCTGCTGTGTTAATTCACCCTCGTACAGTTTTCATCCATCTGAGTGAGAACATTAGTCAGTCAGTAACAGGCTGCAAATTAAAGGTGTTATTTGTAATTTCAAGTCTGCAAGCCAGAACTTAATGGTCCGAGCATCATTAATAAGAGGGGTTTATCATGTGGTATATAAGTTTGCACCCATTCAATGCTCCTCTTCCTTTTTTTTTTTTCTTTTGTTAATCCTTGTATTATCCCACTAACACTTAATTGATCTCTGCAACGGCTTTCAGAACGATATAATTCCGAAAAATATCAGAATTTTTATTAAGTTTAAATTACATGTAAAATAGCATAGAGTCAGTATTATAAAAGTTTGATAAGGAATGCCCCATACCTTTGAAAGTTAATGCCACCTATTTAAAGAAAATGTTAATGGCTCATTTCATACCATTCTGATCCTGAATGTCATCACTAATCATATCATAGCACAGAAAATGCCTTTGCATTTAGTGAAGCCCAATGATAAATGACTCCACCATTTTAAAGGGATTTTAAAAAGGCATTTTGTGGAACCACACCAGATCATCAGTATTAGGTCAAAAACCCATGAAAGTTTTGTTCACAATGAGCACCACAGAGGCTCTCTGCTTTTCTGATGCTTGTGTCAGTATTTTAATGAGTATAATACATTCACCAGAACATGTTTATCTTCAGAAACAGATTATCTTTTGTGATAGACATGCTGCTATTCAAGCTGTTGTCTCTCAGTGTGTTATTTAATGATGCATAAATGTTTATTTTATGGAGTGTTATGCATTTGGAGTCCCAGATAGATACAATAGGTTTTTTTTTCCTGTTTGGCCCTGGACAAAGACCATGTTCAGTCTGTTTTAAAAGCAATAGGCATGATTAAATAAAGACATTTATGGCATTTATTTCTTGTTTGCTAACTGCTATTGGAGGCCACTGTCAACATTAAAACAGAGCAAGTACTTATCAGCCTTAATGTACCAGGAACATCACATCCATTTAAAGTTATACTAAAAGCAATACAGTTACAGTGAGTACTGAAGATGCAGTAAGACTAACGTACAGACCAAACCTTGAAGCTTTTATGAGCCATTGTCACCAAGGTCACAAAGAAGCCCTCAGTACGAGTAAGAAGAGGAAAAAAGCTCATATCTTTCGATGCGATTATAGCACTGACAATACTAACAGTGATGTAAAATGGGTAAAGTGCAGGAAAAGATGGTGGGGGGGGGGGGTCACCTTGGTTTTTCTACAGAACATTGAAGTCAGGATTTTCTGGCAGAATATTGTGGTTCGCATCTGGGTATAAAGTGACCTGATGTTCAATTATAGTGTGCCATTACCTCACTTCTGACTCATTTCAGTGTTTCTTTTAAGCAGCAGAGGTCGGACATTAGCCAATCTGTGAACCTGCGAACACAAACACACACACAAGGCTTATTTAATGAAAACAATAGTTTTATTTAGCTCATGTATAACTTCTTATTTACACCAACAAATGCTTGTTAAAGTTATCTACTGCTGTCTGTATAAATGGGTCTTTACTATAGCTAGAGAGTAGGAGAATGGGATGCTGTGCAAATACAAAATCCACAAATGTAGAGTTACAGTACAAATGCTATTAGGATAGCCAACATTCATGCACGAGAGCTGTTATCCTTGGGCTTACAGAACGTACTGCACTTAATAAGGCATACAAACTGTTGCTGAAGTTACAAAAAAGCAATTATCTGAAAGTACCAAGTAAAAGGCAACCGAATTCACTGTTCTCCAAAGTACTTTGACTTAGTACTTAAAGATATCCTATGACCTGGATGATTAAGAATCTTCATCGACACACACACAAAAAAAAAAGCCAAGTGCATTAACTGTACAGGTTCATTTTGGCTCACCACATTTCTCGTTGTCTTGTACAAGGTCAAACCTTTAAATGTAAAAGTCCAAAGACAAACTGAAAGCTAAGTGGAGTTAGTGAAAGGCAGGAATAAATTTGAAGATGATGATGAATAAATGGCAGAGAAAGAATGGAAACAAAAAGAACAATTAGTGAACACAGACAAAATATGAATAAATTAGAGGGGCATGAATAAATGCAATACAGAGAAAATCATTATAAATATGAAGACTTCGTTTTGGAAAAAGCTTTCATTTCAGAGTGAAAAGAGAGCTGCAGAAATTACTCTCAGTTCATTGTTCTGTGTGTCTGAAAGTTGCTAAGTATAAGTGCCATTATTTGGTCCAAAATGTGCATCGACAGAGTGTTCCATAATGCCATGGACTTGTTTTAATTTGTGCTGTCATTTCTTTTTTTGGAAAGAGGCACATTCCCACATGGAGAGTAGCTCTAAGAACCGCCAGGCAGAACAGTGACATGTCAATTAATAAATTTACATAAAGTGCACCAAACTAATCAGGAAAATGGAATAAACTAAAAAAAAATAAATACAATTCATCAGAACATTCAGGTGAAGCCACCCAATTTTATTTATTTTTCATACTTTCCTCCGCTTAAGAAGTGTCCTCAGTTTTAATGATGTGGAAAAGTGTCACGTTGAACAGGACCTGGTGGCCGTTGTTCCAGCCGTAGAGGGTGCGGTCCCTGGCGTTGTAGTCCAGCATAGACATGTGGAAATACTGGTTATGGAAAGGAATGTCTGTGTACTCGTAAGTGGACGTTCTGGTGGAGTAAGCGTAGTACACCTTTGCACCAGTAAGGTGGGAATTGGTGATGTAGAGTGTCCCACAGATCATAAAAGACTCGCCGGCGTTCCTCTTTGAGTATTCTGTGTTCCACGTGTTGAAGATTTGGAGCGTGTCGGGGTTCAGCTGGCTGATGACGATGTTCCCAGCGTTCTGGTTGGTCGCGTACACGGCCCACAGCCCCAGCTCATCCGCCATCAGGTCGATATCCGAAAAGCCCCCCCAGGTGTAGGGGTACACGTTGTGGAAGCCTGCCAACTCTAGAGCCCTCTGCGTGACCACGCGGCCCGTCTCGAAGCTGTACCTCACTATAATGTTGCTCTGCATTTTGTTGTAGTACAGGGAGCCATTGTAAACCACGTGGTTGGTTCCCGCCCATTTGAAAGGAAGGTTGTACGTTCTCGACTCGACTCCGGCCACAAAGTCCCCGATGGATTTATACTCTTTCACTATCTTATTGTTGGTGTAGCTGTCCATGTACCAGACCTGGTGATGAACACAACACACATGACAATCCTGTGATTTTCACTTACAAGGAACTGGTTGTTCAAAAGCAGCTGTAAATAAAAAAAAATCATCTCTGATATCTCTACAAAGTTTTGATCCTCTATATGATAAAATGAAAAAAACATAAGAAAACAGCGTGTTTCCTGAAAAAGAAAAATTGCAGATGACAGCCGCTTCATCCCAGGGAACAGCCAGTGTCCAAACAATTTTAGAGGCCAGATGGTGACTGATGGACTTTTATTCTCTTTCATAATAGTTCATACGGGAACCGAGGGAGTCTGCGGTTTCTGCGGGTTGACTCCCTTTTAGATGGATGGACTGGAGCAAAGGATCAGATCAAAAGAGTGTTAAAATAGCAGCAGATATTCTTATAGGTAAGATGCATTGCTGTGCTTTCCCGGGCTTTACCATGTGGACATAAGAAGAGTTCACCACAAATGACAAAACAAGGATTATGGCTGCAAAATGTTTCTAATCCTGTCAAGACCAGTGACATTCTTGATGTTTTTGTGTTCATGTTCTGTCAGAATAACATGAACAGACACTGTGACGATAATTGGGAATGAAAACTTTTCCCCCTGTCTTTCATTACGGAAAATATTTAAATAAAATGAAGATTAATATTTTCTGTGGTTTCAAAGACAAGCTGCAAGAATTAGTTCATTTATCCCCAGATGATAAGAAAAAAAGAAATTAAATTTATTTATAGCCGAAGGCTGACATCGAGAGACAAACAACCAGTCGTGCTCATATTCACGCCCCCAGGCAATGTCGAATCGCCAATTAACCTAACGTGAATTTCTGGAGGGAACTTTGCCGGGCCACAGAGAGGCCCCCAGTCCAGGCTTCAAACCCAGAACGTTCTCACTGTAACTATCGATTATTTATGGTTACAGTCTCATCAATCATTTCTTTCAAGTTTCTGATGACACCACAAGCTCATTTAGCCTCCATTCAACCTGCTCGTAGCTGAATAGGTAAACCCAGAGTCCACTGATACACAGCGCTGTCATATATAGGCCATTTTATTTTATTTAGATCTCACTGAGATACACTATCTCAATGTCTTGTTCTGCCAGCAAATATGGGCAGAATTTTATTTATTTAATTATTTTTTTTAACATAAAAGTGCAAATGGTGACAGATTACATCACAGGAACACACGAAAACAGAAAACAAAAACACATAAAGACGGCGCAGAAGTTGGAGGCTAAAAAGAATTATGGCACATAAAAGAAATTATATTGTTTTACGAATAATGACTTTTTCAAAACATTCAAACTATTTGGCTCAAAACAAAGCAAATAAAAATGTTATGTAGTCATGCACAATGTCAAGGATGTTGTTTTTCTGACTATTTTTCTTCTTCCTTTTTCAACTTGAATTGCAACTTGTTTGAATTTCCTGGAAGGAAACCTGCCACTTGGCCCCTGCAGTACAGAGGTATGTTTAAAAAAACAGCTTTGTAAATGCTTTTATGAGCGGAATGAAAGTATCTACGCAGTTTAACCCTGAACACACTATAAACAAAAATCCTTTCTTTCTAAGACAGCTCCAGCTTTTAATTGACCAAGTGCAGAACATCTTGTGATGCACATACTGGCTTTTTACCTATTCTGAAGAACACTATGCTGAAGGTTCCTCGTCAAGTACAAAACAGATTCTGACTCTTGCAGTAAATGTGGTTATTTTTCCATATTTAAGTTATAATAATAAGTTTTATGCACAAAGAAATAGACCAGATTAAAATACACAAATTGTATCAGATTTTACATTTGAACTCAGCATTGAAATGTACGAGAAGCTTTTAAGGAGCGTGGTGACATGACAGCAGGATGTAAATGATTAAATTGCTCGGTGTTGCTTCAAAGCATTTCGACATAGAGAATAGTACATCAGCTGGACTCACCCGGTTGTTTTTGGGAGAGGCCTGTGGGTCAGTCATCCAGGCTCCAAACCTGGTGCCTGATGTTTTCACCGTCAATGGCCCAGTGATCTTCATCAGCTTCCCACATGCTGTGAACACAATATAAAACTCTGGTCACATACAGCACAAACATCTCATGCTCCCATTTTTTCCTCTGTCTCTCGCTCCACAATAAAACAAAGCCAGTGTTACAGTTTGAATAAACTGGAATAGATCTGAAAGCTCTTGGAGTACTTGAATACGGTAGTGGCTCATTTTTCAATCAAAAAGGTTTTGGTTCTGGATGTTCTGCGAGCAGCATCTGTGAATTCCACATTTCTTTTCACTGTTACAGAGACAGAGAGGATAACAAGAAATTGCCACTATACAATAACTTATACAATTCTTTCTCATGTGTCAAAGCTGAACATTTATCCCACACGGTTTGGTCTTAGGAGTAGTCAAAGTTACACTTTATACATCTTGCCAGAAGCTTGAACTGTGCCAAACGATGGTGGGTCATCACCTGCACTTTGCAAAGTCCTTAACTGCAGTTTCACTCAATAAAAGCTCAAACATAATGAAGGTTTGAGTGATAATCGCCAGCTCAAACAGATATCCATCTATAATCCCATTAGCATTCATATGTTAGCAATTTAGGCTGACACTTTGACAGGCCTCATCAATGTTGACAACCTGGGAGTTGGCAAATTGGGGCTTGAGCTATGCAAACCTTTATCAGAGTCAAAGATACTCGGGAGGCAGAATTGATCTTATTAGCTGAGTTCGACCTGAGTGTATGCAGCAAACCAAAGCTTTTCAGTGGCTGGTTGCAAATGGCAATTGAAGAACAGATAAAAAAAAAAAGGTTTGTGTAAGGGCTGCACTTTTACTCCATGATACCGCTAGTAAATTTTGACTTGGAAAATTGTCACGTGACTGTGTAACAGTCAGACCACTAACATAATTTCTGCCTCCAGTAGCAGTTATGTATCTAAAGTATCAATCTGCAAGAAATATGCCTGGTGATCTTTTTGCCCTAGACTGATCTCTGGTCACCGTGCCCCAGCTGAGATTCTCTGCAATGGACTCACTGAGTTTGCTCATACAGTTTCGGAGCCTATTTTCCAGGTTTAAGACCCTCTGTTGCAGCTCCTCATAGTCGTAGGCTCCCATCTCCTCCTGGATGCCCATCAACACACCGGACAGGTTTCTGATCTCCTCTTTGAACTGGGATATGAGCTTGGCGTCTGTCTTGTACTGCTCCAGGACAGGGATGAGCGGCTGCAGGGACTCCATCTTTCCCTTTAGCTCCTAGAAAATACCAAAAACACACCACCACGGAAAGGCATGTCTTGACTTAACTGTGACAAAATGATTCCATTTGTTTTCAGTGGAGCCATTCCAGGATGTTTTCAGGGACATTGCCAACATCTTTAATTGAGGCGGAAAATAATATTCAGGGAAACTGAAAGCTATCTTTGCACCTCTGAGACCTTTTTTCACTAATATATAGATATTGAAATACCTGCATCTTCTTATAGTAGTGAGTCAATACTTGCATAAAGACGGACTCTTTTTCAGCTTCTCATTAAATGATTATTATAACAACATACCACTGCTTGGGGGAAAACAGCAGATTTTTATTTTCTTGTTTGAATTAAATTAAACAAGGCAAAACAAAATGGTAATATTTGAAAGGTTTATCAGGTGAAAGCTCAGATTTCTGTAACAAAAGAGAAAGCGGGAGGAAGAAATTCCACTAAGAGTAAACATAATTTTTCTAATGGGTAGATATTAATGATAATTATTGTAGTAATTGCCCTATTTAGTGTAATGCAAGGGCAATGTCAATTATACAATGCCAAATTATGTTAAAGTCCTCTTGCAACTGTGAAAATACATTATTAATACTTTTGCGCCAAATTTCTGATTTCCCATCACCAACAACTTTAATGAGTAAATCTCAGAATTAGACTCTTTCATACTGTGCACACACGTGACGGAGAATAACTGTTACTGTAATCACACATCTGTTTATACACATGCTACTCAAAGTCTCCCCGGCCTTTAAACAAGTAGATAATGAATAAACATCATGGAAACATTCAAGAAGTTTGCTGTCACTCACTGCTTTCTATGCTGGACACAGCCTGCCTGGCTCTTAAAACAACCTTGTCCTTGGCCAGTCAGCCACAGACCTGCATCCTTCTGATCAAGTCTGAAAGTTTATCACTTTAGATGTTTCTCTTTAGAAGATATCCTTCCTCTGGCTGTCCTGTGATGTTTCTCACAGGCTTAAACATAAAGCAAAAAAAAGAAAAAAAAAAAAAAATATATATATATATATACCTGAAAGTTTTTGTTGACGAGCATCTTCCTGTCCGATTCAATCTGTCGAAACTTTGACCGCAGGCCTTTGATCTGGCTCTCCATCCTCATGATATACTGAAAGTCCCTCTGTGTCCGCAGGTTCAGCACCTCAATTGACTGCGACATGTTCTGCACCTTTTGAAAAGAACGAAACAGCACTGCATTGATTTTTCCTTCCACCATGGGATTAAAATGTCCTCCATGTTCAGCCGTTCAGTATCCTGCCATGCTCCAACGTCCTCAGGAATAAATCAACATTCTGACCTCCACTGCGATTGTCTTTTATCAGTCAGCGTGTGAGCTGGATGGAGCTTCACATTCATTTTAGACGGGCATGAGGCTGTTGCCTCCTCTCAGTATTTAGACCTATGTATCACTTTATCAGCTATAGATCACAGAGAATGGCACCCCCCCCCTCCAAATGTCATGGATAAACTATTGAATCTGCCAGATGTGGAGCGTTTAGTTGACACAGAAACCTCACTGGGCGTCTTTCTGCTTTAACAAAAGCTCACTAGGTTTCTGGGACATCTGAACAAGAAGAAATACGGCCCTTTCTCTTCTGTCTCTTTGACTAGAATTGCAACAATACTGGAGCACATCACTAGCAAAGTGGCATAACACCCGCACGTTGTGTTCTGCATACTTGTCTGGCTCTGGTAGAGGGATTCTAAAATGGCCCCACTGAAGCCCCTGCGGCAGCTTAGTACATTAGTGTCAAAGGCCCCAGTGAATGACGGAGAATTCCCTTTGGCATACAACATTAAATGTAGGCTACAGTGTGTTACTTTAGGAAAGTGATTCCAGCTCTGTGTCGTTTGTTTGTAGATAAAGCATTAAATCCCTTATGCCATGCTGAAAAAACAAAAAACAAAAACAGCAACACTCACAAACAAACAAAAAAAAAAAAAAAAAACCCAAATAACATTTGGAATTAAATTTGATGTTTTTACTTCAGTTCACGATGTTGGCTGTTATGTTCAGAGCAAATTTTCACTGTATGATTTTTATCCAAAATGCGTGTTTGTTTTTGTATTTGTTTGTTTTTAACTCTGCGGTAGTAGATGTGGAAAAAAAAAAATTATGGCAGAATGTTATTCTAACACACCCTGTTAGAAATGGCATTCCCAACCAAATTTGTAAAGCCAGACAGTGCTATGCTCCAAACTTTAGCATTAGCTTTGAATGGTTCAGACGGGGGCACTCCAGTCGTGTTAAAGTGAGATGAAAAGCATTCTCATCCTCACAAGCAGCCATTCAGCTGATGTCACCCATGTAATATATGCAGAGGTGGAAAATAGAGTTATGGACCTGGCTGGTGCAATCTCTCTGAGGATTAAGGCAACAAAGATGCACAAATAATACTAGAAATCAATGTGAAATGTCTTTATGAATACAGGTGTTCCAAGTTCTTACTGTAAATGTGCAAGGTGGTGTGTGCATGTGTGCGTGTGTGTGTTGCATAAACAGAAACGTGTTCGCGTGCGGCTCTGTGTGCACACACCTTCTCCAGGAGCTGGCGGAGCTGTCTGCCTTTGGCATCTCTGGAGCACAGATTCTGTTCAGGTGCCACCACTGTGCAGATACAACGCCCATCTGCATCCTGAGCTGAGCTGTACACCTGCCACCCTTCCTTTGGCCTGATGGTCTGCATACAGAATCACAGGCACAGTCCCAAAAACACGGCACACACACACACACACATCTACAGGCACATCAAATAAAGTTAACGCTGATGATATCGCTATCAATGAAACTGCGGCACGCAGCAATGATGGTTTTCTTATCCCCCCCCCAACTCCCTCATGGGCCATCCATTTTTCTGCCTTATGCTCCTAAAGCTCTGACACCAACCAATTTCACCGACTTACAAAAAGTATGGGCTTTGAAAGAACAAACTGCTTTTGCTGTAAGATATTCTTGCGCTCACAGTATATGGTCTCCTGTGAATTTCTTCTTCAACAATAAACAGTGTTTCCCGGCCTCGATGAATAACCCCAGTGTTGAAATTCCTCTGTTTCTCCTCACTAGACCTTCCAACGCCTAAACGGAAAGTCCTGCCGGAAGACGCAGATAAAGCTGATTTGTGGGAGCTTTTCCCATCCTTTATTACATTCAATATGCTCCACAGCTTTAGAGTATAAAGGCTAAAGAACATAAAGTGATGCATCATAAGCCAGTGCAGCATATTTTAATGCGACACCATCAAGCACTGTCCAGAGTGCGTAAAAACTAGCATTGCACTAAATATTGATTAAAACATCCCAAGTGCTGGAAAAGTTGATACGTATCAGACACAAAAAGACAGTAAGTATTAAAACAATATTTCTGTTTTGTGTAGCCTGGGAAATTAACCCAAGTGTTCAGCCAAATGCTGCCAACCTTTGACTGTGGATGGTAAATTCTTCTACTCTACTCGCCTCTTTGGCAGACAACCAATGAATGTCTGGATTTTGTTTTACGTCCTCTCTGCTGAGAAAATAACAGGTGAGACATATTTTCCTTTGAAGCCAGTGGGCACAAAAAATTATAAATGTGCCCTGTTAATAAGTGCAGGCATTCTTCCCTCCTCCCATTCATCCTCGCCTGTCAGCATGAGCAGTTTAAAGAGCATTTGGAATCAGTCATGAAAGATCATGCCCCATCTGAGCAGTCGAAGACATCACACTAAGGAGAGAAAGCAAGCTTTGACTCATCATCGTCACCAGCTGAGAGGCTGTTTCATGAAGGTAAAAAAAAAACAAAAAAACAAAAACAAAAATGTCAAGTTATGAGTTCATATTGCAATAATGCCATAAAAAGAAGTGCATTTTAAAAATGAAATGTTCGCCTTTGCCATTAAGAGCTATTTTGCAATACAGAATCTGTTTTCTTTAAACTGTTGCATTCTACAACATTTCCTGTCACTTAAATAATTAAATGAATTAGAAATCTTCTATACAATCAGTCTCCTGAGCTTTCAATCTTTCCCCCAGCTTACTTTCTAAATTACAGTTATCAGATTGTGAGGAAATCTTTTCTGGCATTATCAGAGCACTGCAGTTCCGATCTTTGTCAACCTTCCAATTGGTTGCTTGTAGAGTTTGTAATGTAGAAATTAAAGCTTGTTCTACTGATGCCGTCATACATAGCTGGTATTTATACGACTATCTGATAAAAAAAAGACCCTAAAGCCAGATATAATAATCTCACCTCCACATTTAAAAAATTCTCCCTCTGAAGTCCTACGCTCAGAGAGAAAAGCAGCATAAAAAAAAAAAAAAGTGATGCTGAACCAAAGTATCTGGAGGTCATGTCTGACATATTGTGGTAGTCCGTGAAATTATTAGGGAGACTGGAAGGCTTGGTGCACCATGACTGTAGCTAAAATCAGCCTCTCTCAGCATCATAGCTGAATGGGATATAAGAGGGGAGGAAAAAAAAAACATCCTCAGCCCCTCTTTCCCTTACTTCGCTTTGAAAGGCTCCTAAAAGGAAGCCAGTTTCACTAATCTGTTAAAACTGTCTTTCTCTTCTGTCTCTTGAGTGACGCACATCCTTTCCCCTCTTCTCACTTCCACATTTCCTCATTAAAATCTGTAGCTCAGCCAAACCAGATGCACTCTCCAACTAGGCTTCTTCTTCTTCTTTTTTTCTTTTTTTTTTGCAGGGGAACTCAATAGAAAGAGTTTTTCTTTCATTAAATTATTCAGACAGCTGGCTCCTCTTTTGTTTTGCGTTTTCATTTAGACTTTCTGACAGAACTGAATACAGTTTCGAGCACCAACGCAGCCTTTTTCCCTCCCTGAACAAACTGACAGCATTAGTTCTATACACCACTTTTCCAGTCGATGCTGGGAGGGCAAACCAAAACACTTGCTCAGGGATTTCACTCTGCATGGCTGGGATGAACCTAATCGTCCACAGCTCTGGTCTAAATGGTTTGGTGATAGGCAAGATGCTCCTCCTAAATTGCAATTTTCTCCCAAATGTATTGCCGTTTCAGAGGCTTAAACTGGGAGGATAAAACATTTCTCATTATACGTTACATTTTCGAAACAGCGGTAGCATGAGAAAAAAAAAAAACATCAAAAATGATGACAGATTCAATTCCATTAAAATGTAAAAGAGATCAAATGAAACAAATTCAATATGTCTAGCGTTGCTTCTGCTGTCTGGATGGCGTGCAGCAACATATCAGCGATAATCCCCAATAGTAATATTTATTTATTAATTTATTATTTTTTTTTGACAATGACTGAACTCTCCCTTAAAAGTGACTTATAAGCTTGGCAATACTCCAGGATCAATATCAGAGCAATGTGGTTGTAGGCAATAAACATGAGTGCTGAGGCTGCCTCTGCCTGCATCACTACTTTACATTCAATATATATTATATATGTATGTATATATTTTATTTCATCCCAATATTTAGTGCCACTTTTATTGTTTGAACTGGAACATACGTTGTCTTCAGTGACAGCAACAAAGAATGAGCCAAACAAGCAATAATTCCGGGAAACAGAAACGACTGATTCTGTGGTTTTTGTTTTTGTTAATACACCATCCCTCTCTCACCCCACCCGCCCTAAGCTCCCTCTAATTAATTAATTACCCCCCCCTCCCCACACACTTCCCCTCCCCTCCTCCTCCTAATGACCTGAACTTTCCTGCACCGATGTGAGATTACAGATTACAGATTTTACAGCGTTGTTCTTGAAGTTAAGTCCGAGCTTTCTCAGAGAAAATCCAAACTCACCACCGAGGGGCAATAACCGAAGAGCAGCAGGAAGAGCAGCGGGTTCAGCACCACGGACAGCGACCACATCCTGCCGCCGCCGCCGCCGCCGCAGCCTCCGCGACCGCAACACCGACTGTCACGCAAGTTTGTGCCCGCCTCGGGTCGCACCAGCTCCGGCTCCGCCGCCGCGTCCACTACGCGCTGGCAGCAGCACCAACCGTGGCTTCCTGCTGGGGAGAAAGAGGAGGAGGAGGAGGAGGAGAAGGAGGAGGGGGAGGAGGAGAGGGGGGGCGCATCCATCCGCCGGTCCCCGTTACGCACGCCATGTGGAGAGCTAGGGGAGAGAAGCCTCTCGTCACCTCGAAGGGGAGGACAATTTAAAAAAAAGAAGAAAAAAAAAAAAAAAGAGAGAAAAGTTTGCGGGCACGCACGCAGCAAAAATAAATAAAATAAAATAAAATAAAATAAATAAATCCGTTTTAAAGCGTAGGGACCTTTCCTCTGTACGGATGTGACATCATCCAGCTGCCTCGCTCCTCTCTCGACTTTTAATGAATCCAGCTCGCAGCTTTACGCGGAGGAGGCGGAGGAGGAACAGCCGGCAGCTGCGCGGCGACTTAAGTTGCAGCTGAGAAATAAGAATGAGGTTTTGGCGTCAGATCGGAGCCCACCCCACCCCCTCTGCGCGTGCACCCTGGAGAAAGAGCGCATGAAACAGCAGGATCGTTTGAAATATGAAATACCAAAATGTGAGATTTTGAAGTCAAACTTTTGAAATCAAACCTTACCAACAACAACTGAAGCTCCCGTAGGCCATTGGCCTTGTGTGTCCAAAGGAGTCCAGCCAGGCAGAAGTTCAGGCTTCTTCTCCATCGACTGAATTTCATTTCATTTTAATGCTGCTCTCACACCACAGCGAAACACATACTTTCTGCCAGAAATTCTTCTTCCCCCTCTGCTTTGATCAAGAGTTCAATCTAATACATCTTTTTTTTCTAAATCATGATAATCACATAATAATCAAGTTCAACTTGGTCACAGAAAGCTCAAACTGCAGTTCACATTAGTTGAATCAAGCTTGACGTCCAGCGTCACAGTTGTGAATTTGAACAAAGTTTGCAGTCAAATAAAATCTTCTTCTTTTTTTTTTTTTTTGTTTTTCCATTAGAATCTCCTCCAATTTATCAATCCCAAATTCAGATTGTGGCTCAGTTTATGCATTGCATACTAACTACACCCCGTTCATCAAAGCAGCATTCCCTCATAATGGCAGCTCTGTGCAGAAATGTTTCAGGAATGTTTAGAGATAGAACATTAAATTCGGTGCAGCACCGTGTCTGCAAAAGATGGAAATTGCAAAAGTTTGAATGACATTTTTCAGAGTTGTGGCCACTACGGACATAATCCAGCTCCCCTCTGCTGTGGTTTGGTAGCAGCAGGAATATGACATAGCGCTTCACACACACACAAACTGCATGAAGCTTCTACATCTAAATCAAGAAAAAATTATATTTTGAGTGAACTGAAGACTGTTTATTGAGCTTTGAGATTAATGAAAGATTATTTGTATGAAAGTAAATCTTCAGACAGTGACTGTTTTGAAGATTTTTTTTTTTTAATGCTCAAGGCTAATTTTGGTTGTTATCTATTTAATTTCTCTTTAGAATTGTTCCCAGTGTTATTTATTTTACATCTATATTTTTGGCTACACAAAGAAAGATGAGTACAAATTTTGTGAAAAGCCAATGTAACCATTCGCCTGTGATCGATAACATCATGACCACTGACAGGTGAGGGGTACAAAAAACAGCAAGGCGGCATTGTGTCCTTTAAACTGATACAGTGGAAGCAGGACGATTGGACAATTGTCTCTTGTTAGATGTTTCTGGAAAACGGGGGCGCATTGGGAGCGTTGATGCATGTGTGAACTGAAGGGTTGGGTGGTCCAACCCATAGAGAGAGCTGCCGCAGCTCAAAGCTAAAAGGGTGGATGCAGTTTGTTGTGCGTGAAGCTGTCTTTTCTCTCCATCATGCTGACAGTTGGGGGAAGACATGGCACCACCATGCACTGTGGAGAGAAAGACAGCTGACAGCAGGCAGGGCGATACTTTGGCCTTAAGTCCTGCCTGTGTCACAAAACTAAGCATTACTGCAGCCCGTTCATGGAAACACAGTTTCCCAGCTGGTGGCAGCTGCTTCAGGAACAGTCTGAGAGACATGACAACCAATTCAAGATGGGGGCTCTGCTTCGAGCTCCCCAGATCTGGATCCGATCCAGGATCTGTGGGATGTGGCCCGCCTCGCAATTTAACGGGATCTGCTGCTCAGGTCTTGGTGCCAGAGACCACAGCTCACCTTCTGAGGTCTGGTGGAGTCAGTTTCGCCACCAAAAGTGGGACTTACACAGCATCAGACGTGTGGTCATGGCACTGCGGCGGACCGGTGGGTCAACCGATTCGGTTCCCCCCCAAATTCCAGATGTATGATGTACAATGAGCCGATCGTTATGGAGAAATAATCCAGGTAGGGTGAGGATTATACATCGTGGCCATGTCTGTATGTGTTCCAGTTAAGAATATAGCCACGATGTATAATCCTCATCCTACCTGGATTATTTTTCCATAACGACCAGCTCATTCTTCATTATACATCGTGGCAGTATTATTACCTGGAACACGCATTAGCTTGTAGCCAGAGTTTGGATGTCTTCTGTGGACATCACTGACAACAAAACGGTCCAACTCCTCATCACAGAATACAGGTCTGTCTGTCTGCCTGCACACACACACACACACACACACACACACACAAAAACAAAACATTAACAACGAGTAATGCCCCGGTCCTTGTGTGTGTTGTTGTGTCTGAGCCGTACTTCTTCTACTTTTACGGTCAATATCTTTGTGCAGAAATAAAGCCAAATAGTTAAATAAATTCCTCTGCCCCCCATGTCACTTTCTCTGTTACCTGACTACAGCTGGAGCCCTCTTTGTCTCTCTCCTTTCTGATGAAGCTCCCAAACTCAGCTGTTTCTGTCACAGATAACGTTTTGTGTCGGCTTTAATACAAGCTAGGCTAATGGACGTTAGCATTAGAGCTGTCCAGTTAGCTTACGTTACAAGCTAACGGCCCTGTTTCTTACCTTGCTCTTCGTTTCTCGTCCCAAATCCACCGTCACCACCTTTTTAAAAAACATTTGTATCGAACATTCCTCAACCCTTTATTTTCTTATTCTTCTCTTTTCCTGACTGGACATTTTCCTACCGAACTCCAGACAACAGACAACAGGCTAGCATAGCAACAGTAACCAAGGGGGCGGGGCTTAACGAAGGCTCGGTGGCCAAACCATTTGTTTGGGGGGGGGGGGGTTACAATTAGGTAATTAGGTACAATTAGGAAGAAAACAAGTAAAAAACTTTTGTAACTTTACTACTTCACTAAACACAGTGAAACAGTAAACACGAAAACACTAGTTCCTTCACAACTAAACCCTTTTTCCTTCATAAACAAATAATGATTGGTTCTTTTACTGGTCTAGTCTGTGGTCGCGTCCTGTCTCCGGTCTCGTCTCGGTCCGTTCCTGGAGGGGTGCCGTCACCGGTCCGGTGTGGTTCGGCCTAGGTCCTGGGAGGGGCGCCGTATCTGCATTAGCCCAGTCCATTACTCGCAACCAATTAATTCCATAGACACGTTGAGGTGCCCACACCGGGAATGGACCTTTACATTACATACCTTTACATTACATACATACATTAGTGTTACATTACATTACATACATATTCATACATTACATTACATATACAGATCTACAGTTGCCGCGCACATTTCAGCTATTTCACCTGACCTAATGACGTCACACCCAGCTCACGCTGGGATTGGCTCCAGCACCACCACGTGACCTCTTCTTCATCGCTCCGAGTCCACGCCTATTGATTTGTTAATTTTTATGAGTAAATAAATACCATGTTTTTTTGCTGAATTTTTGCTGTGTATAAGCTACAGTTTAACTGGTTGATCATCACAATGACAATTATGTAGACCTATAGCCTTTTTTATGGACATATAACAGATAATGTGTAGGCTTTCAGGAAAAAATATTTTAAGTGTTCCCTGAATGGATCAAAATAATGTCATCAATTCATCAGTCGTGCATGCTAACCAGTTAGCTAACCAGTTAGCTAGCAGTCCATTTCGAAGCGACTAACTAGTGTAAGTGATCTGGCAGTGAGGTTTACTTAACAGCTAGGCTAGCTGGCACCCATTTACACAAAGATTGACAATGAATGGCCGAACAAATGCATTCTCCATTTATTTTTTTATATAATAAATAACATACCAGTAACCTACACATTGGCTTGTTATAGCGGTGTTTCTATTTGCGTTTCTTCTTTACGTACGTACGGTAACTTAGCAACTACGCACGACTCAGCAGTAAATCAGCGTAAAGGGGAACCGGAACCAATTGGGTTGACACACCGGTGGATGTGGCTGCCGGTGATCCGTCGCTTCCTGTGAGGCCTCCAAATCCCGAAGCTCCGGTCTCTCTGCCGTCTGTGTCTGTGTTTGTGCTTCCAACAACAGATAACACACCTCACCTGACGCACGCCGGGCTGCCGTAAACCGAGGCGTGACGCACGTGACGTCACCTGCTGGTTAAAAAAAATAAACACTCAACACCAACTGAATATCAGTGAGCATATTAAATGATTTGTGTGTTATGACGCAAATTATATTTAATAAACCAATTCAGAATAGATTTATTATTATTATTATTATTTTTACTTTTTTAAAGATGTGTATTTTTCAGGGAGGTCTCTTTTAGCTCTCTATTTGGTTCCTGCCATCTCAGCTCTGAATACTAAATGTTAGACTCTACAGCTCATGTTTCACCTTTTCTGTCGGCTGTTCAGTGCCGTGCAGATAAAGTACAAAATGGGTTTTCAGAACAGTTTTGCTGAAAACTGACTGGACAGCAACGTAATAAGATGAAAATAGCTGCGAGGCCAAGGTGAGCTGTGATTTCAGAGGATAATCCTGAGTGATTAAGTATAAATTAGGATATAATGACTTTTAAAAGTTAAAATTCAGACATAGCACTCTCATACATACCATAAACCTACAGTTTTTTTTTTCTGTATTTTTGTCATGAGCGGGAGCAGTTATTTCTGTATATTTGGTATTTGCCAGGAATAAATGATCCTTTATATATCCAACCATCCAAATACTTTGCTGTTGGCAGTTTTGATTGGAGCTGTTTACAAAAGATATGGGTCTGTATGAAAACTAATCTCAGCACAGTCTGGGAATAAGCGGCACTGTGTCTGGAAAGATGAAAATTGCAAAAGTTTCAATGACATTTTTCAGCGTTGTGGCCACTACAAACAAAATCCTACTCATCTCCACTGTATTTTGGCAGCAACAGAAATATGACATATCAAAACCTTTACACACACAATATTTGTTAAAGGAGAACAAAGTTGTATTATAGTTTGACTGAACTGACAGCTCCTGACTCTTGATTTCCAAGATCAAGGGAATTACGAATCTGTCATGTTACTGAAACAAAGCTTTCCATTCTTTCATTGTTCTCCTCGCAGGCCAAAACCATCACAGACTTAAACATGAAACAATGTTTTCAAAGCTCACAATAACTGAGATGAAGTATTAAATCTTACGTGGAGTGCTCATCAAGCATCGAAGTAGAGTTCATTGCCTGTGCAGGAAGTAAGACGCATGGATGTTTATTCAGCTTTGAGCTTCATGAGAGCTGACTGGCAATTTTTTGTGTGAACGTAAACCTTCAGACTCCCGCCTGTTTTGAAGACCATTTGTTTTGTTTTGTTTTTTCAAAAGACTGCTTGAGGCAAATATTGTTTGTCATTTCTTTAATTTCTCTTTGTCACTGTTTCCCAATGCTGTTTCTGAACATCGGCCGCAGCATTTGGAGGAGTGACACAATCATTTGGGGAAAAACGGAGTAAAGCATCAGTGAGTTTATATTTCACAATGATGAGATCACCCCGTTTATAAAAAGATTGCGAAGGATTAAGAGTCTTAACACTCCTCATTAATTTAAATGTTGTGCTATTGCTCAAAATTATAATGCATTTTTTTGTGAAATGATAAATATTTTTCTGGACTACTTGATACTCATCCAAATTTCCGCTGATTACGTATCATAGGTTAGTTTTTTTTAAGCTTTGACTCAGAGAGAAGCAAATTGCAGATGTATCTTAAACTGTCTCTATGAGCTGTGTGTCACATGCTCTTCTACAATTTAAAATGTTGACCGTGTTGAAAACCCGGCCAAATCAATAGAAATACAATAACTTACCACTGAACAATATTGCTTTTGCCTCATGCTGGATCTTTCCCTCCACCAAGGGAGGCACACCTCGCAGTTTGATAACCCGCTGAATTGATAGTTGCCTTTCCCTTGTCTTTGGTATGGCTGAACCGAAACGGTTCTTGAATTAATTGGGCCTGAGCCGTAGGTTCTGTGCACAGATTACTATTCAGATTTCCCCCAAGAGGCTGTTCAGAGACCGCAGCCGGAGCATGTCCTTGACTGAAGAAGTCACCTTCCCCCTGGTGAGAAACCATCCGCTTTGGAATGCCAATCACCCGCAAGATTGTTCTTTTTGTGTTTGCTCAGATCGCTAAAAAGCAGTGAGGATACAAGAAGATGAAAAGCTGTGGTGTGTTAGGTGAGTTGGGGGCACACATGGTTTCACAGATCAGGTGGGGGGGAAGTCATTGTTTAAGCGTATTCTGGGAAATGCCCATGTAAGAGCAGCCAGAACAAAATGGAGACCTGCGAGGGAGAAGTGTTCCCATGGCCTCTCCAGATCAGCAGTCAGCGGCAGGTTAGGATGAAGTGATGGGTTGGGCGAAGAGGCACCGTGCTGTTGGAGAGCTTCCCACCGAAACTGTTTGAACAGGGAATACTTGAACTCCAGAAGTGTCTTTGACAGGAGGAGGCAGAAGTTTCTTGGCTCACTCGAACAAAGGCTTTTTGTAAGCCATGACCTGCATTACTGATTAATATCTCTCCAGCGCCGACAGTGGCTTCTGCTTGCTTTGTGGCTCCTTCCACTTCCAACTGGATGTGACATATGATGAGCCTGGGGTATCATTTGCAGTTTAAATAGACTTGAAAAATTGCTTCCAAAATGTATTTACCGGAGAGACACAAAGAAATCAACAGGCCACTGAAAAAAGTTAATGCTGTACACAGAGCAGACGTTTTGTGTCCGTAGGAATTCTGTGCTTCCAGGAAACCGAGATAACAAGCAATTATCTTGCTACAAAAGAGACGGCAATCAATACAAGCTGTTTTTGATGTTCCTCTCTGCAAAGCTGAGAACAACATTGGCTATTTTGAACAAGTTTTCTTTATGATCTTCTCTATCTTCTCTTGCTTGAATAAACGTTTACAGCCATTATCTATTGTCCAGTTTCCCCACTCTTGGTCCCTGTGCATTTTGGTGAAGAGCAGTTGGAGGGCAAATGTTTTAGCTGAAAACAAGAAAAACAGTGAGATTTTTTTTAATGTGATTTCTTTTAAATAGTTTTCTTATTGTTGCATTAACATTGCGGGAACTGGCAAAAATTGCAGTGTGAGTTTTGCGTAAACGCTAATTTTGAGTGGCTCGTACGATCTCACCTGTGGGGTGGTGCCTTTGTGGTTGAACAGGAGGGATATGGCCCAGACAAGGACCCGATCAGGGACCATAACGAAGAACTGAGAAGAGAAAATAGCTGCTCGCTGCCATATTTTGCTCAAAATCTAATTTGCAGAACTTTTTGATTTTTGTTTTTCCTTGAATATCAGGAACTTTAATGAATTACCTTAAACATGATATCTGTGTCTTCATGTTGGTCCTGTGGCTTAGATCAGATTGCGATATGGTTCAGACCTTTTTGACCCTGAAAAAGATTAAGTGGTTAGAGAAATGGGTAAGAATAGTGGAGACCCCCCCTGCACACACACACACACACACACACACACACACACACAAAAACACAAAAAAAACCTCTCTCTCTTCTTCTTCTCTCTTCACATGTTTGTGCAGCCTATGGCAGATTTTGACAGAACATCTTTACCATGTTGACCAAAGTGGGTGTCCCAGCAGATCGGCTATGACTTGCAGACCAGCTGAGAGTGGATAGCTTCAGCGTTAGCGAGCAGCCTCTTACCCCAGCAGCATACTCTCACTCAACTCCAGCTTGCGTTGCCTTTCCTTGTTTGGATTCGGCAAGCAGTTTCAGCGAACAGTGAACCATGTTGCTCTGCCTTCAGACAGGTGGCCCCATATTAATTTCAAAATGAGGAGGCAAAAAAAAAAAAAAGAAAAAGAAAATGATGACCATCCAAAGTGGCCATCGGCCCAAGCAAAAATTGTGAGGGGCACAGACGTTGTGAATACTCATCACCATATGTGCTTTCCCTGACTGAACAGGATTCATGCATGCCAGCATGCAGGTTTAAGGAGTGCACAGAGACTGCACTAACAGATGTACTGGTTCATGGAGCAGAATGAAAACAGTTCTAGATTTTGACGGCAAAACCTCAACAGACCTCACGAGAGTCAACACATTTTTTTTTTATTTTTTTTTTTCAGTTAAGCGTTGCTGAAATCTGGCAGATGAACGTGATGAGTTTAAGGTTGGCTAATGTGCATGTTGCAAACACTGCTGTCTTTCTTGTTTTGTTTTTTTACTCATAGATCTCAAATTTAAAACAGAAACTTCATTTAAGGTGTCGAGTTGTTTGTCTGTTGTCTGAATAATGTAAAAGGAACGGTGGTGGCACTACATGAAATGTCACGACAACAATTTTAACATGCTGTACGTTGATGACTCTCTGACAACATGGCATTACAGGCTATATAAATATTTAACAATATGTTGTTGGTTTTTCGACAGTGTGGTTTATTATCCAGTCTGTCATTACATGTTTTATTCAGTCGGGTGTGACGTGGAGAAGTGTCGACTGACACACAGTTGTTGGAAACATTTAGGAAATATGTGGACACAGAGGGATTATTGTGCTGCCAGAGTTCTGCCGTTGTTGTCATAGATGTGTCAGAAATTAAGTGCTTGAAGCCAATTTTGTCTGCAGCTGGGAAATTAATTGGCACATATATATATAAAAAGAATTCCTTCTAAGTACAAACATTTATTTATTAGATTCTTCTTCATTGTGATCTAATCCTTGAACTGTACATTCACCACGTGAGGCTTTCAGCATTTCTATCAGAAAACATGCACAAGAAACCTGCCACTTTTTGATACGAGGAAAATTCATATTGCGACCATTCTGTCACATCTGTTTCGCAAAACATGATGCGTTGTGTGCTTTACTGGTGCGCATTTATCTGTTCTTTCATACTTGCCACAGCTAGAGCAAGAAACTCAAAGGATAAGGAATGATAATCATTTCTGGGGACTCTGTAGAATAGACAAAACCAGTGTGAGCTGCTATTGTGTGTATTATGGTTGTAAATTCTCTTTTTTTCAAACAGTATGAATATGTGAATGAATCTCATGAAAACATCATAAAATGAACCGATTCAGTGGTAGTCCACAGAAAAGTGACAATTTGTGTTGAGGTTTTGTTTTTTAATTGGAATTTATTATTGATGGGGTTGCTTACTCTCACAGGTGGCGCAGATAGTTGACTGCAGCCACTCAAAAGGCTGAGCAGAGTATCACCAACGCTGGCTAATTGGCCTTCAATAATGGCATTTTTTGAGGCAGGGCTGCAACTGTGGAGTCTGTTTGACATGTGGCTTGACTGGAGTTGGTGGTGCAATTAGGAATCCTAAGGAGTGTTGTTGTCATGCCGTGTTGGCTCAATAGTTCAAAATACATAGATGGTGTAAAAAAAAAACAAAAAACAAACCCTTCCTTTGGCTTAATCCATCAATTGTATTAATCTCATTCCCTCACTATAAAGGATAATCTGTAAGTGAATGCAAACCATTGCAATGTGCATTTGGCAAAGCACCAAACATTTATTTCAGGTATACATAGGATGTAAACATACTGTAATTACACAGGTTCGTAAGCGGCTCTGAAGTCTAGGCTATCATAGCTGTAAGCTGAGGAGGTGGAAATGGCAGACAGATCCTGATCAAAGTCAAATCTGAGTCAGAGAAAGAAACTGGAGGAGATCACAGCGTCTGGGCTCAGCAGATTCAGTCACATGAGCCCAAACACTTGAAACCACTAATCCTCTTAATCTTAAATTATCATGCCGAAGGAAGGTAATATGTATAAGGCAGCGCAGAATCACAAAAAAAAAAAAAAAAGAGCAATAACCTTTTTTTTTTAGCACTCAGCCAACAATACAGACGTTCAACCCAACACTTTTCAGAATCCAGTTTTAATATTTTTGATTCAAGGCACATGAAAACATTTTGTTCATTGTTACAAAGAAGAAAATCAACTGGATGAATTAAACTACACAAAAAATATCTTTGCCCTTTGTTAGCCACCGCAAGCAATGTTCAGACTTGATTGTGTTATCATATTAACATGGTTGAGGAGCCAAATATGTCCACATTAAAAACAAATTAAACGAACTAAAAAAAAAAGAAAACAAAAATGAGGTATAACATCTGGGTGAATAAAGTCTGTCTGGAGGAAAAAGCCCTTTCTTACAATATTTATATTATTATCTCATCTTATTATTATGGCTTCATTTCCTAATAAATGGGTATGTTATGAAGAAAAGACAAAATGCTTTTTGAGTTTAAGTGTCACATTCCAGTTTAGTTTATTCTCATGAAAGTCAAATAATGAAAGGTGTATTATTTACAAAATGATTAATTTATACTTACAAATTGGAGCTTTTGTCAAATTATGTCATGAATGTTTTCACAAGACATAATATCTCTCTTCAAAATTGCTCTTGGGAAACATCAAATATATTTATAGGATTTATTTGTAATATAGTTAACCAAATATTGACTTAAACTTTAAGAGCTGGGGTCACATGCAAGTTTTTGGAGTGGATTCGTAAAGGAACAATATTGTACAAAATAATAATAATAATTACAGTTTTATCAAAAAGCACTTTTTTTTAGCACCTTGAGTGTTTTGTGATTCTGCACAAAAGCACCTCTGTGGTTGTATTCAGAGCAGCACCTGGAGCATCCAGAGAGGGAGGCGTGGAGGGGAGGGGGAGGACGAGGGAGGGTGGGGCTCGGGGTGAGTGGATCCTCTCTCTGTTGCTGAAAGTGCGCCACTGTCCGCCACGGCATCAAATGTCCTTTTCCTGATGTCACTCCCATTTACTACGTTAAAGTCATGTGATTCTGGCCCTACAAGGGCGAGGAGTAGATTCCCCTGGTTGGCGCTTTCATGACAGGGCCTGGGGGCACTCTTCTTCTTCTTCTTCTTCTTCTCCTTCTCCTACGGGCTTGAGTGGAATCTTCTCGGCAACAAAAGAAAAACACAGGGTTTTTTTGCTTGGCAGGGAGAGAAGGTAAAGGTTGTCGGATCTCAGCGTGTGGGTGTTAATATGTACCCTCTGACCCTGTCCTTCAGCGGGGAGTAGGGGCGTGTCTAGCCGAGGAAACAGACGGGGCCGACCTCGAAGCCAAACCTCTGGTTGGATTCCCCAAAGTCATTCAGCATGACGTCAATGATGGGCAACTGGTCGATGCGGGGAGTGTTGATCTCCATCACGGTCTTCGAATAGCCCTGCTTCAGCTACAGGCACAGAGGACAAATGAGAGGACAGGCTTTTACTGGAACATGTTCTTTAAGGACTGGAAAATAATTCTTCAGCGTGGATTTAATATTTTATAAGTAAAAAAGAGTAGTATCATCCATGAATCCAAGAAATTACATACTCAGTGTAGTGTTTCGTGTCCTGCTGTATTTAGTTGATTAGTATTCATTTGTTCGTTTTTGTGGTCACATTTCAGGCAAAGCGTGAGCATACTGTCGAGATTTAATTTAAGAAATTCTTTCTACAGCTGTTGTTTCATTGTAAGAAAAAGAATAACATACAATTTCACATTTTCCTAATTTGCATATTATTTTCTAGATTAATTCCCAAAAAAAAAAAAAAAAAAAAAAAAAAAATCAAAATGAAAGATTTTTAATTTCACAATACAAAGTGACTAAGCGCTAAAGCCAATATTACCATTCCAGAGGGTGGAGAAGTTGCAGATTAATTTTCTGTTGATCGACCAACCAGTTAATCATCTCATCATTTGAGCTCTAGTTTCCACACCAATGACAAACCGTTAAATAACGGTTAATAACAACCTGCAAACGCTAAAAATCAGATTCTACTTCTTTTGATCCCTTCATTTCTTCAGGTTTGTGTCTGTGTAAACATTACTGTACAACATTTTTTTGAGAAGAGTTTACACATTTGTTAGGATTACTGGGATTTCACGGGTTATAGCAAAAAGTTTAATTGCCAAGTGAAAGTTAGAAAATGAATATTTACCGAGCAGCCATCCGTCAGCGGCTTGATGAAGGGATTATTGTCGTAAGACATCTCCTCATCATTGGAGCCCAGGAAGCGCAGAGCCTTGTCATAGTTGTCAGCCTTGGCATCGTACCAGGCCACAGACTGATGGCATATATAAGTGAAGTTCTGCCGTGCTGAGGAGCTCAGCAGCTTCAGGAAGGTCATCTGCACTGTGTTGATGGTGTTTTCTGCCACGTCGACGTAGTTCAACTAGATGATGAAAAGACAGAAGAGGAAACGATACAAACAAGCGTTAAAAGAAAGAAGGGTTATAAGCAATCAAAAGGATGCAGAGAGGTATGGTTGCATGGAAGGTCGGAGTGAAAGGAAATTAAGAATAGAAGCGATGAAACGGATAAGATGTACGAGAAGACAGATTGGTGGGAAAGAGTTACTAGTAATGAGACAAAGTGATAAAGCTGCAAAATAGAACACTTTCTGAAATGGATGTGAGTGTCGACTGGGAGGAAATGGAAAAGAAAAAGTTGTCAGGGATGACTCACGATTTTGCCACGTTTGAATTCACTGAACCATGAACCTGGAGACTCCTTGGGCCAGTTGGATATTCTAACCTGCAAAAATGATCGCAAAAAATAAAAATAAAAATACATAATTCAGTGAGTTTATGACAACTGCTGTACAGCACTCTGAACAGTGCTGACGGCAATTCAAAAAGAAGGAATCCTTTTTCTAATTTTCTCAAACTGGCAAATTAAAAAACTGCCACATTCATGTCTCTTTTAATTGCCTTTACCACAAAACCCCATTTGACAAGGCTGGTGTTGTAATAATCAGATGTTAGCGGTGTCTAGGACTTACTCCTGTGGATTTCTTATCTGGATTGATGCACGTTTCTCCTCCTGCGGTGAAATTACAGAACACTTTGATGGAGTCTCCTATGCAGCCCTGATTTGGATCAATCCAGTATTCACCTGAGAGAGAAACACAGTTTAAGACACAAACAAGGCGGCGGCACGAGGCACAGCTCCGGCCTTCCAGAGAGTTCAGACTGCTGCAGTTATTTAGCGTTCACATCGTCTCTGGTAAGATTGTTGGGGTTGTTACTTGGGAGGACGTCAACAGGGAAGTTAAGAGTGTTATTTATTCCTATCGAGGCTGTAGCTTTGGCTTATAGCTGTTAAGAACTTTTCAAATCCATTAGTGGATTGGACTGCAATTAATACAATGGTTTTGAAATTTGATTCATCATTATATAAGCAAACATTTGATGGAAAATGAAAGAATTGGCTTCTTTTCTTGGTCTTACATTATGATGAAGTGAATATCTTGACAGAGCAGCTTGTGTCTAGTTTGGGAGGTACAAGAACGCATTTGCAAAATGATTTGCTGTCGCTTTCAAAGTTTAATTGCTGTGAGCTCATTCGAAATAACGGTGACTCAGATGAGTAAAGGAAAATTTTTTCCAGCTACTCTTTCTTTCTGGATTTTTTTTTTTTTTTTCAGTTGGACAGATAGAAATCTGTCGTCCCTGTTATCTCTCAGTCTTACCATCTGGGAAGTCAGGCTGGCTGAGGCGCAGGTCGTTGCAGGTCCTGGCGGGATTGTCTTGGGTGCCCAAGGGGAACTTCATGCGCTCAATGTCTTGTTTGAGATTGTTGAGGGATCCAAAGACATCCTCCATTCCCTCCATGCCCAGGCCGTCAACGCCGTAGTCGGCCAGCGCCTCATCTCCCTGCATCTCAGCCTGCCGTCTGGTCTTCCTGGCGGACTGCTGGATCGGCAGTGGCTGGATGACGTCACCAGGTGGACCCTGACACATGAAGGTAAGAAGTCGAACTGATTTTTCTGTGTTTATCAAACGAAATCCTGAAGAACTAAAAAGAACTACTATTTTCATTAAGTATCTATTCAGATATCATAAAATTAGTGGCCAGTTGGCAGTCATCAAAAACTCTCCAAGGGGACTGCTTTGGTTGGGTTATTCTGTCTGAGCGACAGTCTACAGTTTCATCATTTACAGTGATAAAACAGAAAGGTGCAAATTTTCACGGACCTTAACCAGCAAATATTGTTCCTTGAAAAATTGAAAGTACTTTTTCATGATTTACTAATCATTCTAGCACTGACGAGTACACAGTTTGACTGTGAGATAATGAAGTTACTGTTGCCCATTTCGATCCATCCCTGCGATACCTATCAAGTTGAAAAAGAGAGTAAATAGGGGACTTACAGGAGGTCCAGGAGGTCCAATCATTCCAGGGTCTCCCTTCTGACCAGCTGAACCCTGAGAACAAAACAAAACAAAAACCAAGAGTTGCTGACATGATTACGAGGAAATCCGTTCTTAGCAAGATCCACGAACACACTGTGAAAGATGGAAACATGACTTACAGTTGATCCCTTGGATCCCTTCTGTCCCTGAGCGCCCTGTTGACAAGCACATACAGGATGATGAACAACAGCCACGATGTTAAAAAACAAAAAAAGTGAACAATTCTAAGTTAGGCTGGCTAAAATTTGCACTTACAGGAATACCAGGGGGACCAGGAGGGCCGAGAGGACCTTGGGGACCACCGAGACCCTGAGAACAGACGACAGGTGATGTTAATGGCAATCCTATTTAAGGTATACGATGATATTTGATGGCTGTGTTTGTCCAAAATGTTTCACAGTTAGAACAACTTCATTTTACGCTCCATATAAAATCTTTTTTTTTTTTTTTAAATTGGATTACAAAAGATAAAGCTCTTCCAATAATTTGGGACAAACTATTGTCTGAACTTTTATTTAAATTGTAAATTCAACTTAAAATTATTTGTAATACAATGAGGGTTTCATGTGACCATTACATGCTCTTAATGCTAGCCCTTCTGAAAGCTTTTATATATGTATTGGTGCACATTCATCAATATATTCAAATTCATTCATTGCTTTGGAGGTTGACTTACAGCGTCGCCCTTGCCACCTCCAGTACCCTGAGGTCCAGGAAGACCTCGGTCTCCCTTCTCTCCAGGCTCACCGGGGGGTCCGATCAGACCGATTAAACCTGGGTGACCCTGGGGTTGGAAGAGAGGAAAATAAAGAACGAAAAGTGAAACAAAATTAGCAGTGAAATGAATTCAGACTACAAAACAGTATTTATACTAATTATCTATTTGACAAGAATTAATTTCCATATCCACAAAAGTTGGATCTTTGTCCGTTCATCACCTGCAGAAAATAAAGGCTGTCCTTTGAAACAAAATTAAAATAAATATGCTTACTCCCCTGCATGTTTATACCCAACGCCGGGACAGACAACCCGGGTTCTGTCCTATTTCTGCCAGTAAATAATTGTGTGTTCGTTGTGGTCGTCATATTTAGCAATGGAGGTCTGTCTCCACACCTGCTGTTGAGCAGAGTTATGACCATCTGCTTCTGACTGCCGCATGCTGGGATTAAAACCAATGACCATTACAAAAACGATATCATTGGAGTCATACATATTCATTCAGGGCATTAAATCAGTGTGTGAAAGCTCCTCGCGGAGCAGAGTCTTTCATCATCGCGAACAATGAGATAGAGGCAACAGGCCTAGATGTTTGCTTACTTTGGAAGCCTTAGATAAGGCGCATAAGGAGATATGAGAAATACACAGTAAAGCAATTTGAGATTAGCATCATAATAATGTCTTGCCTTTTCTCCCTTGAATCCAGAGTCACCTTTCATACCAGGAAGTCCAGGGGGTCCCTGCGGAGGGACAGAATCAGTTTGTCAAGCATGAATCGCACAAATATAAATTCATATTATTTTACAGTGACAGCCGGCAAAGAGCGCCGCTCTCTTCCAAGTGACTAGTCTGCATCTATCCTGCAGAGCTACTGAAACAACTGCTGGAAACAATACTAGGCCATATAACGCCTACAAAACAACCGACAGGCACATTCCTGCTGTACTGTATATTTTACATCTACGCTGTAAGTCTGTCTATTAAGAAGAATTTTAGTTTGTGTCTTACAAGAGGTCCAGGAGGGCCATCCTGACCGGAGGCACCAGGGAGTCCTTGTTCACCCTGAAAAAAAAAAAGAAAGAATAATTACAGCATTTGACTGATAATAAGATCATTCTTGGAATGGTATTTTTAATACTGAGCAGGTAATTATGTTTACTTTATATATATACTGCCACCAAAGTCTACTTACAACAGGGCCTGGGATTCCACGAAGACCCTCAGGACCAGACTTTCCAGGAGGACCCTGAGGTCCCACAGGTCCAGTTTTTCCAACGGGCCCCTCTGCTCCAGCTTCTCCCTGAAAACAGAAAAGAAACATTGTTAGTCCCTTTTTCGTGGTTTACAGAACACCTACAGGAGGAAACTAAATCATATATACAATCACTGTTTTCCATGACTCCACAAAGGCTGTGATCCTTCTCCCATGTGTGTTAATGCACAAGTAAAATGTGTCTGATAATAATGAGAGCAGGAATTTCATACATTTGGTAATTACAGCAAAGTCACCTCTGAGATTCACTTTGCTCACTCTTCGGCAAAGCTTTCTTTCCTCAAAACCTCAGACTGGAAGGACTGAAGGATTTGTAATATCCACACAGATCAAACTTAATCTATTGTCTGACAGTGGTTTTCATGTATTGAAGTTCCAGAGATGTCACAATGCCTCGGATGAGAGGAGGTGATGGTGGGGGGGGGGGATTAAATTGCTCTGACATCCAATTAGTTCCTGGAGATGTCACTCAAGAATCACCACGCAGGCTTTGTCTCATCTCCATCAACTCAACTCTAATCCTTTACCTCAATGTGGATACAACGCGAAGCTCACGTGTGTGTGTGTGTGTGTGCGTGCGTCTGTCCGACTGTGTGCTCGCAGAGACGAGAAACAAAAAGATGCCGAGTGACAGGGAACAGAACAAAGACTCAATCATTCGTCAGACATTTGTCAGGTTATCTGTCTGCATTCCTTCCACCCATCTGATCCGGAGACAAACAATCGCTTCACGGCTTACAAAGACACAAACATATTATGGATTTTAACAAAGCAATCAAAACCGCCTTTTGCCTCAAGAAGCACAACTGCTATGTCTGTTGGGCTCAATGGTCGATAGTAAAACACCTAAGCGGAGGAGGGGGAAAATTGTTTGAATGGGCGGTCTTGTCTCCTTTAGATTATCAACCTGACATCTGTTATCAGGTGCATTTTTTTTATGTTTCATTGGACATTTATGTGTATTTAAAAAAAAAATAAATGAAAACAGCTTCGGGCAGAGAATTTTGAAACCGTTAATGAAAGCACAAAGAAGTCTTACAACCAACTATTTAACAAATTCTAAAGTCCACTACTTAACACTTAAAGTTAAAATGTAGACGCAAATAAAGGTGCGATGAAATATGTTCACATTAAAAATGTTACCCTTAAATATGGCCCAGAATATTTTTTCATCAATTTCAGTATTCATTACTGGAATACAAGTGGGAAGGGGGGAAATAAAACCCTGCCCAGTTAAGGTCCATGTAATTTTATTCATTCTCAAGTGAAAAATTCAAGATTTTATGTTGCCTGAAGGCAAATTTCATACCTTGTCCTGTTCAGCTAACCTGCTATGCAAGGTCAGAGTTATGCAAAGAAGAGATCACAGCTATAATCAGATGGGTATAAATTATACACCTTTCACTTTGAGGGCCAGCTAAGTGGTTTACTTGGTCTGAATTACACTCCTTGAAATTCTCAAATGATTTGAAGAGTGTAAATAATTGAAGAAGAAAATGTTAGTATCACTCATCCAAACTTTGTTTAGTTGGATCACATTTCAGACAGTTTCACCTTAATATTTCTGAGTTGAAGAGCATAATGTAAACAGATCACATTACTCACCTTGGATCCCTTTTCGCCTTGTCTCCCCTCTTGACCTGCTCGTCCAACAGGTCCCTAAAAAGAAGAAAAACTGCATGCGATTAAAAGTTCGTGCAAAAACACTTCAACAAATGTGTCATTGTTACCAACACACTCATGTTTGCAACCAATTCAAAAGGAACAAAACAGGGAATTAGTCTGAAATGGAAACATTTCAGCTTCATGTAGGTGGAAACTGACCCGGCTGAACCTCTCACCTTGAACATTTTTAAAAAGAGGAGGTTATTCGGGGCCACGCAACATCAGTGTGAGCAAATTGTTCTACATTTCAGACATACTGTGCTAAAAGCACATCAGAATTTTCACCAAACAGCCTCTGGTCAAAACCTTGTAAGCGGGCTGTCATTTGCCATTAGAAACCATATTCAAACAGGCCAAACAAAAGCCACCGGTCTTCAATGTAGGTTAGGAACGCTGGCAACTGCGTATGTGCATTAGCGGATGTGACCTGAATGTGTGTGTGTGTATGTGTATGCAGTGTGCTTGTGTGCACCCGTGTGTGCATGCGTGCTAATGTGGTTGAGTAGCCACACGCATCAATGAACACAAAACCCGAGTCAATTTTGAAGAGAGATTGAGAAAGAGACTAACGCAGAGTGGATGAAAAATCATATCACAAGGTCCATTAAAATGGACATGGAACTGGGGTCTAATTTGTTCTGTAGCCGCATTCACCTGGATTCTGCCCCTCCGCATATAAATTCCGAGGCTAAAGAGTGCTTACCAGCGGTTTTTTAAAAATCCAAACTGCATTCAACACATGAAAAACAAGGCTATCGTATGCCTGAAAGAGAACTTTTTTTTTTTGGGCTGGTAAGACAAAATCTAGGCGAGACAGATAATCTTTTTATCTCAGGTAAATCCTCCTCTGCAGGACTACATCGTCACACAGACAGCGTGGTCACGACAAGCTATTATAGTTACATTTCACTCCACGGTGAGGGTATGTCAGCGTGTGGCTGATTCCTGACTCACAGAGCTGGAAGAATTACTCACATCCTCTGCTTACTGCAAGCATGACTGCCAACACAATGTAAGAATATATCAGTTTAAAGATTCATGCTGCAACAGTGAGTTATGTTATTACAGATGGCATTCATCTCGACGTATCGATGCCTCATTAGTCTGTAGGTGGTCAAGTGGTTTAGTTATTTTTATTTATTTATTTTTTTTACTTTTCCTTTTTTTTTCCCATCTGTTCTGTTCTAAAGGGTTTCAAGCAAATTTAATCCTTTGCAATCAATTTAGATATATTAGCATTTATAACTCTTTATACTTACATAAGAATGTCATGTTTTTATTAAAGTGAAATCATTATAAGAATATAAGCAGTAAATAGAATATAACAACATCTTAACAAATAAAATATGTAATGAGGTAGTTTAAGATAAAAAGTCACGTAAAATGTAAATATATGGGCATTTAAGTATGAATATAAACAGGATTATTTGTGTATTTGTCAGTAGAACGCCTACAGTTGATGTATTTCACCATAGATGTTCATGATCCCAAGCAGAAAATCTGTTTATTATCCTTAATAACATATAGATATGCATTATCTACGTACTAAATGCATTGTATGCATTAATATGCAGATATGGCAGTAAAGTTTATTGATGTTGTTCCACATCATCATCTCTGCTGAAGCACCAAACAGGATGAATTCACTGGATATCAATCTCTGCTCTTAATCGCCATGTTGTGCCAACCTTTCATAAACTACATTAATGCCATGCTTTATTGCAAACTGTTCAACATTATGACTGGAAATGGAGGGCATTGAAAAAAATGCTACAGTCGTGAAATGAAATCATCTCAGCTGAAGTCTGATGTGACGGAAAGGGCACAGAGTGCCAGAATATGAAATGACAGGATAATTTCCTGACATTAGCAGCAGTAGCAGTCCCACCGCTTTCACATTACTGCCAGTCAAGCTCTCAGTATGTCATTATTGGACATCATTACCCTCCTAGAACTGGGAGATCAATTCATACGTACGAGCACATACAGTCAGAAATGCGCTCCACCTTACAGTGGTTAATATATTGGGGTCTTTAAAAGCACCGTGAGTTTAAATATAGAGAAAATGCTGAGAGCTGAACAAAAGTATCATCTCATACATCATTTTGGACGTGTACTCACCCTTTTGCCAGGAGGTCCTGGTACTCCAGCCTCGCCAGATGGACCCGGAGGGCCCTAAAGTTGAATAGATAGAACACTTCACACAAACTGAAGAGCTTTGTTATATAATGAGACATCTCCTCATTTACAAAGAGTGATTTCACAGACTGGACCCTATTAGACTCTGCAGACTCTACGTTTGTTTCACTGCAAGCGTTGCACATTTCAGTAGCTCAGCATTTAAGTTTTGCAGTAAAATGCAAAGTGTTTGTTCATTTTCTCTTATCCTGCATTTTTTTCCCCCGTTGATTTAAAATTTTTGCGAAAACCTGAAATGAAAAGATTGGCAGAATGTCGCTAATTCAAATTATCATGTGCCAAGCTAAAAAAAAAAGTATGAAAAGAAACGCCAAGCGTTCGGCGCAGAATGTCACTAGCTGACGATTTCAATGTGCCTACTTTGCAAGTTTTTAGAATTTAATTTCATGATCAGACTTACAGGTTGACCGGCCTCTCCATCATCTCCTTTGTCACCTGGTAAACCGTCAACACCCTAAAATAAAAATACACGAATGAGACGAACTTGGAATGATTTAACTCAAATCAAATCAAAAGATCATAAAACTCAAAAAATAAACTCTAACCACAACATAGGAATATAACACATATATAACTATAGTTTCCTTCATTCTAAAAGTGCTAATAGTTTCTCGTCACAGCTAATGACATGCAAGAAAAATTACTGGTGGTATAATACCTTAAATGTGATGCAACAATATTAAAGTGATTGAGGGATTAATGGAGCACTTACAGCAGTACCAGGCTCACCAGGGGGACCGGGGTCTCCTGGGAATCCAACAGGACCCTGCAGACAGATTGAGACACTCAAGGGGCTGATCTTCACTTAAATATTTGACAGCGTGTAAACAACAGCAGACAGCAGTGTGTGTGTGTATACGGGTCAGTGGAGCCGACGTACAGGGTTACCCTTGGGGCCGTCATCTCCGGGGGGCCCGCGGGCACCGGCGGGTCCTGCAGCTCCTGGTGGGCCGGTTTCTCCCTTCTCTCCGGTCTCTCCTCTGGGGCCCTGAGGAGGAAACGGATATCTGGCTTGTCACCACGACGACTGAGGACTGTAGAGACCGGCTTTGACGCCAGCAGCAGAGTTATTATCACATCTGCTGTCTCAACATTTGAGCATCCAACAAACCTCTAAGAGCTCAAAGTGTAGCTGGAAGAGCTGAAGTGAACCTCCAAGCTCATCTGTTCCTACAGTTTCATTTTAAAACCCTAATCCTGCACTACACAAAGAGTCGAATAATAACAGACATGGAACCTTAAGGTGTTGGCTGTGACTCAGAGCGGCAGCTGAAATATAATTATAAGCCCTGAACCGTTGCTTGGCCTATTAGAGCTGAGCACTTCTTTGGCTGATGCCAGCATGGCACCTTTGAGAGTGACCTCGATGTGACATGCAACGGCCGCGCCATCCGTCACTGTAGACTGCTGTGCAGCAGCAGAAGGATACATCAGCCTGATGGGCTCAGACTCAGGCAGGAAGACTGGCCCACACCCTTAATCTCTCCATGATGCTCTCTGCTCTTATTTTGTTCAGCATTTTATTGCTTTATTGTCTTTTATTGCTTTAATATCTCCTGTCTTTAAGCATCTGGTGTCTTGATTTAGTGCCTCCTCCATTAAAGCTTGTTGAGCTACATTTCATGCTATGAAAGGCGCTGTATAGATAAAGTTTATTATTATTAGCAGCATTATAACTCAGGTAAAGTCTCTCTGGTGTACACAGCAGATTTTTCCTGCTTAGCCAGGATTGATGGCACTACTCTGCTCTGAGACATTCAACATTGGGATGCCGACTGTGAATACTTTCTCCCGCCCTAAATATTACCGCAGAAGAGTAAAAAAAAAAAAAAAAACAGAGGCAGTTTGCAGGCAAACACAATATGTTAAATCCTGATTTTGATTTTGTGCCTTTTATTATGCATATTGACGCATGCAATGCCCAGTGAAAATGAAGTTAAATTAGAAAGTGAATTTTGTGGCCTTTAACACGATTGTTTGGAGACATCAAAGAATAAAACTGTTGGACACTGTTGCGGCGCTTTGGGGGACTTTGTAACTTATAACTTGTGAAATATCCTGGCTTCAGCATCTCATAACAGGAGGTTAGTTTCATGACACCACCAACAGTGGACATATCCAAATGCGGCTGAGCTAATTATTGGCTGAAAAGCCCTCAGGTTGGGAGCACTTCTGCGCATCAGCCAACAGTAATCAGAGGTAAAACACTCAGAGGTGGAACAAACCCCACAGTTACAATTGCATACTGGAACAATTGTACACAAGTGCACACTGCTGGATAGTGTTAGACTGTTGGCTGCCATGAATTCTAATTATTGCCCACGCATGTATAAATCAGTTCCTTTGTATTCACCTCTCAGTGATGATAGGACTACTTACCCCAATACCAGGCTCTCCGGGAGGTCCTGGGTTTCCGGCCTCTCCGTTTTCTCCCTGTGATGGCACAGTGAAACAATCCAGCGGTAAACAATCCAGAACTTTGTATTACATGATACTAAAAACCTCCTCCTCAGGCAGAAAGATAATCATTTTTGCTTATTTTGAGGAAAGAAATTTATCCGAAGATTTATCTGCCAACGCTGGGAAGTGTGAACTGAGTGGATGTGAAATCACTGTGCAGGTTAGGTGAGGTTCTTACCTTCTCACCCACACCTCCCATTGAACCAATACCACCGGGGGGACCTTGTGCACCCTGCGGATCGATCATAGCGGCATTAGTTCATTAGATTGTCCGGAGAAATAAGAATCATAGAAAATATGATTTTTTTTTTTTTTTTATTCTGAGTAAATAAACAATTTCATTTCCTTCTTTCTTCTTTTTGGAACTAATAACTATAATCAAACTTACATTGGCCCCACTGGGACCTTGAGGACCTCGAGGGCCGGGAGGACCAGGTGGGCCCTGTCAAGGAAAACACAAATTACACCAAGGTACACGTCGCCATACAAACAAATTCAAATGAAGCTGTAATAGTATTTTTTTTTTAACAGGTTTGACCATGCAGCTCTTTTCATATTCTGATTATGCCTTCCTTTTGAAGTTATATTGATTTAAAATAACAAAACAAAAACAGCAGCTACGCAAGGGAGAGCAGCATTAGTAGTCCGAAGTAAGAAAGTCCAGATTTGATTTTGTTGAGAGACGGGCTGTTTGACGACACTTGCTGTGTTATAGAAACTGGGTCTGTGAATGACAAACTGTGTGTTTCTTGTCAACACATGAAGCCTGAGACGAGAACACAATACTCAGACGTGGCTGAGCATAGCAAACACGACGGCAACACAGTCAGACACAGATGCGTGCAGAAATACAGGCTTGTGTGTCTGCGTCTGTCGCACTTCAGTGGTGGTCTGAAGGTATGTCAAAAGAAAATCAAACCCCTATACAATATCTGTACATAATATTTGCACCTCCATGCTACACTGGCAGAACTTTTGTTGTTGTTGAAGTTTACAAAACAAAATTAATAAGCAGCAGTACAAATAAATAAATAAAAATTCTTTGGGACAGGATACAGGGGATGCAAAGTTTTCACCAGCTGAATTTTTTATTTATATATTTCCTTTTTTTGTGTGTGTGTATGTGTAAAACATCTTCCACAGACTTCAGAAACATCTGTGAAGTCACTGGTGGATTTGCCAGACTACTCCGCCACCAGCCAAAACTTCAGAACAATTTCCCACCTCACTGGGCTGTACGTGAAAACAATGCAAATTGGAGTAACGGAGGAAAATAACAAAGATTTGCGCTCACCATTGGTCCGACATCTCCATTCTCTCCCTTCTCACCAGGGGGGCCGGGCAAACCCTGAGAAGAGGACAAATATTTGTTAGAGCAGGGGGGGAGGGGAAAAAGAAAAAGAGGCCGTATGAGGTAGCACCTGAGACGACACATTAGAAAACCCACACACAGGAGCACAAACGCATCTCCGATGCTCATTAACAGGTACTTTCACATGATGTGTATTCAATAGTGGGCTTTAGAATGCAATGTAATGAAGAATGCATTAATATGAGCAGAGCCTTTGAGTGTAAACACACAATTAGTCAAACAGGACACTTATTGTAATTAAAGGGTATGGGAGGCTTGGGTATAATCAGCCTGTGTAAATTACTGGGTGGACGCTCGATCCATCTATGTCCACGGGAAAATGGAAACAAAGGGGACAGTGCAGGCAGTGCATATTATCCAGTTCTAGGATTCAATCAAGCTTGACTAAAACAGTTTGAATACAACTTGGGAAGGTGCAAAGAAAATGAAGGAGCTCTCACTCGGGATTGTGGCTTATTGTCTGTCGGCATAATTGGAGTTATTGTTTGCCGTGTTAGTTTAACCCCAATGATGGAGCATGCATAATCAATAGGTGGGTGGAAAGCGGCGGTAATGATAAGTCACTGTAAAACTGAAATGACATGGGTATCGATCATTGAGGTCACATATGTGTAGCTTCCGTCTGTTTTGTTGATTTACTGTACCTGCAATGGCAGAGAAAGATAATTTATAACATTCTCTGACAGGGACTTTACTCCCAGTAATAAACCATGCGGGTACAAAGAATGGAAAATAAATGAAGCATCAACTTATTTCATGTATAAAGTCTGGATGTGACAGGCGCTTAATCAGTGCTGGAATTGTTGGCTTTCTTTGTAAACTTTATGAACTAATGGATAGGAAGGCTGGAAAGTGTGGAAGTGTATGGTGGGTAAAATTTCACCAGTCCGAGTACATATGCAACTCTCATACATGTCAGAGCAAACCAATCATTGCGTACTCATGACTTTGCATTTCGCCTGATGTCTCACAGAAGCTTTGGGCAACTTGGAGTACTCAGATCGATACGTAGGCGTTTAATCCCCTCACTATAGAGCATTCACCCTCGCAGAGAGCGCTCTTATATTCCACAGCAAACACAGCCCCAAATGACAGAGGGCTTTCAAAACAAAGCCATTCAGTCCCCACAGTCAAAAATCATTAATGCTACAGATAATTGCATTGAATAGCTGAGCTTGCAGTGGCTGCTGCCATCTACTGAAGGGCAGCTTAGCCAAACATAATTAAAAGAGTGGAGATGGAGTGCATTACGCCCAATTAAAAGCCAATTGCACTTAATAACTCTGTTATCTGGCCGTATTGACCAGTGGGGTTTTGCTCTAATTTCATCCTCAGTGAGTCCTTGGATAATTGACTTTGAGATATTCTCAAGTATGCTGTTTCTTTATTCATTGCCTCGGTGGCAAGCAAGTTTCTTCAACTCAAGCTCATTTGCTTTTATGCTCTTGCCTTTTGCTCCTCTTTCACTCGGTTACAGTCTTGAAGAAGGGAGAGATGAATGGAGCAGCACAATGGGGGAGAATTGCTCTAAAAGTACGCTTTAGTGCTATTGTCACATCATTTGGAAAGAAAGTGGAAACCTGACGTATGGTTAAAGTAAACAGAAAATAAAAGCAAGGCTTTGTAACTTTTACTGAACAACAATCACTGTAACCTCAAGGGATAACTGAGCCAGCAAGACACACAGATACTATAACAGAAAATGTGGCAGCAGCAGCACAAGAGCCCTCAATGAACTGCCTCCATAATGGCAGTAAAACAGCAATATGCACCAACCTGTCTCTTACATTAGCCACCATAAATGTCATATCACACCTCACTAAGTAATGAATCTGCATTTAAAAAATGGTGCATGTATTGAGCTGAGGAAAGTTGTGTTTAATTGTTTGTTATTGCAACTTTTTATGAGAAAAGAAAAAGTAAAAGACAAAGGAGAAAAAGAGGGGAAGAAAAGGAAGAAGTTATTTCCTCCCTCGCTCCCCAAACTAACAAAAAAAAATTTTTTTTTGAGAAAATCACAGATCTATGAATCAGTGAACCTCGATCATTGAATATGAGATAAAGAGCCATAGATCAATGTGTGCTGAGGCAGGAGAAAATAATTATAGGTCAATTTTATTTATTTACTTTGATCTGTTCACAGGGAGACCTCGTGACTTGACTGAATATTTGCAGTATAACAGGAGAGCGATTGGTCTATTTTAATATCCGAATCAACTTTTAACTACGTCGGGACTTTCGAGTTGCATGAGAAGTGCGGCCTCTTTTCTCTAAGTCATTTAGCCAATGAATACAGCATGCTCATACTGTATTTATGCACACCATATGTATATTTTAATATGTGTAATGTGAGGCATATTTGTAAAAGATTAACACATTTATTCTATACATTGATTAAAATATTTGATCAAATATCAGCTGCCACAGCAGCTGCTCTCTTATTTGGAGCACTGCAGGGGAGCAGTTTACTGCATGATAATGATGCAGACTGAGAGGAAAAACCGACGGCAATCTCCTCTCCACCATTAACGCTGCGGCAAAATGCCAAATGCAAAATATTAGCAATGGTGATGGATTTATTTATTTATTTATTTTGCACTGTCTATGCTAAGGACAGTCCTTGAGGGGGAAAAGCATTATTTGCCCAGGCACAATACAAAATGTTATTAGGAGCCAAGGCTGCATTAATAAATTATGCGCTGTTTTGATGTAAATGATGTGAGGAGAAATGAAATGTTGGTTTATGGGGTATGGAGGAGCTTGTTCTTTCTCTGGCTGGGTTTAACAGTGTGTGCCTGTTGCGCTGCATTCGACATGGTCCATGTCTTGTGTGACGATCTGGAGGATGAATACTGCGACTAACCTGCAGCCCGATGGGTCCCGGCAGACCTGGGAATCCTCTGGGTCCTTCATCTCCTTTCTGGCCAAACATACCCTGCTGTCCCCTCGGTCCAGCCTCACCGTCGCTGCCCTGTGGGAGGACAACCCAAACATCTTTATCCTTATCTTCACTGGCTGGAGGTTTAGCAAATGCAAGTCAACAAACACTTGTATGTTGGGGTTTTTTTGTCCTCTCTTATGGGATTTCTTTGCCCCCTTTATCATGCTCAAGGTTGTTGAGGATATTCAAGTTCACATGTCAGTGTGTGGGTTGATGCCCCTATTTAGCACTGGTTGCGGATGGACAATTACCTTACTGCCTTTTCTGAAGGTCATTTTATGGCATATTTCATCCATCCACCAATCAATTCTCTATACCCACACATTCCTCCATGTCGGGCTTTTCTCACCATGAACTCTGCACAGGCCAATAGTGCACATCTCAGCCAGTGACACTCATTTAGATTTTCAGACCATTTAGAGATTAGATTCAGCCCGTAAACCTTTTGATCTGAGAACCCGTGGGAGAGATTTAAAAGGAAAAAGGGTCGAGGCACCAGCACGAGCCACTGGTGCACCGTATTACTAGGCCACCTGGAGAAAGAAGCAGCCGTCCTACCAAAGCTTCTCATCTGGGGAAGCAGAAAGAAGTATAGTACACCCCCGGGGTTATGGTAGGCAGTGTATGTGAAAGATGCTGACTTCATCTGTGAAGTGAGGGGTGCACAGGGCTTCAGAGGAGAGAAAGGGAAGACTACAGGGAAAGAGTGAAGTGCTGACAAACTGGGAGTTTTCAGTTCAAATGCATGTCAGCAGTTGAAAGAGCTAGAGGAGCTCTAGCTGAGCCCTGGGACATGTTGGCAGCCTCAGGTGCTGGCACTGACTACAGAAGAGTTTAGATGGAAGTGTTTGGTGATTACTGGTAGCGTGTGTACGACTTTGAAAGTGTTGGAGACAAAGTGGACTTAGGTTTAGAGAGGTGTTCAACAACAACAACAAAAATACCTGACTGCCCCAACAGAGCTGTGCACAACTGCCGTGCCACTATTTTGGCTGACTGATGACATCCCTGACCAGTTATCACTGATACATGAATCCTGGCTTGTGTAACTCAGTCAAATGGTCCAACAACGTAGAATGTCAATTATATGGTGGGAATGTTCTTTTGTCTTTTTTATGTGGGATGTTGCATTGTTTATTATTAGGAGGCCAAACCTCATATGGCCCCAGACTTAGTTGAAAGAAAATATAAGGAAGAAGTTATAAGTGTGTACTAAATAATATCACAATATATTTTGTTTCAGTTTAAGTTTTATCCTTAATCTAATGGGCTGACAATGTGTGAAGCTAAGCATGCAATGAAAGTCATGAAAGTAAAAGTTCCATTTCTAAAAAAAGGAATATACTTTGAAAAACTGGCTCACTGTTCTCTGAAATCTGAAGTGCAGCTGATTTAATAGGATGAGATATGATTCAGCACTAACACTTCCATCAGACCTGTGGGTATGAGAGATGCTCGGGCCCGGAGGCACCACACATGTGCCCAGGCAGGCGTAATCTATGAGTCACTTGAACAGCATCTAACTCAATATATCTTCCAATTGTCCAGGAAAAAAAAATATATAACAGGCTATTTTAGGAGTTTTGTTTGCCTCAAGTTACGTTGGACACAACGGTTTACGTCAGAGGTATAAATTTTCCTCCAGCCAAGTGATAGTTTAGAAATGATTCTAAATACAATTAGATGTTACTAAATAAAAAAAACAACTTGATTTGTAGAAAATGACAATCACCACACCCAGATGAAGATCAATTCTAACCTCCTACAGACTTTCTAACCAATGCAACACAGCTGCATCTTGAAAAGAAAAGCACTAGAGACTGGGCTGTTTTAAACTTTGTTAGGCCTTGGCTGAAAAAGAAAATGAGATAATTTGTTTTCCCTACAAACACCAACATTTCTCCTGGACTGAGAGTTGAACTACATATGCCCAGAAGTGTTAACAACACTGGGACATGCGGAAATATAAAAGAGGGCAGCTAATGTTGAAACTATGCAGCACGAGTCGTTATGAAGATATGAATACACATGAGCAGACTGACTCCCCAGGACAAACAACTGTTAAATAATTTGTTATTCAGCTTGGGTGCACTACCTGCTCTAGGCAATCCGTCTCACCAGGTCTACTCTAGCCCCCACAGAGGCGTGCAGATGCTGAATTTTTGCTAGAATGGTTGTTAAGGCCTGATAATTTACAGCAATGAGCTGCTAGTTGCCCCAAGGCCATCAGCTATTGTAGAGGCAGGGCTTATCCCGTTGTGTTAATGAGATGGATGAGTAGATGACGCTCTGTATCGTACAACGTGGTCTTTTCAGCGCGGTCTGGTGCCATGTGAGGTAATACTTTAAAATGATTGGCAGGTTTGGGTGCCATTGCCATTGTTTTGGAAAAGGTGGATTTAATCCTATGTAAAAAAAAAAAAAAAAAAAAAAAAATATATATATATATATATATATACATACATATATGGCAAAGCAATTAAAAAAAAGAAGACAATCAATACTTTTTACTGCATTGGAATTAATTATATTATTATGTTACATTACTCATTCTTCTCTACTCAAGGAAAAGCTTAAGATGGAATTGGTGCAATGTTGGAGCAGGGGATTTTTTAAATGAGTAAGGAATGTAGCCAAGGATTTTTGGACAGCAGAGGTAACAATAAAAAAAAGCAATACTGCTTGCATAATGTATCTCTGACCTGGCTAGAACGGTTCTTAATGTCTACCCATCTGACGAATAAAACATCGCTTTTTTTTTATATATATATATAAATAAAGTTGCTTTATTACAACAGGGGTCTCCAACTATGCACCAACTATGCACCAATAAGAGCAGAGTGTGCAGTTTTCCTGGTCTATCTTAACACCCTAACAGGTCACTTAACTGGCTGTCACGCCATCGCCATGAATAAAAACCTGCAGACGCGACACAATGCAGAGTCTAGTTTGGCCAAAAGAGAGATGATTGTGTCATTGCGTCATAAGACTGTCGGATGGGTAAGTCTCCACAAGCTTTTGGTACATTTCATGCTTACAATCATCTCCACCTTATCTGACTTCATGAAGCCTTGAAGTTGAGTAAATATTTCAAACTTCATTTGCAGTTTCATTGTCATGACTAATAACATGCCTGGGGCTAAAATTAAAGAAATAACAATTACATTTTGACAGCATCTGACACAAAGGAAGTGAGACTAAAAAAATATCACTATTGGCCCAATAAAGGTTAGAGAATGCCTTGACATTGGCATTTGGAAAGGACATTGATGTGCACTGCTTTCCAAGTAGGGGCACCTCTTTTCATTTCATGTTTTATTTCTGAAAAAGGCATTCTTTTGTAAAAAGGGCATGATAATATTTCATCAGGGAAAAAGTCTACATCAGATGGCAGTGATGGAGAAAGTGATACTCACAGCTGGGCCAGGCGCTCCAACCACACCCTGGAGACCACTCGGACCCGGTGGACCCTGAAAACACAATGAAGAATGAGCTCTGCAGTCTGACAAAGCACAGACCTGACAATATATCTGTTCATCCTCTGACAGGCTGTCTAACTGAAGGACAGGAGAAAAATAGATTTCAATATTTACAGTTTGTGACTAGAGGCTAAGTCAGTCAAAAATGTATGAACTCTGTGGTATTTTCATTAGAAACCAAGCAATGATTTAGAAAACACAACACCAATTCAGTTAATTTCTTACATCCTGCAGACTGTTTAGGGCAAGGTAACCTAAGATTGCCTACTAACCTATGTTTATTCAAATTATTCAGTCCACTAGAGAATTCAGTACCTAAGATTCATGCTCATTATTTGTTTACCAAGGATTTGGATTCAAAAGTCAGTGTCTTACATTGAAAAAACGTTACATAAAAAATAATTAAGAGAGAAAACCATGACTCACAAGTTCACCCTTATCTCCTTTGCTTCCCTTCTGTCCGGGTCCACCAACTTCTCCCTGTGGTGCAATACAAACAACAGAGCTCACATCCCTGCTCTCAATCTTAAAAGGCTCTTGGCTCCCATGTTTAGTCAAAGTCCAATATCTTAAAGCGTCACCTTTACCATGACTAGGCAGTAAGTATTCCCAGAGAGACTCTAATTTGATTGGCCCACAAAGAGTCCTGGCAAGTGTTTGCAATTAATTGATTGGCTTTCTCTCTAACCTCATCGGCACTGTGATTGACGAAGTGGCGCGATGGAGGATGTGACTGTGATCGGAGAGGTGTGATGATTACAAATCTAAAGATGCAGAACTTTGTGTATCAACTGTAGATGTGAGTTATCCGGGGGTGGACAAGCTGTGGTGACTAATGCCTCACTAAGTGCATAGCTGGTTTCCTATCTACAGGGATATTACTGTGCTTGCCCGTATTAAATCATTCAAACATTCACTGTGTTGGGTGGAGACAGTTTGAGAACCCTTTGGTTAATGACAGCCACAAAAGCTATTTGGAGACAGGGGTGGCCAAATATCAGCAAAAAGCAGGCTGGAGTTGGGGGTTGGAGGCGCTCTGACTTACAAACCCTCTCAAACATTCACAAGAAACTTAAAAAAAAAAGAGAAGTGAAGTCTCAGAATACTTCTGTAAAGTTGAAAGGTTTACAATCTGAAAGAGGTTAGATATTCAGTCCACAGTCACACAAAGTTTCTATAAATATAGATGATTTAGTTTTCTGGCTACTCTCCCAAGAAGGGGGTGTCAAGCTAAGACAACAACAAAGACTTAAAGCAGAGTGATGATTGCAATAAAGAAGAAGTCCAGTAAACGCTTAAGGCTTAAAGGAATTACTGGAGCTGGTTAGCATATATATTCACAAGTCGATGAGTGAATGTTTTCAAGCAATGTTTTTTTTTTTTTTGTAAAGAGCATGCAGCACCAAGTGTGGCGTAAAAGGGCATTTTTTTCCCAGCATGGAAGTACAGTATACGGTACATAGTGATTTATACCTTGGCTACCTCTGGGACTGGGCAGGTCGCCATTATTGATGGAAAAGTTCATTCTCAAGTGTGTCAAGCTGTCTGACAGGATATCATCAGGGTGGCTGTCCACCCGCTGAAGCACAATAGAGGGTGACTGCAGACCAGCAACACTAAACTTGAAAGCAAATCTACAACAGGATGACCTCAGATAAAGAGGACACACCTGCTGCAGGCAGTGCTCAATAGCCGACATCTCAAAAGCAAAAGCTGAAGAAGATCTACAGAAAGACTTCTTCCTAGACTTTAAGCAGATCTGATCTGCAACCGGAGTTACTAAATCCAAGGGTTCGCTCCCTTTTTCCGCCGTTCACTGTGAATGTCTAATGGCTGCACATAGCAAAGGCAGGAAATTTTTTCACTGATACAGAAAGCTGTACAAGTGAAAATGTTCTATATATACTGCTTGTCTTAATATATATATATATATAATTATATAGGATTAAAAGAGATGCTTCTCTGAAATCACCTTAGTGTGCCAAATATAGTTTCTTTGAAACTAACTAACAAGATAGAAATAAAGAGATATGCACCCTTACATCTGTGATCAGACGCTGCCAGTGGTAGACAGGTTATCTCTTCTTTGATATTAGCAGGGTTTTATTTTATTTTTGTAAAGAGAATAAAAAGTCTACATCTGTTTCTTATCTTTGTATCTGCCCCCGTCGTGAAAGATGTCCCCTTCTCTCAATTCACTTGTAATTTCTAGTATTTTAGTCAATGCAATTTTGTTTCACCTTGTCACCGTCCTCTCCGGGGGGACCCTGAGGACCAGCTGGACCAGGGAGACCAACAGGACCTTGAATACCATCACGGCCAGCAGGGCCCATGGGACCTTTCTCCCCCTAAACATGCCACAAAAATAAAATAAAGCAGTGTCACATAATTGGCAGTCAAATCGTCGCTGTCCTGAACTTCACAGTGCATGCAGAATGAAAGAAGTGTTTGACTGAGTGGGTGTTGCAAAGAAAAACTCACGGGTGCTCCCTTTTCTCCGGCTGGGCCTGGTGGTCCTTGGGGGCCGTTGCGTCCTGTCAGACCAATTGGACCTCCAGGGCCAGCAGCACCTCTCTCTCCAGGAGAACCCTGTCACCAAAGAACAAAGACCTATCACTCACTGCAGCATTACGCGGCAGCTAACTTTAAAAGTCAATTTTCCTGCAGAGGGCGAACAGTGTGGAGCAGATGAAAGCCACGGGAAGTGTGCTTGGTCTAAAATGAACCATGAAACGTTCGAATTCATTAGCGAGGCTGCATTAATTAAGAACCTTTTCAAGAAAAAAGCTTTTCCAGAGACTACAGCCTCTAAATTGTCAGTTATGTTTAAGGCACAAGCACAACTGAATAAATAGGTTTCATTGCCTTCAGTTAGGTTTTTTTATTTGCAATTTCTACAGAACACCCAGATTTAGAAAAATATTTGATCTGCTTACAAACATTTTTTTTCTTGCAGAAGTTTCGATTAAATCCAAGAAGCTGCAACAGCAATAATGAAAACCATGATTTCAGAGAAATAAAATCAGACAGTAGTTGCCAGCATCACCGCATTACTCGAATGAAAACTGCTGATGAGTAAACTCTTATCTAGCTAATATGATTCAGCTGCTTTCCTCTGCCAAGGCCTCGTGGAAGGTCTCGCCATTTTTTCCCCCACATTAGCACGTCTTATTACCCGGCTCTTCTCTCTGCCCAGGTGGCTGCTCACATCCATCCCGATAGCTTAGGTCACATAAAATGTGACTACATTTTTGATCAGCATGTCATTATGACATCATCCTACCAGGCCAGAGAGTCACCCTGAATTTCTCTCTCTCACACACATACACACACACACAGAGCTGCCACCTGGCACTCATGTGCCTGGCCCATTTCATGACAGGCAGACATTCCTGGTGACACACAACAGACAACACACACACACCTCAAGCTCCAAACTGTCAAGCCCAGCTTGCCAACCTGCTCCCCAGGACAGACACGGACACACACACACACACGTTTCTTTTCTGTTTCTAACCTCCTTAATTCACCCAGTTCCTCTTCTCCAACATATGTGATTCTGTGGCTAGAAAACAAAAACTGCAACACAAAACATGCAGACACACAAAGTCCGCCACTTAACTTTTCTCAGTCATCTTTTCTGTTCTGTTGCTTTTTTTTTCTCTTTCTCTTCAAACACATATACACAACCCCCTGAAAAGACTTCGAAGCTGCGGCGCACACCCAGCGCTCACAGACTTTCTCACAGCACAACAGCAGCTCAATATCTGGCAGGAAATCGATGGAGGAAAATATCAGATCTCTTGTGTGCGTGGGCACTGTGCATTGGCTTTTTTTTTTTTTTTTTTAAGAGTTTTTCTAAAACCCCACCAAAACAGTCTATCACATGTTTTCAGCCAATGGCTCGGTTTCAAGCCAATTTAAGAAAACTATCTCATTTCGCAGTGGAAAGGGTTGCATTCTTTCAGAGAAAGCCCCTCTTTTCACTTTCATCATCTTTTCATCCGTGCTCTGCATATCCGCTGTCATCTAATCTGGTGATGCTCTGTCACTGGTGAGCAGGGGCAATTATCGGGAGCCTGCGTTAACGCTTGAACAAAATGTCAGACAGTTCAAAGCTGCCTGTCAGTCAGCTTTCTGTACAGATTCACTGCCAGAGCTCGTGAGGCTGGGTTGAGAGACAAAGGCAGGAAAAAAGTGCCCCACTTATTTATGGATTACCCTGCCACCCCTCAGCCTTTTCAGTGTCCTAAACTATGTTAAAGTGAGTCAGATGTGACATCGCACTATGTATGAATGCAGCTAAAGCATCTAAAAGGGTTGCCATCAGTCTGAGCTGGAGTTAATCAGTGAAGCAGAAGATGCGATACAAGTACCTTTAACTACAGAGAAGAAAAATCCCAAGCGTTCTATCAACTAAGTGAAAAGTTTCTCTAAAAGTAGTGCTCATACAAAAATAATAAAGGCTGACAATAACACACTACCTTCCGCCATCTGTCCCACCAGCAGTTGCTATAGTAACAACTAAATATGAGCAGAAAACATCAACTAACTGGGATGAAACGAGTTGTTGTTCAATTAGGCAGTTAAACTGTGATTAGCTCATGCTTCAAGGTGATGTTGTTGGGGACGTTCCTTTTTTATTTTATTCCACAGAATACGTCTTAGCTGGCGTAAAAACTCAAGCGGCATATTACATATTTCATCAACCTATAGCACACACATTCGCACGCCACTGAGTTTAAACGGCTGCAAGTTCATCACTATGAAACTAAAATCTTTATCGTCTGCACGGCATCATGAAAAGAAACATCAGAATGAGAGGTGAGATGTGTGATCACAGATGTTCTTATATTGCCTGTGAGTGCTTAAGGCATTATAATGTCCATGAGATATGAGATCTCAACTGAAAATGAGTAAAGATGTTATTTTGTGGGGGGGCACCGTGCTCTGCTTTGCCACCTCTACGCTACAGTTTACATTGCACGTGCAGCTGAATCACAGGAGAGCAGAGCAGAGCATGTGCAACTCCGTTTTCAAAAAGCACAAGTCACTTTTTCACTGCAAGCACTGTGGCAGGAGAGATGAGGTAACCATAGCAACAGGGTACTTACGATGGGGCCGGGTGGACCCTGAGGCCCTTCTCCACCCTTTAAGCCAGCTGGACCCTGAAAGCAGAGCACATGACAGGGTTAGATCTCACTCACCGCAGGCTGCAGATCAATTCCGCTCAAAGAGTGCTAATCACAGCTGTCAAATGAGCCTTTAATTGTTGCCATGCGCATGGTTGTATGAACCTGTGTGTGTGGATATGTGTATCCTGGTATATGGGCATGTGCGTGGCAGGTTGGGATGCAGAAAAAGAGAAGGGCGTAAGTAGCAATTTGGGATCTATACATGATTAAGAAATGATCTTTCCACTTAAACATGAGTGATCCTGTGAACACTACAAAAACATACAATGAGCGCTGATTGAATTTATTTCCAATCAGATGTCAAGACGCTCAAGTAAAGTTTTTTTAAACTCTGCTACGAGCATAGCTTCTAGATTCATCCTGAGAAAAGATGTGCCTATTTTCTGAATTTGTGCTCACGACCGACCTTATCAGAGCTCTACTGAGGCAGCAGGTCAGTTAAAGGTCCGTCCACCCAAAACATACACACACGTACAAAATATAGACCACATCCTATCTTTGGTTTTATTTGTCAGGGTTTGCTATATTAGTTTAGGCAAATTATACCCTTCACATAGACTTGAGAGGATTTTTGGTTGTGCTGCTATCTTGCAAAAAAAAAAAAAAAACACCCCCAAAACATTTAAAATATCTAGCAGCAGTCCATTCATCCACTACTTCTCTCAAAGAGACTGTGAGGTCTTTGGATTATCCCGCCAGCAGACGCTTTCACTGGAAAGAGATGCCGTTGCTAAATTTTTTAAGTGTAATATTTCAACACTGTGAGCACCGCAAATCAAATCCCATTCACCAGATGCAACTTGGAACCTGAGCACATAAAGCCAAATCCATATTCACAGTCAAGTGCCACTGGATGGGTGAGGATGCCTATAACTTGGCTTATTTTTATTTTGTTTATTATTATTTATGAATCTGCTGAATGCCTTCCTAATTAATTAGTTGTTTGTCTATAAAAATATCAAAATGTCCATCGGCTTTCAGAAAACCTAAGGGCAAGGTCTTTAAATGTCTTGTTTTGACTAACTAACGCTGTTTATTATACAGCAAAGAAAAGGATGAATTAAACATTTGAGAAGATGGAACCAACAAATGTTTGACTTTTCTAGAATTTTAGCCTTTAAAAGAAAGGCAACACTTTATTGCCTAGGGTTTGGGTTATCTTTTTTTTAATCAAGTGTTTGTGGCAATTAACTGCTTAAATCATTGATTGGCCCTTTCAGGTTAAGAATGAGGAAATATTGGGTGAACCAAGCTCTTACAGCAGTCAGGCAATGTTGGTCACATTGTGCAAATTAGTTTGGTGGATGGAAATTCAAAAATTTTGTCTGTCTTACATCCTCAAATTCAGACAAGAAATGTCAAAATAACAATAATAATTGAGATTTGGTGCCACTGCACAGAAATAATCAACAGAATAGTAAGCTTGAAAAACTGCGTCTTTTCACTGCAGCTCAGTTTCAAATGTGGGAAAACGGCCCCTTCTTAATAAGTCAGGACATAGCCTTATCTGTAGGCATATTTATATTATTAATACGCAAGGTGACATTAAATGAGCTTAAATGGAGATGAAAATAAGAGGGGATGAAGCCGACGGTGGGCCACGAGTTCAGGTTTGGTCCATCCCTCTCTGGACGACTATGACTGGGATCCGCCAGATCCCTGCCCTTGAATGGCAATGCTACCTGTGCTGCTAACCCTCACAGCACCTGAAGCTGAGCTGCGTATGGAAAACACAGTTCACCAGAGGCAGTAGGAACTTTCATTACAATAACTAATTTACGGGCTCCAATGGAGCCAGGAGGTGCGGAAGCTGCCAAGCAGAATCTCCACTTTGGCCTCCAGATTTTACCACAGTGTGTGTTGGAAGGCTGGAAGGAGCTTTCGTTGCTGGACGCACAAAAAGTTATTTATTGGCTTGTATATCGCTACTGTGCCCTTCTTCAAGACTCTGAGATGGGTTAAATTATGTGTGTATGAATGTGTGCGCACTGCTCTGTGCTGATCCAAGAAAACAAACTCTTTGAATCTGCATTGCATCCTGTCAACAAACACTGTGAGCTCATTTGTTATTCTCTTGCTCATACAAAAGGTTCACATATGTTTGTATCTGTGTGTCACTGGATGGGATCATTTTGTAAGAGAGTGGGAGGATGTGTGCTCTGTGTGTGTTTGCTCGCTTGCTTGCTTGCCTGCACTCTGCCTGTGTGTGTGTGTGTGTGTGTGTGTGAGTGTGTGTGAGTGTGCTGTTATGAAGAGAAAGCCATCCCTCTGCACACACGGGACAAACATAACGGTGGTAATAAGTCTGGCCAGTGCTGTCGTGCGCTCTCTTAATGGTCAGCCTTGAAATGAGCTCCAGCTTCAACAGTCCCTCGAGTTGATCCTCTGTCAGCCTCTAAAAGCCCCACTCGCCTCCTTTCTTCCTCGTCTCACCTTGAACTTTCTCTCAACCACACCCGCTCCTTCTGAAAATTAATTTGGGTTACTCAGCAGGGCTGCTCTGCATGCTCTAAAAGTTCTTTTTGGGCTTTGAATCAGATTCGAAGGGCTTGATTTTTGTTATCTAAATCAAAACAGGAAACCCTTTAGCAAAGGGCCTGGGAAGTGAACTGCAGATTACAGCTGATAACGGAGAGATTTACAAGCTAAAATGCTTCAAGATCCTCCGTTTAGAAATCTCTATAACCTACTTCAACCTTGCTGAGATAAATGCTAACAAAGTGCGTTAATATTGTGTCTGGATTAGTCCTCTCCGTCACTTCTGTGTCAGCCAGTTCTGCACCTTCTAGTCAGGCCTACTGCCAAGCCTGACATTTGGCTTAACAGCAGGTTGTTAGTCTGGTAATTGGAGTTTGGAGCTAAATTCAACCGGGTGTGTGCTCAGGATGTGGGATGAAACACTTCTAAGTGCCCATGTTGACGTGTGGGTGGTCTGTGTGTTACCATGGCCCCTGGAAGACCTCTTGCCCCCTGGAAACCCCTCAGACCAGCAGGTCCTGCCTTGCCGCCAGGACCCTGGGGACCTGGATCACCCTGCAGAGGAAACATTCTCACGTCACAGACATGCAATCATAAAACGCAGAACGGCTTTGGGAGAAAACAATTGGGGGAGCTGAATCAACGAGAGAAATAAAACGTAGCTTGATAAAAGCTGAAATTATACCTAATTATGTGTGAAAATAATGAGGGAATAAGAAGTAATGGACGAACTGGGAGGGATGTGCCAGTTTTCAACAGACAACCACCGAAGGAATAATAAAGATTGGAATAAACCGGATACTCAACAAAGTCTCCTTTTTAGTGCCGGTTCCACTGTACTTGAGTTTTTCCAAAACACAATTATACCGTTAACTAATGCCCACTGTTCTTTAAGGAAAAAGAACTAACTTTTAATCTTTTGGAACCATTTGTTTTTTTGACAGGAAGAGTGTATAAAACCTCAATAAGACTTTGGAAATGTTTAATGCTGATCTAAGTCATAAAAATAATAATAGAATTAAACACAAGCACATTGTTCAAGACATCAGCTGTTGCAGCTCAGTCTTTTCTTCGTGGATAACATTAAAATACATCTTTCACATTAATATGCAGCAAACGGTTAGAAAACTGTAGTAGTTGAAACACATGAATACAAAAGCCGCCAAGGACAAAAACGAAGGCTGGACATTTATCTCTGCCGTGGTCAAAAAAAAAAAAAAATAAATAAATGCATCCAGTTGAACACGTGTGAGCAGTCATCACTGGTGAACTTTGTCTCTTGCAGCACACATAACATGCGCGCTCATTTACCTTTCCACCCTCTTTTCCAGCAGCTCCAGGTAGACCTTGCTCACCGGGTGGACCGGGAGAGCCTGGGTGTCCTCGCTCTCCGCTGGGTCCAGTCTCTCCAGTTGGACCCTGTATGGGAGCACAGAGAGAACTATAAACCTCCGTCTACAGAAGCAAAGTTTAGGATTGGAGGTGATGATAGTAAACTTCTTTTTTTTTTTTGACTTAGTGATGTAATGAGATGAATCTTAATGAGATAGCACAATTTATTTTCAGGCCATGCTTCATTACTTTCTAAAGGCACTTTCAATACCACCTAAGGCATAAAAGATCTACACAGAGCTTTTGATGCAGCTCAATACGCACCACCTGTGCGTACATTCCTGCTTTTTTTTTTTTTTGTTTTGTTTTGTTTTTTTAATTCACTTGTTATGGTACACACTTAAATCTCAGTGTCTGCCCAACAACAGGCACGAGAGCACAAGCACGACTACAAGCACGTCTTCTGTATTTGTACCTGAGGTCCAACCACTCCTCCAGGTCCTGGAGGTCCCGTCTTTCCTTGGAAGCCCTGAGGGTGAAAATTGAGATATTGTTGACAGTATGCACCGTACTATACATAATGTACAGGGTGTAGGTCATACAGAGGAGAAGTATGAATGACATATCGGAATCAAGATTATCTACACTGGATAAAATTTTATTTTTGGGAGAAATAATAGCCAAAATATCCTGTTGATATTGAATTTTTTTTTGGTGGCACGACCTGTTGTGACAATCTTCAAAGTCTGCTCAGCTGTACTTTGTTGCCTATATTCTGTTTTCCATTACACTTGCTTCATTTCCACCCAACGAACACATTTCGTATGATAGATTGACTCTCTCTGACCAAACTTTGCTTTTTGTATAACACATCTGAGAGGGCGAAAGGCGGAGACGGGAGAGAGCGAGCGCTGATGCTTGATTTTCAGGGTCAAATGGCTCAACACAATACATTCCCAGATGAACCTCCCCACTCACCGTCTCCCCCCTCTGTCCAGGGTGACCAGGCAGTCCATCTTTGCCTGGTGGGCCCTGGGGAGGAAAGAGGAAGGTGTTCAATAAAATCAAGACACAATGTTTTAAGTGTACATTAATATTTGAAAAGCTTATGCGAAAAGTGTCAGCGCTGGCCTGTCGTGGATGGTGCTAACTCACAGACTATTTGACACCAGGTACTTACATTGGGTCCTTTGGGTCCAGGGAAACCGACAGGTCCCTGCGGTCCTTGTGGTCCCTTAAATGAGCCGAAAATTAATGGAGTGAGCCGAGAGAAGAGATGAGAAACACAACATGGCCTTAACTTGGAATTGAAATTTGATTGGATTTTAGGTGGCAATTCTTGCTTTCTTGCCATTGTAATGGAGAAATAACTTTCATTACCTTTTCATTATAGATGTTTAGGATTTTAACTGCACAAATTAGCTATGAAATTAGTGGAGTCAGCAGCTGGAGCAGGGGGATTTTGGATGTGACAAACAGCCGCAATGCACTTTGAGTTAAAATTCAACTAGAGCGGACCTGATGCACCTTCACTGTCACAAGATTTCAAAAGGCAGTAATCAAAGAATATCTGATACTAACCCTCTCTCCTGGTGGGCCGGGGGGTCCGTCATTGCCTGAGGTGCCCTGAGGAAGGAGAGGAGGCACAAAGAAAACGTGTCAAAACCGTCAGAATACGAAGAGTGAATAAAATATAACTGAGGCACCCAGAGAGAAATTTTACAGAAAGTGTATTTGGACATGTTTCTAAAAGGTCTGACACTCAGGAATTATATAGTATATGACTGTCACGTTTCCTGTGATAAACAGCAGAAAGATTTGAGATTTCATGCTTTCGGCTGCTTTTTCGTCTGCTGGTAAGCGAATAAATCTGTTCACTATCATGGATTCTGTTCGTTCTCGCAGCAGGTGTGTGCTCACTTGTTTCGATCCTGATTAGCTACTGTAACAATATTAGCGGAGGAAGGCCCAGCAGATAACATCTGGCATCCACACACACCTTACGATACAATCCCAAAAACAACATACAGTAGTAACTCAGAATCTTGTCGAGCACTGCCTCTTAGAGAACTGAAATAATCAATAAAGTCACTTAAGTTCTCTGATCACAGATAAATGAGAAATGGCTGGTTTTTCCCATCAATATCACAGTTTAGAGTTACTCTGTGTCTGCTTTTACTATTTTCTTTTTTTTTTTTTTTTTTTTTAACATTAAAACTGATCTACCCGCCAGTTCAACATTATTTTACTAGAAACAGTCACTGGTGCAATAATGCTTCATACTGTAGCTGCACCTTAGCAACTAGAGCACACTAGTCAACACTGAAAATATATGTGGCCCTAAACTGATTCTTTGAGGCACACCACACCTCACTATTAAATAAACGTACACTTTTTTCGACAGTGATGTCGCCCACTGCTCCATATTGACTAAATGATCCTTGTGCTCACCTTTGCGCCTGGTTTTCCTGTTGGTCCTCTGGCCCCACGCCCACCACGTGGACCCTAGATGCACAGTATATAAGTCAGTACATCAGCAGGAACACAAAAAGGTGCCATTCTCTGCTCCAAAAAAAAAAACCAAACAAACAAAACAAAAATAAATAACACACCAATAAAAACCAAAACTGAAAGTAATAACACAAAGGGCAGATAATCAGTGTTTAGTGCCTTCTCTGTCTGGCTCTACAATTTGCCATCCAGTGCATATTTCCTGGAAAATACAGCCAATATACAACAACACAAAGGAACAACACAAAGGAAGAAATTTTCATTTGAGCACAATAAATCATTTATATGGATGGCTCAGTCTTGGCAGACAGTTGAATTGCCTACCGTTGGGCCACGTTGCCCTCTTGGGCCAGCTTTGCCAGCAATTCCCTGAAAAAGAAAAATGAAAGCTTTGATTTAGAACAAAATCATTCCTTGTACCATCAGCCAATATGACTACTGTTTTGTTTTTTGATTTTTTTTGTCTCTAAAGAAGTTTGCGCAAAGGCAGTTCAATGATAATAAAATAGACTCAAACAAGAGGCAGACACTGTAGCAAAGGAGTGTCGAGTGCGAGATGAAATAGAACCATCTGAACTTATCTGGACAAAAATAAATAATCAAATTAAGCCAGTAAGTGGTTGCCCACAGGCACTTGACAGCCTGAACTACCTGTCAGGTCTAGCACTATGGGGCCAGGGGTGTCTGTCTCTCATCGTCTGTCTGAGAGCAGAGAAGAGCTCATCTCATCAGTAATAACGCTCCTCACCACCGTGGAACTGTCTGTCTCATCCTTTTCATTTTTAACCCTTTTCAACTGGACCCAGTGAGTGGCAACATTCACAGAGCTGTCCGAGTTGTCAGTAACCCACAAGACACCTGACATCTCTGTTTTCTCGTGTTTTGTTTTGTTTTGTTTTTTTTTGGGTGGCTTTTCGTGATTTAGGCTTGGCTCATTGGTTCTAATTAAGGGAAACAGCCAACCACAGCTTTCAGACAATGGTGGCCTTTCCTAGCGGGCACAATATATACATGGTTCTTCCAGATTATTGTTGAAAAACCTGGTCTGCACAGAGCCCTGAATTCAGCTCCGTCCAATTTCTTTGGAAATGAGAGGCCTTTATACTCACCAGGCCTCACTAATTCTATAGTGGCTAAAAGGAGACAATCCCTGCAGCCAGTCTTCCCAAAAGAGTGCAGACAAAATATGACAATACCCAAGTTTGTGATGGTTAATTATTCCAAAAATATTGGCAACATTATGCTGCTGTAACCTACACACACACATAAGTGGACAGAGCACACAACTTCAGTACTTGAGTAAAAGTACATATACTTCTCAAATATTACTCCAATACAAGTAAAAGTAGCTTCGTCAAAAGATTACTTAAAAAGATACCTTCAGTTAAAGAGGCCCTACAAGAACCGGTCTCTGGAGGGATCCGGTCTAGTCTCTGTGGGGATCCAGACTCTGTAGGGGGGTCTTGTCTAGTCTCTGGGGTGATCCAGAAAATACAGATGGAGGTTTGCTGATCTACCAATTTAGCGCTGTCGCCCCACAACAAGAAGTGTGCAGGTTCAGTTCCCGGCCCAAACACATCTAGGTCAACTGGTTGATTGGTGACTGTAAATTGTCCGTAGAGTGAATGATGGACTGGGCTACAGCACGGAAAAGCAGACCCCCCTAGACTAGACCAGACCCTTCCATTGCACAATTATTATTATTATTATTTTTTTTTTTACCTTTGGGTCACCAGTTAGACTCAAAACAGTAATGTCTAAATACAATATGTGAGTCTTATACTCACTGGCCATCATGTGCTTCGGTATTCTAATCTATCTCCAACCTGATTTGTGGTAAATAGGAAATAGTGCCTGAGTGTATATGGCTGTAACAGGGGGAGAGGATAATGAATTTTGCTGCTCACCCTTGCTCCCTTCTCGCCATTCGCTCCGGGGAATCCAGGGAAGCCATTGGAGCCCTGTGAGAGGAAATAAAAGGAAAAGTGAGCGAGCGAGAAAGAAGCGAAGGATTGGGCATTACATTAAGGACCTGGAGGGAATGAAATAAAGAGACGCCTGCAGTTACAATGTTTTCAAAGTTGAGGAGGACTTAGAAATGTTTTTTCGTGCTTTACTGACCACAACCAATTAAAGGCGCTAACATCCTTTAAGTAGTGCCATACCAGCCAGCAAATTCTTATCATGTTCCACTTTATAGTTTGTGAGTTCCTAAAGATAAATGAGCATTCTTAAATGTCTCAAATGAAGTGAAAGGGATAGTTCCCCTCCTCGTGCCCCTGAGACTTTCTGACACATAGAGAGGCACACAGAGGTGCTGTTAGCTTGTTTGCACAGTTATAAGGCAAAGCAGGAAGTTAGAAAAGGCAGTGGCGGGGGCAGGCGGCAAATAAAGACAAAGGAGGTGGAAACAGCAGCTCCTCTTCGATACCCATCAGCAATTTAGTGATTGGGCTTTTGCAGGCTGCGCCGTCTGATAGTCATGATGGAGCCAGTCAAATAAATATTAGGATGGCAATCACTACTGGATGAACAAAAGAGGGAGCAAGCAGCTTACAAATATGGCCGCACTTTATGCAACATTAGTTTTGATAAATTCCGTATTTATTCAGCCGATTTAAGTTAAATCTTTCTTTGTCTCTGTGTTTTGTCTTTCGAACATTCCCTAATGCAATGCACAACTGTAGCGCTCGTTACTGCTCACATGCATATGTATACACGGCATAACAGTGTGCCGTCGAAGCAAGGGCAACTCTACAAGGTGATGTGGGCAGAATTGCAAGAGGTAAACAGCCTATCACGGTGAGACAGCAGGAATGAGAGATCTATGCTGCTTAATTTGTTTTCCACAGAGGTGCAGTTATGGTAAACTGAAAGGAGAGCCGGTGCTGGACAAGCCTGACTTGTGCCACAGAGATAAGACAGTCCACTGAAGCTATTGCAAATGGCATCCAGAATTAACGGTGTGGGAAAGCTGTTAACCGAGAGTGATGGGGTGTAGCAGCCAAAAACACAGCCAGTGGAGGGATTCATGCATAGGCCGGGGATAAAGGCGGCAAACAAGCCAGGGCTTTGACCCTGAACCTGCTCGTGGGGACAGTACGACCTTTTAGCATTGTCCCTCACCTGCAACATCTAAATGAGTTCATTCAAATGTTCCGCACTTATGATACCTCGCATTAAGATCATACACTTGCAATGCAATGGAATCAACAGCTCTTCATCTCTTAAATAGCACGACTCCCTGAAGGTCAACCAAACTGTAGAGACCTTTGAAATTGCAGAGGATTTGGTCTTTATATGCCTTTTTGCTGAGGAAAAGCAGAAACTACAGCATTGTTTGTACCATGCCAGAGTCAAGATGCCTGCATCCCCTTCTTGCTCTCCAAAAACACTTCTTTGAAGTATATTTGGTCTCAAAGTACGACTTAAGACTCCATCTGTAACTTTTGCGGGCAGCCTTTGTTGAGAATTGTTTATGGAGACAAACACAAGAGTATCCTTTGTGTTTTTGCTATCTCTCCTTTTCCAGCAAGCCATAGCTACATATTCATTATGCTGATTCCACTTGTAAATTGCTTCATTCAATTATGAAATATGTAGTAATTCAACAATGCGGAACAAGTCATTTCAAACCACTGCAGAATTTCCCCCCAGGGATTAATATAGTATTTCTGATTCTGATCCAAATGGATGGAGATTGTCTCACCTCAGTTCGTCAGTGTTTCCCCGACTTTGTGTCATTTGCCTGAGTCTATTATTAATGTGTGTGCCACGCTCAGCTCAGATCCTGCTGACATTAACACACAGAGCTGGAGACTTGCCTATCTGGATGTTGTGAGTAGGTGTATCTGACCCGTCATATCGGTGCCAAGCTGTCAGTGCTGACAGCAGCAGAGAGGAACCAGCTGCAGCAGCACATCTTGATAGTGGAGCCGAGGCACGACGGCATAAAGCGCTACAGCATAAAGAATGCCAAACCGTTGGATAATGTCGGGATGAGTTTAAGGGAGGAGGACAACTGATGACTCCAGCAGGTGACTGTGCAAGTTAAGCTTCTTATAAGAATTGGGGAGACGGAGTGAAGAGGATGTCCGCTTGGGTTTGAGTTTGCGTGCATCAGGGTTAGTCAGCAAATCAGCAAGTTTTAGAAAGGCACAAGGGGGAAGAATTCAGATATGAGTGAATGCTGATCAGCCAGACCTCTTCAAAAGACGAGAGAGTCAGTAAGAGGATCGATACAGAAAAACAGCAGACATTCAGGCATGTATGCACATGCCACACACACACACACACACGCTGATGTCTCCTTTCTTAGTTTGTATTGCAAACAAACATGGCCCTTCCTTTAATATGGCGGCAAAAAGCTTCTGTTCTGAAATGCCCGTGACCAACACAATGGGCCTGCATTCTGCTGGCCCTGATCTCTGATTTTCCAGTGAATAGGAGCATACACTGCAAGAATTTCTCCTCATTGAACATAGAGGAAGCCTGTGCATCACATACCTTAGGCCCTTGCCTTCCAGGGTACCCAGGCAAACCAGGGACTCCAAGTTTTCCCTAAAAAGGAGCAAAGACAGAGAACATAAAGACATTGAATTGGGATTTTGTCACTTGTGGCTGCAGCAAAGTTCACAAGCCTTGCAAAAAGCAATACATTTATAACAACCAAGTTTTACTTCTATTTTAATGCCACATTTATTAACATGACATCATCCATGCAAAGGTTTTTCTGCTTTTCACCCAAAATCTGATTCATATTGGTCCACTGAAGCCACTTTAGACAGAACTCCGATGTAACTGTCCTTTGTGCTTTTAAACAAAAGGCCAAGTCATATTTTTATACAGATCTGATTATGATTCCATTACTTCCCACTCTATTGCAGGTAATTTATACTTCTGCTTTACTGTTGGTCTCGTTTTAAAGAACTCCAGAGAAAGATGTCAACAGAAATTAAAAATATAATTGATATGTAGCAGCTAATGTGGAGCTGAGATGGAAAGGAACTTAAATTTTGTGTTTGCAACAGGTGAGATTAGCTCATCTGCCTGGAAAATGTTGAATTGAATGAGAGCAAAATGAGTCCAATAACTGTCAACATTATTCCTGCCTGCCATCGTAGCTGTACTTTTATGATGTGGCTTGATCCACAGAGATCTTGGTGTAACCTTTAATATAAATTTGTTACGGCATAAATACTGCTGCACAACAAAAGGAAGATACTTTGTGGCGAGATAGCCTCGGTGGAAAAACACTGTCAGCATAAGCCAATTAAAATTGGAATGCTGTAGAGCTGAGGGGAGGAAGAGAAAATCAAAACTTCAAATGATTAAACTAGCTACAAAACTGTGGTGAACAGTTCTCCCCGGACCCGTGTCTTTCCAGTTCAGTTCATTTAAGACATCCCCATTACTGTAGGAAAAGAACAGTCCTTCTTCTGGTCTGTTTTTCTCACCCCACCAGCCTCATGCAGCCATTGTTTTCCTACAGCTATACAGAAAAATCAGTGAATATCTACATGTATAAATTCGAACTTAATTACTCTTTAAAGCACATTTGTCAGACATTTTATTCAAACTTTAATAGGTTAGTTAAACTGATGAGGAAAATAAGGTGAATATTGGTTTTTATTGTATACCTTCTCTCCAGCTAATCCGATGGGGCCAGCTTCTCCACCAGGTCCCGACTTCCCTTTGGGGCCCTCAGGACCGTCCTCTCCTCTCGATCCTTGTACGCCAACTTCACCCTGGATGCAAAGAAAATAAATGTACCCACAAGAAACGAGTCTTTACCAGTCTACCTTTGCTTTTTTCTCCACCAGCATCATTTTTGCCTTTAGACGTGATGATTCACCTTGTCACCCTTCAGACCCATATCTCCTTTGAAGCCAGGGAAACCATCCTCTCCCTGAAGATGAAAGAGACAACAAGTATTACTGTTTGATATGAGCATGTTGTTCGGTATCACAGAGACAAAAATAGGTCTTAATCTCTTCACACCAAAAACACGTAACCCTGATTGCTTCAGAAACAAAGTAACAGTAGTAGTGATAAGGAGTTTTAATAAGTGTTTTACTCTCCTGCTGATACCGGTATGCAGATACAGTGGGGCAGATTAATACTGACATCTACTGGCCACTTCAGCGACTCAATCACAGTAGCAGACCTGAAGTTATTCCACCCTGTATGCTATTCTCTTGACATCTGGTGGTTGAAATTGAGAATGCAGTTTCTGATATATTCTAAATTGCTCCCCTCACAGTTTCAAGAAAATTCTCTCTTTATTCACATACACATGGTCTCTTGAATTATATTAAACTACTCACACTTAGTGTACTGAAACCACTCAGATAATTGAACGGAACAGGACAGGAAAGGAAGAAACGCTAATCTCATCGTATCTTTTAACAGCATATTCAGAATTTTTCCAGATCATCTTCAATGAGCTCAAATTTTCTGACAATTGAGGAAAACTCCATACATTGGCACAGAGCTATCAACAGGCTATGCTCAACCCCGGCAATCCAAGAAAACAATGGCACCAGATCAATCTCTACTGAAACCATCCTACAAACAGCCTCATTCTAGTTTAATGTTCCACACTCCATTACGGCTCAGTGGCATGATGATTTAACTGCCAGCCTGATGGGCCTTTCAAGAGATTTTCCACTTGCTGGATTCAAAAGGAAGCTTCATTTGAGAGAGAATTACGACTCTGATCGGTCCATAGTTGGAGGAATGACATTTTGTCAGCCATGTCAAAGAAAAAGAGGAGACCGGAGAGGTGTTTACCTTTTCTCCTTTGCCACCTTTAAGGCCTCTGATACCCTCAGCACCCTACAGAGGGAGAAAAATAGTCAAGATGACATTCAGGGAGAAAGTGGAAATTTATCATGGCAGAGTGGTAATGCATGCCCGAGATAGTGCTTACTTTCACACCACGGGGCCCAGGGTAGCCGATGGATCCCATAGGACCAGGAGGACCCTAAAAGGGTGAAGAAAATGGTTTTGTGATTAGTGAAGTTAGGATCTTTACTGTGCTAGGTAACGTTCACTGAGGATTTTCAGCAGAATTCAAATGATTTTGAAGTTACCACTGAAAACTTTATATTGCTCTGTCTGATCGTGTAAAATGTTTCACATGTCACAAATACTGGGGACAGTAAAAAAAACAAAACCAACAGACAGATGGTTCAAAGTACATCCATATCCCAGGTAGGACCCAACAGCATTATAGGCTGCTCTAGCTTTGCCTGCACTGGGAATTTGGCAAAGGGCCCCTGCTGCTAAATGTAGCAGTGACACAGTTTTAATAATTTGTCTTAAGCATATGTTTTCCGAATGCCAATGATAAATTGTGATGGCCGTTTTTTGAAACTGGGTTTTTAAGTATGGAACAAGATTCTTCACAGTAAAATCTCACACCAGAGAAAAAAAAAGAAATCATTATATTGTATTTCATTTCTGAGACCATTAACCTGATGCTATCTTCATTTTAAAGTCATATTAAACCTGGCTCCCTTGGCACGCTATAAATGCTACATATAATTATTGATAGAAACTGCCTGTGAGCCTTTGAGAACAAAATGTAATTATGAACTTGTGATAATTATAAACTCTAAACTCCAAATGAAAAGCTTAAATGTGTTCTACTTACAGCTGTTCCTTTCTCGCCTGGAGGACCTTCTTTCCCAGGGTGACCCTGGAGCAGTGAGAGAGATAATCTATCAGCAAGTGCATATGGTGGCAATTGTGCTTGTGTGTTTTTTGTCTAAATGAAGTAACAATGAAAAAGGAGTGGTGTGAGTTACTTACAGGAGGGCCATCAGCACCAGGCAGGCCAGCCAAACCTTGTTTACCTTGAGGTCCCTACAAAGACAGAATAGCTGACATGTGAGACGATGGATCGATAAAACCACTAACACTTTCCATTACCGAAAATAAGTGTTTATGCAGGAGCACTCATATATTAAAAAGTATATAGTGTGTGTGTATATCTGTGGAATTTGTGTTTGTGTGTGTTTTAGCCATCAATACTGTGCAGAGGAGGCAAAAAGGGCCTGCAGCTCTGACAGCAGTGAATCTGCAGAATCACTTATGAGGTTTTGACTGAAACATTCACTTATCGGGACAGCAGAGCTGCAGTGAGGCTGAAGTGATGACTCTGGTTCCATTTTTACTTACTTTTTCACCAGGAGGCCCAATTGGACCTTGAGGACCAATAAGACCCTGAAAGAGATATATATGTGTTGTTATTCTTATAATGAAGGCAGAGGGGTTGTTTTAGACTGTTTCTGGAAAATGCCAATTTTGTAAAGCATTCCTCTTCTTTCCCTAAAACTCCAACCTTTTTTTATTGTTGGTTGGCTACTTCAAGCTGTCTCATAATATCTGTTCATTCGACCGCACAAAGGCTGGTTCATTATTTTCTAGGACTCATTTTAAAGTCGCACATCTAACAGTTGTTTAGAAAGTTCAACTAATGAAGAATAAAAAAGGGGAAAAAAGTTATTAACTCTTAAAATAAGAGAGCTGTGTTATTTTCCTACGGTTCAGTGCCTTCACTGGAAGGCATCGATCCGTCTCGGGCCAGGTATAACTAAAAAGAAAAAGTTATTTATTCAACCTGTATAACATCAGAAAAGGTTCCTACTAATACTTTCCAGGGGAATGACGGCATCCTGTCCAGGCGGTAAGCGTCAGCAGGGCTGAAATTCTCACCTGGCAGTGGTCATTTACCCCTGGCTGCAATATTGGGTGTGCTGTTTTATATTAAAGATGACTATAAAATGGAATATTTTTCACTTCACTACCGCCTGCTGCGTATAATCTGGTTAAATGCAATCAAATGAGCACAATATGCCTAATCTCAGCAGGACAGAGATGATATTTTTCTTTTTCATGGCAGCAGAGAAACAACAGTAATGAAAAGTCTATGCTCTAATTTGGTGTGAATTATGTACCAGGCCTGAATTCACAGTAACTGGTCGTAGCAAAAAGGAGTATGAAAAAAAGGAAAGAGGGGATTTAAAAAAAAAAAGAAAAGAAAAGGAGGGGGTTTGGCGAGAGAGAGGGAGGCACAGCAAGAGAGATAGAAGGATCAGAAAGATAGACAAGATAGCGAAAGAGAGAAGAGAGCGAGAGAAAAAAATTCAACAAAAACAAACTTACATGTGGACCAGGCATGCCCTGTTGCCCAGGAGGTCCTGGCTCTCCTTGTGGACCCTGCACAAAGAGAAACAGAAAGGCAGATGAGGAAAGCAAGACACGATTTGCTTTAACTTATTCTTAAGTATTTTTTCAACTGCTTTAAATTTAAACAGCTGCTAAAAAACAGCACTGCGTGACAAATTTAATGAATGCAGCAAAACAGCAAAAAACAAAACGACAACAATAACAACAACAAAAAAAGCCTCTCAATTTATCTTTAGAGCCAGTTAATGGTAAAACTTTTTGGTGCGTCTTTCAGTGAATTTATGTGAATTCAAATGTAAATGTCTAATCAGTGGTGTTAGGCTAAGGGGGAACACTGGTTCACCTTGTTTGGACAGACTGGATGGATTGTCTTTATCCAATATGTGTCAGGATTGTAAAACAATAAAGGTGGAAAGGCAGGAATGTGATCCACTGACTGACAAAGCAGAGCTGTTGTTATCTGGCCTTATCCAAAGTTATGCGTACTCCCCATCAGAGCCATCCCTTAAATCTGATGACCGGTGGGAATTGTAGTTTGGTGATGAATTACTTTCTGTAAATGCATGCTGTGAAGCTACAGAGACATCTGGGCACAGGCCGACAGTAATGGGACTGGCTGGAAATGGTTTGGTTGAGCCGTTTGGTGTTCCTGCTGAGATTTAGTGTGCTACAAACTAAACATATACAAAAACACACAAGACACTTATGAAGCAACCCACTGCAGCTGTTACAACAAACACTAAATACAAATGCGGCATTTAGGGAATAATAGGCTGCTTGGTTTAGCAATCTTTAGTCTGAGTTTCAAAACTGAGGATACAGATGTAGTCAGTAAAATCATTCACTTGCAGGGAGTGCCTTAAAAATATCTATATATTACAGGCTTTAGCATAGAGGAAGCTCGGCTACTTTTGGGTTTACCTTGATGTTTAGTTTATTATTATTTTTTTTTTTTTTAAGACAAGGCTGAAATCAATACTAAGCCCAGAGAAATTAATGAGAGGCACAACAACTTTCTATTGTGTTGAGTCCTTTTCAACAGCTGTTTATTCCTCTGGCTTGGTGACTCAGTGACCACAGACGATGTGTGGGCTCGTCCAACTGTCCTGACCAGTTAATCAGTTGCCCTCATCTAAAACATCCCACTGGGACCCTCCAGGAAGCCCAATGCGTGATGGGACATTGGGCGGACAGCCTCCTCTGTTTCACTCCTTAAACTCTTAACGCCCCTCAATCACAGTCTACTCAGTTCAGCGTGCTACTTTTTAAGGGGGAGGTCTGAGAACGGAAAAGGAGGATGACACACTGCTGTTACCATTCGCCATCTTTAATCCACCCATGACTTCCATTCTTAGGATGTTACATTGGGGTTAAATGTCACTGACCTGTAGTCAGTCTCGGGCAGGTCAAATCACGCAGTGATTGCTTGGGTGGTCTAAAAAAAACCAAAGCATGAAGTCTCACCATGTTTCCTTTGGGACCAGCTTGTCCATCAAGACCAGGGAGACCCTGAGGAGATCAAAATGTGTCATGAGCAGTTACCATCTCTTACATTACAACACTAAGCAGAGGTAGTATTGAACATGAAATAATATAGGATGTGTATTTACACGCTGTCCTGCAGGACCCGGAGACCCTCTGGGGCCAAGCAAACCTCGAGGACCCTGTATAACACAAGTAAAGAAAATGTATTGGATAATAAATGAACATGAGTCCATACAAAAATATGACTCAAACTGTGCATTGTGTCTTGAAAGATGGAAATATCTAAAGGGCTGACTCCTTTGGGTGGATGGACCTGGGTATGTAAAATACTGACCTCACGAGGCCATGTGTGGTAATTGCAGGTGCAAGTCAGGGAATGAGCAATTATGTTGTGTCTTATCTTAAATTCTTATGTCTTGCAATTGAAATCAGTGTACTTACTGAGCTCTTTTATCTTAGAGGGACTGAGTGATGAAATAGCATGCAACTATTTCTTTAAAAAGGACGGCGTTGTTTTGGATATGACGAAGCAAGCAATTCTTCATGCAGCTCTATGGTCCATTTAGACAGAAGTAGGCAGCATATGGCAGTTTCTCACGGGTAATGACAGAACAACACATTTCCCTGTTCTATTTTCTGATCTATTATTCAGAGCCATTCCATCTTGGCAAGGCCGACATTACAAACGCAATGGCCCTTCCAGACAGGAATGTCATTACAACTGCAAGAGGAGAGGCGGGCGAAGTTATGTGCTTAAAAAATTGCCAGAATTAACATAACGGAAGGAATGAGCGGGTGAGGTCTGTGGTAGGGAAGGATAGGTGTGACATGATGGTCATATATTTCAGTGTATTCTTGTCTTTTACCACAAGCTGTGGTTTAACTGTCCAATCTTACTGTGTTATTATCAGATAATAAGTGTACTCACACTCTCTCCAGCCACACCTCTCTGTCCAACCTGGCCATCTTCTCCCTTTGGAAAGGAAAACAGTGATTTATTAGGGATGGCAAAGGATTTTTGATAACTAGGTTAAGTTGTAAGGGACCACTCACTCTTGGACCATCATCTCCTGGAGGTCCTGGAGGTCCTGTAGGACCGTGTTCTCCCTGGAGAGAGAGGAGGAAAAAAATAAAATCACAGGAAAAGGAATATCAACAAAGACTGGGAGTGGCGGGGCAAAAGCTTGGTCTCTGCAGCTAAGTCAGAAAAAGAGCCTCCTAATTTTCACTTATTGGGAAAAAAAAAAAGGTGGGTTAAAAATTCAGACAACGTACAGATGATCCTGAAAAAAGAGCAACAAAAATGGGCATCAAAGCTGCCTTTCATCTACAGTACGCATGGCCACCACAATTGGCATGGACCTATATGACTTCCACTATTTATAGTGCTCTATAAGCACGGGTGTACCCCTGGTGGCCCTGTAATTAGTCAGTATAGGATAAGGCACACAAGCTTGTCCAGAAATACCCCTGTGTGATCTCTTTCCACTCTCATTTGACTCTCTACGTAGGCCCAAATTCCGCAAACACCAAACTCAGCACTCTTCCTCCCAGCCTGGTTAAAGGCAGCCAAAGTGGTTCTTTGGCAGCCAAAGAGTTAGTCCCACCTCTTGAAACTGGGTCAAGCACCCTAATGAGTTGCACTGCTTCAGAATTCATATCTGTCAACATTGGAGTTCACATGAGACGGATGGGAGGTGGCGTTTGAACTACCAATCAGCCTTGATGCAGCTGTAAGGACTGGGTACAGAGCAGCAAAGCCTGTGATCAATGAGGATCTTGGACTAGAAAAAAAGAGACTGCAGGATCTTTTTTTGGGATGTTTGTACTTTGACCTTGTTTCTTGTGCTAGACCCAAAAATTCACTGCCTTAATACTTACTCGATGCCCCTTCTCTCCAGGAAGACCAGGGAGTCCGTCAAACCCTCGGTCACCCTGAAGGAGCGCAGTAACAAAGAGTTAGCTCCATCGATCAGTCCGCTTGATTTCAAAATACACTTGTCAAATCAATTCCACAGATTTTTTTCATTTTATTCTGAAACCTGGTGCATCTTTTACCTTGGGTCCTGCCTCTCCTGGCATTCCACGAGCACCATCAGCTCCATTGCGACCCTGAAGAGCACGCATGTATCACGACGGGCCACATGGAAAACACATTAGCAGAAAAATAGTCGATGATATTGAATGGTTGTGTAGAGTAAACAAAGGGAAGCTAGCCCTTTTCTAAATGGCTCATGTTTAAATAAACATGACTTTATGGATTGACTCAACACAAGAATTGAGAGCAGCTGACTTATTTGAAAAAAGGCCATGTTTTAAACTAAACTAGCTCTTCTTTTTGGGGCATTGTAGCATTTATCCATGAACTTGGAAATATGAGAAATTTTGGAATTTAAACTTATTTGTTCTGTTGGAACGCAGTTGTTCCTTGGATGAGATTCATTTATGACTGTAATAAAGTTTAAAGTACTCTCACCCTCTTTCCTGCTTTTCCTGGAGGCCCAGTTCCACCTTGAAGACCTCTGGGTCCCTACGGAGAAAAAATATCAAAGTACAGCATTACAGAATAAAAGTGGAAAAACAGAAGTTAACCCAAGGAAGAACAACTAGGATGTATCATTACATCTGAAAACACAGACTTGTTTAGCCTTCTCACCTGTGGTCCAGAGTCACCACTGTCACCTTTCAGTCCGGCGGCACCAGGACTTCCCTTTCAAACGCGGACAGACATGTTTAGAAAATCAGCACGTCTTCAATGAGGCCATACATAAAAATAAATCTCAACCTCTGTGTTTCTCATCTCTTATGAAAGGAAGGGATGGTAAGGAGATCAGTGGTGTGTGTAAGAAGCCACTCACCACAGGACCAGATCTTCCTGTCATGCCCGCTGGCCCTGGAGGGCCCCTCATAGCCAGCTGTGGTTCAGACAGAAACAGCTCATTAAACACTGATTGACGAACAGCGTTGATACAAATGGACGGATCCAAAACCAACGTTTCTTCCTCAAGGCTTTAGCAAATATGTTTTGCGTTCCAGTAAAGACATTATGAAGCCATCTGTTTATGTTCTTAGTGGTCTGATTGATAAAGGTGTTTTTGTCTTATTTGCTGGTGATGAATATGAAGACCAGAATTTGTCTGTATTTGGTTTTGATATTCTAATATTAAATATATTCCCTCTAATGAAGTTAAAATTTCTGTTATTTTAATTGATTCAACATTCATTCAATCTAACTAGACTGAACACCAATAAGGGTCTGCAAATAATAAAGAAAAGGCTAATAAAAAGCATCCTCTTCAGCTTTTGTAAAGCATGGAGGCTTAAAGTGTGCAAACTTCACTTTGTTCTTGTTCGCAGTTTACCACTCTCGTCTTTGTTTCTGTTCATGGTTGACCACAGCGTGTTGCTGCCAAAAAGTTGTCTGGAACATATTTGCAGCCCGATCACTGAAGCAACTCATGCTCTATGTTACACTAAAACTAAACTCACACATTAGCATATGTTCATCGTGGTAAGCCAATTAATACGGAGCTTTGGGAGTTTGAAAATATGAATATATATATAAAATAAAAAATTACAACGTTTCCCTATAATTCACTTTCGGCACATTCCTGATCTTTTTGTTTTCTACTTTTCCTCCTTGGTGCCAACCCTCTAACATAAAACAAATACAGGAAGGTGACAAGTGCTTTCTAGACATTACTTAACGCCAGTTATGGCAGTCATCCAGCTCCACCGAGTGTTGTGAATGTGTGAATATCTAGTGTTTGTGCCCCACTTAATCATCTCCACGTGTTCTGCTATAGGTCATACTGTGCATAACACTGTGTGTTTCAACCTGTTTCTCAACACCACATTGGATATTAGAACCCCTGAGTGGGTGTGAACATCTGTTGTGGGTTTATATACTAGCTAAGATGACATAGGTCCATAATTTGGAATTTGGACAGTTTGTAGGATGAGGGGGACTTTTGAATCATGATTCTCTTTTTTTCTTTGCCACTAAAGTGCCTGGAGCATTTAAACATATTCTTTTACAAACACTTTTTTTTTTTAAACAATTTGCCCCGTGCAGCTATTTAGAATAACCCAAGAGATACAAAATCATATTTAAAGTGTCATATAAATTGAGAAGGGTGCGCTGGGGTCACATTTGCCGTTGATACTCACTCTAGCCTGAGATAGGATGGCCTGAGCCTGAGCCTCCTGGGCTGTAACCACAGGTCCCTTGTGTGCCTCGCCGCCTGCACGGAACTGTCAACCACAAAAAAAACACAGTTAAAACCAAAAGAGGCTCGTGTCTTTTAACAGAACGAGGCATCTAACGGCCTCCCCCGGCGTGTGCTCAAATCTACGCTGTGCTCTGTTAAACCTTTAAAGCTGTCACCATGCCACGCACGCAAACGCACATTTATACATATACATGCAATCGCACAAAAGCACAGGCAGCAGCTTTCACACACACACACACACACACACAAATGTGTCACCAAGCCTTTCAAAGCCACAGTCACTGGTTCCACTCCATTGCACTGGCTGACATTTACAAGTTAAGTGATTTGTAACCCAAAGAAAATAAGGTTGTGATCCTTTGGCCCAGTGGCGATGCTGTGAGGTAAATGGACTAAATGAAGTGAGTTCACGGGCTAATGCCTGTGATGGAGGGTGCACAGTATGTGAGGGAAATTCAACACAACCCAGCGGGCACGAGGAGAACAGCAGGACTTACTGGAAGCATCAGAATGGTACCTGGAGGCCCAGGGACACCGTCTGAGCCAGGAATACCAGGACGCCCTGGAGGACCCTGGAAAGACAGAGGGTGGAGAAAGGGTTGGTTTTTGTTCTGAACACAAATACATGCAGCCTCAGTGTGAACGTCTAAAACAGCTGGAGCTGAGGTCAACAACCAAACCAAGGGCTATAAAATTCCCATTATCTCAGAAAATCCTGTTCAAAAGGACTTGCTTTCATTTAAATCAGCTACCATTTGGCTGACAGGAATATCAGCCCACAGTGTTTACATAATATCAGCAATTAATTAGACGTGGTTAATAAGCGAGTGGAATATTTTCCCATACGATAACAAGATTATTTGCCTTTCCCTCTATAATACCCTGGAGGAGCTGTGTAAAATGAAAGAAAGAAAAATAAGTGACAAGGGCAGCAGCAACAGCAGCACTGGGGCAGAGAATGACAAACTAATCTACACACAGTAAAGCCCTTATTTATCTACAGCAGTAATTTCAGTAGAAAGGTCCTTTCTGTGGAATAAGTGAAAACAAAGCAAACTGTAGCAGATAATTGACTAATCCTGTTGAGAAGAATACGAGTGGGAATTCAATCACAAGCAAAGACAAAGCGTGTATTTCCATTAAGCTGGCCCGCAGATATCGCCTGCGGTGAGTACTGGCTTTATAACAAGGCTAAAAATCCACAGACAAGACCCTCTGAGATTATAATGCTCATTAGCTTCCAGAAAATAAAACAGTTTGATGACTTCTCTTATTCTTGGCTCCTAACCACAAAATGGGGGACAAGATGTTTGGCCTTAGTGTCGGACCAGAGGGGAGATTAAGTAAAATAAAAAGTTTCTTTTTTGTTTTTGTTTTTTAACTGTAATTTGTGTCCATTGAGATCTGATTGGTGAGACTTCAGTCACATCATGCCAGGTTATGCCGTGATCTTTAAAGGACATTGTTAGGAACTAAAGCGCAGAAGAAGTCCAAGCTAAATGTGATTAGGATTTATCCTCTGTGGACCACGAATTTCATGGCAATCTATTATTAAGTGGTGAAGATAATTCACTTCGATGACGTTCCGGCCGCAAGCCTTAGGGCTCGATTTGGACTTCCTCTAAATTAGATCTTTTTTTATGTAGATGTTCACATTGTCTTTTAAATCTCTTAAATCTCCATTGCGAACTGATCCTGGCCATGATGTGACCTGCATTCCCAGAAGAGCAAAAGCTGCATCGCTCTGTGTAGGAAAATAAACAAAAAGAGGTCAGAAATAACAGACGTGGGGGCCACAGATGTGAGCATCATCGGTCTAATTAAAGGCTGAATAAATTAAATTATTAATTCAATTTAATGAGGTCTAATATTTCACTGTGCCTCCACTGACCACCTACATTCTGCCATGTTTGTTTTTGTTTTGTGACTCCCACCTGCACGCAATTATGACAGAAATTACGGGTTGCGTGGCTTTTCAGACGTTGAACACGTTTTTAAAAAATCTGATCAAATTCCGTGTGATTTGTGCCGTTCACACCGTCATTCAACATAAACATCTGGGTTGCATTGTGGGGGGCACTTGGGCCTGCTGTGTGACTAGTATTCTTTCAACCATGTGGATAAATAATCTTTACAAACAAATCTGCTGCGTTGATGTTACTCATACTGAATAATGACAGCAAGAAAAGAGTGTTAAATTATAATAATCTGATATGATTGAGTTTGATTTCATAAAGACAAAACCTTATCATCACTCAGATCAAATGGTACCTCGTGTTTTCAAAGAAACTGGGATCTATTTAGCATTCTTGTCATGTGCCACAATCCCAGACTGCTGGCTCAAATTGATGCCATGTGTTCCCATCTGCCTTTTCCTAGAGGTGGGAAATACTCCCCCATCCACTGCTGTTACAGCAACCATAGCGGCACCTAGCGTTAATGATGATCCTGCATGGCTACGAAAGGGGTATTTCAGGGGAAAGGAGAGAGATGGTGATCATGAAAGAAATGGGCCAATCAACCGTTGAGTCCAGACGGATACGACGCAACGGAAAACCACAAGACTAGAGAGACAAGTCACTTTTAATTCCCCTGTCGCTCCTCAGTTAAGCTATTTCTCATGGGAGGAAATGAAGGGAGGGGTTAGACTTTTGGACGACAAAAAATGCTTTTTTTGATCACTTTGACTGTGGAACAATGAGGCTTTTGTACTGCTGGCCGTGCTGGAGGAGGCGTGTTTTGTAGCTGGCAAAGAGAGGGTTAAAACCAGCACAGACACAATAGAGCTTCTAAAAGTGTGATGGAAGAAGGGTGCATGGCAGTCGGCACATTTGGGGAGAAAAAACAAGCTGAGGTTCAGTTTTCTAGAGGGGACGGGCACTTACACTGTGTCACCCATTCAGTCACATAAATGAGTGGATTCACACACAGTGCTGAGGGAAAAAGTTTGGACTTTTATACATTATACAGCAAACTCCTTGAACTTCTCGTAACTCCGGCAGCAAAACAATACAGCTGTTTGTCAGAACCGTGTATATTGACGCTTTATAGGCATCCCCTTTCCTTGCACCACTCCCCACTAATCTCCCCCAACTGCTGCAGTAGCAAGCTGTGTCTAATTGTATTATTTATTCCCCTGCACCGGAACAGTATTTCACAGCTAACGTGCCATTAAAGGGTAAGGCAGCAGGATAACAAATTCAGTGGCATATATCAATCGATACGTGCTGGATGGATGGATGGATGGGCGGATAGATTGATCGATGCCATTGAATTTGAATGTACATATACACATATATTTCCTCACATCAAGTCCACAGGTTGAGGCTAGTGTTTCAATTCCATGTCAGTTTTAGAGTGAAAATGGGTTTTGGCTGATACACAACTGATAAGACGTTAGTATAATTGCAATTTTTCTTCTTCAGACATATAACCATTGTTAATTTTTCATATTTATGATAAAGAGAGAATGGGAAGCAGGTTTCCTCAAAAACATCTCTACTCTGCTGTGAAAAGAGGCCTGCTTTCACTCACCCTCTCACCAGGATCTCCTGGGGGACCTGGGGGACCCTGCAGTCCTGGGGTACCAGGAGCACCCTGAAACCGCACACAGACATACATACACTTAGCATATTATCTCCCAAACTGCTGCTAGCCAGCATTCCCACCACAGTCAGTCTATCCAATACTTCAGATGCATAGGCCAACAAAGACAGAAGAAAAGACATGGGTTCAAAAAGAAACAAGTCTCAAATTAAAAAAAGCACCCCCAACCCCCCTCCTTTTGTGCTCACACATACACAGACACAGGCATACACACATTCATGCACATATTCACATTTTGACTCTCTCTCGCCCCCCCCCCCCCCCCAACTCAAGCTTCACTGGCGATCAGGACTGACGCTCTTTCCATAAAGACATTTTTTCCCTCTTTAGCTGTTCTCCATCTGTGGAAAGCAGACAGGAGTGCGGGAGAACGTGATACTCACTGCTTGGCCGGGGGCTCCTTGGGGTCCTTCTACAAGCATCCCCTGAAAAAGGAAAATGTGGATACAGTAGCATTATAGGGCAGCCTGTAAATCCACATCCAATGAAGAATATGTGGAAGAAAGGAGATTCTGTGGATGCTCCGGGTTTAAGGTTGGAGAGTTTACTCATAGCTTCAATCTCAAGATGTTCGCAGTGCTTCACTATCTGATGCTCTAGTCTATAATGTGTGTGTGGTCAGAGATTTGGATGGGAGCCTGTGGTGGTACAGATGGTATGGGAGGACAGACATTAAGTGAAGCTGCTATTTTAGCCTTTGTTTAGACTTTGGTGGTAAACCGTATAGGATGGGCCTCAAACGATCATATGTACTGTGGCCTTTTGTGAAGCCAGCGGTAATTTTGTCTGTTGACCAAAGATGAGAGTTCTCATCAGAAGCGGCAGCTTATATTGGTTGTAAGAGCCTCAGTAAAGTAAACAAATCCTAAAGTTGAGTTGCATTGAGATGTGAAATGGACACAAAGTAAATGTGAGCCAAAATCAATTTACAGTGGAATATTTGCTCAAAATTACTGATAAAAGAAACCAGATTCTTCAGAAAATATGCAGGGAATCACATTCAGACTTTTGTGGACTCATAAATCTTTGTGTGCAACAGTTGGAAACTCTTAGATAATATGAAAACCAGTCAATGCCAGTTTTTAAAAAAAATCCTGCATATTTGAACATTTGTTCACTATAAATATGTCCTATAGGGAATACGTTAGCTGGTTTAATACTGAGCTAGTAGTAAACAAGGTATTGGATAATTTTGTTTGTAATACTTGAAACTTTAAATTGTGAGGTTGAAGACACATGTGGTTGTATACGTCACGTACAGGTTCAATGACAGCAGGTTCCCCCTTTTCTCCTTTTTCTCCCAGGTAACTCTGGCTTCCACTCACCTGTGGAAATAACATAGACCAGGTGAGGTTTTTTTTTTCCCCCCCAGAGTATCAGGCCAACATTCACGCAAAGGAGGCACACCCAAGGGCTTTTAGGCACAAAATGGAAAAATGTGGAATCAATGAGCAACAGATGCCCTGTGTGATGCTCTGGATGTCTTCTCCTAAAAAAAAAAAAAAAAGTTACCTAACTCCAGAAAAAACCTCGGCAAAATGCTGACGGGTGGGCATGCTTAGAAGGATTTAGGTAGCTTCCAAGGCAGAACGTTTTTTCTCTTCTTCTTCTGCATGCTGGAAAAATAAACCTCAAGAATAATTTTGCAAGACGCTATAATTTAGATGGTCTGAGTCCTATTTATTAAGCTTCCTAAAAGCCAGGGAGTGAAGAAAAAAAAGGAAAAAAGACCCCAACTGTGCACAAATGCAGAGGTCGTTACCTGACACTATCCATACAATGACTTCACATGTGAAGAATTCCCAAACCACCTACAGCAGTGAGTCCAAAACCCACCAGATCATACAGTTAAGCCTGAAGATGAAACTCTTTTTGAGGACTGTGGTGTCCTGAGATGGTAGAGTTGAGAGCACTAATGGACCAGCTTAGATTACCCCGAAGCAGACAGATCTCAAGCCAACACTCAGAGACCATGTCACTTCCTGCTTCTGAGGATCTGGATCCTGAGGCAAGGAAGGAGGTTGGAAACCAGCCATGATAGACACTGGCTCAGCAAATATGGCTGTCTGGTTTTTTGGACATTTATCTGGATGAGATTTAAAAAAAAAAAAAGAAAAGAAAAAAGTTCTCAGACTTGGTTTGTCATCTGGTAATCCACACAGATCGGTGATGTGATAACCAGGGAGAAGTATGTCTTTGATAAATAAAAGAGGTCAGTGAGACCAAAAGGTCATGGAGGTGACATGTCTGTGCTGACAGCGGGGTCAAGATCTGTTTAACACCAGGAGGCTTAGACAGACAAGGTGTGCGGTTGCGGTTTCCAGGTTTTGTTTGTGTCCAGCGAATGTGCGTCCTGAACGCTGCAGGCTACGACCCGATCCCATTAGAAACAACAAACAAAAAGGGTAAACAGCCCATCAGCATCACCTCCATCTTCCCACATTCCTGACCACCACCTCTGTATCTCTCCCCACCATCCCCATACCGTTCTAGTGGACAACATCAGCACTTACACTGCTCTCTCCGATTTCTGTCTCAGCTGGAGCGCCGACGACAATGTCTTCGTCATAAGTTGCAGATGTAGGCTTTGCGTCGACGTGGCCGTAATCGCCATAGTCGCCGTAGTCGTAGGGCTTTTCTACAAACTGCTTGTTGTCGTATTCCTTCAGGTCGTACTCCTTAAACTCATATATGTCAGTGGCAGGTTCGGCCTTCTCTTGGGCGTCCACTGGGGCAGCAGCTTCCACAGCCACCGTCGGATCAGCCCCGACCTGTTCCACACCGGTGATGTAATCATCCACGATTTCACCATCGTAGTTCTGGGATCAGTCCAGACAGCACAGGAGGTGGCAGGGGTTGTTATGATGGGAGGGAACATGAAGGTTTGGTTAGTGAAATGAAACCATGTGAACAGTGACTGAAGTAAAACAATGATCACCAACTAGGTGAAATCGGAATGTTTAGTTTAGTTTGACCACACAGAGAAAACATACATATGTTTTGTCATGACGCACTCACGTTAACATTAAAATGAACGACAAATTTTAGACTAAATTTTTTTTTGAGGATTTTTTTGTTTTTTTGTTTTGTTAAGGAATAGGAACTGGAGGTGTTTGAACAAAGTAATCAGCGAAATATGGCACAATATGTTTAACATACACTGACATATTTGTGCTCTAAGACCACGAGGTCCTTCACACGTCTGAATCTTAGAGGCCGGAGTCTTAGTCAAAGCTCAAATGCAAATGTTACACATGCACAAACATCTTCTGCCAAATCATCAGAGACCCGATGTAAAAAAGGAGCAATGTTTCCCCATTAAATCACAGTAAGATTGAAAACCTTGTTGTTTTTTCTAACTGAACTAGAAGAACTAAATACCACCACATATTTAACCAAAGCATCCACCAACTGTACTTTGGTCTCGAGGCAATCTGACCCTGTGATACTGTCTGAAAGTTTTTCCAGTACATCACAGTTATCAGTCATCAGACAAGTGATCCAACATGGTTCAGCACATGTTTCTGTGGTTAGCCTTGCAGCTTGTCGTTTTGAATGAATGTACTGTAACGTCTCAAACCGAGTGAGGCCGAGTTGTCCACCTCAAGGTACATCACAATGTGTTTGGCAGGCATTTGGCTGGCGGAGCACCCAGCCGTATTGTTTTAGTTTAACCCCCGGATGTTCCCCATTACGTTGCGTTTTATGTGATGGTTTTGCACAAATTAAGACGGGATCTGCCAAATTCAGAATATGGCAGAAACAGGGGGGATGCGTCTGTCTACCGATTTTCCATCGGTTATGCTTCATTAACTGACAAAGTTTTTCTCCTTCAGTCTTTATCCAGACTCCATTTGATGGACATGGTTTTACGTGGAAGTTGAGGAGCGTGAGCTGCTTGATGTTAGTAATGCCTTGTTGGGTTTCAGCCTCCAAGAGGAATCGTAAAAAAAAAAAAATATAAATCAATATAATGTTGATTTCCCTACAGTGTTACTGAAATTTCAAACCGATTTTAACACAGTAAAGCAGCAATCTAAAAACAGGAATCTGGATGTTAACTGTCAAGCTGATGAGTCAAGTCGTGGAGAATTTCACACAATAAAAAGTCCATCCAACTGGGGAAAGTTTGAAGTAATTATACTATAAAATGAAAGAAGTTAACTCTTCTTTTTAGTACCAAATGCGGCTGTTAACCAACTGCCAATTATTAACAGCTGTTAGATTTTTTTTTCTAGAAACTGGGTATATAGTCCAAGTACTAAGTACAGCTCTCAATTTCCCAAATATCCTGACCATCTGTTGTATTGACTGTGTTGTTTTTCCAAATATTTTATACATCCTGTGACACGGCAATTTTGATACTTCCTGTGTAGCACACTGTTTTGTCTGTTTCTCTGAACCGCTGCTGAAATGATCAATCTCTTCTACTGTAATCTACCTTGTTTGTCAGAACAAGTTATAAAATGGTTACATGGTTCATAAACATGGACAGAGACAACTAAATCTGTTCTCAGTTACCTGTGCTCCAGTGTCAGTTGGCGTTTCAGGCTGACTTCCGTCCACTGTGGTGTAGTCATACTCACCCGTGTAGTAGTGTGCATCGACATTTGACTGAAATGAGAGCGGGCAAAGCACAAAGTGAGGCATTATGCATTTAAACATGGTTAAATTCAACACGTAATGATTGCATTAAAGAGCTCAATGAAGTAAAAGACTGACTTATTGCTCTTCATACATTTTTATGCCGATGTTAATTTAGGCATGTAGTCGATTTAGTGAGCGTATATTTAGCTAAAAAGTAAATGTCAACATTGAAAGAGAGGCAAAGACAGAGGCGGTGACAGACTGACATTGAAGAAAAAAGTGTTGGCAGGAAGGAATGATGCAGTTGTATTTGTTATTCATGAGAGGAGCCATGATAACAGTGTTCGTCACCTCAGTCTTGGCTTTTTCAGTCGGGGGAGCGTCGCTGGTTACCTCTTCTTCACCGTAGTCATAGAAATCATCATATTCAGTAGTGTACTGTAAGGAAGAAAGGTTTGGGGGGGGTGGGGGGGGCAATCTGTTCACTAGTTTCTTCATGTAAATGTTGTACATGTTGTAAATTATTTACATGGCATGTAAGAGCATGTCATTTCCACATTCCCACATTTTAAATAGCATACATTTAATAACATTACAAAACACAACACACACACACACACACGCACCTTCACAGCTCCATGGCTGTCATAAAAGAAATTATGGTTGTCTGGTTACAACAGGATGCTGGAGCGTTACTGTGATGCCAGTGAAAACGTATCTCTCTCTTCCTGGTTAATTCTTTACGCCTACGATGGCCCCAGGGTTTCATTAATGGACCCTTTAAAAACAGAAAGCTTAAGCTCTCCTGATTCATTGCATGCTGATAAATTATGGGGAGCAGAGAAAATACAGAGGCAGGGGGGTGCTTGGTTGCTTCCCAAACTGTCAGACTGTTCTTTCAAATACCCAAATCCCTCAGACAACGATTTCTACACTTCCCTCAACATATTATGTATTTTTGCCAATTAACCAGTTTTACCCTTTGCCATAAAGTGGTTGCAGTTTTTTTTTTTCTCCATTTTGTTCTCCTACTGTCAAAACAGAGGAGAAATGGATTAAGTTAACAGACTAGGCCCTGATATGCAATGCTGTACAAGCGCAGGGAAAAATATTAGTCCCTGGGTAGCTGCTAAACTCATAAAAATAATACAAGATTGGCAGCCTACTGCAACGATGACCTGGCCTGTATTCAGTGGCCACGATAGAGTGAGTGAAAGGGGCCATAGAGGAGAAGAGCCCTGGCAAGAGCAAATAGATTGACTGACAGGGGGAAGGTCAAAGAGAAGTACAGAGAAAAATAGGATTTATTTAGATTTACGGTGCTGAAGAGGTTGGCTAAGCTGAAGGTCTTCACCACTGGCTTGGATGAAAGGCATAAATACTAAAGTGTGCTTATAAAAAAAAAAAAAAAAAAAAAAAAAAAGCTCCCTCTTCCTTCACTTGTAGCACTTCATCTTCCTCTTTTAATCCAGCTGGGGACATATGGCTCACAACTGCAGCGCCAGCGTGCTTCAGGTCAAAGAGCATCTTCTGAGGTAAAGGTCAAAGTCGTGCTCCGGGCTTTTAAAGAAGTGAAAGGTTTGTTGCATTGAAGTTCAAAACACTTTTTTTTTTTTTTTTTAAACCACCAAAGCTCTCTGTTGAGACTTAAATTTCTACAACAGCAATTTGTTCCAAGGAAGGGATGTTTTTCAGTTGCGCAGGAGGACATAAATTCTTAAAAATACTGAGTTGAAAAAAAAAAAAAAAAAAAAAAATCCTGTTCTAAGTGTACAGAAGTCAACCAGGTTTACAATGTTCTTGAATTCATCCTTCTCCCTGCTGTCTATTTAGAATTGACAAGTTCCTTGTCTTGGCGCTGAACAAGAACTTGATGATGAAACAATATTTTCCAGTACATGGTACCAACTGTGCAGCCAATATTTTCAAATTCAAGAGTACGGGTTCTTGATTTTTTTTTTCCCTGTTAGTTTTTTAACCAGGGATTTAAAGTCTACTTTTCCAGGTACTGGAAGTCTAGCTTGGGAAGGGAAAGCTTAAATTTTCCTGGGAGTCTGGGCAGAGCCTGCAGAACTCGTTAGTGATATAAATCACTGGGCCACTCCAAAGCGGGCTCAGACTTTGTGGCAGGGAGAAAGGAAAAGTTTCCAGAGTGAGCTCATCAGTTATTTAGTGAAATACTGAAGGAAAATGTCAGCTGACAGAAAGTCTTGAACCAGCAAAGTCACACACACACACAAAAAAGTGTGACCAAAAAAAAGAAAGAAAGAAGACCTGACATAAAGGACTATATTTGGCTAAAGAGGCTACAAGTGATGCTTTGGAAACTTTGGCAATTAAAGTTACATTTCAAACAGATTCAAAGAAAACACTATTTTTGACTGGTCAGCATGTTTCCACCAGCAAACCAGACAGTACAGAGAGTTATCTATGACTATGTGACATGTCACAGATGATGATGTATGGTTTCTGTTCAAAATGGGGCTGAGAACCCTAACCCTAACCCTAAACCCTGAAATATGTATCTAAAAAATCAGCACAGTAGCATTTTAGTTTACGGGTTCTTACATGTTGGCAAACCACAGTCTGTCCTCAGTCACATTCATCCATTCAAGCCTTCTGTTGGGTTGATATCTTTTGCTTACTATTTTCTTACTTTTACAACACCACCCAATTCCAAAGGCCTCTTTCCAAACTGCTGTTATCATCCTTTCTAATTCTTACGCTCTATCTCATATGAACTCTTCCTCCCCCACTTCACTCCCTCCTCTCTAAATCCAGCTATCGCTAAAACGCTCCGTACTTTCCCATGCACACCTCATACTCCCATCCCCCTTCCTGCAGATACTGACCCCCTCAGGTTCCTGAGCCTGGGGGGTGTCTTGGTGGTTGGGGGTTTCACAGTCGGGGCTGTAGTGTTCACAGTAGTCGTAGGCTGCCCTGGGGTCTGCCACTATCAGCAGCTGCTGGATGTCGCCCTGGAAGAAGAGAAGAGGAAGGAGGAAAAGAAAATCAGCCATGTCAGCAGAAATCATGTCAACAAATTTCACAGACTACACAGTCAAGGATGGGGAATTGTTTATCACCGCTGCGAATTCCCCAAACCGGAGTCTTCTTTTCCTCTCAATTTCATTCAGCATCAAATCTGAGTGTCTGATGAAAAATGTATCATGCTATAGATGTACGTTGTGACCCTCATTTTTGTGTGATTCAGCGTCATTTCGGCGCAATCAAATTCTTTCCAGTTTGGTTTGGCAAACAGCTCCAATACCCAAAAGTCATGGCCTCAAAAGTTAGTCAGAGGCTCGAATCAAAGCAAATCTGACCCCTCTGCCTCGCAATTTGTAAGCAAAACAACCACAATGTAGCTGTCAAATTCTTTCAAAATCTAATCAGACAGTGAAATGAATTAGACTGCATATTCTCCATGGGACTTATCATTTTACAATCACAGTTACCTATATTTGATGACACAGCTGTTAATCTTTTGTACTTGCAGTTTAACTCACAGTTGTTTTATTCCCCCACCCCATCCCCCAGTCTTCGGCAGATTCAGCAGTCAATCACTGGTAATTGTCTGCAAAAAGTGGACATGACCGAGCTTCCTTCACCTCTACATCCAAAATACATCCATTTCACTTATACTCAGAAAGCCCTTCTCCACACAATCTGTTCTTTTTTTTTTTTCTTTCTCTTTGGTGACTACAAATAGGAACCAAATGTTTAACGTCCATAAAGAATTCACAGATTCATCCTCGCCTGATGCATCAACGTGGTGAAAATATAATGTGACAATAAAACAATAAGGCAGATGCTGCAGAGTGCCAGAGGCAGTAGTCTCTTGACTGTTAATTTCATATAGTTTTATGAAATAAATCAATGCTTTGAGGGAGTCTGGAAGCTTTAAGAAAGACCTCTAGCACAGCACCCCCCCCTCCCTCAGCCATTAGGGACGGCAAGTCGCCTTACACAGCAGATAAATAACCAAAGTCTCTACTTATCTCAGGCCGTCTGTTTTTCATGAGCTTTTGGAAAAGGAAATTAGATCCCTGCTCCAAACCCGTCCATCAGCCAAAGGCTCTTTTTCCATGATCATCTCTGAAGGAATTTCTAAACCTGGAACTGCTATGCCACTGATGTGGGGAATGCTATCTATACCCACCGACCGTATGGGCACCTCAGATGACCTTTTTCAGAGGGCAAATAAAATGGGAAAAATATCCCTCACTGCTGGGTGGATTGGAAAGCAAAGGTGAAGGGGTAAAATCAAGGTGGCCCCTAAAGAGGCAGCACATACATCAAGATTGCATTAAATTACAGGAAGCAACATCTGTACAAGCTTAGACCTCTGGAACGCATTTGATATCCACGGCCGTGCACTCCAGTCATTTGTGACCAGCAGATCCCAGCAGGGTATTGAACAACGCAAACAACCCTAACAAAGAGAAATACATTCAACACGTGGAATAACAGCACAGGAAAGTAATCAGCTGTTCACGCTTTAATGAGTTCCATTCGGAGGAGCCAGAAAACAAAGAAGTAAACGAATGTTATAGATTTTGACATCACCTCGCAGTTTACACTGCGTGAGTATTTTTTTCCCGTCCACCAGTCTGCGAGGTACCAGGCGTGTGAAATGGTCGCAGAATCCCACCGAGTAGTTCAAACTATAATATGAACAGTGCATATTGTTCAAATGGACATATCCACAATCACAATCTTTAGCAACGCTTGTCTGATTCGGGAATTTTAAAGGAAAGCAGCATAATACCACGTGACTGAAAACGAAACATGGTTGTGGCAGAAATGATCGGTCGCCAGTACAATCCCCTGATTGCAGAATAAATTGGGTGAGCGGAGCAAAAGCAGCTCTTCCTCCACCGTTGAAAAAGGCAATCAATTCCCAGGAAGAGCCAACAAGATCAGGTGTGAATGAGCGGGGAGTTTTTTGGGTTTTTTTGGTTATTGAAGCCAACTCTCAGAGGTGGGGGGGGGGGGAAATATCCATCTGAGTTCACCCTGTACTATCTGAACCTCAACTTCAATTAACACAAACTACAATGACAAACAGAAAGTCCCAAGTTACCGACTGCACCAAAGCCTCCACATAGTGTGTATTCTTCTTACAATTTAGAGCGTTTAAGTGGAATCCAAAGCCAGAGCCAGAAACAGAGGACAGTTAAAGACACTGAACTTTGGCAAGGCCACTGTCTGCTTCCTCCTCTGTCTGCATTTCAGTGTCCCTTATTAGTTTAAGTGTGCGTTCAGTCATTACTAAGTGTGTAAAACAACAATGAATAAGACAACATCACACAGGGATCGTTGGGAGACCACACACACTTAGCCCGCTCATAAAGCCAGGCAGTTATTTTCTTCCTCTTTTACAGTCGGTGTCTTCCTGGACTGCATCTCCATCTCGGTGCTTTTGTTGATGTTATTGTCTGCATTGTGCTGAGCATTTCTCTGGCATCTGCCGACGTTCCTCCTCTGCACAAAACTCCTGTCATGATCTACGACGATGTCCTGGCTCTACTCAGACCCGGCACAGACACAATGGGACTCATCTGTCTGGCCCACTATTCATACGGCCTGTGTCCAACGTGCATGTGTGCCTAAATACACATGTTGACCTTCATCTCACACTGTAGCTTAAAAAAAAAAAAGTACATAAAATGATGAGACTGTTTGATCAAACTGAATAAAGGGAGCTGGAATCGTTCATCCAACTACATTTCACCCATAGCCAGACCAATTCAAGTATGCATGCCGTTTTCCTCAAGGACAGAAAATACTGTAACATAAATGTCCTAGAAATAAACACACCGCTATTTTTCCTCAAATGCCACTTGATTATCCTGGGCTGCGAGGAGCATCCTTCATCCCCCATCTGACATCCAAACAACACACTTAAGGGAAATAACCCGCAGAAGGATGGCCACCAAACACTGGGTGGAGTTTACAGTCTGAACCATGAAATAAGTCTTTGGTGTTGTATTAATAGCAGGCTATCAGATACCGACATCTGGACGTCGCTCAGAAACTGTGAAGGGGAGAGCGATCTGGTGAGCAGTACCTCATCCACCAGCAGCAGGCACGTGACCGACTTTACAAATGAGGTCAAAACTTTGATGAGTTGCAGATAAGGCCCGCCGGAGATCAGTGATGACAGGAAGCACTGGGGCTTTCCCCATCCTGCTTTTGTTGGACTAATTACGGGGCCGTAAATAAAGACATAATCTGTGTTTGGCTCTGTAAAATCAAGTCTGTGCTGCTTTTTTTTTTTTTTTTTTGACAAAGCGTAATTTTTCTGGAAGTGAAACAACTTCGATCATAGTCCTCGCAAGGCTGCATTGAAATTCGCCCTTGTCTTGCTCGAGTTGGCAAAAGCCCATCCAGAGACTTCGTTTCAGCGCTGTTCTTCTCGCATGTAACGCATCTAATGACTTTAATTGACTGATGTTCTCAAGAGCACAAATCCTTGGAGGCAAGTCGGCCAGTTTTTTTTTTTTAAGTAGTAATATTATTGTGCAAATTTAAGGCCTATCTGCACTTCCTTGAAGATAATTTCATATGTCTGATGTGAACGTGTGTCATATCTACATGACAAGAAAATTCATCTTAAATGTCCAGATATGCTTTTGTTTTATAGCCTTGAAAACTGAGTATCTGACTGTTTGTCAGACAAAACTAAATACTTTCAGACCTCAAATTGGGCTCTGGAAAATTATACTTGGAATTTTTTATTTTTTTGTTGACATTTTACTTTCTGGGATTTTATAGGCAAAACAATTAACTTGCAGACAAATAAATGATGATGAAGATGACGTCAGTCTGATTATGATTGTTATAATACACCAACAATGCTTCGTTTTAAAAATGCACACGGAATTACGTGTAAGTGCATAATTGGATGTTTGGTTGGGATGTTCTTGGCTGAGTCCAGGTACAGCAGGTCACTTTGCCTGTAGGAACAGCTGGAGGATATTAATCCACCCAGAACACACACTTGGAAATATATTCAAAGCATCTGCAGTCTGACCCACTAAGACACAATTGTACACAGGCAGAGGCTGGAGGAAGAGAAAGGACACAACGACCACAAAGCATATTTTTATATGCTTCAGTTGTATTTTTTGACTTGCTTCTATTTAGGAGAAAGTGTCCACATGTGAAATTCTCTGAAGTGATGACAATATCGATGTGTGAATACAGCCGACCTTTTCATAAACAATGTCCCGATCGCGCTGACCACCTCGAAAACATCTTTCATTGCAACTACTTTCCGATGAAGAAAAAGTTCAAAGGAAACCTTTAATGCTGTCACCGTGACCTGCCTGCGACACTGAACTATCAGCCAGACCGCGGCTGCTCAAATCAGAAGCGTTAGTCCTGCAGATGTTTTGGCAGGAGAGATGTTCATTGTCCAAATGTATACTGTCCAAATATTTGAAGCCATAACTTTCTGTATTTTCTTTATTTAATCTCCAACCTCTGCACAGAACCTGACAAAAAAAAAAATGTTCTTCTTTTCTAAATTCTGGGAAGGGAACACATCTTAAAAGAACAAATAGACAGATGGAATTTCAAAACTTTACAAGGACAACAATTAACCAAGAACCAAAGAAGAGGGAGAATGTATAATACTGTCCAGATTTCTTCCAGCATTTTATCAAATGCAGCCTTTGTGGTCAGTGCAGGGATAAAGTTTCGTTTCAAGCACTGGGGGCACACACAAACGTCTCGCACCCTCCGAATATGAAAACATTTTTGCTTGCCAGTAGCTCAAAAAGCTGTTGAACTGTTTGAACCATCTGCTTGCTTGTCTGCACACCTTTGCTTTACTTCTCTCTCTCTTTTTCTCCATGCCTTTGCTTCAGCTCCCCCTCACAAAAGAACCACCTCGGCTCTGCTACTTCGTGGCTGTGCTGAGACCAGTTGGTGGGGGGTCACCGCAGCACACGAAGACACATGGAGGTCACATACATGTATAATTTGATATAAAAACAATGCGCCACAGTCAGGAAAGTGGCTTTATGCTCATTGAAACACATGTTGAATCTATCAAATGGACTCCTTCAAATATGAATTAATTACTATATTTATGCTACACAACCCTGACCGAAACCTTTTGTGACAGGTATTGCAGAGTGAAAAGTGGCTGTAGCAGATGAGAAACAGTCTGAGTTTTTCCCTTCCTGCCAACTCAACCATAAACAATGATTCACTGTAAGGCCTAGAGCCCATCAGAGCCTCGCCGGCTTGCTCTGCCAAAGACTCATCCTGCTTGAGGGACAGCATTTTGGAACAATCCACGATGTAGTAATGACAGACACATAAACAAACTATCCTCGCCTCTTGCTCCTTATGTCCTCCTCCCAGGCGTGCGCACGCACACACTTTCATGGGCGCACAACAACAACACACATGTAAAGACACGTGCTGAGATGCAACACAAACAGAGAATAACAGACCGTCCTTTTAAGTCTACAGTTTGGATTTGCATAAAAATGAGAGGGAGATGATTTCACTTCGGTGTCTTGTGGCTTTTATTAAGAAAGAAGAAAAGGAAGGGAGAAAAATAAAAAAAGGAGGGGGGGGGGGTGCTGCATGTGAAGGCCCAGTCACTGAGCATATCTCTTAAACAGCTGTGAAATCTGAGCCAAGACTAAGCACACACTGATCATATTTTCCCCTAGCCTTCACTCTTTCTGTGCTTCCAACTTTGACACCTGCTAATGCACTCTGCTGCAGTAAGGTAGCCGAGTATTCAAAGCTCAAAGCAGCTTTAGCAAGTAAGCTTACAACTCATGAGATAGTTCTACATCATCCTTGTTCAATGTTTTAGTCAAAGGTAAATTTTTAACTGAGAGTTGGATGAAGATTTCAGGTGTCCATCCTCTGATGACTCTGAACTTGCACGCTGGAAGTCTAAGGAAACCGTTTTGGGAAAACAGCTTGCCTGACTCTCCAAAGTGCAAAAATGAACCTGGTCACGCCCAAGAAGTTCACAAAGGAATATGATGTATTTTATTTATTTAATCTATACACAGACAAGAAAACCAAAACAACGACTTAAACTTCCTCCAACGTTCCTTTCTTCTGTTCTTTGAGTTGAGCAATTGTTAAGACATTCTGCTATACACCATTGCACATAAATTGAGTTCACATTTTTATATCCAAGCCAAAGCTTCGATGTATCTCTGTAAGAGTTAGACATAAATACAAATTTTAAAGGTAATTGGACCTTGGATGAATCGGACTCAAAGACCTGTTAGCAGAGATGTTTCAAATTCGCTGGATTTATAAGGAAGAGCCAGCTAGCAGACTCCCGAAAGTTTCCATATCCTCTCTGAAATGGATGCCAAAGTATAAGCAAACTTCACACTAAACATATGTCCTGCATCTACTTTACAAGCCTTTTTTTTTCTGTAATTAACCAACACCCTGGTAGTAAGTAATAGTTTTCCTCCATTAGCAGCACTAAACACAAGTAGCCAGTTTGCAAGAACCAATTCAAAGATTATTAAACCTGAATGGAAATAATTACATCTTAAGATCTGAGTCGCCACAGCATTGCAGCATTATTATGGTGTAATATGGTGATTAAAACCACCTTGCAATGTGCAAAAAGCCTCGAGTCTTGGAACAAGACAGAATCATTTTCTCTTCTCCAGGTTGTTAAGAAAAGAACAAAACAAATTACTCCACAATTCAACACCATTTAATGTAATATACCTTCAAACAAAGTGCCCTCCCAAAAAGTCAAATGGCTGGTCTCAAATCAGCATTAAAAATAGAAAAGGCTTCATGAATGTGCTACTTGTATCCTTTCCCCTCAGCTCTTAATTACCTTAATTACAATCTACACTTTAACCACTGTGGCTTTAACTGTGATTCCTTCCTGTTCGTGCTGCTATAAAAATAATTTGCTCACATTGTGCCCATTGTGCTTTAGTTATGCAGTTAGTAAATATCAATGTACTAAAATAGAACGTGAATATAAGCTTGTCTAATCACGGCATCTGATTATACACAGGTTTAACCTCTATAATCAAGAGACATGATCTGGTTACTTAAAACTTCAATCAGTGAAGAAGAGCAGCACCCAAGTGGCTCCGCTGTGGAAAGTCATCTCTGACCTGCAGGCAAACATTTTGCAGCCTGTTCTACTTAGCAGGCATTCCACATGCAGACATCAAAGAGACACTATTGTCTTCTGAGCTCACATTCAGCTCACATTTTCCACTCAGCTCAAAGCTACCTGGGCTAAACCTGCCAGCCTGTGGTTGATAATCGCTACCTCAGGCCTTATTCTGTGTCAGTACAGGAGAAGAAGGAAAAAAAGAGCTTGCAAACAGTAGTGAAATTCATGCATCTTAAATAAAACAGTGTCCGAAGATTTTGGGGGTCTCTCTTTTTTTCATTAAGTCAATTATTCAATCAAATCCAACCAGTGCTGAGGGAGGAGGAGGAGAATGAAGAAGAAAAAAAAAAAAAAGCACTGTGCAAGTAGCCTTTCCACCGACACTGCCCACAGCTCCTGCCAAGTACACAAAACCAATGTTGTTGTTCTGGCCAATAAAATTCACCATTAACTGTACGCACAAGTTAATGAAAGACAAATAAAATGTCGGCCTTAGAGCGTATCAATTTGAAGCATTAGACACTAGAATTGTCTTTTTCCACAATGGTAAATGAGATTCATTGAAAGTTAGATACACAATATGTTTTCAATTACACCCCTGCTTAACCAGAGCGGTGCAGTCTCCCACATCTAGGTATGCTGTCCAATCTCCCTCAGAACATAATCACTTCAGTCTAGTAGTGAATGCCTGCCTGCTATTTGCGGAAGACACGCCTGTGTAAATGATGGAGATATCTTGAAGCCATTTTAACATTAAGAAAATATGCAAAAATTAAGATGTAAAACTTACATTGGCACTGTCAGTATATCAACGTATTGAACATATTGAAGCCGTCTCCACTGATACATTTGGGGGAAGTATTACAGCAAACGTACATTATTTTTTAGATAAAAATGGGGTTAAAAAAAAAAAAAAAAGTTAATCCAGGCAAGTGTAAGGACTAAATACAGCCGTCTTACCACAAAGACCTCCTCATCGAGGATCCGGGTGCCAAAGACAGTAATGCCCTCTGTGTTGATGACGGCCCGGTCGCTCCTGCCGAGCGGCCTGGTCAACTTCTTCTTACAGTCCACAATGATGGTGACGCTCTTCTCCTCCACGCTGATAGCTACGCGATGCCATCTGGGCAGCACAGGAGCAACATACAGTAGGAAGTCAGAAATATAATCCAAGTGTTGCACCAGAGACGGATTGTTTTAGTTTAGCTGAGCAGCTGAGACTTCTGAAAGCTTTGGAGACCGACGGACAAGATAGAAATGAAGAGGAAAAAGTTGTTCTCAAGCTAAAGGCTAAAATCAATCAATATAATCAATACAATCTATCTCATGAAAAATGCTTTCAGCAGTTAGTGTGTTTGTCAAGAAAGTGAAAACTGAAAAACCACAAACTGCCATTTCTACATGAAACTTTTTGAACCAGTAGAACAAATTAGACGTGACGTGTTAATTTTGAACTTGAGGGTGTTGGCAGACATATTTTCTTTTTGCTTTTTACCACTTTGAGAGCCAAGCCAGCTGGCTCAAGTCTTTATCAAATGCTAAGCTAACCAGCTGCTGGCTGTAGCTTCAAATAGAGCAGAGCCGTACCAGTTTCTCCATATGGCTCTGAGAGGCAAGCAAGCAAGTTTGATTATCTACAGGTTCCATACATTTGAGTATGCAGAGAAATTCTGTTGAATTTAAATGATAGAGAGAATCAGGGAATGCCTATGAATATATAATATATTCAAGAGCAGGGTTCCTAAGACAGTCCTGTGACAGTAAACTTGAACCTGAAGTCCAACGTGTCAAGGCGCACTATCGCTACACATCTTGCAAGATTGTAATTGAATGTAATGACTGTACTGTTTTCCCTGGTTTAATTTATGAGAGACAAACATCCCCATATGGAATCATTTCACAACATTACTGTTTCACATTTGTGAAAATTATCTGAGGGCGGTTTTTAATTACTATTCCCTCAACATCATCAGACAGAAATTTATGAGGAGCCTGCCTTTTACTGTGTATCAGTACACCACTGCTGTAAATAATCTGGAAAAGAAAAGGCTGTCATCAAATTGCTGTCGTCAATTTATTTTCCTTGACTGTCTGGCTTGTTTCATATGGCATTAATAACCCAACAAACAGATGCTGATAATAAATCCTCAGGGTTGTGTGTCAGTTTACCAGGCTTGAAGAGTTAAGTATGGTCTGAAATCTTGAGAAAATGCGTTAAGCTGTTTTTTTTTCTCGTCGAATACGGCTATCAAGATTAGTCACAATACTACTCACTAATATAATATACTGCTTTCTTTTTGTGGTCCGTTCCACGGGGGTCACAACAGAGTTGGGATTTTAAAATTCATCACCAAAAATCAATACACAAAAATCTGCCACTCACACCCGACTTCCAACATGTCCAAACCATCTCGGGATCCGCTCGGCCACTTACTTGCCATCAGCGAGGTTGACAGAGCGGAACAAGGGGTACTCCTCTGGGGCGGGCTTGCCATGCTGGTCCTCGTACAGGAAGACGGGGGCACGGCCCACCTCCACGCCAAGCTGCTGGATGCCTTGCTTGTTGTACACGGACAGCAGGAAGGACTGGAGTCCAGCCTTGGGCTTGACGGTAAACAGGATGGAGAAATCCTCTGGGAAGACTCCCCCTGAAGATGGAACAAGCAGCGGGGAGCTGGGTTGGTACGTGGGCAGCAGCTAACAGACACCGTATGGAGCTGAAGACGTTTCGAGGTTTTACACTGTGGCCCTGAATCACACACGTGGGAACGTCTGACTAAGGTTGCCTCGCGTTCCTCCTTTAAGTTGGAGGAACAGTGGTCTGACTGTTATAGTCCTGCTGGTAGAAAAAGTTTGTTACCTTTAAACAACACCATGCTCTAACTTTGTGCTAAGCTAAAGTTTAAACATAGCATTTTCCACCGTTTTTAATAGTCTGTATCAAATATATAGTAGCCAATTCTAATATAGTGTACTCCATATTTATGCAGACTCCATTTCACCTTGTGCCCTGCCGTTTATAAATCAATCTACTGCTGTCATTAGGAGGGCAATTGTAATGTAACGACTAAATTGATTGACGGCACGTTTATGAGCTCTCTAACTTTCTGTCCTCACATTAAACACAAACGTCTAGACAGCTTGACCTAGAGCTGTGTTTATTAAGGAAGCTGAGAGAGACCTTGGCACTCCCTAAAAAAGACTCAACAGTGGTGATGTAGCCTCATTAATTTTACGAGAGCTGTAAAGACAACAACTCAAACAAATATCATGTTTTTTTAAAACGCCCTAATACTTTGGTTGAATGAAAAGAGAAAACAAAAAAGCAAACTAATCCTGATCAAATAAAAGTCGACTCATTCTGGGGAAACTCTGCCTCCATGGCACCAACAACGCCTCGCTTCTCAAGTTTAATTATATTCTTCAGAATTTCTCTGATTCAAAGTGCTTAAAGTGCTTAAGCCAAAAATCGCACAGGCCAATTTGTATTGCTTGTAGTTCTTTGAAATTAGGCCATATTCAAAAAGACCAACACATTCAGTGGACTGGGACACTTTATTTAACAACGCTCTGTTTATAATACATTTCTAAACAACTTTCTTGCCAAATCAGTATCAAGTGAGCAAAACAACATGAGAGCTCTTTTGACATTTTTCCTCAGAAATAAGGAACTAACAACTAACAATGAATGTGAGTACAATTATTATGATGTACTTAAATACAATAATTTTCATAATTACATTTAAAAAACAAAAAAGAGAGAAAAAAGGGAACTGGCAAGACTGGAAACTAGCAAATAGAAAATTTGAATTGGTCTGCGGCTCACTGCTTTTCTACACCCGCCAGTAGAGACAGAGGTTCATTATATAACTTTGCATTGGCTGATGAGTAGCAAAGAGGGTCAGAAAGTAGCAAACAAAGTGGTTATGTGGTCAAATAGCTTTTTTGTTTCTCCGAGTGCGCTCTTGCCTGGTAAAATAAATAAGGATTCAGATTCTGAGATTTCAGATTTTGAGTCACTGCTAAGTATGAAAGCACTGCTCGATACAGCTATCAGCCAAAGACGGCAGATTGGAGGCTAGCAGCCATGAAACTTGAGGTAAAACACTCTCTTGACAAGATCGCTCTGCAAAACATCTCTTTTTAATAATAAATTGTAGTCCTTCCCCAAATTATCAAATAAAAATCTGCTGTTGCGCCTCTTACTTGAGTCATATGTTTACGTGAGAGTTCAGACACTGCGTGCCAAGCGGTCCTCATCCCCTTTGGGCTCTTGGAGCTGACAGAAACACTATTGTAGACATGGGTGTCTTCTAGAAAATTACTGCTGAACGTCTGCACTGCATTGTACAAAGGACAGGTGCTTTGAGGGAAGGTTTCATTTAAGACATTGCAGATTTATTTATTTATTTATTCAGTTCGGTCTACAAGACGGGAAAACAAATGTGCCAGCGATGCTTCATCCAAACAATGATTTACTTGAAGTTTTAACCATGTCAGTGCCATGATTTTGAGGCACTGAATTCACCACTTTGGCCTCGAGTCAGATATCATAACCACTACATACAATTTTGTACAGACATTTATATTCCTCTTCGGATGCATTGATCTAAATTTTGTGATCTTTTCACGTTTGATGCAGCAACACCTCTGGGTCAAAATGGGTTTATGACCCAACACACAAAACTTCTTACATTCCTCTTAAAATCTGCTGCACTAATTATCATAGCATGCTAAACTGAGATTAAGAAGATGATAAATAATATATCTGTGCAACGTGAGCATGTCGCATGCCAACATTAGCATTTCGCATACACCTCAGAGTTGATTCGAGCAGCTGTAAGCTTGTTTAAAAACAGGGTGACTTTTTATTGTGAGATTAAGTCAGTGTTCCTGTGTAAAAGCTGCACCAGCAAGGTTTTAAACAAAAACATATTCATAACCCCACAAAGTACACTGACATGCCCATCTCTGAGATCCTTTAATTTCCCAAAAAATGTGCTCAAATGGAATTCAGATGTTAGATAAAAGTGCTTATAATAAGCCATCTTATTTCAAAACCCTGACAGAGGCCATAAAATAAAAAAGCTAACTATCTCCTGAACAGTGCAGAAAATGACCCTGTTGAAAATTGTGCATGCCCTAACCCTTGTGCATCACTGTAATGTGCTTTGGCAGCCACAGGATGATAGACCCAAGTGTCCACGAATAAGGCACACAGGTCTAAGCTGAGCCAAATTAAGTATAATGGCAAAGAGAACCCAAAATGTAGTGTCCTCATATGAGGATGCAGGGTCTTATGAGGTAAACCGTGTGGAGTGACAGCATCTCTGTAAATGCCAGTAAACTGGGAGGTGAGGTGTTACCTGGAAAGAGTTGTTTGGTTGGAGCACTGATCTGAGCCTGTTTTCCGACTCTGTAAGCTACATCGGGTTTGGATCCTCTCCGGGCTGTGCAGAAGCCTGTTGTTTTGCGTACTCCTTCGGGAGAGCTCTGGAAGTCTAGCACCTTCAGTACATCCACTGGCTCAGCTGCAGAGGCGGAGTGAAAGAATTGATTAAATTAACAAATCATTCTGCAAAACTTCGTTACATTTGCAAAGCACCAAACTATTTGGGAAGGGTTTTTATTTGGTGTATTTTACAAGAGCAGATTGTTTGGAGAGACTCCCGTTTGTTGCATTCAAATAAAGTTGTACAAGTTAGAAAAATGATTTCATTAATCAGAAATCAGATGATTAAAGTCTGTAGTCATTTCTTACACAAAGAGGTAAATCCATCTTTTGGCAGGAATGCATCATGTGAATGTTGCTTTAATATAAAATAAATAAAAGTAATCAATGCTGCAAATATAAATTAATGAAACTAAATGAAGGTGAACAATGAGTTTATGGAAGGCAAAGTTTTTCAAACTAACCATGATGAATTTACCTGCTGTAAAAGCTGTAATATCACAGTACGCTGTAAACATATTGTAACAGTTAACACAGAAACTAATAGGGCCTGGCATTTTACTACAAGTCAACATTTACGCCCATTACAGCCCTTGTCTGTTCGGGGCCTGCTGGCCAAATCTGTCAGTTCCACCAGTTGTTCATTTATGAGCTACCTTGGCAGAGGAACGGTAAAAATGTCCATGGAAGCATTGAACATGCATGATTGGAGCCCCCCCCCCACCACCACACTCACACACAGCCAAAAGCTACAGCATCTATGGGATGATAAAACTCATTGCCCCTGATCACTGGGTCTTTGGAATAAGGAGAACACAGAGGGGGGGACGCTTTACAGGCTTCTTAACACTACTGGACACTTTTCTATGAATGGGCCTGTAATTCAGGGGTGAAACTACAGTGTGGTGTAGTAATAAACACTCCATCTCACGTGGTCTCTCCCCAGCCATTGTCAGAATCTGTCATCATCCTTTAGAGTTTTGCCCTTTACCCCGTTGCTGCCTTTCACCAACCTCCTGTAACCACTTCTGCTTGCCAACCCCTATCTCCCTCAATGCCTGAGGCACTTGAGCAGTTGTAGTGTGATTTTGGGGAATTCAAAATGCCTGACAATGTGTGATTTAAAGCCAGTATAGAGAGAGGATAACATCTTGTGATTTACAGCATGCCAGCCTCTCATGCCTCAGGCTGCATTTGCTTTTTTAACAATGAGTTTGCGCTGTTAATTCAACATCATCATAGGTGCCGCAATGGATACAACGGTAAATGGACAGAATGCAGAATTGTTCATGACAAAAGTGGAGGCTTGAATAAATTGATTCTGGCTTTTGGTGAGTGAATGTGACAATGTGGTTTTTAAAAAATGACTCAACTGTCAGCTGGAGGAACATATTCATTGTGCTCGTTCACACTCCGAATGATAAACATGGATTGGATGGATTTCTTTTTGACAGTACACATCAATGTGACAGCTCACTGGGTCCTGTCCAGGCATATCCAATGGCTTATATGGCACAAGGGAAGGAAACGGGGGCCAAAGAGTGCATTTCCTTGTTGCTTCTTCCGATACAGGGTAAACTGCTCACCGTTTGATTTTCACAATTAAAATATTCTAACACAGCCTTACAACACCTCAAACCTAGTTTGCATTTGTACACTTAAATTTCCAGTTGTAAGGTTTAAAAGCAGTCTTTAGGTATTCCAAACCCTGCGCTTTAAAGCAGGTATGTAATCTCAGCTGAGGACTAGCCACCAAGTGCGAAACTTACAATTACGGGACAATGGTAGCTGCTCAAATATAGAAATAACACTGTGAAAGAAATTACATGTGGACACAAAATGAGCTAATTATCTAAGATGGACAGCAGCAGATACATATTTAAAGTTTAAATGAATATAAAGTTACATTTATAACTTGTTATAAAACACCGGCTAACGTTAGCCTCCATTACATACTGGTCATACCAAACCAAATAAGGCAAAGGCAACAAAACCACCGAGCGTGGTAACATGAGCAAGGATTCATATTATTACTCAGGAATTCTACTTTTCATTCGTAACTCAGTGGCATTGCCCCATGTTCTAATACTCTGGAGACAAAATTCTTTGTTATAATACACCCCGTACAAAGTGGCAAGAAACTCTCCTACTGAACTGAAATGGGAATATAAAAAGACAACAAATGCGCAGAGGTCCAGAGCAAAGAAAACAAAATGGCTAACGGTTAATATTTGCACTCCAAATGCAACACAGTGCAACCCAAAGTAGTAAAAGCTATTTGTTTTATTGTGAAAAATAAAAGCAAAAAAAAAAAAAAAAAAAAAAAAAAAAAAACGCCCACAGCAACCGGCACAGCCGTGTACAGACATTGAATTACTCAACTGACTTTACAGTAATTCAAGAGGTGGGATGTGTCCCTTTGAAAGGCCCAGGAATGATAAACAACGTCTGAACGGTCAGTTTAAAGTCCCACAGGGATGATAAGGGCTCTCAGAATTGGCTGATAACGGGCTTAATGTTAAAATCTCCCTTGGAATAAAAAAAAAAAAAAATGTGGATTCATGCGTTTGATACCGGCAAGAAAGCATTGTGGGAAAAACTATTCCAAGGGATCAGACAGAAGCTCTTGAAGTCTGCTTCACAGGAAATCTCTTTATCAGCCTTATAATACTCAATTAAACAGTATGACTCGGCAGAAAAACACGACCCAGAGACAGAAAATAAGGAACCGGTGGTGAGAAAGAACTTGGGGGAATCTGATGGAAAGAAATAGTGTGTTACAAAACCCTTAGCACATAAATGGAAGAACCATATGTTCCTATAACTCCCACAAAGCTGCACTTCTCTAAGCATTTTTAATTCAATATAAAATAATTTTATGATAGAAAATAAGCGACTGCTAGCATTTTCCATTTCTGTACGTCGTGCAGCACGTGAAGCCATGAAGTGCTGATTGTGCGGTTCCTGTTGACTTTTCGTGACCAGGAGGGGGTCTGAGGGGTGGAGCTATAAGTCCACATGCTGAACCCATTATGGTACTGGCACTACACCCCCCCCCCCCCCAACTAAAACATACATGAGACTAAACTAAGAAGGCCCCCTCCCTGTAGCTACTTCTCCTCTGAGGAGCGAAATAACATCTTGAGTGGTGGATCAAACTCACTTGATTTAAGCACATAGTAAAGGCTTTTGTCTCGAGTTTTCAAAGTCATCCGATGCCACAGTTAATCCATTTCAACTGCTGAGGGCCCAAACGTCAAGCAAGCTGAATGACAGAGAGCTCAAGCAAGAGTTGAGTGTCTTTTTATTTTGATTTCTGTTAAATTCACTCCTACAGTAACCTCTATTAATTGAGGGAGGGATAAGGATTTAAAAAAAAAAAGCTTTGACTGACACTGAGAAAATTGTCCTGAAGACTTCCAGACTGACTGAAAGACAGAATAAAACACAAATGTGAAGTGCCATATGCCAAGTTTTAAACCTTACACCGAATGCCTCATAAAAGGGAAAATAGTCTGTGCCTCTTCTGAATATTGTCCCAAGTACAGAGCTACTGGTTTCTGAAAAAAAAAAAGAGAGAAAGAAAAAACTTGGACTAAAGGTCTCTTTGTGAGTTTGAGAATGCCTTTCTGCATTACTGCATACCTCAAGGCCTCATATATTCCAGATGTGCTGAATTGGCCTGGACCGACCCCCACCCCCACCCCCGCCCCCGCCACCATCAGACACACACACACATCACTCTAACTCTTCGGCCCCACTCCTTCCACAGCCATCGCTTCACAGAAGCCCCGAAAATACAGGCAATATCCCCAAACCATTAAAGACCCCAAATGACTAGGCAGGGAGTTATAATAGCTGGAGTTTGAGCCAGCGTACTATATACTCAACACATCCTGACTCCCATCTTTCCAACCAAAACTCATTTTAATCATAAGGATAAAAACCACAAGAGAGAGAACAGCTCTCTGAAAGGTACCAGCGCCGTCTCAGACGCTGTCTTGTCTGAGGGGTAATTCATCATCCTCTCTTATTTTTAATGACACAGCTTGCTGACTGCTGTTGGGGGCTTGTGATATACTATCTGCCATGTTAACAAGCTACTAGCATGACAAAGGAGAGTGATTTCCCCCGAGGCGGTGAGGCATGTGGTGACACGAGAAAGCCTCTGTTAAAATCATTAAAGCAATCTCACCGGCAGACCCTCGCACATTTAAATACCATTTTCACCTGCATGGGCTAAATTTCCAGGTCTCCCCCATCTCATAAGTCATCAGAGCCGTACAGCTTAATGTCGCAGTTTAGATTTGTGATTAACTTTTAAATCCGTGACAGTCTGACTTAATGCCTCTGCGGCTCTGCGGTCTTGCAGCAGCATCTTGGGATGTCTTGTCGGTCTTTTCCGTGTCACTGCCATCTACTGAGAGTTGGCAGCATAGGCACCAATTAAAATACACTGGAAAGCCTGTAAATGTTTGCTAGCACATCATGCAATTATGGTTTGTTTAAGTATCACTCAGCGTGAAGTAAGATGGGCGGTGGGCAAGTCATACCACTATGGTATTTGCTTTAATGAGCTTTTGACTCAAGGGGAGCTCTTTGCAGTTTGTCCTCAGCTGCAGCATTTCTTCTAAAGCATCAGAGGACTTTCATCAATGGATGATGATGGTTCAAAATGGGGTTGGACATCAATATAGTTAATGTCTACACAGGATATAATACTTGACACTAATAGCCAACTATTCTTTTTCAGTTTTGGATTAAGATTTTTATAAAGCCATTTAAAAAAAAGCCATTTCTATTACAGCTGTGGCTCTAAGTATTCAGAGGGCTGAACAATAAACTGACGTCAAAACCGCAAATTTAACCAAGTTGCAGGCATCATAACAGACACCCAACTTTTGACACACACACATTTATCCTGAATGAAGCCACAGCACAGTATGGATCCATCTGTGCCTTCACAGTCAAAGGAAAAAATAAAAGTTAATGTGACCCACATATGTCTTTGAAAGTAGAAAAAAATACTCCAGATTTTTGGTTTTTTTCTTCTTTCCATCAACGCCTCTTCTTGGACCCCGTGGGAGCCCAGATAATGTGGAAAGATGGTCATCCTTCAGGCCGCAATATGAATTTCAGTCCCAGAATTCCACAGTATTAAGTGTATATGTCTGTATATATATAAATGTCCATTACACTGTGAGTCTGTATGGACTGTCACAAAGACAATTCGCAGCTTCTCAGGCCAAATAAGAAATATCTTGTTCCAATTTTAATGGCTTTTGTAAATATGAATGCATTATTGGGCTCTTACTCCACTGGCATGTGGTTAAAAAAAGGAAAAGAAAAAGTATCCACTACTAATCACACCTTTCCAGAAAGACTGCCAAGTGATGAAGTGAGATGCAAACAAACTAAGGATAGTTTCCAGTGAGGTGAAAACCACACAGTCATTTTAACCAGCCGCTTCATTTCATAATTTTTTTCACCACCACAAAGCCTCTCTCTCCTGGAGGACAGACCTCACCTACCCAGGGGAATCTGAGTCAGTCGGCCAAAAATAATAAATATGTATTTTATATTACAATAAATCATTGGTAAATTTGGACACATTGCAAATCTTTAGGCGAATTGTAAAGTTTGAAGTTTCCCAACAAAAATGTAAACACAACTGGGGCAACAACGAAAGCTACTCAAAAAAGTTACAGGCAAGTTTGCAGTCACGTGACCTGGAGCCAATTAATATTACTATAAAAACAGGGAAGGGGTCCGCAATGGTGCGTTCAATTACCTCACGATAATTGGAATAAAAGTTGCCAGCTGGGGCTCTTCAGTTCACTGACACCTATGGGATGGGGGGGGGGGGGGGGGGGGGGGGCAGCCCCTCGGGATGGGATGGCACTGAGCTTTTCTTACCTGCTCTGACACTGGCAGCTTGTAGTAAAGTTAATGTAACCAAAGCGGTTAGCGTTGAGTCCCATAGCCACCTTTTCGTTTTCCACCTGGTGCTCCACCTTTGCATCTCCATGATGAGCGCCCGCAGCTGCAGCTACACAAACCGGGCGACTTTGTGATTCAAAAAATACTACTAATAATAATAATAATAAAAAAAAAAACGGTCCCTTCCACAGTCCACAAAAGGAAAGAAATAAAAAAAAAAAAAAAAGAAGAAGTGTGCTTATACTACAACGCCATGTGTGAAGCTGTAAAAGATGCCAATCGCACAGCCAGACTGGGGCCCTTCAGCTCGCTCCCCCCTCAAGCCCGGCTCCTCTCAGACTGAAGGTGAAAGGAGCTCATGAGGAGGAGAGGAAAAAAAAAAAAAAAAAGCGCAAACCCAACCACTGCGCTGCGCACCGACAGGAGGCTGCAAAGATACTGACACTGGAAAATCCTCCGTTCATCAAATCAGCAGCCGGGAAAGTTGTCTGAGGACCCGCCTCCCCCCTCCCTCCCCCCTCCCCCCTCCTCCCCCTCCCCCCTCCTCGCTTTGGAAGAGGCATCAAGCGGAGCATCACTTCATCCCACAGCAGCCTAATTACAGGACACCGTGTAGTTTCCCCAAATACATAACCAGAGACACCCTCAAACGCCTTTAAAAAAAAAAAAAAGCATTAAATATTTATATCGGAACAAGACAATAGATAAAAAGGGAATTTCACTGTTTACTAAACTTTCCCACAAAGAGAACAGAGCAGGAGGAATACGGGGGAGAGAGGGCTCAAACCAAAATGCAACACGCTAAATGAAAATTAAGCAGTCGGGTGGAGCTGTTATTTTAGAAGTTTCCTGAAAGCCTAAGAATGAGAAGATTGAGCCTACATGGCCCGATGGCTAATATAAAAGTTTCAGTGGCCAAAAGGAAATGTTTTCCAGATTCTGGGAGTTTCCTCAAGTCCTTTTTTTTTTTTTTTTTTTTTTTTTTCTTTCTTCATCTTCTTTTGGATAGCAGGGCTCCTGAGGCCTGAAAATAATTAATGGCTTGACATGACTGGAACAAATGATTGAAAGCACAGGTGGTAGCTATAGAGTCTAACCCTAACCCTTGGTTTGGTTTTCCATGTGCGCCGATGAAAGGCGGACTTCACATTGTGACGGCAGCCATTGTCAAACAACACCAAACGACCCGTTGGAACATTTGTCCACGGTCACGGTGTTTTATCGTAAGGTAGAGACCAGCAGCTGGATTAGTAACTGCTACTCAGCAGGCTGAAATAAAGCTTCAGCGCAACACTGTGCAGTTGAGGCTAATTAAATAATACATCGGATCATGTTATAATGATGTAAAAGTCATATTGAATACTGTTCAAGTATTTTAAAAAATGCAAATCAGTGGCTACGTGTCTGGACCTCCTTTCCAGGTGGTTGTGTGTACAGCTGGGGGTTTGATTAGTTGTTTTCGACTGCAGGGTGTACAGGCCCAGTGGTCTGACTCATCATTAAACATTTATTCACTCTGGCACACTTGCTGAGAATCCGTACATTTAAACAAATTCACATCTGGTGCCAGATTTCAAAACCGCGGTTTTCTGTCGGCCACCTTTTGCTCATGAGCACTTTGGCAGCAGCTGTGGTGAGCTGACAGATCTCTGTGAACTCGGGCACTGCTTGAGTGTCAGCGGCTATGCTAATGGCTCTGAGACACTGCACAGCAACAATGCTAAAATGCAGCCAAGACTCATGTGAATGTCATTAGTTTTGCGTGGTTATGAACTAAAGCGCTGAAAAAAAAAAAAAAAAAAAGAAATTAAATAAAAATTCGACTGTTGCTCGATGGAAATTCAGGACATCGCTGGCAGTTTATCCTTTGAGGTTCATTAATATCTGTGCCAAAGTTTCATGGCAACCGAACCAATCGCTGTTTAGACATTTCACACAAATGTTAACCTCATGGTGGCACCAAGGGGAAAAGTTGGGGACAACCGGAGCCATTTGGTCGAAGTTAAGATATTTCACCGGCTAAAAGACAAATTCAACCTGTTGGTGGTGTGACAGAAAAACTCAGGGAAGTCATTAAGCTTCATCCTCCGGGGCTGAAATTTCATGGCAGAACACTAAATAATCTTGGAGTTCCGCCAGTCCACTAAAGTGGAGAAATGACTGAGGGAGTGAGGCTAAAATACTGAGACAGACACAAAAAGAGAGTAATAATGGGTGGAAAATTGGCTGCTAATCTTTAAAAGAAAAAAAAAAAGTTAATTGTGCTCTTTAACCATGCTTAAAGACAAAACATGAGCAACCGGGATGACTCAAATGTTAACTGGGGTGGAATCAGTCCTGCAGCTAATTTTGTGATACTGTGTGTTATTCTCATGATTTATCTGTGACCTGGTTTAACGGCTCTCTGAATACTCGGCAGGAGAAAAAAAACTGCCTGGCTGTGCATATTGTAAGTTGGTAGACTTTTTCTTTCTTCCCCCGCCTTGTTCAATTGTTTGGCAGAAAATGGCAGACCCTCTTGTCCATGTTGCTTTCTGGGATCGTGGCCCAAAATGTTTGGTTCAATTCGACAAGCCCTGCTGAAGTGGTAGAGATGAAAACTGAAGTGGAGGCTTGGACGGCTGACAAAATGTACTGACAGCCGTCCAACTGCTCCTTATAGATTCTTGTTTCACGGACAGTCTACAATTTTCAGGAAGACTTGTCTCCTGAGCTGTCTTCTTTGTAGTTGGAAGCATATGATTATGACTGATGCATTTACTGCCAAATGTGCACCAAGATGACATTGTATAATTATTCTATAATAAGTATCTACTCTATGTATGCTTCAGCCCAATGCAGCTATAAAAACAAGAATGTCTTATAAACCCCGTCGCTTTATTTTTCTAGTGGGGGCAGCTTTTAATCTGAATTCTTTCAAGTCTCAGAACAAAATTCTTCTTGCAGCTTTCAACAAACAGCAGACTACTACACTCCGCCGGAGATTTATAGGCCTTTGCTTTTTCAGTGTTGTACCTCGGCGCCTGTTCCAGGACCTCATCTAAAGAACTGTTATTGTTTGTGATGCATGTGATACATGGTGCAGTGTCCAGGAAACCTCTTAACCGAAGGCACAGCAGTATTTCATCATAACTCTTATCAATGTGGGAAAGCACCCTTTTTCACTTTGCTTCAGTGAAATTTAGGGGGGGCTCAAAGCTGCTTCGGTGTGGTGAGAGTGGCCTTGACTCCAGGTCTTCTGGTCCACTCAATATGCCTCACGTGCTTTAATAAGAGCAAAGTATCTACCAGCTCCACTGAACTCTTATGTTCTCTGCTAAATCACAAGTTCGACCCAACCTCAAGATCTCCTAGTTACTATGAATTATCCAGCTAAAAGGCAGCATGTGGTAGGTTGGGGGGGGGGGGGATGTACGCTAGACACAGCAGACCGCATAACCACTGAGTGGAATGTATGTTTGTCTGGGCATGCTTATTATAAGTGCATGTGGTGCCCAGACAGCCTCACCTAGTGGGTGATTGTTAAGATCTGGAAAGGTGTGCTTTCACTTTCAGAGTTTGTAAGGTCACCTGGCGCTACGGGGCAAAGTCATCCCTTAGCGTTCAACACAGCTGAGCAGAGAGGAGAGCGACTTCATTATTCCAGAATTACAACAACAACTAGACAAACGTCTGAACGAGCCATGCAATACCTCACAATGCGCTGTTGTCTGCTTTGACAAGTCAAACACACATGAAGTGTCCTGATTTGCATACCACAATACTCATGCTTGCTATAATGAGTGTGTAAGTAAATTTATTTTAAGCATGGCAGCATGTGGCGTGTGGATTTTGGGCTATAAACAGTCAAAAGGTTATCATCCTCAACAATGTCAGTGGAGCAGAAGGGGGATGGACCACCAATTGTTGTCAGACTGGCAAAAATGGCAACAAGTAATCAACAAGGGCACACAAAGGAAGTAAAATGCAGGTTATTGAAAGCCAAATTAACAGGTTGGGGAAAATTGTCAGTCAAGAATACACAAAGGTAGCATTCAGTTTGAGACTTAACAGACACTGCAATCTAAAAAATTATCTGAAAAACCAACTTACACAACATAAGCCTTAAGTTGTCTTAACAGCATATTACCATGGGGTGATAAAAGGCTGAATATTGGGAAGGGCAGTTCAGTTTGGAGACTTTTCACACAAAGCCACAAACATCAATATCGTGGCAACGCTGAGCAGAAACTTCACAAGTTATTAGGATTCTTCTTCTTGGAAACAAAGATCTGCGGCAAATTTCATGGCTATTCATGCAAGAGTTCAAATTTCAGCCAGTAATTACCCCATTACCATCCCCACAGCTAGTATGGCTCAATAAATCAACATTTTCAAAACTAATTTACTGAATAATCTCTATAGGCTCTGAACGAAGGTGCGAGTTCCTCAGAGCGTGGCTACGGTAGTTACCAGCGTAGAGATTAGATATCGCTGTGCTCCGGCTCTGACTGTAACAGGGAAGTGACAGAGATGAAAAGAGGCCATCCTATTTTCATGTTTCTTGTCAAGCCGTTTTGATGAATGCCTTTCCTCTCAGCAGTGAACAGTGTTACGGCCAGTTAAGTGGAGAGGTCTGTTATAATCTAAACATGCCCAAAGCATCTCATATTTCATGAGCCAAAGTCTCCCTGAGCCCTCTTTCCAGCCGTCAGCAGTAAAAACTGATAGCAGAGAGGGACTGGCTGACACTGAATGTGGGGGGGCTGACAAACAGCCAGGCACAGACAAAACTCACTTAGTTATGTCCTGTTATCATACTTGGAAGGGGGGAGGAGGAGGAGGAAGAGGAGCGGGGGGGGGGACATTAAGAATGCCAAACAATGCAGCTTACTGAAGAACCACTGACTTCGGGCTTTCAGCTTTAAAGCAGATTGACAATTAGGAGACATGAAGTCAAAGAGTGGCTGCAGAGAAGGAGCAGCTGATGAGAGATGACGAGAAATTACTGTCAAAAGGGATGAGGGGGGGGCCCGAAGGGAAAGCAGAGGCCTTGGCAGAGGAAGGCACATGGCTTGTGCAGTGAAGATGCCTGAACTCGTGAACCTTATTGGATTTGGAGCACTTCGAGAGTTGCTGTTTTCACAGGCCAAGAGTGTTTTTCATTACTCTTGTTTGTTGCGGACATGCATAAATCTCCGTGTCATCTTTGATGCTTTGCATAAAAATTGTTTATATTGAGAATTCGGTTTCAATCTGACATTTATACAATAGCAGTTGTTTCGCATGAGAAATTCTCACACACTCTCGGTATTGTGTGTGCTGAAGAAGATCAATCTTTAGGACGGGATCTGGGAATTAGGCTACATTTAAGGAGGTAAACAGTAAATCAGCGCCTTTAAGTCATCACATGTGGGTGTAACTCAATGCAGCACAAAGTCGGATTTACTGATGTGCATTCCTTACACAATTAAGTCACTACACAACATAAATAAAAACTAACTGGAACGTTTTGTTGAGCTCTCCCGTCTCAGTTTTGATAATCAATCTACCAACTCCAATGGATTCGGCCTTTCACCTTTAACGAATCGACCGCAGGCCCGCTGCTGACACCACAGGTCACGCAGACAGCAACTTCCCAGCTAGCAGATCAAGCAACCAGATCAAGTTGGCCGACGCTTAGCAAGTTAGAAACGCAACTATTTCTCCGAGGAGTTGATGCAGACCAACAAAAAGGGATTGTTGGTGGTCAGAAACACAACTCCGCTTGGATGAAGAAGGTGTTCCTTGTCAAGTTTGAGTAGGCACTTTTGGCTTCCTCTCCTCTGAGGGCTCTACAAATGTGGCTTGTAATCAGCATCGTTCTGTGCAAAAAAAAAAAAAAAAATCCCATCTGCAGTTCAGCCAAAGCCAACGCAGCGATTAGACGGTGACAGTCTCAGCCAAATCAAGCAGATATTTTCTAAAGTAACAATCCTTCTAGTCCATAATTCCCTCTGTGTGCTGATATCCATTCACTGCGGCTCAGCAGTGCCAGGAGGCGTCTAGCTTCTATGTAGAAGTATGCGAATGTAAAACAGAAACTCTTTTAAGAGTTTTCTTGCAAGTTTACACTCTCAGTTTCTCGCTAAAATGCAGTGAAGACACGAATCCCTGCAGCAAAACAAACATTAATGCACTTCCTTCCTCATTAAACATTTGCGAGTCTGTTTTCAGTACATCTCGACACTTGCTGAGTTCTCCCCCATGTTCTCCTCTGCCTTTCCTGTCACATTGCTTAGAGTTTTTGGTGTATTAGCACCAAGTTAGGGGGGATAACAGCACAAACTGCAGCAGCACTGTGCATCTCCTCCCCGGGACAGTGCGTCTAAATACTGATAATAGCCACGGCAGCTTTCCGATAAACTTTCCTCTAAGGTTCCTTAAGTTTGGCAAAGATTTTTGACACAGAGAAACAGTTTTTTTCTACAGCTTCCACTGTTTTGGTTTGTTTTTTTCTTCCACTGATATGTTGGATATGTTGTTGAAGATAGGACTGCTGCCTAACTTTTTATTGTAACAGGTATATTTCTCCTGACATCTTAATGAGTGGGTAGGCAAGCAGGGGTTTCCAGTCGTAAACACAGTCACCCAGGAGACTCCCTTTCCAACCAGCCATCACCCTTTTAAGATAACAGTTCCATCCAAATATATATTGGCATATTTATTGAGTCCAGCTGTGTGCTGAACGGCATCTTGGTATTAAACTAATTTCAGCTTGTGTTTAGCAGCTCTTGAAGCTGTTTGGATGAGCTGTTCAAGGCTACTCTAACATTACTGGACTCAGTACTGGGAATAAAACAGTAAGAATTTGAGTTCCAGGTGTCTTCCCAAAACCTGCCTTGGCTTGTTACACGTTTTCTCATGAAAGGATAGCCATGCTTTTTATTATGCATATAAATAAGTGGAAAGTATGATGCGAACAATTCAGACCCAGAACAAACGCTAATAAATCAACTTCTGACCATCGATTGAACTGGCACAGTGTGACAGCTGGACGCAGCGAATGAACATGAACATGTGGTTTACTTTGCTCCGAATATAGAGAAACTTAATAGGGCGAAAAAGTAAGACCATGATTGACACTGTATGAAAAAAGAATTAGAAAAACCTCTGAGCTCAATCATGTACTTACTGCTGGAACTGAAAACCAAACTACTTTAATGCACTTTCATTTTATGGTTGACAATGACAGAGTGTCGACCGACCAACAACTGCATCCAAAATTGAAAAACACAAATCTACTGGATGGATTCCCACTCGCAGTCCGCAGAACATGAACCGTACCGGCTTTGGTGATCCACTGAATTTTCGTTGATGCCACCAGCAAGTAAAGGACCCTCGACTTTTACCACGAGGTTGAGAGGGTACCATGAATACTGATATAGGTGTCCCCGTTGCCAAAAGAATTGAATTACAACTTTGTGGTTTTTAAGATTTTCAACAGAGTCACCGTCCATGTAGAGCAACTGTCTGTTGAAAAGCTGAATGAAAAAGAAACAAAAAAACATTAGAAAACAGTGTGAGGTAAATCTTTCATGTATCAGGAATTCAAATCATGACTTTGCTTCCAAATTACTCATCCTGGATACATGTTTTTCTGCTTAGTCACATCTCTTTCCACACTCACTATGGAAGGGAAAAAGATCAAATAGCTGAAATTACACTGGCACTTCGTAACAATCCTGGCTCAAATTCGTTCCACTCATCTTACTGTTTCTGTTGACTGCTGTTCTCCGTATCTCATCTTCTTTGTCTGACACGGATAAGGCTGATGAAAAATAAAGTGCGCTGGCGGAGATTATAAAATGTAGTATACCGTAGTCAAGGCCAAAAGAGCTCGATGTGTTGCAATGGAAGAGAGTTGGGCCAGCAGACAATGTCACTCTACGTCAAAGCAATAATAACAATAAAAAAAAAAAAAATTGGTTAAAATACAAACCATATTGACTTAATTTCTTGATTAGGCCTGTGTGTGCTTCCACAGAGGACCAAAGAGAGAACTGTGGCTGCAGATATGGAAAAACAGATGAAATAGTTTACTGAGCACTGCGCTTATATCACTCACAACACTGAGAATATGAATGGGCCATTTTGTTCCACTTGCAGCGAGTCTGACTACGTCTTCCACTGATGGCACTGCAACAATGCAACGCTTGAATAAAACCATAAAATCCGGCTGATGAGTAATTTTGGAAGACATCCTACATGGAACCGCTTCATCTTTGTGGCCAAGAGCTATATATTCCCACCGGCCTAACTTTTAAAGTGGAAAAGGTAAAGAGCTGTATCAGCAGTACAGTAGCTCGCTGCTTTTCCACGTTCATCACCTCCCACATTGTATGAATTGGGCGGTTTCCAGCGAGCTGATTTGGGGTTACAGTAACCAGCGTCTGGACGGAGCGTTGTTTCCATGTTGCTGTAAGCTGCGGTGCCTATGCGTCCGCCCACAAGCTTCTGCAGCAAGCCGATCAAGAGCCATCATTCTTTAAGAAAGTAGAAAACCATACCAGTTTTACATCATCATTTTGTTCCGGTCTACTGCCTTCCTTTGGGTCATCGGGGCACCAGGCTCACACCGGGATCTACTCATAACACCTTTAACAGCAGTGATAAATGAGCTGTCGGCGTCACCTTCATGATCAGTAACTGATCGTTTTGTCTGATCAGGTCAGCTGAATCGAGCCGGAAAACACAACACATACCAGCACTTTTAAAACCGACAAATGCATCTTTACACACTCCTGCATAAGAGCAGCATGCAAACACAATCTTCAGCCCAAGATTCTGCGTTGATACTCAACTTAAAATGTATGGATTTCTAAACTGCTATTATTTGTAGCTTTGTAATCATATTTCATGTTTAGGAATCAGTTCTCACTGGGGGCTGAAACTTGAGCCAAGACTGTTTTGTTTTTTTCCCCCTTTTATAACAAACAGGCACCACAAAAATATATCTGGATCACTGTGATACTGAAGAAAACTTAAAAAGGTGATCATTCTTAGGCAGCTCTGGGGTGCTTTTTTTTCCCCACTTTGCGCGTGTGCAGAATTTATGGTTGGAAAATACAAACCACATTTAACAAAAAAAACCCAAAACACACACACATATATATATATATATACACACAACTTGGTAATTATGGTTATGACTTATTGGAGCTGTTCGTCTCATCCATAATCTGCTTCACTGCGTTTATTGTTTCTACGACAGCTTTCACCTGCGCCTTTTATTTCACTTTCTGCATCAAGCAATGTATAAATGGAATAATAAATATATAAATGTATAAATGTATAAACCCCCCCGCCGGCTCCAGCTCCTGAGGAAGCGTGCTCTTTAGGTGTCAGTCCAAACACTCACTGTGTCATAAAGCTAGTTGTAATCAGTTAGTCATGCTAAAACGCTTTTTGAGCTGAGAGTTTCTGAATTGGGTGATAATTTTCTTTGGGTTAGTCAGCCATCCACCGCCAATATAAAATATAATGGCATCATGTACTCATGTCTGCATCTCAAGCCATTTGAGCTGTTTTAGTTCCTAAATTCTGCTCTTAATAAAAGAAGTTGGCACCACCCAGAAACCCCCTCCCTTTTTTTTATTCTCCTCCTCGGCCCAGCAGTTGGCTGTTAAGCAACACCAAATCTTGGCTTTCAGGAAGGGAAGCTGTTGGTAGACTATAATAACATAAAAGAACATTTTTGAGTGACGTTGATCTATTGCCTTCTCCAGCGGTGGCACTTAGGCAGCACTTCTTTCTGACACAGAGGTGGCAGAACAGCTGGGTTTACATTTTCAGTGTAACTGTCTCTTGGTCATAACAATTCTGTGAAAAGTGATGCTGCGCTTAAGAGCCTCCTAGTTTCTCCAGATCAGTTCAGCCCTGACTGCTGAAATATCTAGTCAGTATGATTATGGTGGATTGGGGGGAGGGGTGGGAGCGCATGTGTGTATTTTTGTGCGCGCGCTCATGCACGTGCATGCTTGTTGCCCTTGCACCCGCCTACAAGCCGATAGGGAGAGCAGCATGTCTGGAATCATTTAAAGAGTGAGAACACATTCCCGCATGTGGAATCATTCCTCCCAATAGGAGTGTCATTGTTTCCAAAGAAAGCTTTGCTTTCACCATGATTCAGGTAACATTTTTTCCTATATGTTTCATTTTTCCTCTCAGCTATAGAGGTCTCTGCAAAAATATGAGATCCAGGGTGAAGTTGGGGCTGTTGTGATCGGCGGGCAGACTGTAGAAGATAAATATAATGTTATGGATTTGTTAGTTGCAGTTCGATATTTGCTGATACTTTCTGTGAAGAGCATACTGAAGCAGGGAACAGAGCAGCCGCGCTGTGATAAAGCAACAGAGCAACCTCAGATTCTTCGGGGATTCTTAAAGAATGAGAAACACTGAAACCAAAAGCTTGTTAGTCAATTTCTCTGTTATGACACTCAGAGTCAAAAGCACTGTGGTTCCTAATGAGGGCGAAAATGTTTCAAAATTAGACCAGAAATACTCAATTAATTCATTTTAATTGACTTAATTTCTGGAAACTGCTGATTGAATTAAATATTTTTTGTTGCTGACTATCTGCAAACGAGGATTTACAGCAGCACAATAGTGTGTGTGTGTGTGTGTGTGTGTGTGTGTGTGAGAGAGAGAGAGAGAAGGGGGATGACTTGAAGTAAACCACAGTGCACAGGTTCAATATAATTACAAGTTGTGCGACTGTGACGCTCACTAATATTTTTAATGGTTTTCAAAAGGCAGCTGGCACAGAGACAGAAGAAAAATATTTCTTTTTTCATCAGATTTGTTCTGATAAAAGGTCCAACCTTTGAGACATGCCAATTTCATTAAGAGTAACTAGTGTCATCAAGCAAAACTGCATATTTACCATGAATATGTTTTACATTGTGTCTGATAGTGTCCAATAACGTGCTGAAATCATAATTAAAATTATTTACTACGAAGAATGCGTCTTCATGAAAACTCCAGAAAAGAAAGACATATGATATATGATAAATATAATATGATTCAATAACATTTAAAGTTATTCTTTCAGCTGTTGCAGTTACGGCACTTCAACCTTTCGAATAACTGTCTAAATTACTCCCTAAAATTCAAGACCAATTTAGTTTGCCTTTACAACACCAATACAACGCACACTGGCTGTGAAAATCCCACGATGGCCTGTCTTAACTTTTTATTTTAAAACCCGAACTTCATTTAAAAAAAAAACAAAACACAACAACCCCGAAATACTTTCCATTCAAGCTCAAAGCTACTTTGAAGCCTGACAGCTCGATCCATCCCTTCTCAGAGTGGCAGTCACGATCCAGTGACTCATACCAGTCCAATGTATGGCGGCCAGCCACAGAGTTGCCTGTGGTGAGGTCCACTGCACAGGCAGCACTGGAATAGAAGTTTATTACTGGCCACCAAGTCAAGCCCTGCTTACCAAATTGATACCTTGGAACAAATATAACACAGAAAATCACATACATGTATAAACTGTGAAGCAAACACACACCCATGCACGACTAGACTCCTGGACAGCAACGATGCACGCGCACACACACACACACACACACACACACAGATTCATAGACACGACTATCAAGGCTATACTTTTAAAGTTCCTGTTTAGGAGTAAGTGGGTGAGAAATGTGGGCACGTTTTTCAGTCTCTAAGAAAAGTTACAAAAGTTCACGCCTAAAATAAGATTTGAGACTGAAGGTTTCTCTCAAAGGATCGAGAGAGAAGTAAGGAAAAGGTCCTTTTATAAACAAAACAAAGGAGTCGGTATGAAAGCAACCTTAAATTTATATTTAATGTATGACATCATTCATTCTGGAGGGAAGAATCATCCATTTTGCAGGATTCCAGGATTTCATAGAAAGCTCTCACTCCTTTGAAAAATGTGACAAGCGGGCCCCGTCAGCTGGCGATCATCGCTCAGTATGATTCAAGGCGAGGTGTCACATCAGCTTCGTTACAGAAGCCGCTGTTCCACACATGTTCCAGTGTCGAGCGGTTCTGTCAGACAAGCTGCAGATATGTGCCACACACACAGTTAATAACCGGCCGGGTTTAGGTTGGAGCTCCAGACGTTTGGCCAAAGTCTCGTCACACTCAATAAGGAACAAATACGAGTGGCTGACTTGTATTTATCACACCACGATTGACCAACAAGAAACGAGGCGTTTAAGATGGAATCCCATTGGTGATGAAGGATCTGAATATAAGAATGTTCAATAAAGTTCTGTTTTGTTTTTTCTGGCCTGACCAGCACCACAAGCAGGTGATTGACTGAGCTGCAGAAGGCCTCCGGATGGACTGACTGACCTAACGGCTATACATTAGCCCGTAGGTAGCCATGTTTTCAATTGGTCTGACAAATGTTTCTTCTTCTTTAGCCGGCTAACTAACTGTCAGCATCGCCGAGGGTCACATCACAGCACGGACTGAGGAGGTCGTGGCCGAACGGAGGTGTTGACACGACACGCTCGTAGTCTGGTGCTGGTGCTTACAGATCATTCATTCATCTTCTGCTGCTGCAGAGACCAACAACCACTCTCACTCAGGCCTACGTGCAATTTAACTTAAACATGTATGTCTCTGTGGTGGGAGGAAACATGCAAACAGCATGCACAGAAAGGCTGCAGGCCGGGAACTGAACCCACAACCTTCTTGTTGTGGGGCAATAACAACAGCACTAACCACTATGCCACCGTGCTGCTCATTTAAGGAAAATATAAATCTGTGGCAGGTCTGCATGTCATGTGAGATGCTGTGGCAGAGGTGTAAAGTATAAAATAATGCAACAAAGAGCATTAAAATTTTACTAATGTGCAAAAGCTGTGGAATAAGTTTCCCTTTGGGAATGTTTGTGAAAAACACAAAACTGGTGTTTGGCAAATAAATCTTTTGAGTGATGTTTTACCGTCTAAGTGATAACAGAAAGATAGAGATGTCACATTACAACAGAAATGTTGGGTTTTCTCTTTTAATTTTTTGTATTCCCTTCGTCAGCACGTTGCAGATTTTATCCCAGTGAAGCGAAATGAAAATGAAACTGAAATTGAAACTCAGAGTGAAGAAAGGAGGAATCTCAGGCAGAGGCTCTTTCCTTGACAAGTTTGAAGAGTCAATAAACTCAGCGTCCCCGTTCGGGCTGCACTGATGGAGTCACTGGGAACAAAATGACCAGCTTGTGCTTTTTCCTGCTCAACAAAACCAGCTTCATTTGGTATTAAGGAGTTTTCTAATTGCCACTTTGTTTCCTCAGCCACCTGGCTCTCTCTCAACAAATCCTTAGGGAGACCCCTGCTGTTGGAAACATCCAAGTGCATTCAAAATGCCTACTCGATTTTTCTTTTCTTTTTTTTTTTTTTAACAATGTGCGATGGCCCTCTGTGGTGGTGGTTTGTTTTGGGATGAGCAGATAATAGAGAGAAAACAGGCACCCGGGGACAGGTTGTAACAGCGTAAATCTGATTCAGCTGCAAACTCTCACAACTGGGGAAGCTCTAATTTGATTTGGCTGCAAGTGCAACTTTCCAAAATTGTGGAAGTTCTCCAAAATTAACTTCCTGAAAAATCTAGAGAGCCTCTGTGTCAACATCCATTCTCATACCCAGATGGTACCCCGGGCCAACGTTACGGCTGTGCTGTGTGAAGGTTTTTTAAAAAATACAGAAAACCATGGAGAAAGAGCAAAATAAGGGAGGGGCGCTGACTTTAGCTTTGTGACTCCACCGGGTTTTTAAATGTGTTACGTAAAATGTACATTTTCTCCATCTATGAAGGAGCAGGAGGGATTTTAACGGATTAAATGTTCACCAAATGGAGATACAAGAGTTTTCATTAGACTGAGAGGAAACGCTGTGATGTTTGGGGTCACATCGAGCGACAGGAAATTTGGGATATCAAGTATTTTTAAAATTAGTTTTCTGTGTTTGAAAACCGCTCCGCAAACAAATTAAAACAAGCTCTCGAACGCTTGATCCCCACCAGTCAGAACATAAAAGATCCTCTGACATCCAGACGGATGACAAATGAAAAGGACAAACCAACGCAGCACCAACGAAGGAAGGAAGAACAACGTGGCACCTCTGCGAAGCTCAGGGACTGTCCTCGCCATCGCCTGTTAGAGACATGAACACTGTTCCAGAAAATAGTCCCTCATGGTGTGTTGATGATGGCGATGAAAACAGGACTGTCTAACATGTCCCCTTGATATCTCCCTCGGCGCTCAGCCGGAGCTGCGAAGGCAATGTCTTATGATTCGTGTCACTTTCTGTCATTCTCTCAGAACATGGTTGCACGCTTTACATATTTCCTCTCACAGCATCGCCGACTCACTCTCAGGGAAAATGGTGTCTCACCCCCCCTTGAAGAAAGCAGGGTTAAATGTATTAGAATATGGAGCAGTGTTGAGCTCCATTACTCCACCTCCTCGTCTCCCCCTGTTTCCTCCCGCTTCCTCTCTCCGTCTCAGTTTCTCTGAGAAAGAGGGCATTGTTTCTTAATTAATACGACATGTGCTCGGAGCTCACAGGACTAAAGGAGGTGCAACGCATGAGAGACATATAGGACATCACGAGCAGTTACAAGCACTTTGACGTGAAGGTTTGGTTTTTGTGTGAAGCAGAATTTGAGTCACCTTTTGAATTGAGATCTGGGCTAAGAAGGACAAATGAGACTGATGGGCCAAATCTGACTGGAAAATAATAGAAACTGCAGAGGAAAAACTATACTTATGCGTCAGCATAGTTTCAGTCTGAACTTTTTCTGTCTCTGCTTTGTGAATGTACCTCTATGTATTTCCCTATCTTCTCCCCATTCTCTGCATAAGTGTGTGTGTCGATGCCAGTGCCTTGCACAGAGGTAGCGTTTGGCTACTGTTATGGCAGTGTATACAGAGAGGCAGCCAGCTGAAGACAGGAACTTGGACAGATCTGGCAAAACTTGGACTCCACAGTTTACAGCTTAAAACAAATAAAACTCGCAGGAGAACAAACACCGGGTGCTCAGTGCTTTATACAAAACCTCATTAGTGTGAGATCAGGTCCAGGTTTATAGCCGGCCTCTTCCCTCTCTGTGCCAACTTCTTAACCTGTGATTATTCCTCTTTAAGTATACGCCCGAGACCTACAACGCTGCATCGTTTCCTTTAAAGACTTGTTGCTATTTTTTCTTGAGGGAGAGGATAGGACTGTTTTCAGAGATGACTCCAGCGCTGTAATAGTACCTCCTGTGCCACAGACAGACATCTGTCCTGCACATTGCTGCTGTTTAGTGAGGATGTTCATCATCTGGTAAGCGTTTTGAGGTGCAGCTCGTTTGCCAATTAAAAGCTGTGCATTTCCACGTACTGAAAACATTTGCAGCGGTGTCACCTCACGTATTATCAACTCAAGTGTCCGATGAAACTACATATTTAAAAAAACAACAACAACAACACACAAACTAGAGATAAGCCGGCAGTGAGAATGACGACTGAAGTCATATTGGCAGATGTGTTTGGACCAATGTGGGGCAGCACTACAGCACACACACACACACACACACACACACACACACACACCCTACTCTCTTAGCCCTCCCTTCTTGCTCTTGAGGAGCAGAACGTTGCAAAACAAAAGATACCACAAAAGCAGCAGTGATATCATGGAAAGAGGCCGACAGTCAGTCAGGTGTGGAGGAGACTCGGAGGGATTACTGCTCTCAAAAAACTGATTTAACTTCAGCTTCATCTTATTTTCATTCTGCACCTTCTTAAATGTTACATAAAGAATTCATAAAACCAATAAAAGTGTTTCATCATAACTTCATAACTTCAACATCATAACTGCCTGCCTGCCCATTGCATTTCTTAGAAACACTGTGAGATACAAGTTGAGGAAAATCACAGAAAATGAGGCAAAGGTGGATACAAGTCTCACAGCTGAAACTCTCCACCCTTCAGTTCTCTTAGCGTAGAATGAAAGGCAACAAATGTCTGAGGAGGAAAAAACTCCAAACATTTCAGAAGCAGTCAATGCAAAGGAGCTCGGGAATTTTCCTCAGTAAAACTGTTGCTCAGCTTATGACCATGAAAGCAAAGCTCTCATTTCCTGCTGACTACTGTGAAAGAGGATCATAAAATTGACTCCATGTGTAATTTTATGGTGAGCTTTCCAGTCACAAGCAGCTCAACGGCATTCCTTCGATTAAGTTCTACGAAAATTAAGTTGAAGGCATGAAATGCAAGACATGTCATACATTTTTATTTTAATTTGGATTTCATTTTAACTTGTGGATTGCTGTTTCGTGCATGTCTTGATCTGAAATGATGATGCCATCAGGGTAAAATGTGGTTTAGTGTACAGACAAACTTATATCACAAGTCTGTGTGATAGAGTGCAGATTAAAGAGAGTTAAAATTAGTATCAGTCTCTGCTGCTCCAATTTTCCTTTTTTTTTTTTTTTTCATTTTGCCTCTCAGGACATAATGATAGTGCCGACACAGAGACTATTTAAATAATTCAGTTATTAGAAATGTCGAACTGAATCTGTTTTGATGTTGTCTGTGGAATCAGCACGGCCACTTTAATGCTAAACTGCGTTACATAAAAGAGGAGTACACCTGCTGACCATCATCCATTTGATCATGTGAACATATGACAGCGTTGTCTCTCACTTTCTCTCCAGTTAAGCCCCCCCTCCCCCAGACATCAATGCGTGGACTGTGAGTGAGGCATTTTTCTTTTTAGACTTTTTATACTGAGTTAGATATTTGAAATCTGGACTCTGCAGCTGTTTTCTTCTTCTAAGTTTACTGAACAAATAAATCAAATGATTATTGATTGGGCCATCAAATCATTTTATACCCAACTACAGTTTTCTAATCCACAATTTAAGATTGTGTCTTTTTTGAAAACAGTGTAATTGGTCAGGACTACAGTCTACATATGTTCCTCTAATGTTCCTCCTCGACAAGAACGTTAAAAGGCGTCTTTTCAGAGTGGATGAACGGTGTGTGAGGGAAATGTATGGAGAGGGAGGCCGTCTCATTCTCTGATTCAAGGTGTTTGAGTTGATCTCTGCATCTGATTTGTGTGTGCACATGTGTCTGACTGTGTGTTTGTGTGTGTATTAGTGAGCTTCAGAGTGTGAACCTCTCCTGGGGGACTTCCGCTGCTGCTGTTATTCTTTGCAGTGAGATGGAAAGCTTTTCCCAACATCTGCACAACATATCACCGTGGCAAAAAAAAAAAAAAGGAGGATACTGAGCTGAAACTTTCCATTGGAACAGTCTGTGGATTTCACTTTATAGGACTTTCCCCTCCCCTATATGGCTGCTTTTATTTGAGAAAACCTGAAAAATGTCCTATACAGACTCTCATTTGTTGAATAATTCAGAACAATAAAGGGAGAAACGCGGTGACGCGCTGCTTGTCAGAGTAAGAAATGGTTGTTAGTGCGTTTGATGGCATTGCTGGGATCATTAAACAGCCACACAACGTTAAGGCCAGTAAATTTTTGCAGTACTCAGTGACGCAACATGCCTTACATCAGACTTTTACCAGCCTGTGGACACGGTTAGTTTTCATTTGACACCTCTTCATTCAATGTAGCGTGAATTTATTTTTAGTTTTCACCACCAATGAGGGATTATAGACTTGACCGCTGAGCTCCATGTTGGAGGTAAACCTTCGTTGTGTTGTATCTGCACACCCCGTCAGTCCCGTCATACAGCATGCCGTGTGCTCTCTGTTCGCCCCCGGCTGTTAAACACGAGGTGTAGGGACTCTGATTCTTATTCTTGCCCACACTTCTCCTTTTCTTAATGGTCTTTACTCCGTCTCCTTCTCTTTTTTCACTCACTCACTGCGTTTTTCCCGATTTGCCCTGAACTACAGCAGCACCCCCCTTACTCCATCTCACGCTCTCCTGATTCCCTTCTTCTCCTCATTTGTCTTCAGCTAACACTACACACTCACTCACCTTTCATTCTTTCCTTTTCCCCCTTTTCTTCCCTCTCAACCTGCTGACCCCGTTCCTTTCCCGTATTTTCCTTTTATCTCTTTCCTTCATCCTCTCTGTCTTCAGGCATCCCCCCCTCCCACCTCCTCCTTAGTTACGACTCTTCCACTTTCCCATGACAGAACCAGGGGCGGGAATCAAATGGCCAGCTTCTCTCCCTTCACCTGGTGTCTGCGCTCGGGTTGTGAAAGGAGGCTTTGTCCCCCGAACCCTTCATCGCCTCCGGAGGTATGTCCTGTGTTGTCCATACAGGAAAGGACTTTGGTTTGACTGGAATTTTTGGGGCCCATGGGAAAACGTGAGCAAGTTCAGGCCGTAGCTTCCCCTTTGACATCCCTTCCCACAGAGCATGCTGCATCATGAGTGTAAAAACCTCCTGCTGATGACTCAAAAGAAGCTTCAATGAAGCAGTGTTCTTATTTCTAACCACAAAAGAAGCCAAAATAACAATTTCAACCTGACTTTGAGAGCCGAAACTGATAAGGGAGGGAAAAAAGCAATAATCTTATTTCTATAATTTAATAGTCAATCTCATCTGTGTTCACAGGCCATTTCATCCAACAGTAACTCTGAGATTGATGCAATAAAGAATGTGAATACAGCAGAAAAAATTGATTTCTACCTTAGATTTCCATGGCATTATTATACTGCACACAGTAGTGACGCCAGCTGTATTGATTTGGCCCTCAGTGTTCAGATGAAGATACCTTTCACCGTCCCCTTTTGTTTTGCTGCTCACAACAACTGCACACACCAGAGTACAGATCCTGCATCACAAGTCGAGATCGAAACGTGCACCGCAAAACTGGCTCTTTATTCCTTTAGTCCTTAGGTGTCAACACTCACTGCAGCCGAGATGAGTTATTAGTGAACGTTTCCACCAGAAACACGCCTGTGACCCCCCCTCCCCCCTCCCTGGGAGCAGCGACCCGGAACCAAACCCCATGAGACAGGTCAGATGTCCGTTTGACATGTTCTCAGCGGGGGGGGGCTTCAGGGGTAAGAGGCCGGCTCAGACAGTAACCAGGTGGGATGAAGCACGATGAGGCGCACCAGGCCTTGTTTACAGAAGCTTCGACACACACAAAACTACAGTGAGGGTGGCATTCACTGCCCTCTTTTATGCAAAGCACCCCCAGTGTCACAAGTACATACATTTTTATGTCGGCGTGGTCGGCACGAGCCCATATGGCTTTGCTGTGGAAATATTCAAACAGCTATTCTAAAGGGGTTTAACAACTTGTAGTTCAATTCTTCCAAATTTCTGATATATTCATACCGGATTTAAAATTTTATATTGAGAGCAAAATAATTATGCCCACTTTCCTATCTGTGTATTTTATAATACCTGCTTTAGGGAGAAATATCGTTATGGGAGATCTGGTTGACGTAAAATGATGTATGTGCTGAAGCAGTTTCTTTCAAGAACCATTGGAGGAGCTATTGTTATACAAAAGCACATCCCATCATAATCCTTTCAACATCAACACACCTCATGTGTGTGAGGTTGCTCAGCAGTTAACTTGATTCCAGATTTATATGTAAATAGGACGTCCAATACTGATAACAAGTTTTTATTTTTTCCTCTGACCTTATGAAAAGCGAATGTGGAAAAAAAAAAGGTTCACATGGAAAATTCTTCTTAAATAAAATTTGCTCAGTGATGATGATGAGCTTGCAAATTTGATGATGGCATAATCATAAAACGGGCTACTCATACCACATAAGATTTTACAGCCTATGATACACGCATGAACAATTACTGCACATGTCGTTTTTTGTTGTTTGTCAGAAAAAGTACAGTTCTTACATTTAAATTTATAATTTAGATACAAAGTAAAAAAAAAAAAGCACAATTTTTTGAGACCTCTCACAAACAAATTGATAAAATGTAAAACTCTTACAACAGAAACTAAAAAGAGTCTGACAGTCTTTGAGCTACTAAAAACATAACCTTGGGGTTAGTAAACAAGAATTATAAATGTGCAGGACGGGGCTTCGCCTTTAAAACACTGTGACATTTGCCAATACTTTATGAGTTTTCGAAATATATAAGAGCTCTTCACACAGCAGCAACTCCCCATGTATAATTCAGCACTCAATACTCAATACTTATGAAGGATGAGTGAGTGTTCAGCAGTGCAGGACCACAGTACAGCGAAGTACTGCAGTTATAGTGCAATATAAAAAAAATATCGATTGACTATGCATTGAGATCTTTAAAAAAAAAAAAAGTAACACTACAGTAATACACCATGTAGATAGTGAAGTAAAAGTTCATCTGTGTGGGCGGCCAAATGGACTTTAAGCAGCAGAAGTATGTCTGCATGCAAAACTACTTATCCCTTGCAATATCATAAATATGTAACCAGAGTGTTAACATATTGCCATGGTAACGGACGCATTGTTGGGCGATACAATAGTGTAAACTTGATTTAAAAATGTAGGTCCAGTAAATGTTGACCTCGTAATTCAAATTGAGCGTGAGCATAAAACACTCGAGGGACGAGCATCGGTACGTAAAGAACAGCACTTGAGAAAACGTCCACCATTAAAGAATGACAGCAGTGTAAGCAGCAGGACGATCGGCGAACGGGGTAATCGTTCGTGGTTATACGCACTGACCTTCAGGGAGTCAGAGTCATTTTAAATTATACGGTGTGCCACTGACATCACAACTGAGCTGAGACGAACCTTTACCCAAATACAGAAACTACGTGGAGGGTCACACTGAAGACCCTCATGGGAAAATGCTTGTGTTTTGTCAGGACTGGTTTAGTTAACTTGCTTTACATAACTATTTGACCTCTCACCCCTCCCACTGGAGTGAAGGGTTATCTGTGCAGGTTTAAAAACATGGGGAAGTTATACAAGGCATGTGTTGGATGTTTGTAACACCTCCAACTTATATATACAAAATATGTGTGTACGTAAAATTAAAAACATCCACAATTACAGTAGGTCACATTGAGGGGATATTGTTGCTTTTTTTTTTTTTTTTCTTTTTTTTTTTTTTAAAACACTGACCCACACAGCTAATGAAACATAGCAGCTTGCAATGTGTTGGAGAGAGCCCAAATTCAAGAGAAACAAATTAAAAGAACAGACAGAAGGTCTGCGTCTTTAGGGGACAGAGGTTAACTCTCCGTTAGCTGCTGCATCATTTTTCTGCCCTCAAATCTGAATCAATAAATCTCATTTACAAATTAACTTATTTTAATGCCCAGAAGCAAGAAGATACTAATTTCATTCCACTTAGTGAAGATTAATGTGAAGCACAACCCTCACACCCGACACAGAAGGACAGCCTTCGTCCACCTGTTTGAGTGGCGCTGGTCCAACATCGCTGCAGAGTGCGAACGCTTCCTGGGTCCAAATGGTTCTGGTGCTCAGGTTTGAATGGAGGACATTGCCAATATTTAAGATTTTAAAACCAAGTGTGTATAATCACACAATGCTCAGTGATTGCCTGCCATAGGTATTATAGTCATTAAAAGGGGGCTTCACTTTTCTTATTAAAAAAAGAAAAGAATTGTTCATTTTAAACAAAAACCTTGAAAATTACTTTAATAAGGTTAGGCTTGAAAAAAAAAATCAGCGTGATGTGATTATCTGCTCAGGCTGATGGAAAACAAATGAAATTACACAAATAAATCAAAATTTAAGCACTTATGCTACCTTCTAATTTTGAAAATGTGGGGATATAAAACACCAAATGAAAAGACAATACCTTGGCTTGTGATCAGAATAATACATATAACGTGCCTGCATGACCAGATTAAAAAAAAAAAGTTTAATATCAAAGCATCAGAAATGGATCCGACTTTCCTTTATGCATGTTTTCTTAATGGAAACTAAACTGAGCTCAGTGTGTAAAATTGTTAGTGACTACGCAGTACACTCACTCTTTGGCAAAGTCTTCTGTATACAGACAGCTCCTGTTTTGAGAGCGGTAATTATTGTAATGCTTTCCCTGTGTGTTTCTCAGATCTCTCTTCCAAATGAGCACATTGTGCTGAACAATCCCCAGAGGCACTTGGTGGCAGCGATACCAGCCAATCAGCTACAACTTGTGCTCCAGATCTGGCAGCGACAATGAGCTGAGAGACATGATCGCCAGATGCAACAACAGCGAGGGAAGACTTTGCAACAGTTGATACGACTTGATGTCTCCGCCTTGAGTAACCACCATTTACGCATTTATCGAAGGGATTCACTAGAGCTGCTGCTTCAACATGGCTGTCTGACCTGAGAATGACCTTCAAGTGCAAAGAAAAGGAGTGAAAATGATGAGGGACAGAAAGGAGGACTACCGGCCACACCCCCCGTGTAGTCCGGCCTCCTGGTCTCCTGTATCTCCTCACAGGTCTGTGTGGTGCCGGGGGTGGGGAGGGGACCCAGTCCTCATGTGGTAGCTGGAAAAGACTTCCCCAGCGTCCCCTTCACCCACCGGGACTTCCACACAAGTAACAACATAGACAACTCTGGTGATGCCACTCAGGTTACGAATGAAAAGACTTTTACTTTTCACTCCACTTACTCTAACGCTGATAAAAATCTGAACTTGGGTCCAACACAGAATTTTAAGTCCTGCAGCGGTTGATTTGGATCTGATAGACACATCCACATTCATGTAAATATACGTGATCCTTCATATTTAATTGTTGCCCAAATCAGCTTTCATTGACATTTGCTGATTGCATTTGTGTGCATAGCGTTTAATGCACTGGGCAAAAAATCCCTTCTAATGTTATCTGTCGTAACGATCTGTTTGGAAATGTGAGAATTATGTGGTGAGGAGTAATTCTGAGAAGGCACTTTGTCTCAGTTTTCAACTTTTGAGGCACGTTAGCACTTTAATATGTGGCACCATCTATAAATATACAAATAGAGGGAATATATAATTATGTCAGAGGCAGAATGACTGCAGCCTATATAACCAAGCATCTTCCTCTTACAACCAATGACGTCCGCTGGCTGATTCAGCAACATGCCAGCTGCACCCTTGCGTGTTACAAAATGATAATGCCATCATTCTACTGTCTTACTGACACAAATAAATGAGGTTTGTCAACAAGCTGCAGCCTCCAACTTCCACCACTGGTGCTGAGTGGCTTTCCATCACCAGAAGATAGTTGTGCAGTTTAACTCAGCAAAGCCGGACCGGGCTGACGTAGCTGCTGTCGGGCTTACTTACACGCAGGTTAGAGAACTTTGAGGCGTGATTTATTGTAATCTAAGAAATGTTTTACATCTCACCATGAACGGCACACCACAAACTCCATTCAGCTGTGCAGAAGTCAGATGATCTATGATGCGTTTGGTGGACTGACATGTTGCCAGCAGTGGAGTCTAAGTGCTCTCTGGTGGACAGACTACATAATAGCGACACTGGTCATAAGATAGCTCCAATAGCACCAACCTCCAGTTATTACAAAAACGCTAACAGCAGTTTGTCTGTAATTATCTTAAATTGCCTGACAAACTAGTTTGTTGATGTTTCAGCCAACGACAGTGCAATTATAACTTTTAAATTACTTAATCAATTAGCATGACACCATGGGTGTTATCAAAAAAACCCACCAAGAAATACTAATTTAGCTCATCAAGTTGCTAACATGATTATTATTATTATCTGGCGCCATGAAAATGGTGATTGACGTGGGCGTGGCATTCATGTGGCCCGACGACCTGGCTGCAATCTACGGTGGTCTGGTCAAGCTCAACAATAGATGGTTCCCTGCGGGCTCCAGACCCGTCATCCTCCAGGAGGTACTCTATACTTTTGTCTACTGGGTCTGGATTTCAACATGTATCGGGCATTTTCGTGTTTCGTGTTCGAGGCGTGAGCGTACCCATCATAACAAGAGCGTGGGGCACACTAATGTGATATAACCTCTCATCCTTTTAGTGGCGTGGAAATAAAACATCACTGGCCTCTCAAAAGAATCTTAAGGCAAAAGCAGAATGTGAGCTCAAAAATACATGTACTTTGTACTCATGAAGACATGAGGCTTTAACAACAGAAACATGGTTCATATTACTGCTGGATCAAAAAGTTATTTGTTGTAAATATTTTTTGCTTATTTATTTATTTTTTTGTCAATTCATAAGTCACTAGTATGATGCACTTAACACAAACCATTCCAACTTCACCACCAGTGCATAGATGATAAGAATGAGCTGTTTTCCCTCCACGTTATTGATACGGGAGTACTTCCATCTGGGAAGGGTTACTGAGTTCAAGTATTGTGCCAAACTGGGAACAGTCTTCAGAAAAAGATGAGAATAAACGGCGAGAAGCTGTCTTATACCGAGTATGCATTTCAGCTGGCATGCATAAATTGCTGATGATATATGACAAGAAGTGATTCACCCACAGCAGAACTGTTCTCCCATTTGCTGCATAAATTTATGCAATGGGCAGATAGATTCTTAGTTGCTAAATTGTCTGGGGAAAAACAATTCAATAAATTATCATTGACTAAGACTGGTGCATTTTAGAGTTTCTGAATTATATCATTTAGGTTATATTTATCCAAACTTGGTTTAAAGGTTTAAAGATGAGCTCCTCAGTTAAATGGTGTTCTTGTGACCAGGAGCTGGGCGGAGGGTTGGGAACTCTCGTCCTCATTAACAACCAGAGAGGCCGGTGGTGCGTCCATCGTTACCTTCTGGGACTCCAGGCTCCACAGGATGGCTGTTGGCGTCACTAACCCTAACCCTAACCCTAACCCTAACCCTAACCTTACCACCCTAACCCTAACCCTAACCCTAACCCGCCCTTACAGAGTAACCAGAGTGATGTCTAGCTTCCTGTGGAACCGCCACATTGTGAATGGAAAGGTAGGTTCACTTTGGAGTGGCAGTAATGAAAAAATGCCCAGCATGTATGTGTCTTGATTCTTTCAGTCTATTAACCAATGGGCCCCCCCAGCCACAGCAATGGATCCACCAAGTCTGTTCCCATCAACCAAGACCAGACTTGTGGAGACGGATGGCTGTGTGAGCCGAACGGCACTACAAAGTACTGTTGACCTGAAGCAGAATATATCATTCACTTCTGCTTGGTCTCATAAATGTGAAAACTATAATTCCACATTGATTTTATTTTGTTGGAGGTCAATGGACGGCCTCATTCCAACTGGTGGGACAGCAGGAGCAACAAGGTTGCATCGTATTTGAAAACGACGACTGGTAAAGACCTAGAGCACTAACCAACACTCACACAAACAGGTATATGCCACTTAAATCAAGTAACAAGATAAAACGCATTTACAGTACTAGAAGTTTCAGTATATCATCTTAGCTGTGCTACTTCTTCAGAGTACCGTACCGACTGAGCCACACAATCGGAAAATGGCGAGACCAGGTGATGCTAGCTCGTCAGCATGCTAACTTCAGTAGAAGGAAAGAAGTAACAAAGCAAATCACAGCCTAAGAGCACTCTTGGTGCTCAATGTGTGTTATGAAGTGAAGGGAAGGGAAAAAAAAAAGCCCTCACCACTGCATCCTAAAAACACAAAACCAACTCCACTTTCAACTAAAAATATTGGGAAATAAGAAGGCAGGATATTTTTATGGCACTTTAAAGCAGTATCTGGCTTGTCTTTAACCTCAGGGACCTGGATGTGACCTGAACACCGGTATGCCTGGTGGTACCTGCCAGAAGGAGGGAAGCAGATCCATGTCGGCGGTGATGGCTGAGCTCACTTCAGGATCAGTAACAGAGACGAGGGCCCACTTCGATGCCATTCATGCTGAATTCAAACTGTAAACACATTTTAATTGAATAAACTTAAAAGAAAAAAATATTTTTCTTGAAGAAGTTCAGTAAATTTTTTCCAGCTGTGTACTGATTGATAGGAATGAAATGTATTTCTAAAGGTATTCAGATTTGCATTTTAGGGGTTTCCAAAGGTCAATTTACAACTTCAAGGAACATCAGTTTCTAAATTCATTTGGACCTTAATGTGAGCCCATGTGGGTTTGGAGCAAAGCCGTGTGCATGACTTACCACTTCTTCTCGGTTGTGAAAGACAATCAGTCGTGCTTCTGGCCTCAGCTGGATTCTGGCATTCCTGTGAAAACACACAGGTCATTGTATTGATGACTTTCTGCAGCATCACAGACTGTGGGGGAACTTTGAACGTCAGATTTTACACGCAGACTGATGTCTAAACAGGCTGAAAAAAAAAATTTTAAAAAACTTTCATAATGTTTTGGTCTTACCTCTCCTCTGTACCATTTGTTCAGTTGTTTTTAATAAATACTGATTGAATTCCATATTCTGGATTCAGGTCAAATTCACCTAATGTGGGATCAAATTGAAGATAAGATCCAATTAAGTTTTTGCACTTAATTAAAAACACATACTAAAGCTAATATGACTGAAAACAAATTTGATGCACAGAAAAGATTTTTGATTAAGAGACGCTGTGAGAAATTACACAAACTTCTCATTAACAAACAACGTTGTTGTATATTTAACTTGGGTTGGCATGAAACATTTTAAAGGACCACAAAAAAAAAAAAAAAGGTCCCATCTGTGGCCCGAGTCTAACAACTTAAAACCAGTCCAGAAATAAAGCGCACCTGTATAATTGGACAATTTCAGCCAGGGGGCAAAAATGATTTTTTCATTTCTGATTATTTTCTCCATGGCTGCCCTTCACTTACAGAGAGAATATAATCAGCTTACATTACCGATCTTTTATTAAAAAACCTCTGCAAATGTGAGAATGCTCACATTTTCACGGACACTCTAATCCACAAAAAATTAAGGAAAAAAAAAAAACAAAAAACAAACATCAGCTGCATCTGAAACAAAATCCATTAACTTCAGGGTTAAAGTTAGCAGTTCACAAACTGCAGCAGGAAGTTCAAGTTACTAAAAAAAAACAAAAAAACAACAAAAAAAAACTGGCCGCAACGTTCATAAACACACTGTTCATCCATCTGAAATGAATTAAGTAAAAGATGTTTTAGTACCACTGGATGTATATACGAAAACATGGAATGCAGGAGTTAAATAATTCTTCAACAATGATATTGAGAGCTACAGACTCCAAATAATGAACTGATAAAGCTGAAAAACAAAGGCTAGAATAAAATAATTAAAAAAAAAAAAAACATCTAAGGCTACAGAAGTTATAATGTACTTTGACACATTTGGGGATAAACGTTTCTTGCGCTCTGATCCTCTGTCTGGAAAAACCTAAGATTATAATACTAATTTTGATGTAATAAACGAAACAATGGTGGTTTCAATGTAGTCTTTAAAAACATCTGGTGAAATTTTAGTCATTATGGAAGCCTATAGAGGACTTGAAAATATAATTTCCCATAATTGTGTTTGCTCTACAATTAAACAAAAATTGACTTAATGGATGAGATAAAAGCGGCAGTAGCAGTCACCAGGTTTCATTTGAAAGTGTTTATTCTTTCGCTGGCAGTCAATCATCTGAGTGTTAATGCTCAAGGTGTTACATTTCTTCAAATAAAAGAAAGCGAATGAACTGATTAAATCCTAGCGCATTAACGTCATTTAATCAAGAAACTATTTAAAATAAAGCACATTCAAGAACAAACAAAAATGAGATGTACTACTTAATAACAAGAAAAAGAAAGAAGCTTGCCTTCAGAGAAACGTAATGATGGTGATATAATGAATAAACTACTCACTCAGGAACAAAACGGCTCAGCCAAAGGCCAAATACTGAAGGAGTTCAGGAGCACTGGAGACACCTGTGTGAGCTGACCAATCAGCACACCAGCTGCTCCTTAGGGTCACGTGACCCAGCTTCCCACAGGTTGTCCCACTGGTTCTCCTCTTTCCCTGATCTCCTTAAACACAGCATGTAAACTGCTGCTGCCCTAAACTTTAAGGGAGATCAAACTATTTGGAAATCATCACTCACCAACAATAACTTCAGACACCTGCCAGTGACTGAACAGAATTAATAACAGAGTGTAAACTGCTCAAATATTCTTAATAGTTAATACTTAAATTATTTTGTAATTTCTTTGTAATTTGCCTCCAGTTTTTGGTTGCTCACGATTACATTTAGACAGTTCCAGTCAGAGTTAAGATTAAATTAACCTGAGATCAGCTGAAAGTACACCGGAATCAGTGCCTTATTGTTAGAGCATACAGTAGGGCTGTCTGAACTTGTTCTATTTCAGATAAGAGATATAATCCCTTATTAAAATTTGTATCACGTTGCAGCATTGAACGTATGAGAGCGAGAATATAGCACGCGTTATTTATATCAGTCAGGTTCTGCAGTCTCTGAGACCCCTGAGGGCACGCCCCCCCCCATCACAAATCCCATTTTCACCACTGGACTCATTATGCTGTACTTTAGTTAAAATGAAAATTGAAAAGCTTATCCTGTTCTACAGCTGACATAATTTGAACACAATGCATTTGGCTGAATAGTCTTTTTTTTTTTCCTGTGTGTGTGGGATTTCAATTAATGCTGCCTTATTTTTACTTAGTTTACCAGCAGAGGAGAGTTAATCTGCTCTACATGGGTGAAATGGTGCTCAATAGAACACACAGAGCCTTTTTTTTTTTTTTTTTTTTTTTAAAGATGTGTGCATCACATGAAAACATTTGAGCTGCAACACAACACAGTACATTGCATGTGTGAGAAATATTTGTTTCATATGTGAAAACATGCATTTTATTTCTTTATAATGAAACTAAGGCATTTCAATGTATTCTGGATTCATCCAAATAAAAGTCTGGGAGATAAAAACAACCACGCTGCTTTGCTTCTTGACACAACACAGCTAGGTCATCTCAAAATAAGCATTATTCAACAAGTTTTATGAGGTATAAATTTCAGACCTGAAAAAGTTAATGCTTTTGAGCACTAAAATAGTCCTGCCTAAGCTTTTTATTTGCTTTGGTCAAAACAGATTTCTGCTCCAAATGAAGGTTTCAGAGGGGAGTTTAACTTTAAACTGCCTGTTGCAACATCATCTGGTTACTGAACTCTGTGAACAAATATTGGAGGCAGAATAAATCTAAACTGTTCTGTTCTGAGCGGTTGAATTTTTATGTTTTGTTATTTGAAGCAGTTGAAGATGAACTTTATTAGGTAGATCTATCATTAAACTCGTGTCTTTTTAGGCTTGTGTTGAAGCTGAGTATATGCGAAGTTCATGTTACAGCACTGATTCCGTTGGACTCTGTTTGTTTTGACTCTGTTTGTTACAAAAGATAATGCACGTTCCAAAGATGTGTCACAGGCATTAGAGAGGAAACACAGAAAAAGAAAAAAGATCTTTGACATCTTCTCAGTTTCTTTTAACCTCTATTTTTTTATTATTATTATTATTATTTTTTTTTTTTTTGGGGGGGGGGGTATTACACACAACTTATGTGTCAAGTTTCTACATGTCGCTGAGCTATTTTTTCTCTGACCTGTTTTGAAAGAAGGCAGGAAATTTTGATAAAGAAGCACCTGTTTAATATCCGTGCTGATATATGGCAGCCTCTCATTGGTCTGCCACAGAACGGATCAGTATAAATATTAACAGCCAGGCGGCAGGGGAGGGTGGTTTTTGTGGAAGCATGAAGCTGTTCATTCTGGTGGCTCTTTTCGGGCTCGGCCTGGCCCAACACAACCCCCACATCAGGCACGGAAGGACATCCATCGTCCACCTGTTTGAGTGGCGCTGGGCCGACATCGCTGCCGAATGTGAGCGCTTCCTGGGCCCCAATGGCTTTGGAGGAGTTCAGGTAGGTATGGCTGAACACAGGCAGAGTTTTTCGGAGGGAGGATAATCCCTTTCTTTTCTTTTCCACAGTAAATTAATGAACAGTAATCAGGCAGCTTGTTGATGATAAACAGACAGTTTTCACATATATTTGTACAAATGGCCTGTAATTATATACATACTGTATATATTACATTACGTATTGCATGCTTTAGAGTAATAACTCACCATTAAGCTGAAAATGCGACATGTATGAAAACTTTCTTTTCTGGCTTGAATTTGAACAGATTGGACAGATGCTTCATTTCAAACAAGCGTTACATTCATTTGAATAATAAAGAAATCAGCTGTTCATTTTTGTCTCTTAAGGCCTACAAAGTACAAACTTTGCTTTCTGGATAATACAGCCTGCTGACGGTTTCATTAATCGCCTCTTATTAAAACAGAATTAGGCACAAATTTTAAAAAAGACACGCAAAATTTGAAGACTCATATGAAGATCCTGCCCAATAGTCTAAAGCCCAGAGCAGGCTAACAATAACATCACCTGGGGCTTCACCAGGAACTTCAGGAAAGACATATTATACAGCTATACTTCCCCTGAGATGTCTCAACTGAACTTCGTGTATAAATTTGCTATGATATAGTTTTTCTATAGTGACCCTGGAGACAACCCCCCAAAAGAAGGCCATACATTACACTCACCAGAAGCTACTGTGTCCTTCCTGTGTTAAAATGGAGTATTACAGAAACGTTGTCCCTCCTTGTCACTCAGATCTCTCCTCCAAACGAGCACATTATTCTGGACAGTCCCTGGAGGCCTTGGTGGCAGCGATACCAGCCCATCAGCTACAACCTGTGCTCCAGATCTGGCAGCGAGGACGAGCTGAGAGACATGATCACCAGATGCAACAACGTCGGGGTAAACTACAGCACAGCAGCGATTTAGTGGAAGGCATTAGCATCATTGTTCTTCTGCGTTTGACAGCACCTCGTAAATCTACAGCTGGGTGCACGACAACAGAATTATAGATACATTTCACCCCACTTGATGCTTTCTGCATCATTATCACAGTTATATCACAACAGGCACTCTGCATTTTAAAACAGACTAAATTGATAACTCTGTCTCGGAAAACGATGTTTCACGTTTTCCTACAAAGCATTTAGCTTCTGCTTTGTTTTGACCACCAACATCGCAGCAGACCAAAGGTGAGCAGTGCTGCTGGAACATGTTTTTCTGACCTGCCAATGGACTTAAATGTGCAAAGAAAGAAAGAAAAAATTAAAAAATGGATAAGGGACAGAGGACTCATATTGATCGGTTTGTTGCATCCACACACCCTCCGTATTCCCAACAGGTCAACATCTACGTGGATGCGGTCATCAATCACATGTGTGGAAACACAGGCGGAGAGGGAACCCACTCTTCATGTGGAAGCTGGTTCAGCGCGAGCAGGAAGGACTTCCCAAGCGTCCCATATTCCCACTGGGACTTCAATGACAACAAGTGCAAGACTAGCAGTGGTGACATCGAAAACTATGCTGATGCTTATCAGGTAATGAAACTGTCTGCAACATGTCAACCCGTAAGTCTTATTTTATAATTCACAGTAATTTTTCCTGCAGACTCTACAGTATTTATCCATCCACTTGTGCACATCAGGTCCCTGTAATATAAATGATAGAGTGGTAGTTATATTTGTAAGAGTCCAAAATGCTTCATGCAATAAACATTGACCGCTCCAGGTACGTGACTGTCGTCTGGTTGGCCTGCTGGACCTCGCCCTGGAGAAGGATTACGTCAGGGGTAAGGTGGCCGATTTCATGAACAAGCTGATTGACATGGGCGTGGCAGGATTCAGAGTGGACGCCTGCAAGCACATGTGGCCCGGCGACTTGGAAGCCGTCTCTGGTCGCCTGAAAAATCTCAGCACCAGGTGGTTCCCCAACGGCTCCAGACCCTTCATCTACCAGGAGGTAGAAATTAGAAAAGAAAAATACCAGCGTTACCATCAACCTCCATTACATACCAAACTACTGATTGTACTGTCGGTCCATACGTCACAGTAACTTGATATGCATGAAAACACGCAGACACTGAACATGACCTACCTGCCACAAACACCTTTTTGCATTGAAGTGCACGACTGGCCAAACCCCTGCTGCAATCTTTTTTGTTTACGAAACGCAAGCACGTCCCAGTGTTTATGACTGATAACGGAGAGCAGCAGCCCGCCAAGTCATGGGAATACAAGCAAAGATATCAAGATGGCTAACACAAACACATACTGTTACTATAAAAGAACCTGACAATGCCCTGAATAGCACATAAGATGCAGTTTTGCAAAATTCAACTTAAGAGTTTGTAAACTGCAGAAAAAGTTCCCGAACTCCTAAAATACTTTGCTCTGGCCTCACTAAAAATACATGAGGATTTTACAACAAGCCTACAGTGTTTGTTTCCACAGAACCAAGAAGCGTTTTTGTTCCATGAGTTTTTTGACAATTCACACATCAGCAGTTGATAAAAATCATTTGTTCTTCATACTGCATGAATGGTATGAATTATGTGCTGTTTTTCCCTCTAGGTTATTGATCTGGGAAATGAGCCGATCTCATCGAGCCAGTACTTCCATCTGGGAAGGGTAACTGAATTCAAGTATGGTGCCAAACTGGGAACAGTCTTCAGAAAATGGCACGGCGAGAAGCTGTGTTACACCAGGTTTGTGTATTTCTGCTTTCCTAAATCACGTATCAATCAAATGATAATCATAATAATAAGGTTATTTAATCATGACAGTGATATGATCTATTTTTGCTGGAATATGCAGATAGGTTTCTATGTGCAGTTTCATAAATGATTACTGACTTCTGTCTCTTGAGTGTTTATGGGTGAACTCCACATGAGTGAAATTGTGTTCTTGTCTTGTCAGGAACTGGGGGGAGGGTTGGGGATTCATGCCTGACGGTAACGCTCTGGTTTTCATCGATAACCATGACAACCAGAGAGGCCACGGTGCCGGTGGTGCGTCCATCGTTACCTTCTGGGACTCCAGGCTTCACAAGATGGCTGTTGGCTTCATGCTGGCCCACCCTTACGGAGTAACCAGAGTGATGTCTAGCTTCCGCTGGAACCGCCAGGTTGTGAACGGAAAGGTAGGTTCACTTGGGAAAAAAAAAAAATATGTTAATGTGGAGTGCATTGAATGTGTTTGGAACATTTTTCCTTAAACCCTTTAGCTATTTACTATAGGATCAGAACGACTGGATTGGGCCCCCCAGCCATAGTGATGGATCCACCAAGTCTGTTCCCATTAATCCTGACCAGACTTGTGGAGATGGATGGGTGTGCGAGCACAGATGGCGCCAGATCAAGTGAGACATCAGAGAGTAACACACATTGCTGACCTTATCTACTGGTTGTTCACCTCTGTTGAAAAAGCAGTTACCTGCAGTTATGTGATATAACCTTGGTACAGTAACTTTCAAAAAAAGTTGGTCTAGCGTTAAATGTTTTTTGAGACATACCTATTTAAAAATGAGATTCATTTGTAGACAGGAGCGTGTGTGCACGGCTACTTTTTCCCAAATTCGGTTTCATTATACTTTAGAAAGTCATTCTCAGTCAAAGCTGAATTTTCATTGTCTCTTCTTTAGGAACATGGTCATTTTCCGTAACGTGGTCAATGGACAGCCTCATTCCAACTGGTGGGACAACCAGAGCAACCAGGTTGCCTTTGGCCGTGGCAATCGTGGTTTCATTGTATTTAACAATGATGATTGGTAAGGATTATTTACCCTGCAGAACTGTATCATTGAAAAATACTTTTAATGCTTGTGTCAGGTAGGTTTATACCAAAACCGACACCAAAGGTTTGCATCCAAATGCAAAATTTCACAGTTCTCTCAATAGACAGTTTAAAAGTGACACAATGGTGGTTCTGAACACAACTTGCTCCCTCCTTTCACCATAAGGGACCTGGATGTGACCCTGAACACTGGCATGCCTGGTGGCACATACTGTGATGTCATTTCTGGCCAGAAGGAAGGGGGCAGGTGCACCGGGAAGCAGATCCAAGTAGGCGGGGATGGCCATGCTCACTTCAGGATCAGCAACACAGAGGAAGACCCTTTTGTTGCTATTCATGCTGAATCCAAACTGTAAAGACATTTTAATTGAATAAACTTTAAACAAATGTTATTTTTCATTAAGCTGTTGTTCCACATTCTTACACATCCTACATGTTACAAAGAATGAAGAAAAAAAGCTGATTAAAAAAGTTAAGACCTGCTTTTAAAAACAGTTTAAAGCAAGCATGATGATACTGTTTGACCATCATCATCCATTAGAAAGTTTCCAACATCCTTTCGGCAGTGCCAGCTGTTCTGAAGCCACTGTGGGAAGCTTGATATATAGAAAAGGACGGAGAGGATACGAAGACCTGCAGCAGATTGATCTCTAATAATCACCAGAACAGTGAGTTACTCCAGATAAACCGGAGCAAACAGAAGCAGCTTGCTTTTTCCAGATCATTTGGAGAAGACATTATGACTTCTGTCCCTAATTAAGGCTGCTAAGCTGTGAATGAGGAAAAATAAAGCAACTGATGAATGAAAAACAAGCAAAATTATTCAATTCTTTCAAGCTTTTTTAAATTTGCTTACCTAAACCTGCTTTCTCAGACAGGTGCAACCAATTCTTGTGATGCCTGCGACTTTTCCTTCGATGCAGCTGCAGTTGTGTCTTCTTCCCTTTGCCATCACACTGCCGCCTGAGTGCAGCGCTGGCTTCCATCATTAAGGCGTCGCAGGGGCCCAGAGAGGCGGTGAGCTAAATCTCCATCCTTACTTTTATCCCTCTCTCTCACGTCACCCTTGCTCTTTCCCCGTCACCGCCACCCCACGCTGGTGCCAGCCACCAGATGTGAAATAGTAACGGTGATGGCAGCCAGAACGGCAGGCTCGTCCTGGTTGTCATGGCAATGTGACCCACAAGCGATGGAGAAGCTTTGTATTCATTTCAAATACCTCCTTGAAAGAATAAGACATAGCAGTGAGTGACTGATTTACTCTGCAAACGTTATCAACACTGACGGGTTGTGTGGTTTGATGCAATACGCAGACAATAGCAGAAGCAACACTTACACAGATTCTCCTCACATCTGAAAGTATCTCGGGTGCTGCAGCCCTGTCAACTTGTGAGTTGCTGTTCAATTTAAAATATTACAAGGCAGGTGATGAGTCTTTGTTCACAAAATGTGTGAGAGAGGTTAACATTGGCAGAGCATGCAGGAGAAGGATAGAAGGAGACCTTAACACCGGACTAGCCTCAGCATATTGCAACTGCTAAATTATTGACCCTCTCTCCATCTTTTGGTCTGGCAGCTGTGAGGGCCTGTACCTTCCGATTAGCTGCAGAGATGTCAGTGGAGCAGACCGGGGTCTTTGGGGCTGTCATCCTCACTGATGCTTTGTGACACGGCTGTCAGCGCTGTCCCCATCCTGTTTCATATTTCATATGGTGCACCAGACCTGCCTGTCACATCACCCGAGGAGAAAGCCAGTCATCAAACTTAAGGATGAAACAAGTGAGTTTGGGGGCCTGGAAAGAGGAAAAATAAAAAATAAAAAAGGGCAGTTAACCAGAGACTGTCTTCTGATTTAGACAAGCAATTGGGATATTTAAAGGTGATTATTTAAACATGATAAATGACACATTTCATTCAAAAGGCTAAACTGTCACTTTTTTGTTTGAGTATACTTTGAACAAAGAAAAAAAAATCTCAAATGACTTTAAAGCAATAAAAGTGGGTGATTCTTAAGTGGTGATGGATGCAGCTATTGCTGCAGTCAAAATCCCAAGACGAGATGAGACCCTTCAGTACCTCTAGTTACCTGGAAATATGCAGTTTCCTGTCACATGGGGGCAGTATTGAAGCAAGACAAAACAAGTTGAGAAAGATCTATGAGACGCTTTCCTCTCTTGGAGATGTATTTCATAACTGTTTGAAATTCAATTCCGAATAAATCGAAGTGTTAAAGGAGTTCATGCCTGTTATTTAAGTCTAAAAGCTGGGCAATAATTATATGTATCGTTACCAGCTGGACAAAAGACTTCCCCAGCTGATGTGTACCCGGCATTTATATTCATTAATGTAAGGAGCCCATTGTGTTGCATTAATGTACAATTACATACAATTTACTTGATATTGTTCAACTACTCATCATTCTGGCAAAGACATCAGTGCAGAGAGCTATCGATTGAAAGCTCTTCACACAACCCTCCACCCATTTTCTGGTTACTGCGAAGTCCAGTCAAGCTCCCAGCTTTGTCACCTTATAGCTGCCACTTCAATATCGGTGTGTGTGTGTGTGTGTGTGTGGTGGCACGTTCACCATGGCGACGTGCTATGGCAACTTGTGCATCTACTAATAGGCTGAAGATCACTATTTTCAAAGACTTAGATCTGCTTTAGCAGAGTATAAGTAATGCACATGCACAAACGTGTGTTTGCATATATGTCTTATTTATTTTTTTCACATTTTTTTAAATTATTATTTTAAACTCATGTCTGTGTGATAGTTGTTGTCTTATCTATCTTGTCCAATCCATATGTTGTTGTTGGAAGACATTTCACTCACAGTGAGACTTTTACTGAGTTAAATAAAGGGTAAAGAAAAACTGTTCTTTCTAGTTCGGTTGAGGATGTGGAAATAATGACACATGAGAAAAATATGTGCTCAATCTGATCAATCGCTGCTTCCTTAGCCACATCTGTAACTGATGAATTGAATGAATGACAAACATATTGGCCGAGAAATTGAAAGATCATGCAGAACAGACATAGCATGCATTAACTTTCTCTGAGTTCATTATTCCAATCCATGGCCCACATACTTCAGAAATATACAAACATAAATACACACTATGTCTTGTATGGTTTTCAAACTAAGCACAGAGAATAACAAGCAAGACGAAACAGCCCTGTTACATGAGTACACTGGTTCACAGTTACCCTTTTCCAACACTTCTGCTGTCCTTGCAGTAATCTCATTCATACCCCCCACTAACAGATTATACAGGAGCACACAGAGGAACGTGAAGGTTGGCCTTTTGTGTCCTCATACATTTCTCTGTTTAGTCTTTAATGGTATCATCGCCTGGCTCTGCCATCTTTTATAGCAGACACCCCACAGGGTAGCATATATTTAGTTATTTAGTTTAGAGTGTGTGTGGTCTGCACTCCTTGTGTACACTCTAAATGTAGAGTGTGACAAGCCCCTACTTAGCCCTGAATCTTATACCCAGACTCTAATATGAAGCTAAAATACCACTGTGCAAAACAGGCGCCCAGCACAACTTTGAAATAATTGAGACAAACTCATTCAGTCGCGGCTCATTTAATATAATGAGCAAAGTGAGCTGTTCAATTTGCATACTGATAAGATGCCTCCATCAGATTACATTGCCCCATCTCAAAGACAGTCACCATGGATATTAGATTTAATCAGAGCATGGATTTACTTTACTCACACACACTCAGGGAAGTGCAAACTAAGGCTTCCAATTAGGCCATTGCCAACTATTAATCACCTCAAAGACTAATTGGGCAGTGGGTCAACAGCCTCCTGGGTCATCGTGCCAATAGAAGTGTCTTAGACATGGGCTTTAACACCACTTGAAAAGACCAGAAGCACAAAGCACATTTGGTCTTCGAAAATCTTCCTCAAAAAGAAATCCTCTCCATTTCAGAGGCATTTATATTTCATGCGTTGGCTTTGGGATCTTACGTGCTGACCCCTTTCCGCCGTCGCCCTTGTGCTCTCTTTATTGATCCCTGTTATTGCTGTGGAAGTCCCCCGCTGCTCGTGTTTGCCACCTCACATTTGCTGCCCATTCCACAAGATTTTCAATTGCGCCGGTGCTCCACCTAGATGTTTGTGCTGCACCTGGTTGCCTAGCTGAGACCACAACAGCGAGGGCAGCAGTGCTGGCTGGTCTAAATTACATGTTTGTGCAGTGACTCCAAGCACTGCTGGAGGAATTGGACCAGGGATGCAGCCACACGTCTGGTTCCAGAGCCCATGGGCCCGTGGAGCAAGACTTTGTGAAAAGGAGCAGATGGTGACATGAATAGTGCAGCAGGTCCCATCCACCCCTGCCCATTGCCTTGCGTGCTGCACATTACCTCAACAAACGCCTCTCATAATAGATGTGCTGGAATGGCCCCATCATCAGCAGAGTTTTGCAGAGTGGCAGAATCATCAAGGTGACTACTCTGACATTTAATTTTAACGCAGTGCCACTTCAAGGGGAGAGGACTTTTTGAATCTTCTGGAATATGACTGTACGCACGCCGAACGTCCGTGGATGAAGGTTATACATTTCTTACCTGTCTGTACTTGTGTACAAACTGCAGTGGCTGGAATTGGATTTTTACATCATTTTCATTCGGGACACACATTTACACCACATTTTACCATCATGTCAGTGAATATTTGAATCCCTGAGAATGGTTCAAAAACACTTATCCCATTAATTCCCTATCTATCCACCAGGCATTGCAGGGGGGGGAAAGCCCCACTGAAACACCTTAATTATACATGGCAGCCTTGGGCAACACACAACATTAAACTTGTATGCCGTGGTTTAGACAGAGTGTGTCAAAATCTGTTTTGTGACCCAGGCAGCCCAGTGCTCTGGCACAGAATTCCCAGTTTAATTTATAAAAACATGAAGTCTTGCGGTATAATTTCATTTCATTTGGAGGAGAGGAGCCCGTTTCCTAAATCAATTCTTATATTTTTTATGCATCAATATTTTAGTCAAACAGTCACTTTACAACAACTGCCAGTGCATAGCCCACGTCCACCACCTCTACACACACTGCACATGCTCACTGGAAAATAACAAATGAAGGTTTACTGATTTGAATAAAAAAAAGCATCTGTCAAAAAGAGCTGTGATAATGCTGATAAGGTTTTTTTTTTTTTTTTTAGTATGTAAATCATCTGTGTTTTTGGGACACTGAGTGTATAACCAGATGCTTTTAACAGACGTCATGTGAGGAAAAGAAATCCCAAACGAAGATACTACCCAGATTGTTTTGGCTTAAATCATAAATGTGTGCTGCCGGACACTCACCAGGCTCAGCTTCTGCTGGTTGCTGACTGTTAGTTGGCTAAATGATTATCCTGTACTTTAAAACTTTAGTCCAGCATGAGATATTTCAAAGGTAGCAGATATGACAGATGACAATCATTTTCTCCAGAAAATGAGGCCAAATGACTTTTGGCATTCCCTAATTCTCCTCCAGCGCACCAATGAATGTGAGTTTGTTTCCACTGGCATTTACATCCAGTGCTCGTTATGATTTTCTGCAGAACTAATGATAGTCCCATCAGTCTCATCTGTAGTTTGTGTTCAGCAATAATTAGCAGTTACACTTACACAATGAACAAAGTAAACATTATAAGGTTATTTGTATGGTTGTTAATATTCATGCTGTCTCCTAAACCACGTAGGGCTATGCTATTACTATGGCTTTCTATTTTGAGAGCATGAGCGTGCTCACTGACAGAAATCACGACATGCTGTCTACTACTGTCCCAGAGAGCGTGCTAAGATTAGTGCAAAGTTTGAGCGTAAGTCCTGTTGTATTTCAAACTTCTAACAATGCGGACAAGTTTTATAAATCAACATTTTCACAATTATATGTGTTTGCATATACAGTAGTGGCCTAATTTCCATGTCTCATAAAAACTCTTTGTATGTTGTAGGTACAATGTGCTGTGTCCATATTTGCTAGGACGGTTGTTTACTGTAAGAATGTCCTTTCTGTATTTTATATTTGGCACAAAAACTGAGTGAATTTGCGAGCTTCCTTGTCATCTGTGGAAAACACTGTGCAAATCACGTGTTGGCCCACGTCAGTGTAAGCTGTCATTCACAATGCAGCACTTCCAAACAATGGCCACACCAAAGCCCTGAAGACATGTAAACCCAGGGGAAGATGTAATATTTCCAAAGGATATTCATGAGCTTTCCTGGATTTAAATCGACATCAGTGGGAGCAACAACAGAGAACTGGCCTCTGCAAGGTGAAACACAAGTGTTATTTTATTTATACCATACACCCCCCCACTCTTTTGTCTCGTATCCCTGGGGAGCTGGGCTGCCGTGACCCAGAAAGCTGACATGCCTGAGCTGGGGGGAGTGGGAGCAAAGGGAAGAGATCGGCAGCTTCATGGTCACCCAAACAGAGCCGGCCCTGAACACATGCAGCGGTTCTACTCGGCTGCACCAACACACACTTTTCCTGAGCAGAAGCTTGACCTTCAGAGACAACAGGGTCTGATGGGTGAATGCGAAAAGAGAAAAGAGTCAACTTTTTCATAGAAAGACTATGGATGTGGCGAGAAAATCAATTCTGAAGAGTGGGTATGTCGATAATTATGGAAATTGAAATAATCTTCATTTTAATTGCTATTCTTGTCCTTCAAAAGTACAAATAGTAAAAAGCAGCCGTTAAAAAAACGTGTATTATTTAGGATGCACGGAGGATAAGTGACAGGCGTTTTCAGCCTCCTTTTCTTAGAGCTGCACTCCTCAGCACCAAAGACTGATTGGCTAAGAGCAAGATTGACAAACCAGTGACAGCTGCCCGGCAAACTAGCACTGTTAGGTCAATGCACCCTGAAAGCCAGCTGACACCCCAATTTCCTGATGAGCTGCCTGCTCTCTTTTAAAGGCTGCTTAAGACATTTTCTCCACCGCCCTCCCCATTCCTCCTGCTTAATTTCTTTCCATCACTTGTCATCTGGTTATGCGGTTGTTCACTTTGTTGTGTCAGCAGACAGAGAGGGGGTGAATGACTTGGGGCTGAGACAGCTCCTGCATGGCCCCCACCTCGCAGGACATATACCTTCAGAGCGTATAATGGAGTAAAAGAAGAGGCACGGAGTAAGTGGTGCATGTATGTGCATGCGTGAGTTTGAAAAGCCGAACCTTTTTACATGTATGCTGTTTTTCTTACAGAAAGAAAGAAAAAGTTTGCAGACTCAAAGAAATCTACTGAGACCAGAAGCCTGGCCAGATGAAACTTCTGACATGTGCTGCATACATGTTTTATGTACAAAACAATAAAATTAAAAACCTGAACTGCGTAACATTGAGACAGATTCATTCATAAATGAAGCTGGAATTATTATCACAACATGATAATAATTACTTGTATGTGGCTCAGACAACGTTTCACATCCATGATAAAAAAAAAAACCAAAAAACAAAAACAGCATCTCCTCATCAGACATGATGTAATAAGTCAGCATAACAGACTTTTTCCGCCCCCAGATTTGGATCTGATTACAAACATGCCACCCTGAACAACTAAACACTTCTGGGCCTCACTTGTCTTCCCAGGAATGAATTCACTTCATGCTGTATAATGAGAGTCAGTATGGGGTCCATATGGTTATAACAGGGTTGGGTGGGAACGGAGATAGGGAGACAGGAAGGGGGTAATGCACATTTTAATGAGATGTGAGTCTCTGTGGCACACCTGAACTCCAACGATCTGTGAGGATTGCTCAGTAGAGCCTGGAGAGGAATGAGACCTGAGAAAAGTGCAAGAGAGAAGCCAAAGAGAGTCTGAAAAGCAGCACTGACTTAATCAACAGCTGTAGTTAATGCAGCAACCTGGCTGGTTTCTCTCTTTGGACAAGACTCCTGATTTTCAGAACTACTGGATCGGCCCTCTGTTGACAGCGAGCAACACGGCATGCTAATCGGGTGTTACCTGTAATTCTTTCTAGCATGTGCTTGGTGGTCATTTGGCTCTGTTTAGGTTGCTGTACAGACTGGATAAGGCCCAGGGTGGATTGTGACTCAACGTCTGTGACTCAGACTATGTTATCTCCGTCTGAAGCAGCTCTTTGAGCATTCGCTTGCCACATGGACGCCTCTCATTGAGTCATTTCTGCCATGTGTTTGCGGCTTGACTTTGTAGTGTCTGTGTCAAATGACAGTGATGTGGGAGAGCCAGTGGTGAGAGCAGCCACATTTAGGGTACTGTTGAGACTTTCCAGGGATACTGATGAATGATGAAGTTTGCCCTGTAATCTGTGAATCATCTTTGTCTGATCAAAGGGAATAATTCATCCAACCAGTAAAGACAAGTTAGCACACATTCACAGACACAAGCGCACACACACACACACACACACACACATATACACTGTATAGTATTGAATCTGAAGTAGTTTTGACCTTGATGTCTTGAAGAGGAAGGATCAAAGTTCTTCAGTGGCAAGGCCACCAGTGAGAAAGTTTGAATGGGTTGGTTTTTTTTTTTGGTTTTTTTTTCCCGGGCCATTCAAAAAAGCTCTTTGAGTTCACATGGCAGCCCAACTACGCTAAAGAAGCACCGATTGGCAAGAAAAAAAGCTGCCCAAGGTCAAACTAAGACAAATGGCAGGTTATCACGAACCAGAGGGGGACAGAATCAACTGATTGAGCTGATAAGACTTCACCAGCCTCACTGAGGGCCTATAAAGGGTACAGATTGGAGGACCTTGTCATGCATTCACTCTGTTTATGTCTCTCAGTTGTATTTTAAGTTGTGCATCTTTGTTTAAACAGAGTCCTGCTTTTTTAAACGCAGCACCTAGCATGCTTTGGTATTCCACAGTTCGCTCCCTCCCGTGGCACAGATTTTTATAAGGCTTTGTGAGGGGGCTTTGGTTTTGAGATGTGAGGGGAGAATATGACTGAACCTGGAGCTGCTGCATGACAATGATGTTAGTTGGAGGAATGGTTGGTTTGTATTGTGTAGCCGCTGGAACGTGCAATGCATAATGAAATGGAGAGAAGAGGAACGAAAGCATTGCAGTCGTGGTCCATTTATTCATTCTAAATATGGAAATTGCTGATTTTATGAACTCATAAAATATGAAAATCAAAGACTTAAGGTTGATTTATGTCTCCTGCTAATTATTTGCTTGTATTGCTTTTTATTATTGAAAAAATAGAATAAATATCTTAGTGTGCTTGAGAAAATATTTATGCCAGAAGGAGGATAAGGGCTCGTATGTAAGCATGTGCATGTCTGTTCCTGTTTTATGTACATGATTGCAATTCTTTGCATGTCCATATCCATTTTTTATTTGTGTGTACACTAAGTTGGCCATTTTAAAGTTTGAAGCTTGCTATGTGTTGCAGATCCAAGTTTAAATGTATATGGCTAATGAGGCCTCTCTAAGCCCTATTACAGAAAGTGCTCTGGCCACTCTGATCTGCCTGGTTAGTACTCTTTCCCCAATGGACCTTTAAATTCTGACCCAGTTTGGGAGAAAGGCATAATGAGCTGAATGCCACTAGGTTTATTCTCTCATTAGATCTGACCTGTACTCACCATTATTCTGTTATCCACTGCAAGAAAATTTAATTCTTATATAGTGGTTCTTGGATAAGTCCCTAATTTCCAGGCAGCTGAGGCGATGGGGAATTTGCAGAATTTTTTGGAATTATTCACCTAGGTGTTGATTAAGCAGCATGAAAATACAACCAGGTAAAATCACGGTCAAAGTGAGAACCGCCTGTATGTTATTGTTTGTTTGCAGCAAGTCAGTGGTGTAAGGGACAAGAACTTAAAATGGATTCATTGTTTCACAGTTGCTCATTGCAGTTATCACCTCGACAACATTCACGTGAACTTGTTAGCGATCTTTGATGAAGTGTTGCTACCAGCAGAGGACAGACTGCCTTCATTATTTGTCCAAGATGGATCTGGATATTTACTGTAGTAAAGACATTGGGTGCATTTCTTATGGAGTATGGAGAGTGGGGTAAAGAGGGGAACTCAAAATTGACATGTTAATTTGTTCCTCATAGGAAGTCCAGCTCTGTGAAAACATCTATCTCCTGTTTAATGTAATTTCCATGGAGAAGCTTTGTCAATACAGTCCATGGTCAAGCCTGTGGAAATTGCTCATCACCCCAGGATTTTGGTTTAGGCATGGCTAGAACAAACATCTCAGAGAAAGCTTTCATTTGAAACCCAGACATATAGTTCGACAGAAGTGTGAGCTTGGGATTTGTAAGATCTGGGGTTTATGAAGCGTGACATACCAGAGAGAAGAAAACAAAAGGACCTAATTTGATTACAAAATTGCTGGAATACCTCTTTGATAATTATAAATGCAGTGATTTGTTGTGCCTCACCCCGAGAATATACATTTCATAATTTATGAAGTGAAAAATGTAATAAATGAGGCATCAGAAAGTTTACAGGATAAACAAGCAAATTAATTTAGCTGGTTCACAATCTGCAGCTGAAATCTATAACTCCTTTGTGACATTGAAGCAAACAGTGGGGAGCGAATGATTAAAATTCCAAAAGATCTGAAAAGCAGCATTTCCTGATTCCCACAGCATTGCTATTATTGGTTATCAAAAGCATGTCTTCTCAGCCACAGAAGGCCACACAGCATGGGAGCGTCTGTCTCTGCAGCGGAACAAAAGTCCGGAGACAGCCCTCACACGGAAGTAGAGGTAATTAAATAGGTTCTACAGTTGCTGCAAGTTACGCTGTGAGAACCTGAAACACATTTTCACTCAGACTACAGGATGGTGACAGACACACAAACACACAGATCAAGGGGATGAAGTTCGACATCAAATCCAGCCATGATGTCGTCCAAGGTTTGTTGATGGTGGTTATACAAAGCCGGTTGTGTAAAACATAAAGCAACACAATTAATAAGCCTCAAAAGCTTATTTTTTGACACTTCAATACAGCAAAACAGAGTCGTTTCGCAAAACGGCACAATCTTTAGCTCCACTCCACCTTTCTTTACTCTGTTGCGTTTTCCCCAAACTCAGCACCAGTAGATGTCACCAGAAGCAAAAGCCTTTGACAGAGGGAACCACAGGTGAAAAAAGTTATTTAGGTAGAACAAACTAGGGAAGATGCCTGGACTCATAAATTCAGCCTTAAAGTAAGATTACGTAATATTAAAGATCGCATTATCAAGCGATGAGAGGATCCACGTTCTTCAGGGACAGGGAACTCAACTTGGATATAACAAGAACGAGAGAATGCGTTCACACTCATCCTCATAATGATGAAATTGGATGTCTTAGCTGGAAGCGCAACTTTGTAATCTGCTCTGTACAAAAGCAAACATCAATAATGGAGGTATTAAGAATTTTAATCATGGACCTATTTACCATTGTAATTGCCGGTGACAAAGAGTGAACGGCCTGAAAGATTGAATGCTTGATGACAGCAAATTCTGCATCCTTCATTTGAGCCACTTCCCCCCGCTGGTGGTAGTCTCAGGATTTTGCGTCGCTGATTTTCAAAGCACATCTGTCAGACGAATGATTAGCATATTCAACATCCCAAGATCAATATGTGGTCTGGGAATCTGCCTTTCGCACTCCACAATTAATTCACTGATGATGACCTCTGGCTTGAGTTTTAGCGAAGCCAACATCGTCCGCCTGCTGATGAGGAAGAGGCGAACATAAAGCAAATGGCCTGTTTTAATGCTCCCCATTGAAGAGCACGATAAAAGATCAAATGGGGCAGGAACAACAGGGATCTCTTACAATGACCTTAAAGTAAGACGCTAAATGTCGTGCAGATTGCGACAAAGGTCAGCTCGCTATTGATCTGTTCTCAGCAGCTTTTCCCTTCATGCTTTGATAGGTGACTATGTAGGCATTCTTCAATGGCACGCCAAACAATGGCAATAGCATATTTATGTTGTCTCTTAAAAGTGGAGTAGCTGTAAAAACCCATCACAACAAAGTATGGTACGTGTGTTCAACAGTGTTCAACAGTGTGCTGGTACAAGCATAAAGTTTAGAAATTCATAAATTATGGTGCTGCCTGGGGGGCAGTATTGATGCATTTATAATGCATCAATACTTAATAATAATAGCTGAATATTTATTATATGAATTTGGTTTTAAATATGAGCCATTTTCTCCTCTTAGCGTGTCTTTTAATTAGGATATTAGGGCTCGTCCGTCAGCAGGCACATATCACAACTTGGCTATAAAGACGCTGATTAAATGACAGAGCCCGTGACCTTTCCCCATTATTTGAAACCAAAACCTACAGAATACAAAATAAAACAAGTCAAATGAATATCTTAAAGTGACACAATGAAATGAATCAGCATTTGCAGATGATCGGCGCGCCGTCGGTCCATAAAACCTTTTTGTCATCCCTGTAACTTTGATATAAAGGGAAAGCCTGAGCCACCCACTATTAGATGCCATCATCACAATGCACGCCAGACATATTCTCTAATTTGTTTGTGCACCATTTGTAATTACAATATTACCAGCTCCATTTTGAAGCGCTGTTGAATTATAAGTAGCGGTGTTACACTTGTGCATGTTGATGTTACTCAGATGTGTTTTATTTGCTTTTACGGCTGCAGATTTATCAAACGAATACCACATTTATTTGCCTTTTTTTCTTTTTATAATTGATGTATTTGCTTCTGCTTCATTTTTTGTTACGTGATCTTTGGTTGTTTTTCTTGAGAGGGAAATTCTCTGATGAACACAACACAATTAGTCTTCCACCATCAAAGCGTTGGGAGGCTTGATCATTTCTAAACACATTTCTTCATATCGAAACAGCCATCGGTAGGCCTGTCAAACAACCGACAAGCTCCTCTGCTGCCCACAGGTTGTTCACCACATCACCATTTGTGCATCGGACTAAAGCTGAAATCATGCTGAAAGTTTGTTTCCAATATTCTGCGAGACTTGTGACAGTAAAAGCCAGTTCAGCTGAACATTTTGACATTGCCGTGTCTCTGAATCTGAACAAACAGATTTTTGGGAGGAAAGCAAGTAGTGGACAGACTTTCGCAGCTCTTTTAGCTGCTGGTTGTAACCACATTTTTTTTCTCCTCTGTGCTTAGCAGGTAGTCTTTTCTTTTGAAAACAGCTGCCTGCTGTGGCCAAAAAAAAAAAAAATAAAAAAACAGCACAAAAAGTGAACCCTGAAAAGTCGCTATAACTCGATCACTGAGGCTGAGGGAAGTAACACCTAAACTGGCATGTGGTTGCGATGTGTGTGATTACCTGACCACTGTATTATTTGTCCTGCTGGTTTAATGACTCAGCAATGACATCACTATATGGGATGTTAAAATTGGAATGGCTATAACAACAACAAGTATTCCCACCTCCCTTTCCCACTGCAGCGTGAGAGCCTTTAGTAGTAAACTGCTCACCACCTCTGATCTTCAGTGATTCGGGGATTAGCCCACACCAGTTATCTGAGGCCACTGATAACAAAGATAGAGAGAACTAGGCAGATTAGATGAGAGCAGTATATTTTTGGAGTCTCTGATCAGGTGAGGGAAATGATGGATGGACTAATACCTGCCTGCTCCTTCCGCCTCTCCTGGCTCAGGCTTTATTGAGGTCTTTAGATTCACTTATCTGCGGGCCCCCAGGTTATCGCTCTCTACTCCTTCAATGACAAGTGCCACCTCAGAGAAAGCCCTGCAGACACTCTTTTCCCTAAACAAAGGAATTCACTCTCCTGCTCCCTCTGTCTTCCATAACGCAGATCAATCATGAGGCGGGTATTATTTTGCTTGTTTTTTTTTTTTTTTTGTGTTTGTTTGTTTTGTTTTGTTGGGCGTTAGATATAATCCCAAAGTTATAAATTACCTGGTTGTTAACGAAGAGATAATTACACTTTTTGAAACAATGCGAGCAGGAAACGCAACATTTTTTTCAAAAGAAAGTTGACATTCCACTCTTGTTGTTATGATTGAGAGTTGTTGCTCTAATTTTTTCAATTTTCTTATCTAGTTCTGCACATTGGACTGCAACCAAATAAGCAGCAATACCTTTGCATGGGTTTGAACATCTGTGTTTGGCGATTGTCAATATTGTGCCAGTTGTCCTTGTTTTCTGCTGCCAGTGCAAACACATGAAGGGAAATTGTGAAGTGAGGTGGCAACTCAGTTCCGTTTGATTTGAGTTTATCCTTTTGGGCAGCCTGTATTTAAACAAATGGTGTAATCTCACTGACCGGCATCTGCAAAGGGTGACCCAATGCAATTACCAGTGCTTACACTGCAGCTGTACTTCTGCTGGAAATGCTGGTCGATTTTGAGGAGCCGTTATTTGCTTTGGTGTTAGTTTATGAAATTCTTTTGTCTGAGTAGAAAAGTGTACTTTTTCCAAGCCTTATCTTTATTTCCACATTAATATTGAAAAGGTAACTTTGAATGGCTGCATTTTTCTCTATTTGTAACAAAGAACAAAGAGCCATAATTTCCTTTTCCATGGCCACACACTTCAGTCAGATGGAAGCCACACAGAGACCGCTTATCTACCGCCCCTTCTACTGCCCCGAGGGAGAGTAGTTCCACTTTTCCCCATATGAGACTGGATAGAGTCATTATCCCAGATCAAGTCCAGATCCCCAGCACCACCACCACCAGGCATGACTCGATTGAGTATTGACAGCATGGACTGCTGTCTTTCCTTGCCAATAATGAACCAACTGCTAGGTGCCGCCCGCTGCCAGATCCACTCAACGACTAAATATGCCTCGGCATGCCATAACACAAACCATACCCTCGACTGCATTTAGCCAATAAAGATACAAAGGGCTGTCATTTCTAATAACACCTGGGAGTACACAGAAATTATACCGCTGTGAGGGCTATATACACATATTAAAAAATTAAGAAATTATTAAACCACAGGTATGAATTCACAGAAGTGTTTCATCTCAGCCCTCCCCCCGCCCTCAGCTCACTTTTACCTCAGGAGCAACATTTATATAAGCGTCAGTGTCGAGAAGTTGCAGGAAAAGTTTGCCAGACAGTTGGCAAATGTGACACTTTGCAAGAAGAGCACAGGAACACCATGATGTCACCCGGCCCGCAAGCTTCTGATGTCCCAGCTTCTCTGTCTCGGATGGGAAATTGTTCCAAGGGATGCCCCAGGGCTACGGCGCCTCAAAGAACTCCAAGAAGTACCCTTGACCGCCTCGAGAGCACTTCCTCTTCAAAGTGCAGGTGCATTCAAACAAAGAACAATTACTTAGCTGACTGTGCAGCATCTATTAAATTTTTTTTCACAGTGTATTGACAAACTTGACTTGAAATCTCAAGCAGTAAAGGCTAGAAGTCAGAAATTCAGTGTGAAAATTTGTCATAGCAAACCTTAATTGTTAGCTTTTTGAATGCAACACAACACATCAAAGTGCAGCAATTATTTCTGAATTTGTAAGTCAGGCAGACATTTTGCAACTTAAAGCTACACATATAAATATATTATATTAACAATAATGGTGTGAGGTTTAAAGGACACCCCTTCAGACACATAAGAATCATTAAACTGACTTCAAAAGAAGAAAAGAAAGAGAGGAAATTCGAAACACTTATTGTTAGTGTTGCACAAATGTCCAGAGGCACAGTATCAAGTATTCACATTTAAATAAAAATATTTTTCATGCTGCTTTTGCTTCATTTGTTTTCTGTGCTCTCCAGTAGCATGATGAAAAAAAAAAAAAAACTGGCTGTGATGAAGCATCTCACAGATTCTTGCTGCACAACAAGTTCCTCAAAAAATGCACCAGAGTAATAAAATATAAAGGCACTGATGCAGCCCCAGAGGTGAAGCGGGAGAAGCAGGAGGTTACGCTACACAGTATCCTGCATTTTAAGATCAATGTTTGAACGATATCTGGGCATAAATATACAGTATATGAGCTGAATCTAACGCAGCTCTCATTCAGGAAGTTGATAGTTTTCAGAATCGTACAACGGAGTGAAATATTTGTCTAAAAGTGAAGAGGGGAAAAAACTGCTGGATCAGCAGTGTCACGGAGTCTGATGATTAAACTCGAAGAGGAACCCTTTTTTTTTTTTTTTTTTTTAAGTATCTGCCAACTTGCATCAATGCATCCCTTGAATCCAATCTAGTGGCAGAGCAGCCACGGTGGCAGTCACTGAGCAAGAGAGAAACAATCAGCTTAAACCTGGCGAAGAATACAACCTTATTCCACCCAAATGATGTAATGCATTCAGCAAAACAGGTGTTGGACACAGCCATTATTTCTTAAAGATTTTTTTTCTGACAGTAAATACGCATTAGGTATTGATATCCAAGTAATTACTGTGTGACAAAGCCCCTTTAAAAACAAGTCCCCGTGTGCAAATTTCAACCTTAAATTCATCATAAGTTGAAGGACAATGGCAGATGAAACATTATCCATCTGTTCTCTGTCGACTTGCACCTCTACCTCTGCCTCTCTCCTTCCCTCCCCCGGTGAGGCCGAGGCAACCTGCGCATTACAAGTAGAGGGCTGATGATTACATTGTTGGACTGAGAGCGATGCTCGTGGTGCTGTAATCCCAGCAGTAATCAATATCGTTGGCCGCTCCGCTGTCCCATCCCTTCCACTGCATGTAAAATATCCCCGAGCAACACTTAGCCCACACTTTAATTATTCTCTCAAAGTCATCAGTGACTGGAACCAATACTGGTCTAGAGCATACTACAAATGAATCACGGTTTTGCTGTTTGGGGCGGCTTTACTGCACCAGGGAGTGTGGCGATAAATGATAAGCAACCGGAAAGTTTATGTTACAGGTATGTAGTGAGAGCTGGAAAAAAGAAAAAAGAAAAAGAAAAACAACCTTTAAAAGTACTTCAATTACGATAAACATATTTCGGTCTGAATAAAGTGAAATGCCATTTGCCTTTTTTTGACATCGGTTCACTATGTATCATTATATGCTCTCTGAATGAAATTGAGCCCACAAAAGAGAAATACATATTTTATTAATTTAATTTCGGTTTTGTCCATCATGGGTTTTTTTTTTTTTTGGTATTTTCACAATAATTTCCACTGCAAAAGGGGATAATTGTAGTGACTGCACTTATGGAAACTGTCAACTATGTATCTACGGTTTTATGGTTTATTTCTATTTTGACCACATTCGGTGACTTCAAATGCAACTTTTTCAGGTCAAAATCAGTCAGTCTAATACTGCAGTTGTTTTCCTGTAATATTCTCTGGAGATGATGATGATTTTTAGCACGAAACTTAGAAAGTGATGATGGAGGAGCTAGAAGCTAAAATTAGACGACTGCCTTCTACATATTTTATCTCTGCTCATCATATAAGAGCAAGCTGGTGAGAGGTCAGCAGTCCAGCTCTGAAGCAGCGCCTCCACCTCAATGTTCCACTCTAGTCACCAGCAAATGGTACATTCTGGATGAGCTTGCACTTCTTCGGTTCCTTTTGCACCTGACTGCCCAAGTCGTTGCTTTTCTTAGATTCTATTGTTGTCGTCATGTTGTTGAATTAGTGCAATTAATTATCAGGATTGACTACTTCAGGTCATTCCAGCTTGGCGATCTTCACACAAAGCGCTATCCAGTACAGCATTTAACAGAACTGGCACACCTTGAATGAGTTATTGTTTGTGTTATCTATTTTGTCATCTTCATTGTTTTTTTTTTGTTTTGTTTTGCTCTCCACTTTGCACCCGGCAACTTAATTCCCTAAAAGTATTAGGGAAGAAAAAACACATTTATAATCTTATGTTTAATGTACACGGCTGTAAACAGGTACTAAAAAAACGCTATTACTACTGAAGTTTTTGGCCTCTGTGCCCCAGCTGGAGAAAATTTATTTTCTTCCAGCATTTATTTATGTTGATGGAGCTATTGATCATGCTCACAAGGAAATTATGTCTCTAGGCCTCGATGCTAGTAGGTGGGCAAGGACATTAATCAGGAAATCAATTGTACTGTCGATTGACCGGGCTGTGTTTGGAAAAGGATTGCAATCTGAAGACTCCGATGGATTGGACCGAGAAGCTACTTATTCTGCAATTACACGGCAGTATTATAGTTTTTAAGGAATCTGAAATGTTATCAGTTTAGATTCTGAAGTTCTTACTTGCCTACTGTAATAGTGTCTCTCTGATGTAATTATTTCATTGTACACAGTTCATAGTAGAGTCATGCTTTTTTAAAGGCTAAAGCTGACAATAATTATTCCTCCTCCTGTAAACAAATGCCACGAGAAGATCTAAACTGAGAGCGAAGTGATTCTACTCACACATAATGTTTCTAAAAAACACGGTGGTGAGTCACACTGTTGTACTGGATGACATGTTCCTTTGTGACAGTAAACATGGATAATGGAGTTTATCTTGAGTCAGCGCCATCAGCTGCACTGCTGCTTCAGACATAAGCTGGACAGATAAATTACGGTTACCAGATGTTCATGTTTGTGCAGGATTTCAAACTGGGTGTCCTGAGTCAATATCAGAAACACACAAAGATGTCTTGGTTTGAACACAATTAAAATTTTAGCCTGATTTCAATTATACTACACATGTTCCACTAATTACCTAAGTAGGAAATCCCTTAGTTGTTTTTAGCCCCTGAAAAATGAACTGAACCCTAATCCTAACCCTAACCCACAATTTGAGGGGGAGTTTTCAGCACTAACCTTACATATAAAAAAAAAACCCAAAAAAAAAACCACTGTTGACACAGAGACAAAATGCAGAGGGCTCTTAAACATCAGGGCAAAAACCATCCATCCGCTTTTCCGTTTCCGGGTCACGGGGGTAGCTGGAGCCAATCCCAGCTGGATGAGGGCGGGGTCACCCTGTACAGGTCGCCAGTCCATCACAGGGTCAAAACACAAGACAGACAGAGACCAACAACCACTCACACTCAGAACTACGGACACTTTACAGTCACATTACAGTCAGTTACAGTTAACCCAAGCATGATTTTTCTGGGACGGTGGGAGGAAACCCACGCAGACACACAGAGAACATAAAAACTCCACATACAAAGGCCCCAAGTGAGCACACATCGTGTTACAGTAGATGAAGATTTTTACTGTCTCGTGTTGTATTTTATTATAATATCCTAATATTTCAGCATCAGATAAACCTTGAAAGAAAATTTGAGTTCCACGTATTTCATTATCTAACCAGAAACTCCTGGATTTTACTTTCTGAGAAGAAAAAGACAACACAATATGACATAACACAAGCCTCACAATGGCATTTCTTTTAGTAGCTCTTTTTTTTTTTTTTTTACTGTGCAACATCTAACAAGCATGTTTTTATGGTGCCTAATTTTTACTATGTTACACATGGTATTAATTAAACACCAAGCAGGCTCTTTCTAGGATTCCATCTTTTCAATACAATACCACAGCAACCTCAGCGTGCACCCAGTAAACATGGTTGCTTTCCCCCCCATTATTTGCGTAACAACCAAACTTATGCAATGCACTTCTATGCCACCAGCCTTTGTTGTCACAAACTGAGATGTAAGGTGCACAGTTCAAACATTAACAGCACAGAGCGCAGAGAAACAGAACATCCAGACCACATGTGGTTAGAATAATGATCAAGAGAACAACAATGCCACCGTTCTTGGCGTGAGTTCGAGCCCCCCCCCCCCCCCCCATTCACCATCACAAGACTCTTTGACACGCTATGCATCGCTGTTGCATTTCATTCCTCATGCCAGTCTGTTTCTGCTCCTGTCGTTCACATTTGGTACACATTTCAATCCTTTACCATAATGCAGGTACTCTGCTGGGTAAATTATGACACGCGCCGACATTTCATGACTGCTGCCTCTTTCAGGAGCTGCTCAATGGCAAACTTTTGTGGGTCCCGCCCTTGGACACACGCACGTTTTCTGCGCGCTACACACCGGCTCGCTTCCCCAGCTTTGAAAATGTCCTTGTTAGGGTGGAGTATGCACAATGAACAGATCCTGCAGAAACAGGTTTGATTGCACCAAATCTGTCAGGAAGGATCATTATCCCTAGGAAGTTTCCCACAGTGAGCAGCTGGGAAATTGTCAAAAACCATCTTGTTGTGGATGCAAATGCACTCCTTTGAACTCCACTTTATGTATGTAGGTGTTTATGGCTGTCAATCACCATTAAAATTTGGAGTCTTGCAAATAGTGCACCAATTCTCGTCTCTAGTAGCCTTCTGTTGTTTGGATGCCACAATGCTCTCGAAAGAATTTTTGCCACATTTCCTTAAATCTTGCTAAATATTATGATAAGAAGAGTTATGAATATGTATTCAAATGTGAAACCACTTATATCTTGAGTTATATGTGTGTGAAACTGAAAGATTGTTCAAAGGTTGAGTCTCTTTGGAACGGTACGGCGCCTCAGCAACATTTTAAGTTTGTAAACTGATGTGAAATGTGACTAAAATTAAAGAGAGACATTTTATGCTGCTCATCAGACACAAAATCATCCCCATTCTAGTCCTGCTAGATTTTCGTGCTGCCTTTGCGGCATTCGTCTCAAGACTTTATCAGACTGGAACAGATTATTTGAATTACAAGTGCCAGGTTTTTCTAGTTATAGTTATCAGACTGATTGTGCCACATGAGCGTGAAGGAAGACACACAAATCGCTCGACGTGTAAATCTACTGGGCTATCTGCTCTATTGTGCTACAGGCCCACTTGTTATGCATGTTTCCTTTATGAAATATGACCAAGAAGCACCAAATGAATATCCAGATGACATCCAGCTGTGTTTATCTGTGAAGCCAAATGAAACTAACTGGATAACAAGCTTTGCTACATCTTCTTCTCTTTAAATTGAGGCTTATTTTTGGATCTAACCAGCTCCCAGTTTGGGTTTTAGAAGCGGACACCCTAACAACATTTAAGACAAACTTACTACTGTCCTCTTTGATAAAGCTCACAGTTAGGGCCAGCTCAGAGGAGCCCTGAACCATGTGCATGAATAAAACAGAATAAACGGCTGTTCCTGTTGCCTCTCTCTCTTTGTCTCCTTCTTCCACCCCCACTTTCCCCTCTCCTCCCAACCCCACAGGTCAGGGCAGATGGCTGCCCACCCCGAGTCCAGTTCTGTTCAGAGGTTTCATCCTGTTCCTCTGCATTGTAGCCAAGTGTTTTCTCATAGTGAGAGCTGTTTCGTTTCTTTTTAGAATATTGTAGAGTCTCAATCTTCCTCTGTAAAGTGCCTTGAGGTAATGTATGTTATGATTTGGTGCTATATAAATGAAACTGAATAGAATACTCCAAGCACCGGAGCATTAAAGTAGCGTTTCAAGTTTGGCTGTCCATTTGTGATTGCTTTTCCAAAGAAGTAAAAAGGTACAACAGCTTCCTTTGAAATCAGAGCTCGTCTGATGTGTTTCTTAACTGTTTGCACTGCACTTCTTCTCTTGGTGATTAAAAGTATTGTTCAGATAAGACAATTCTTGGCACATCTCCAATTTCAGGGGAAGATATTACTAAAAGAGGCTGGATAAAAAAAAAAAAAAAAAAAAACATGGACAGTTGCCATTTTGTTGTTGTTTGTCCAAAATAGGTCCCACTGAGCAATCTAATTTATCCAATTGCTGCTTGTGGCACAGTAAATTATTAACAGAAAGAGCAATTTGTTTTCACCCATATGTAGCATGAAAGTTTATTTGAGCCACAGAGACAGCACAGTCTATACAGACAGCTGACAGCAAGAGTACATTCTGAAAAAACTCAATGCAGCTTCAAGAGCAAAACAATTTCAGGGAAGGCTACTTCCATTCTTCAGACCAATTACAGAAAATCTGAGGTGATTCAGGGCTAGCAGGTGTTCATGTGCTCCAAACGCTTGTTTTAGATGTGTTTTATGTCATTTGTGAACTCTCAGATAAGCTTCTTTTAACTGAGAGGATGTTTTCAGGAGTTATATCTCATGAAGGTTGACATGGCTTAAAATACAGAGGTGGCTTAGCAATAACCTTCATGATAGCATCTGCGATGCAAATGATGGACTGACGAGACAAAAAATCTTTTCTACACCACAATTTTCAGTTCAAACTGTTTAATACCTGTAATATCTATCATCATAATACTGTTTATATATATATATATATATATATATGTATACTTAATATTGTAAACTTTTTTTGAGATTGGAATTATATATTATATATTATATATATTTTTATTTTACCTTGAATATGATTTTGAAGTATATGATTTTTTCGCTTGACTTGAAGTTTTATAAAATATAAGAAGTGTAAATTTTGGCCAAACATGTCAAATCCCTTTAAATACTTTGCAGTCTTGTTTGTATTGCACAAAGCTTGCTTCATTTTAATGCCCCTTTTTTTTCTTCAGCATCTTTGTATTCTAAACTACAGGCTGCTGACACAAAGGGCCATTTCACAGCTACACAGTTGACTCCATTCAGGTTGAGCGTATTGTGTCCTTTAATAGAGAAACTTGGAGGACTTTAAGCAAGCACAATGGCACAAACGTTCTCTGCCGAAGCACTGATCGACAGTTTTTCCCCACACAAACCTTTTTGATCATCTCACAAAAAATGTATATTCTTTGTTACAATCATTTATCATGTATTCTTCCAGTGAAGGATTCTGTTTCTGTCCCTCACACACACTGACAAATATACAAAGCTTGCCTCCAGTTTGGTTGTCTCCTGTGTGGGAGATGGATGTGACGAAGGCTCCCTGATGTCTGAGTTGTGACACATTTGGAACACAAGAGATGAGGAGATTGGTGAGCTCTGAATTTATATATTTTACAACTGATATTGACTCAACTGCTCATGTTACCGAGCCAACTACCAAGAAAACTTCATTCGAAATTTGATTTCAAGACCGGAAGGTAAAGTTGTAGCTAAAAAGCGAAAACACACTCATGATCAAGCCAACAATATGCCCAAAAATAACACATTACAGAAATATATAACTTAAGGAAAAGGTAAATGGGTTAGGGTTGGAATGATGAATATTTGTGTATTGTGTTACCATTGAACAGAATTTGTTTATCTCAGGTTCACAGTGGCACTTTACTACACAGACTAAGAAAATTCAGTCTTCCAGCTGTAGGCCTACTGAAGTCTGCTACGACCAACAGCCATGTTGGTCAAGCGAGATGTTACATTTACACGCTCTAATCTCCATCAAATAAATCTCACAAATCAGGACAGCCCTAAACTGAAACTTTACAGTACACACGTTTCTATAACGCTGCATGGGATGTTCAGGATACATAAATGAATCAACAAAAATTCACACTTTCTGAGGAGGTAATGGAATGAGAAATCCATAATCAATCGTTTGCATGTTTGCTAATTTAGATCTCTCTGAGCTTCAGACTAAAACTGAGGTCTCATGCTACCTTTTGCTAACGAATTATCGATAGTAGTTATATTGAATTTTTACTTCAGCCTTTTGTTTTAGTTGCTCAGTTAAAGCTTGTTAGACGTGATCTGAGCTCGCACAACCAGGTAACTGGGGCTCCAATATTACCATTTCTATCTGTCACCACCTGGCAGCTCCATCTTCATCATCACAGCAACATGCTTCAACAGCTGTTCGACAAGTGCGGTGATAACAGTCTGTCCTGTGGTTATCCCCGATACATCCATAAAATGAGAGCAAAGCAGGACTCGGCTGAGAGGATAACATAGACGTCCAGCAACAACAACATGCAGCAAAAGATTGTCTGAGACTGCAGGGCCGATTGCGTCTTGGTGGACAAGATACAATACAGTTTAATTATATTAACTGGTACCGCTCACATGAATATATTCATTCGTTCACATTTTATTAGAACAACGCGTTCGAAAATGGCTTTGTTTCATTAAGAGGCCCACACAGGGAGCTGTTCCAGTAAGTTGCGATGAGCTGCACACTACAAGTGAAACCGTACAACAGGAAGACACTTCCTAATGTTTCCAACAGGACAGGGCGATCGTCTGCTGATGTCAGAACATGAAAGGATGAAAGGTTTTCAGCTGGCTACTGTGGTGGAAGATAACCTGCCCCTGTTTACCAGGGCTGCGTCACATTTTGTGGTATATTTATTCTTCTGTAGTGCGGAAATCCTTCTCACTGTCAAAGTTTGTCATTTCAGCCTCTCTAGCACTGATACAGAATTCACTGGAGTGTGTTGTGTTTTAAGGCACAGCTGACATTAAGGTCCTTTAAGGGGTGACGATTTGAAGGCAGATGGCCTGAAAATCAGCAATCGGTATTTGGGGGAGGTGATATATCTTTCTTTTTTTTTTAAAGATATTTTTATCTTACTTGACCAGAATTAATTCTGCAGTCTGAAAACTGGCTTATGAAAGTAACTAATAGAACACTTTCAGCATATTGTGTCAGGCCTTTAAATACCTTTTCAAATATTTAAAACTGCAAAATAATTCAAAAAGGGCTTGAATTTAAAATATTTAAGTTATTAAGTTAATAATCTCTTTGCTGCTTTGTGAAGGTGAAAGGGAAGTGGGGATGGATTTTCAATGTCAAACACAAGTAAAAATTCTGCTTATTTCATGTCAAGTGTTTGAACAGCTCATCCCTCTTGTATAAGAAAATATGAATTTGTGCGCTCATAGTGTAACTTTTGTGGAAACCACAACATATAAAGCAAGCATTTGTCACCAGATAACATCGCTCCATGTCTCTCAGCAGGGGGGGGAGGAGTCCCCCCATTAGACTCTGGGCCACTGCAGGAAATTGTTACTTCATCCCCTTAATGTGTAACATCATTCTTTAAATTTCAACATCCTATTGCAATTCAGTGAATGGAGGGAAAAGGGATGAGCATCTGAGGGAAATACATGGGACCTGGCCAGGAATACTAAAGAAATCAGACATATGTGCAGGGGTCAACACGCCTCGGAGAATAGAGAGCTATGGATTTGCCAAGACTCTGTCTCTGGCATTTTAATCCAGTATGGAGATTAAAGCAGTGATCCACCTTCATTTCAAGGAATTTGGCAAATACTGTACAACACCTTCTCATCACTGCGGGTTTGGTCTGGATGTCAGTCGGAGGATTTCGATAAATACTGTGCAGATACATTTCTCTTGAAGGTCAAAAACAATCGACGGCCGTTATACTTTCAGGAACCTTAATATGATTTCAGTGAAAGAGGATTGGATTTGCGTTTTCTATTCATGACTGAAAGAGGCCCAATCTGCAGGTCTGCTGATTTTTTCCTAACTAAATTTTTTGCCTGCTAATGAACTTAAAGTTCAGACTCAACACATAAATTTACATCTGCACAGCGGAGGATGACACCACATGCTTTGTGGCATGGAACACTTTGGATTTCTGGATTTGAGCTTCTCTCTGAGCTCAGATCTTTAGCTCCTAGGGGCGAAACACAGACCTGTCTTTCAGCCGTTCACATTTTGACAGTAAAGTATACAACGTCTGCAAATATTATGACACAGATAATCACAAATTGTACATTTACAAATGCCGAGAGGTTAATATCTGCTTTTGTGGCTGATGCTCTTTGATCTCTGATGCATTTGCTATTTTTTGTGATCATGAATAAAGGAAACAAATACTAATGGCTATCTATCTATCTAAGCATGAGGATATATTATGGAAAGATTATTTTCTTCATTGCTTGTCAGAAAGGACACCATGGGGTAAATCTTTCCACTGTGATAGCCTCAGGCAGTCGGGGTCTGACTGCTATCAGCTTGCTCCATCTTTATAATCCTGTCTTATTCAAATGGTGACTGTTTGCCAAACGTTGATATGTTTTATTACCTCCTCATGTCTCTGGATCCATTTTCCTGGCTCATGGAGTGAAATGAGACGCCGCCACGAAAAACAATCACTTTTTTTTTTTTTCCCCGACGTGCATTGAAATTAGACGGGAATTAGACTCAAATGAATTTCAACTAATCTGGTTTTTGATTTTCAGAATTTAAGCTTTGAAGCCAATGAATATGCTTTTAATCACTGACGTGTTAAAGTGTTTGATACGTATTACAAAAAAAAAAAGAAAGAAAGAAAAAAGGGCCCTCATCTCTAAATGTTTTTGGAAAAAGCTTGAGTGCTTTTAGCAATATCCAGACTATTCCCACATGCATTAAACACCCATTTACTAATTATAATCAGCACAGTGGAATATTTTCATTGTGCTATGGCCGCCACAAAGAAGACCCCAAAGTGCAGTTGTGCTCTTAGCTACTGGAGACACTTGGTTGATTGTTGCCTTTATCATTACTTCTAAGAGCAACAAATGGGTGTGCATAGAATGAGCTGGATTTACTGCTTCAAATTAATGACTTGTTATCAACAGTTACAGAACAATGCAGATGATACATTTCATCCATGCTTCAACATTTTATTATGCGCTTCCTATTTGGTCGATTAATCAATTTCACCAGCCTTTAATCCAATAAATTACTGTAGAAGTAAAGTGAGAGCCTTAAAATTTAGTTCATGCGTCATAATTTTTCTGATACTGAAAACATACTACTCTTAAAAATTTGCAAATAAATACAGGCTTCAGTTTGTGTGTGTCTTTGATCACTAACTCAAGCCATAAGTGGACATCTTTTTATTTTTATTCCTTTTTGCTCTGTGTGCCATTTTCAGCTCAGAGGAAACCAACGGTCAGAAAAAAGCCAAGACGACAAAGTTTTCCAGAGGATTACAGGCAGACTTTGTCAAACAACCCAGGACAAGGAAATCACTTTCACTAATCCCACACTCTGATGTCCGCCTCACAAAATGTGCCTTTCATCAGCAATAATTGAACATTGAGCAGCCTGCTATTCTGCCGGAGTCATTTCTAATGCCCTCAGCCTTTTGACTTTCAAAGTATCATGTCTCTGTCTTGTGTCAGATTTAGAAAATATTCAGCGTCCTGCTGTATATTGAGTGATTCCCTCACATGTGAATGGATGTAGCCTCTAACTTTCCGCCTAAATCTGAATTATCCATTTAGCTTCTCTAAAAGCCTTACATTCCTTATTCAATTGACCCTTGCTAAATTCACAGCCCTTAGTTCTCAAATTAAGCCTTTTGTTCTTACACAGGCCATAATACAGTATAATAGCTGTAGTTTAATTTAGTTTAATTTTAGGCCAAGTAGAAAACAGAGCAAACTTTTCTGTTGTGACTAAAAGAAATAAAAACAAACAGTATTTATTATCAACTCTAGGTAGCCAGCTAAATAAGCTACTGTCAGCCATCTCAGTCTGAATTCTTAGTGTTTCTCCACTTGTTTTAAAATGAGAACTAATTGAAATGCTACTGTAATACGTGTTTGATGGATAAGATGTGATGAGACAATCGTTCTGCTGAACGTGTACCACAACAATCCAGAGTAGGCTCAGAAACAGAAGAAGTAACAATGCTGTAACCATATTGCTGCCTGAAGCTAGTCCACCCAAGCGTTGTTCTTATTTGTCTGTTTAAGTTACACATTTGTTCGTTTTTGTCAAAACACTCTGGATGACTCCTGAAGGTTTTATATAACTGTGGAAGCTGAACATTGTACATTACAGCAGAGAAGTTAAATAAGCTAAATAAGCTGAATAAGCTAAAAAACAAAACAAAACAAAAAGTAGCCAGATTCTTTAAACAGTGAGTATCACTCACAGAGCAGAGCTGTGCACACTACTCTGTCCTGTGGAGAAATCCAAAGCTTGACAGAGCTGCCGTGCCTGGTTATGGTTGCTAAACTCTGAAGGGCCATCACTGTTTGGAAGAGAAATTTAGCAGTCAGTTCCTTAAAAATGTTCTCATTCCTGTCTCATTCGTGTGGCTGAACATCTAAAATGCCTCCTAATTGTGGGTAAAGCTCGTATTAAGCCACAGAAATGACTTCCTCTGATCCTAATTGCAAGTTGTTAATAGCACAGTCCCATTTTGCGAAGTTAATCCTTTGTGAATCCACCGACCTTGTTCTCTGCCTTATATTTCAGTTTAACCAAATGTGACCCAGCTCAGCAGCACCTGGATGGAACCAATATATCCAAAGTCAGTTAGTGAAATGTCACAAACGGGCTTTGGGTATTACTCACACATTTACAAGGAAGGACAGGGTGTTAGAGTTTATACATTTGGGCTTGTTTTGTCTTGTTTCCCCAGCAGCAGGGAGTTCTCAGACCCCGCCGTCTTCACACGTGATGTAGCCTGGGGCACTTTAAACCCCCACCACGTCACATACACACACACAACTTCCCTGTTTCTCTCCTCCTCCTCCCTGTCTCTGTCATTCTTTCTCTCCCTCTCTCTTTTTGTCTGTCTCTCATTCTCCCCCTCTCTCACACCTTCTTTCTTCCCCCGTTCGGTGCTCAGTTAGTGAATCCCTCAAGTATATACCGGACCACTTCCTTTGACACACACAGCAAAAGCCTGTCTGTCAGCTCCTCCACTGACAGGATGAGGCCATGCTCGCCCAAAAATATTGTGTGTGCGTGAGTCTATGTAAGACTGCGTTGTGTAAATACAGTACTTTCTGGCAAGCTTTTGCAAACATCTGCTAAGGTGGGCATATACAATATTACCTATTGTGAAATGATTTTTAGCATCATCTGGAGTGTGGGTAAGGCGAACAGATGTAACCACATTGTTTTAGTTACTGCAGTATTCATTAAATCTGTTTATTCAAAGAAATAGGTGATCTTATTAGCCACTGGGAAAACAAACTACGTTACAACAATGCTACAAATTGCTTTTCCTATAGAGTCAGAATTAGCATTAACAACTTTAATCATTAGCTTAGAAAAAAAAACTGCCACAAGTTTCAACATCAAATTAATTCCTCCGCTCGCCGAGAGCCATCTCCTGAGATGCAAAACAACACTTATATTTACACTTGTGCGACGTAATGCAGCCTCCAATCTGCCTGGTTGAGATGGCACTGCCTCCAGAGTGCAGGTCTATAAACTCAAAACAGAGGTGGTATCCTGTTCGATGCCTTTTTATCGGAACTAATTCTGCTTTCTTTTATCTATAACGTGGTGCATTGTGTTTTGCTCTCACGTACACCCATTTGCATGAATGAGTAAGTGGCGGCAAGGCTCGCAGTGAGCAGTCATGCGACAACGCCATTGAAAATTTGCGGTTTAAGAGAAAATTCTGGAGATGATGCACTTCATATTTATAAAGTATAGCAAATGAATCAAAACACTTGACTTCAGTCTGCCATCGGTGGGCATGATCAAAAGCAGCTGAGACATTCTCTCTTAAGACAGCCATCACACTTCCTGCCCTCGCTCGCTTTTACAATGTATGAAATCATGCTGTCGAAGGACAGGGAGAATTTCAATGAGTCACAAGGTGATTGTCTGCTACCGTTCATGCACCTCCACAGCGAAATGCTTGAGAAAAGAGCTAAGCCTGGACAGATAGCCTCAGTGACTTTGTTTTTTCTCTTCAAGGACATTTGCTCCATCCTTACGTCTTTGTCTCCACAGGCTTGACTTGTGCAATGGAACAAAAACGTTGACACCTTGTTTCAACAAATGAGAAATGACAAATGCATAAATCATTCAGGCTCTGCCGCGTAGAGTTATCAGTTCGACACAGTCTCTAGCTGTTTGATGCTCCACTGATGAAAGTCTCCACAGAGGCCCATAGAAGGCTAATGTCACCACTGATGTGCCGAAATGGTCAGTGTCATTGTTCAAGCCTCAAACCTGCATCATTATAAGATGCTACATGTGTGACTGTATGTTGATTGCACCCTGCAGTCATTGATGCTCTCGCCTGAGGATATTATTAGTCTGGTCGATTCCATTTACAAAATAAATCAACAAATATCGAATCAGTGCACTAATGCAAGAATAATAGAATTACAGCATCATTGAAACCATATTGTTACTGAATTTTGCTTTGGCGTTAGTAGTGGAACACTTGTGTTCGTGTCATAGGTTAGTTTTTCCTCTGTGAACTGAAACAATATGTGAGATTTCCACAGAGAATTTATCATATTGAGTTAAGATATATACGAGTGCTGCAGCTTAGAGGTACACCAAGCCAAAGTGCTTCATTGTTTATTCTGTGTTGAGATAACAAGAATAAAATATTTTACTGAAAACAGATTGTGTAATTTGTTCAAAACAGCGATTTCTTTCAGTTTCATGAACTTGCAAATGAAGCCAGTATGGAAAGCAATTACTGTAAATTCACCGGCTTGCATTTTTTCCAACAGTTGCTGTATTTCCAAACAAGAACAATAGTCCACAGATTCTCTAATCTATTTTCAAGCCCATCCAATTATCTATTTAACCAAACGTATAATTACTTGTCTGTGCCACCAGTGTTTATTAGGTTTCCTTACACACAAATTAAATCGCCCCATAAACAATTTAGCAGCCATTAGAGCATCTCAAGAAATGATTCACTTAATGAGGGGGCGGGATGGGAATGTTGAGATCAGGAGACAGAGGGTTGGAGCTGATACGCAACATCCACTGACGTTGGGGAAAAGGACAATTAGATGTTGGCAAGCTAAACTGCTACACACAATGGTGATGGCTTGTTTGAAATCGATATAATGAGCTACATGTAGAACGTTGTTACACTTTTTTTTTTATGGAAACAGATGGGGGGGGGGGGGGGGGGGGGGCACACACTCCCAAATGCTTGTTTGTGAATAAGAAAGCTAAGATTAGGTTTTAGAGTAAAACGGAGAATGGGTATCCCTCTAGTATTACCGAGCGAGCGTCTTCCTGTAACTGACGACTCATTGAAGTTGGTCCTTGAAGCCTCCAGAAGGATAAACTGTGGATGTGTGAGAGGAATAATTAATCTGTGTCGCAGCTGTTCCTCATTGATGATGACTAATTTACCCACTCACAGCGCTGCAGATGGAGATCATAGAATATATATATATATATCTATATATATATATATAGATATATATATAGATAAATACTCAGATCCTTTAAACTTATATAAACTGGCAGAAGTTTTATCAGTAAAATGTGCCCATTCTGTGTGAAAATGACCTGACTTCGAGGAGGATCCATCGGTCGGTATTGTTGTTGTGATCAGTAGAGGGGGAGTGAGTTATACTCTCGACTCATATGGTTCAGACCACTGGTGGTAAACCCGAGGTCCACACCAAAAGGTCACCATATGAACCTAAGAGACTGAGAGATGATTGAAGGGAGATAAAAAAAAAAAAAAGAAAAGGAAAGAAAGAAAAGGTGAAAATGTGCAGCAGTTTCACTTTCAATCTTTATATAAAACGAAGCATCTGAGAAATGCAGAGGCAGAAATCTCATCTGGAACATGACAAGGGGTGACAATCCCGAGACATCTTGTTAATGAGCCATCAAAAGCCACCAGTTTACTCTGCAAAATCTGATTGCTCTTTATGAGCTTGTCATGCGTCTGCTCAGGAGCAGTGGAGTACGTATATCATGTAGCATAAAAGGGAACTACTTAGTTGTCTATGCTTACTTCACCTGGCAATAAAGATTGTTCCTTGCCACCGTCGCTGAGAAAGTACATTACCATAAATCTGATGTTCATATAATTTCTTACGTGAGAGCTGTATGTTTCAAACTTATTCCGAGCAAAACTTGAAGAATGAAACTTTGACCATAAGAGGTGCTGTCATAACTTATTCACGAGCATGTGAGGACCCGTGTTTTGACACCTTCCTTCAAAGTATCTGGATTCTATTTCATGTTGGCATTGGAGGAAAGTCAAAAGGATGCCAAATGCAAAATCCGTCACCGAGGTCAAAGCTGCTTCCTAAGATGACAGAGGGGTCGACACATTCATTGTCAGCACAGAGATACGATGCCACCTGTCCCTGAAATCCTGTTCTAAGCATTAGCTTTGTCTTCTCTATCCGCCGTGACCAGCTCTCTTTTCTCTTTAGCTGCTCTTTCATCTGTTATTTAATGGAAGGATCGCCAACATGAAAGACATGATCACTTTGCCTTTCATCACAATGACATCATCCCTCCAGCTACACCTGAGAACTTGTCTCGTTCAAGTGGAATGCTGCTTATTAAGAAAAAGAGACTTTATAACACTCGTGTTGTTAAGAGGACTTTAATCAAAACTCTGTTTAGACAGAGGAGTTTGGGATATCACCAGGGAATCTGATGCTGCCTCCGACTCCCTGATGAACAGCTGCTGCTGAGAATGAATTAACGACAGGATGGTTACTTGTATTGTCAACGTGCTTTATTCTTGAATATCGTTCCTGTTTTGATCCTAAAATACCTCATTCACCAATTAGGCTGCTGTCGTTCACTTTGCCATCGTTTAATTTGCAGGAAGAAGGTTTTGGTTTTGATTTCCCTCTCCCTGCGCCTGCAACTACTCCGACTTCCTTCCACAGACTGAAGACAGCTTGGCTGGTGACTGTAAATTGTCTGAACGTGTCAGTGGGTTGTTTATCTCTATATGTCTCCATATGTCAGCCCTGTGATGGACTGGCGACCTGTCCAGGACGTGCCCCGCCTTCACCCATTGTCAGCAGCGCCTGGCTCCAGCCTTCCCGTGGCCCCCTGATGGATAGTCAGCATAGGTAATGGACGGATAGAGGAACAGTGTCTTACTAATGGCCCCGTCAAGTAAAATCTAAATGTGAAATTCTACTTTATTATATCTTGGGCTTTATTAAATAATTCTTGCTTTATCTGCCAGATACTATAAGATGATAGTCCACAAAGTCATTTCTGTTCATCTAAATGACCCACATCTCGCCGCCACCATAAAACTAGGACTCAAGATGGGATGAATGAGAATGTGAACAGTAATTTGGTTTTATCCTGGTCATTTCCATATGGACTCTTCTCATTTAGTCCTATTTACGACACACACCTATTACTTTTATATTACGAGCATTTTAAACGCAAAAGCAAATGTATTTTGTCTGTTGCACACAAGAGTGAATGATCACTTGACCTGTAACTGACTGAACTAAACAATATTTATTAGACCTGAAAAAAATGAAGGGTAGGTTCATACTATTTGAATTCTTTTCAAAAAACTATTCTCATATACCCAGAAGGAGAATATGTATGACTGCATCAGGTCATGGAACAGAAATCAATGCATTAGATTTTGGTACAGATTTACTTTAAGTTTGTTTTTATATCACTGTCTCCCTTGACATTGTGAGGGTTTTTTTGTCAAATAATATTTGGATTTCATGAAAAGTTATGATAAATGAATGATTTATGTTTTACTTATATTTTACCTTTTTGTTTTGACTTTTTTATTGTGAAAGCTGCATTGTGAAGGACTGTTTGGCCTTGGTGAGGTATGCCCTCTATATCTTTTAATATTTACCTTCAACCTTTACTTCACTCCAGCAAAAAAAAAGTTTTAATTTTTATTTCTGTAAGAGAAATATTGTAAGTAATGTTGCCATGCCTCATAATGAATCTTTATATATATATATATGGTGATAAAAACGTTTAGGACCTGTGTATTTTAATGGTACTCAGGGTAAGACGTTAATGAGCCACAAAATCTTTAGTGATTCAAATTTTATCTCAAGCTGTATTTGTACTGCAGAGACAGAGAGTTTCCAAGTGCATCAGAAGAACAACATACTGAAGAGAACCACTTGAGCTTCTTCATAAGCCTTCTCTCTCCCTTTCTGTTCTCATTGAAGTAGCAATGTTTCTCAGTTTTTTTAAAATTGAAGTAAGAATGTTTAGCTCTACTTTGGTCCCCTGGAGACTGTGCAGACATCTTCAAAAGAACACCTGCCCTTATCAGTGTGCTTGACCCATTTCCCCAGCTTCTGTGCTTCATCCCTCCCTCTGTACTGCTCAGGCTACAGAGGACAGGTAATCCCATTGACACCAGCAGAGACTGATGTAGTGCACCTGTGATCTGGTTATCTCAGCCCATCTCCAGTGTGGACGAGGACGGCAGAAAAAAACAGAGAGGTTACAGGGTTGTCATAGATCACTGGCTATAGTGTTCAGCTAAGTGAGCATTAAACTGGCTGTTATTAGGGGATAAAATTGCATGGCAGAGTTTAATGATGCTGCAAAAGCTGCTGAAGCTACAGCCATGCTGGATGTGCAGCGATGCTGTGCCGTTAGGGAGCTGACAAATTCCAAGGTGCTGGAATGCTGCTGGTATTTATGAAGTAATTGCACCACCGACGAGAAGACAACCTTGATTATACACTTTAACAACATAGTATGGAATGTATCTTGGTGTATAATTTATAGTCCGTGTAATGTATTGAAATGCGAGCGTGAAATAATGTTTTGTGCACCAATGTGCCTGGCAAGAGCTGCTACATAATGAAAACAAAGATAAGAAACGAAAAAATATGAAACGACCCTGAGCATGGTCAATAAACCAAAACAGCTAAACATAAACAAACTTAAATATTGATGGAGGATGCGAGTCTCCTGGGAAGCAAAGCAAAGGCGTCTTGTGGTGCCTTGGTGTCTGTCTGAGCTGCAGCAAAGCACAGGGTGCCTCTGCAGATATAACAGATGTGAGCTAGTGCATGCAGTCCCCATAACTGCCTGCCCTCTAGTTGCTTAACTCTTTTTTTTGCTCTTTTTAAAACATAATGTGCACTTTGTTTTATCACAGTAGTGCAACTCAATCCGTGCAAGAGATGTCCACTCATTCAATTAATTGATTTTGCTGTCATCAGCCACTCTCTCCCGAGCGCTCCGTCTATCCTGTGCAGTCTCTCTTCCTCTCCGACCTCTCTGCGGGCTCTTGATGGCAGCTGAATGGTCATGGCGAGGCCCAGCAGGTATTTAAGCTTTCAGCGGCTCAGGATAATGCGCATCTAGTGCACCAAGCTAAAAATGTAGCTACTCAGGCCTCCCTAATTCATTTAGCGAAGCCCAAGGAGGCTGGTGCACTGGATCTGTAAAAATCCATCAGCTGGCAGAGAGAGTTCAGACGGGAGCACAGCAAACAAACTGCCTCAGAGAAGCTAAGGATGTGGAGGAGCTTTAATCCGCTGTCATGATGGCTGCTTCGCATCAGATGAGGAGTAATAAATTCATTCATTCATTCAGGTGCTGGAGCCAATCCCTGCTCACATTAGGTGAGGTCACCCTGGACAGGTCACCGGTCCATCACAGGGCCAACACACAGAGACCAACAACCACTCACACTACAGACAATTCAGTCACCAATTAACACAAACATGTCGTCTTTGGACGGTGGGAGGAAACCCACGCAGAACGGGGAGAACATGCAGACTCCACACAGAAAGGCCCCAGGCCGGGAATCAACCAATGCGATCTGCATGTTGTGAGGCAACAGCGCTAACCACCATGCCGCCATGCTGTCTGAGTAATAAGTTGCACAGACTAATTTATGGAAAGGTGTGCACAACAGAAAAAGGCACAGGTGTTGATGAGCTTCAGCACTAGATTTGATCTATCTTATCTGGCTTTGGTGGAGAATTGGTGTTTCCTGATGGTTTTTGGTGTTGTTGTTGTTGTTGTTCTTTTTCCCCCCTTTGCTACAGTCAAGCAGGTTGCCTCTTTGTTCTGGGGTTGTGCTGGAGATGCTCATCTTTCTTGCTAAGGAAACCAGGGCAACCTCCTTCTGACAACTCCCTCGACTCCACTGGCTTATGGAGTCAGACAGCAAACACATGCACATACACACCGGCACACGCCAACACATACTGTAGGTGGTGATAGACAACTAAGAGAAGGAACATATTCGCACACATAGTGTATATGGAGAAAACGAGAGAGGGACACAGACACATGCTGCCACAAGGATAGGGACACAGACGAATGTGCTGTTGGAGCAAATCTTGTTTTAGTGTTTGTTCTTATTAATCACACACTCCTATTACCTTTAAAAAATGCCTGCATCAGTGTGTCAAAAAATATCTGCACCATTTAAAATGGAACAAATTATTTCAAAGATCTGCTAAAAAATAGATTTTATATCAAACTTGGTGTTCATAAGATTCAGCATGGAGGCAGGGGGGGTTGTTAAAAATTGAATGAGGCTTGTCTACCCAGATGTATTTGCTTTGCGTTTAAGAAAATGTCATCTGCAAAATTCTTGGGTTTTTTTTATCCATTCACACTCATAGCAAATTTTCTCTCGTGGCGACGCTGACTGATGTGCTGTGGCACGAGTGGTCTTCAGCTGAGATGAGGATTGTGGAGGGTTCTGACAGTGTTCACTCTAAATATCCTGCTCCGAGTGGAGCTGATCAGAATAGACGCCTCTCTCAGCACTGCTAGGCAAGCGCCGCATCACAGTCTGTCACCACTGTCAAAAAGTGGGGACTGCAGTTGGATGCTCACTTTGCAACATGGTGATGGCCTGCAACGTCTTGTTGAACTCTCAAATATGCCAGTTAGCTCTTTTCTTGTGGGTCAAAGCTTTAAATGCCGTCTAAACCTGAGCAGTTCCGGTCTGAACTTCATCTCTGCTTCAGGGAAATAGTGCCAACTTATATTCGACATACAACTCCATTTATTATCTTATCGCTCACTCTAACTCAGCCAGAGAAAATATTATAAATTATCGCTCCGCTGGTGGTGAAATTTTTCATCTGTGAACCTGGAGGGGTGATTGTCAGCCAGGTGTTTGCTGAAAGTTCTCTCTTCTGTCAGATGTTGTAGATACAATAAGTACTTGATTTGAAACATAGCAGCTCATTTGGAAATATCATAACTTCATGGTCATAGCATGGATTTGTCCTCAACTCTACTCCAAAAAAGTTATATAGCTACCTCAAATAAAATCCAGCAGCAGGTATTATGTGTCAGTCTGTAGAGCGTCAATGTTTGGTTACTGTTGAATTAAGTTATCTAAGATCACATTAAAGAGAAACTTAACACCAAGGCGTTTTATTGTCTGCTCCAGGTTTTCTAGGGTCAGTGCGCAGACTGAGATGTGCACCGTCACACCGGTAACAATCCGAAAAGTGAGCTCACTCTAACTGCAGCAAGGTGAAAGGGGCAACTTAATGTTTTCTCTCCTTCGTCGTCTCTTAAGATTGATTCAGACAATCTGTGCGGACAGATTTCCCCACATTTCAGGGCGTTTTTGTTTGAGTGTTTCAACATCACCATTTAATCTGCTGCTAATCTTTTATCTGAAGGCAAGAGCAACGATCAGCGAACTGTCGGATTGATTAAAATAGATTTCATTGATTACTGTTAAATTTCTAGCTGAGCGAGTTAGATGGAACCAGTGAGGCTGAAATGTGTAATGTTGGGTAGGGATTGTTCAACTGTTGTCAGTCTTTGTGGATGAGCCTGTTTGTGCATTTCACGGTATTCTACCAAACCAGTGAACATTTTTAAAAACCAGCTTGAGGCTACCACAGAGGTGAATTGTTGTGATCAAAGCACTGTTACCTAGCGACATGCATCATTTTCTGTCATCTTGAATTTTTGTTATTCTTTTCCATGTTAATTTTTTCTTTAAGATTCAGTCCTAACCACATTCTTTAAAGCCATTAAAGTCTCCTTTTCTCTAAAGACGACCAGAAGGTGCACACTGCATTCCTGCTGAGCCCTCTGGTGATAATACTCTAACTTTCCGGTCCAAACAATAGACGGTGTGAATTAGTAAAAGTTAAGAGAGGAAAAAACAAGCCATTTGGGTAATAGGACCTTGTAGCAATCCCATTAAAATAAGGGAAATGAGAACAGGGAGGAGACCATTATCCCAATCCTTCCCCCACATTTACTACTTTAGTATTTGCTGTGCTTTTCTCATTAGCACCTTGATTGGGATTCTGCCTCTGTGTTCGGCTGCGACACAGCACGGTAGGGGAGATCTCTCATCAACACTCAGGTGAAGTGAAATCTCAGACTGACAGAGCTTTCCCTGGTGACTTGGTAACGTGGCTAATGGCCTTGCTTGCGGCCTGCCCAGGCATAGGTTGTCGATACAATTTTCTTCCGCTTCTGCCGCTTGCCAGTTTCCATCTGGAGCCAATTCTTGAATTGAGATTGTGTGTACCTTTCCCGCGAGGTCACCGCCTGTCTGTCCATTACACTTAGCCCCAGTCCTCCCCTCCACATCCCATCAGGTCCCCTCTCCTCTCGCTCCACCGAGCTTCTTTTCATTTGTGACAGGCTGTACAGTGCAGTGCATTACAGTGAGTCAACTTCCTCTTTACTGTAAGAGCTTTACTTCAAAGAAAGTGTTGCTGAGAGGCAATAAAGAAAGTTATAGAACCACTTCATAATATATGTTTTATGTAAAATGTGAGCAAACATGAGCAAAATGTCAAGACTGCACTGAAAAGGCATTTTTCATTCATTCATTCATCTTTCATCAATTCATTCATCGACTGCTTATCCATTTCCAGGTTTCTGGGGGTTGCTGGAGCCAATCCCAGCTCACACTGGGTGAGGGGCGGGGTCAGCATGGACAGGTCACCAGTCCATCACAGGGCCGACACACAGAGACAGACTGAGACCAACAACCACTCACACTCAGACCTACAGACAAACCAGTTAACCCAAACATGAGGCCTTTGGATGGTGGGAGTCTGAGTCTGAGCATCTATCATCAGTCTTTTTATGACCTCAGGTTCAGCCACACCAGATTAGAGTAGAAAATTGCTAAATAAAGTGAGAAGTGAGGCTGATATCACCGTTCATACATAGAGCTTCAAGTAATCAATGGAAATCCTTTTATTTGTGTATGTGTGTGTGTGCGTGTGTCTAAAACAACTTCTCCGTTAGGTAGATATGAGACATTATCAAATGATTGAGCTGGCACTTAAATTTTTATGTACAGCATATATTAGTTGTCGAGGGCCCTGGCATTCCACTGATTTGCCTCTTGCCAGTTCTGTAATTGCATTGATCTTCCACTTCAGGTGTGAATCACGCCCACCTTGATGGCTACATTAAAACCTAGCGAGGCTCTGGCTCCTAAGGACTATAATTTCAAAGTAGAAAAGGCACTCAGTGGAGTGCAGGCCTCCACCAAGGCGTGCGTCGCACTACATTCTCCATTGTACAGTGTGAGACATAGCAAGCATCCCTTTTTTAATCCCAGAATTTCGAAAGACGTTGGGCGATGTTTCTCTAAATTTAAGCCACCAGCTGAATGCAATAACCTGCCCACTTCACTCAGATCTCATCACTGGAAGTCATCTCTTTTTCTGATCTTCAGGAAACTTGCACTTCTAATTACATTTAATCAGGAGGAACTTTTTTTTTTTTTTTTTGGGGGGGGGGGGGGGGCATTGAACTTTTATGGCCATATGCAGAAACAAGGAAACGGAAACATATGACTCTTTTGGAGATTAGACCCCAGCACGGTATCAGAATAGTGAAATCCCCCAGGGTCTAGACACCGGTGTCACTGATTGGAATGAAGAGAGCGCTGAAGACCTGGGTGCGATGAAAACTGGATTCTGATGAGCCTGGCCTGAGTGCTGGATATGAAGGGAGGTGAAATGGTGGGAGGAGGGGGGCGGGTTGCAGCAATACACCTTTTTACATTACAGCTGACAGCAGAGGAGGGAAGGGATTTCAGGTTTGACAGCGACATAACATGACAACATGATTGGCGGATTGAAAGTGTTGCCAACAATGATTGGTTGATTTGGATGATTCATTTACACCTAAACCCCCAAGGCTGATTAGAACCGCTAATCAGACAAAGAGAATCATGAATGTGTGAAGTATAAAGAGTTCAACACTCAGATTAATTACAGACATGAAAATTTTTCATTCGTAATGCGTAAGCAGATGTTAATTTACGTCAGTTGTTTTCTAATGGTACGTGTAAATTTACTAATCCAGCAGGTGCAGGAGAGCTGAGGCCTCGGAGAGCTTCTGGCTGTGTATGTTTCAGTGTATTTGCTCAGATTTATCTATTATATTGTATTTTCCGAGCAGCATGACGACGGTGCAGTTGTTGCCTCACAGCACAGATGCTGTGGGCTCACACCCGGCAGTCGGCTGGGTCCGTGGGGAGTGTGCATGTTCTTCTATTGTGGATTTCCACCTTCCTAACACAATCCAAGTCCATGTTAAGTGCTGAATCTAAACTGTTCCAAAGTGTGAATATGAATGTTTTTTTCTACCTATATCAGACGGACTGGCAACCTGTCTGTACCTTGCCCCAAACCCCATGCAGCCCTGAAAGCAGTATGTGCTAAGAGCCCTCTTGAATAGTCCACGAGACTTAAAAAAAAAAAAAAAAAAGCATGATAGAAAGTTATACAAATGTTATAGGCTGTTTAGCAGGGAGGCAGATAGAGAATATTCAATATTAGTCATGGAATGAAAAAACAGACTTAAAGATATAAACCATCTGACCAGTGGGGGAGATACAAATAGTTTCCCTGTCAATTGTCAACTTAATGAAGCAGGAAAGGAAGCTCACCCACCCTAACAACTTCATAAAAAAAGTGGGGGGGGATCTGCTCATTTCAGAGTGGCTCAGCTTATGATCCTGCCAAAACATACCATCCATAATAAAAACAAAAACTTTGTAAGCTGCCACAAGTCAAGTGGTGAACAGCAGGAGGCTGTCAGACAGCCCAGCTGAGGGGGTTATGGTTTCCACTCACCCAGTCGAAGTGCATATTCATTCATGCTGCTCCGCTCTGGTTCAGCGCTGAACTGTTCAACTGTGTCTCAAGGGTGAGCATAAGACAGGCATAATTTCAAGGCCATGCACTGTTGCTTTCATTACTATTCGGAGCCATATTTACCTGTTTAGTTGAAGAAACAAAGAATGAATGGTTGAGACTGATGTAACAGTTAGGAACTTGGACTTTGTTTATATTTTCCACAATAACAATCTGTAATTGTTGACTGCACAATAAAAAAAAAATTATGCACAAACATAACATCTTTCACCCAACCCACCCTTATTGCCTGTTATTCAGAAGCCAAGACATGTGACAGTATAGAAAAGAGAGAGGAGTCATAAACAGACTGCAGGTTCTTCACAGAGCCTCGACACAGACACACGTTCATGCCTGTGACTCTCAGTCTGACTGGAAATCTATACGTCTATAAAAAATTGAGGAAAACCAGTAAGAACAAAGTGAAAACACAGTAGAAGAGTGACGGCCCCATTTTCTAATCTTGACACCAGTGATGATAAACTCCAGCATACAGGAACAGACACAATAACTATGATGTCACACACTTGAACTAGTGGAGTAGTGGGATGGCAGGGAAGCCGCCTCCAAAATGAGTTAAAATGCTAAATAAATACTTGAGTTGTAGTTTTCACAAACAAAAAGAAGCCTAATTGGACAAGTGGACCTTTGCTGTTCTCATACAGAGACCCTCCTTCACATAAGTCTGCCACTGTGCTGCTCACTCTCACAACCAGTCACTCTTAGACCTGTTAAATAAAGCAAATGTCTAACTGTCAGTCAAACAAAGGCAAATTAATTGATAATATTTCAGGAAAAAAGATATTTGAATGAATATACTACTGAGAAATTGGAAAGTAAACAACAGGTTTGCACCCATTTCTTCTAATGAAACTGGCTTTTTATAATGTCTTTGTTTTCTTCGAGCTATTTGTGTCCCTGGCTCTGTTCAGGGATTCTCCATGCTGCAGATCCAAAGACTTGCTCGGCAGAGGGCAAGAGGACAGCTGCCTAGAGCACATAAGACAACTGTCACTTCACAGGAAATTGACCAAAATAATCATTGCATCTAAGCCCAGATGACGCAAGACTGCTGTCAGCACACTCTATCACGCAAGACAACGGTGCCAGTCTTCCATACCCACAGGACTCACCCCAGAATAGATCACGTTGTTTCTAACACACACCAACCGTCGGGGTGAAATGGTACTGGCCTACGAATCGCTTCCTCTTGGCAAAGGCGGTGAAAACATACAGTGTATCACACAGGATTTGATAGAGCATGCAGTGCTGCAAGCCCAGGCATCTGCCTCTCACACCCACAGGTCTCTGCTTGGTCCACAGGTCTCTTCCACATCACCCTCGTTCAGGCAGCAAATGCCACCCACCAGGTATCCCAGCTGCCAAACAGTAGGTGGTGAGAAGCAAAAAAAAAAAAAAACCGGCAGGTATATGAAGTACAACAGCTCCTCACAACACAAGCCACAGCCTCCCAAACACATTCTCAGACCAGGTCCTGTCGCTTAAGACGAGCAGAGAGAGACCTTGGATGACATTAGTAAACATTACCAACAGTATGTCAGCGCAGCTTTGATGCAACACAAACCAATCTTTCTGTAACTCGGGCACAAAGCCGCACAATTACAGCTCTATATAAATGTTCAGGAACCAACAACAACCTTCTAATAAATACACAGGCATGGTGAAGATACAGAGCAGTGTTAACAGCATCTTTTGTCTCCGTTTTGTGTATTAGAATCCTCACACAAACTGTCTGGAGCACAGAAGAACCACACGGCCTGTTCATATCATCCCCAGGCGAATCCTTTACAGGGCCAGTCTCTCCTTCCTTCTGTGAAACAACGTTTATGATGCAGGATCCAATTATAGAAAGCAGGAGCTTGTCAAGAGCAATGAGCTCCAGTGACCTCTGACCCCACCATCATTTCCTAGTCTCACATCATGAATCAACATTTTATATATTTGTAAGGTTCTTTGGACTGAAATATGAACGAGAAATGCATTTTTCATAATATTAGACTATTCCAGCTCAAGTTTTCTTATTAATGGTTGTATATTCAACAACTGTAATCTGCATGCTGGCCTAAATTCACTGTTCAGCAATGTGAAGCACAAATCACCACATTCAGCAGCAGATATGCCTTACAAATAACCTCTATTTGTTAGTTTATACAAGATATTTGTATTTTATTGATCTTCACATACATTATACTTAAAATAATCCTGTTTTATTTGGTTTTAGCTTTAATTGCTTGTTGCAGCCTCTGCCTCTATTATCAATACGTTATTTTTATTTTTGAATTGAAGTGAAATTTAATGCTTACTCTGTTTGTTTTGTGCTTTCATTTTCCTTTGAATCTTTTTACAGACGACATTTAGTTGGATTCTTATTTCATGCCAGAACTTTGACAACACTGTTGTCTTTTTTGTGTTGCCACATATAAACTACAGGAATTGTCCGATTTTCCCACTTGGCAGGTTACCATCGCCTACCACTGTGTCACATCCGTGGAGTAAAAAAGAAACAGTTGAGAGCATGTCACTGTTGTTCCCCTGGTCAGTGCTCACACAGCTCACTGAAGGCAACGCGGCCAAAATATTCAAACTGCTGCCAAGACACCACATCAGTGGCAGGTCTACTGGTGGTGATGCACTTAGTCCCAAATCAGACAGACAAAGTGGATGATCCACATTGGAGGAAAAGGGGGTGCGGTTGGTTTGAGTCTGAAAATGTGATTCTTTGTTTTCCAGACCTTTTCCCTCCTCGTGTCACTAAAGAATAAAATGTAATTTGAAATATCAAGTGAGATTAGGCCGTAAGAACTTAGTGAAATCAACAAACAGAGAATCATAACTTTGCTCTACGTTTGCAGATGTGAGCAATGTAATTTCAGATCCTCGTGAACAAAGTCATCCACAGCTGAAAGCCTATCATGCCGTTCAAACATACAGCCAGGCTTTTCATGTGAAATGAAAAGGGTGGATCCTCATATCCGTCTATACCTGGCACTGCAGCTGCTCTCTACCTGCCAGCCTCTCTGAAGTAGGGGGAATATTACATGGCTCCTTTTTTAATGTTCTCTGTAAATCCGGCGGGGACATTACCCGAGCCCAGTCACCGCCGTTTGTGACAGATGGAAAACCTTTCCAAAGGGATTACGATGCCCTATCGTTCTCATTTCTTTTAAAGCCCAGGTATCAGTTATCTGTCAGCTGGGCTCTGGATTGCCTTGACAGAGATGCACGTCTCGGCTCGCCCCCTCGCAAGAGAACGGATGAAATTCCCTCTTATGACCACTCTGTCTCTGCCTTTCACAGCTGTCAGGAAACACAATGACAAGATGGCGACATTTGAAATGCACCCTAATAGTGCCCTGTTGAGCCTTGTTACCACCATCGCCCCTACCTAAGAAAGGGGTTTATAGTCTATCAACAGTGTGCCGCATTCACATTTGCCCCTCAAAATGGGATTAAATTTTAAGTACACAGCTGGCATGGCACAGCTTGAGGGGAAATTGATGGACTGGTCCATTAAGGAGGATATTGTTGACTTTTCTTTTATTGAGATATAATGTACAGTTGGTACTGGATGGATCCAGCCTGTGAATTCCAGCTGCAGTCTGGGGTGTTAGTTTATTGGCCTGCAAGGAATTCGGTGAAATAACGGGATACACAGAAAAGCACATTTAACAGCATGTTAGGTTTAGAGGCTTGAATATGATTTACATTTGTTTTGGCTTGGTTCGGTTTTATAGCGTCATAAATCGACAAACAACATACTCACAAAAATATGCACAAAAACAAACATGGAGACCGAAAAAATAGAAGAGAAGCAGCTAAAGACAATCAATCACTCAGCAGTGGAAAATAATGATGTACATCAACTCAAGCTGTATACTGAAGGAAATACCTGACTATTTACATTAAATGAAATTTGGAATTATTCCCCTCTATAATTAGTAAGATTTGACGGGAAATATGTTTGACTGATTTCTCCTTAGATGAAAATCTCATAAACATAAGGAAAGAGTTTGGTAGTTTTGCAGAAGACAAATGTAATAGCTAGCTCCTTCTGGGCCGACTACAGCAATAAAATGCTGCTTATAGATAAACACAAATACAAACCATCTAAAGCATTCCATAAAACATTAGACCAAAGAGTTTGTTTGTAGGGAATTTATTGTTTTTTGTTTTTTAAACTTTTAGATCGTTAAAGGACCAACACCTTTAATGGAATATGCAAAAGGGAGCTATGATAAAAGTTAACTGAATAAAATGAAATTGGCACATCGATCATTATAAAGCACTCAGTGTTGCAAAGACTACCTCTGCTGTCCTCATCTTTAATAGTTTGAATCAGGAAGCGTTTTCTCTCTTTTTTTTCTGTATAGAATTGTTGTTGACAGTTAATCAATATACAAATGTCCCTGCACACTGAAAATATCTTCTTGTTTCTGAAACACTTCGTCTGTTACTTCTGCCAGCTGTACGCCCACACTGTTGCACTGTATGCACACTGCGGTGTACCATACTATCCCCAAAGAATGTCCCGCTTATTAAATGTAGTGAACACTGAAAATGTGTTTTCTAGCATAAAATCTGACGTCTCAGTAGAAGTATGGAGAAAAAGCATTTCATTGTGCACCTAAGTTAAATATTCAAAGCCTGACGGGAACATCAGGTCATGGATTTTGCTCTTCTGTTATTAGAAACTTCGTAAACTTAATGTAACTTCATATTCTTCATTGTTATAAGTTATAAAACAATTTTTTGATGGTAATCAAAGCCGATTGAAAGTGTGGTTTACATTTAGACATAAAACTACACCCTGTGATAACATAAGGAACCCGCCCTCAAACCTTCTTGGGTGTGGGTGTGTGTGTGTGTGTGGTTTTTTCTTTTTTTTGTGTGTGTGTCTGTGTGTTTGTTTTGTTTCTTTTTTTAAGGAAGGTCTGAAAGGGAAGTCTGGAGGTTTTATCCAATGAGCACAACCCAGATAGCAAAATAAATCAAGTCTAGTGTGCCATTTGTGTTTCTTGTGGACTGGAGTTTCATATCTGGACCAACTCTATCACACACACAGAAAATCTTCCTGCTGCCAGCAAACACTGGACAATATCAGGGAGTCTGCCCAGATGTGGACATGTATGGGCCAGACTTACGCCAAAGACCTACACATTGTTGGGCCAGAAGTTTCAGCTAGATGAAGATAAATATCTGCAAAAACTTTCAATGGTTTAAAAAATATTTTAGCCTGGAAGAAAGTTCTGAGCCGACATTGCCATCTAAAACCACCATTCCTTATCCAGTGTAATGACTGTCTGCACAAAAGAATGAATGCATTTTTTAAGTGTTGACTTCATCAAGGTTAAGAAAAAAATCAATTATTTAACTTGCAGGGACACATAAGCAAAAAGGCAGTCGATATACTGAACAGCTAGAATAGTAAGCCTTTATACATGAGTTTAGGAAAGAAGTTCAATGCATAATTGAAAAAGATAAAAAAAGAAATTGTTCATTGAAGCCTGCATTTACTGTTCTATCAAGCTGGGGTTTTTTTTTGTGTGTGTGTGTGCATGTATGTGTGACATGATATGCCCACTTGTTGCCAGATACTAATTCCAGACTATCAACAACATTAGAAAGAAATAAAGCCAGAGGGAAGCTCATTTACATATGTTGCCCCCCTCATCCCTGCGCTGATTGAGAGTGGGGATCGTGTCTATATATATTCATTGTCGGCAGCTTCACCAGGGGTATGGATATACTGCCTTACATCTTTGACATTCATTGACATTCAGCTGCATCAAACCCCCAAGGTCCATTATTTTCTGCTCTCCCATTAGCTCCCACATAAGACAAAGAGAAATATCCACCAGGAGGTGTTTAAACAGCTCATTTAAAAAAAAAAAAAAAAGAACCGATTCAGTGCACAGGAGAGCATTTAGAAGTCTACTCTGCTGAACTGCATTAAGCAATAAATGTTCTAGTTTAAAACAGCAAAATCAAACCACCCTCTGCATGAAGGTGTCATCCAATACTTTACATCAGTGTTTCATTTATGCATTTTCACACATTATCCACATAAGGATCTACTGAGACCTTTCTTTTGACTGTGCATATCTGTCCATAGTTGACAGACATGCCAATTAGCATCAGTAAAGCTGGTGTAAAATAACCTGTTCTGTCTCACTTGGTTTATACAAAAAGGTAAAAGGTAAAAAGTTAATGGAGGAAAGCTTGTTGGTGAAGAAACGACACCTGAAGGTCACTTCATTTTGAATAATTTTAAACCCATTCATTATTAGTTTAACATTTCTGGTTCTTTTTGGATTAAACAAACAAGATACAGCCACTTTCTGAAGACGCTCTGGTAGTCTCATAGGTTTTTAATTCCTATAAATTTGGGCTTTTACTTTGGTGTCCTATTTCCCTCTCATGAGAAAAACAAAATTGTTCAAACTCTTCTTTCGGGCTGCTGGGTATTAAACTCTTTAATATTTAAATGATTAACTCTTGCTCTCATTTGAAGCTGCCATCAGGGGAAGATTTTGCTGTGCATGTTTAATTTATTCATTATGATTTATTAACTGTTTACAGCCATATATAACGAACATATATATGTGAATGCAATTTATTCTTGAAGAACTGGAAATGCTATTTTTCAAAATTTTCAGAGACACTTAATTGAAACTGAATGATCAAGATTAAAACACAGAAAAAAAAGATTATTTTACGAGTAGATCAAAACAAAACTGGTATGTTTTTTAAATTGACATCTAAAATTTAAGTCTTTTAACTGACCCAACTTCAGAAATAGTTGGAAAAAAGGAGTAACAGAAAGGGTAATCTTTGGAGACGGGGCAGTAATTTTGCTAAGTGAGTTATCAAAGATAGCCATTTAATCCCAGATCTGTCCCAGACAAGAACAGAGTACTCTTTTGATCAGGAAATGGGGCCAACACTGGGCCTTGAGAGAAATACCCAAATCCATTTTGGGGATTGGAGTCAATTTATGGAATGAAAAGATCAAAAACTATCTATTTGTCAAATGCATAGCTTGTGGTTATCTAATTCTGCAAGATATATGCATGAAAGAGACCATTGCTGCACCGTGGCCCTGACTCTGGGAGGATTTTTTTATGGTTCAAATTTTATTCACATTTTAGCCATCCCAAAAAAAAAAAAAAGCCCAACCTGCCAGCTTGTTCCTCGAGAGGCATTCGTGACACTAGGGAAATGTGGTGATTCAGTACAAGCACAAATTATTTTCTTTATTTCAACCACCAAAATCTTTGCCCTGATAATAACATAAACACAACTGGCTGTTTGTGTTTTTGTGTTTTCGTAAACATGCCTCACGCCATTCTCAGTTACGCAACCACCAGCCACAGAAATATCACAGCTTCAGCGGCTGCTCTCCATTATTGAAAAGAAAGGGAGAAAAACTGCAGGTGGTTGGCGTTTAATATTTAAGAGGTTTCACTGGATTCCAGCGCCTGCCTTGCATACTGAGGAGGGATTTCTGAGCAGACCTGGCCTGTGGACCCTGTGGCCTCCAAGCCGCTTCCGTCCCGCAGCACCACCCTCTCGGCAAACCAACACATCTTGCAAAACCAGTCCTGTCATCACCACCAAAGCCCGGTCTGCACCCAAACACTTGGCCTTCATGCTTTATTCATTTTCTATAACATGAACATTGTAAGTAAGTCTCTTGTCTGTCGGCCAAACCTTCCATTCTGGGATTAATGTAAAACCTGACAAACAAAGAGGATTCAGTAGTGGATGATAATGGATCAGTGCTATTTGCATTGTAATATGAATTCATTAGAGCTGACTACATCCAAGAGGCGGTTGCCTATTTCAGCACTGATGTGACGTTCGGTTTCCGGGGAAAACAATGCTTCCTCCTGATAAGGGATGGAGATGGAGGTGTCCTTGTTCATCTCAGGAGATGTTTATCATGGTTCCGGCACACTCCTCCTTTCTTTTCTGACAAATCAGCTCCACTTTTACACCAACATTTTATTTATTTTTTGAGGCTATGTGTCGGCACGCTCCCTAAGGACTCCTTATTCTGAAGGCACTCAGGTTTTGTCCTTTTCCGGAAGGGAAGATGGGATTTTTAATGTTAAAATGAAAAGAGATGTCACAAGGCGTTGCTAAACGCACTGGGACTGTATTTGATTGCTCTGCTCTGGCATGATGGGCTGTTCTCGTGTCTGTTTGGTGCCTATCACTTGATGCTGGTTTGCCTCATCATAAATAATGCAGTCTCCACCCTGCCCACCCAACAAACACCTAAATGAAGACGGTCTGCATTGCAGATTCGCAGAATGAGAAAGGTTACTTCAAGGAGCACGGCATGCCCAGAATGAGGAAACAACAGGAAACATTTGACGAGGACGTTTCCTTTTGAGGGCAGTGTTTACAAATATGTGTATTCTTGTTAGTATGATGTGTGTGCGTGCAAGTTTGTGTTGGTGTCAGCGTGCTAGTGTGCACATGTATCTGTTTGTGTGGGCGGAATAAATAAAGGTACCATACGTATCAGGGGTAGTATAGAGAGGGAGAGAACACAGAGCTTGATGGGTGAATATGTTAGTCTGTAAAATACAGTAGCTCTATCTCCCAAAATATCATGTTTTTCAGGGAGATGAGATTGACGGAAAAAAAATATGCAATGACAAGTTATCTTCCACATAAAAGTCAGCTCAAGCAATGCTCCAAAAAAATAATAAAAAAAAAAACTTGTGGCTGAGACATTCCAACAATCAAAAATCTGCTTCCCCTCTACTTTTAATCACCTGAGTTTCTGATGAAATATCGTAGCTGCAGGCGCGTCAATGCCTCTTAATACTGAGTAAAGACAAACCAACTGTTCTCTCGCTGCAGCAAAAAAGTGGGTGGCTGAATGTATAAACAGGTGCTGTAATAAATGTTGGTAATACATTTATAAATACTTGTGTGTGGGTCCATTTATAATAGATTATCCAGTCGGTTTTAAGTGTATTAATTAAACGGTAGCTATCATTGCTATTTAATAACCAATACATTTCTCAGTTATAAATGGTAATAAACTCATTAACAAAAGGTCAAAGTTGTCTCATTTTCTTAAAGATCATTAGTTAAAGTCATCAGCAATTTCCAGGAAAAAGGTCTTCCAAATATTATTTTATAAATGCAGTTCACAATAAAAGCACCGACGTTAAGTAGGTACATTCATTTGTCTATTAAACAACAGCTGAACAAATAATTCACAACCAGGGAAACCAGTCTAATCATAAATAACAACTGATCCATAAAGGAGCAATAAACAATTAATTAACGGGCATTAAAACCATTAGTTACGCCCTAAAGAGTGGCTTAGCAAAATTAAATTGTTCAGGGAGATAATGCAGATGATATGGAGGGTCGGTCACATGGACAAAATCTCCTGTCATGTACATTTTATTATGTGTTATAGTAAATCAAGATACATTGGGATTTAGTCCAGGCTCTGTAAAATCAATTCAGAAACAGTTTGAGGGTGATTTAATCACACATTCATGTCTGTTTTTAATAGTCCATTGAATTAAGGTATTTAATCACACTGGTGTCGAAGTCATTTAAAAATCTAATTTTCCCATAAAGCCACCCCGCTCATTCATTTGCATGGCACCACAATGGCCTCACATACCTGGAGATATGAAAGAGGGGGACAGCGGAGGAAATGTCTTAAATATCATCTCACAGAACAACAGGGTGAAGCTGCTTCACATTCTGCTGTGCATAAGGTCTCCACCCGCTGCTGCTCCTAATTTCCTTTTTGTAATTTGTGACAGAGAGATAAATGTTGACTTGACTGAAGCACATGAAAGATCTTCAGCTTTCCTTTTCACCCCCCCTCCCATGATTCAAACATTTCACTTTTAGAATCATTTTAGTTTTATTGGCATTGAAATCTATTTCATCGATTTGCCACTTCCTCTGCATTGATCTGTTGGAGGCAGAAGAACAGACCACGAGTGCTTCTCTGTTTATTGTTTTTAACTCAGTGTAATAAACTGGAATTGCTATGGACCAGATTTTTATCCTATAAATTGAAATAACGGGTATTGTGCTGGTCTTTGGACCTGGTCTTATCTGGACCTCAACTGGATTTCTTCAGAGAATCGACTGACTGGACCCCACCCCCGAGGCCTCAGAAACCACGCTGGGTATGTGGTAATGATTAGAAAATGTATTGTAAGCAAAAACCTCTTTAGGTTTATCCAGAAATAATGACGTCTAGCCACGTCTGGTGGCTAAAAATAAGTGGGATGATAATCTCTGACACAGCAGTGAGCCAATTTTTCTACTGTCATAATTTCAAGGAGAAATGAGCTGTTTAGAGGGAGGTGGTGGGAGCATGAGGCGTGTTATTTATTGAACTGGCTGGGGTTATTGAAGACGTGATCTCTCTCCCACTGATTCCACAAATTTTTAGGAACTGAGTTTCAGTTTGCCTAGGTTTGTTTTTTTTTTTTTTACCAGCCCGCAATGTTAACCTCAATGAAAAGTAGATTAGGCACAGGTGAGTAAGAGGACCTCATTTTACACTCTACACTAACCTACTGAGTCAATATTCTCTCAGTGCACCAAAACATTAATAAACGTGACTCCACATCAAAATATGTTACCCTCAATCAGGAGCACATTAAGTAGAGGTCAATGTCTACCGTGTCAGCTGCCAATGGTCCATGTTGGGAATAATGAACCGCTCCGAACATGACAGACACAAATAGCATGATGTATGAGCGGAACATGCTAAGCACACATTGTGGAGTCTTAATTGATATCTAGTTGATTAATAAGTCAGGACACAAGAGAACGCCAAATCAGTTAATAGTTTCATGTTTGTGGCACAACAGCCACGCGGCACTGCCTGTGAGATAGAGAGATGCCTGTATTGCCGAACAAAGAGTAATGAATGGCTGTGAGGATTTTTAATTAATGACGGTGGCAACATTTGTCTCTGCTGCACTGTGTTAACATGTGCCCAGTGTTGGTTGGTTACGCTCTGTTGCCCGTCTCCTGAGTGCCTTCACAAGACATAGTCAGCGCTACTGTTCTCTGTAATACAATCCAATTTATGGATAATTGATTCTGGGATATATTCCATCTAAGTCTTCCTTCTGGAGAGCAGGCTATGTGGTCACAACGACTGAAAACTCTTCAAGACATGAATTTCGAGCCAAGAAACAGTATCTTGGCCTGATTCATCCTATTGATTTTCTTTTTTATTCCCCCTGACGAAAAAAAAGAAAAAAGATATGATTTAGTAAACATTGCAATATGCTCCAACAACTGACACCACTGTTTCCAAGAAATGAAGCTTTAAACTCCACCAAATGTCATCTTGGCAAAGATCAAGACACACAGCAATTAAAGTGTTATGGACAGCCACATATTAGTATAAGCCCGTCGCACAGTTGGCTGGTGACTGTTGATCAACGCATCAATCCACCAGAAATCTTGCGAAGAAATCTCAGTTCTCCTCTGCAGCCACATAAAAGTCTAAACCTTGTCAAGACACAGCAAGAGAACCTCAGGGAATGTAGACCTTTAGGCATACTGTACCTAATAAATGTCAAGAGGGTCACATGGCTTTTTAGACATGAATCAAAACTAAGAGCAACCAAACCAAATGGTTTACTCTTTGCAAACAAGAGAAACTGCAGAAAGAAAAGTGTTTATTCTTCCTTTTCACCCTCACGGACATGCAGGTTTTTTTCTTACTTTCAAGATGAGCTTTTTTGATACCTCAAGCACTTTGATTCAATCATTGTGAAAACATTTTTAATCCAAGGTCATCATGTCACGAGCATTTCAGTAAGCCGGTAAAGAGTATGAGCTATCTGAAGTCCATAAAGCCACAATTAAACACTTAGCAGAATCATCTCATCTGTCTATTCAAGGCAGAGTGCAGGAAACAATCCTAATGTGTCAACTAGCCTATAGTTCAGGTGGGAATAGTTCACAGTTATCACCTCATTAGGGTTTTAATTTTGCCTTGATCCCAAAAGAAAGCTTTTATCCCCTCTCAAATATTCAGGAAGGCTGCTGATGAACTGATTTGTTGTCATGGTTAAAAATGACTTGTGCCATCCATCATATTGTGAAATGTAGCACAGCTCCCAGAGAGGTTGGCGCATTGCCCGCCGCTCTCAAGGCAAGGCATGCCAGGCTCCAGCTGCTTGTGTGCCCTGGTTTTCGGTGCAGCTGAGGTGCCACCCGCTTGCTCGCGTACCTGGCAAAGAATAGAAGTGAACCTCCCACGCAATAAGACTTTTGAGTCCAGATTCAAGGAGCACAGAGAGGGCAGTCTTTGGCAGTCTATGTATCTGAAAAAAGTAATACTACTTTTATGGAGTTTGGTGCAACTGAGATCGTTAGCGTTTTCCTGAACTAGATGTTAAGTTGCTTGCCAATTAGGGTTCAATAGGGTTATTACACCACACAAAACAGGAAGCGGGGGAACTGAGTAATCTGACACAGAACAGAGGCATTATGTATGTTATGGAAAGACCATTTATGGAAAGATCTGGCTACTAGTAAAAAGTAGAGGGAAGATAAGGAGACACAACAGGCTTCATGTTACCCAAGTGAGCCTAAAGAGTTCCTCCAGCAGCGCCACTTAAGCTATCCTGTTAATCAAATGGAATTGCCATCCCACTCCACTTCATTTGTCCAGCCTGATCTTGTGTTCATGTGTCTGGGCTTCATTACTTGAGGTGGACAGTGACTGCTTTCTCTAACTCTCTCTCAGACTGCTATGTGAGCCGCAGTGTCACGAACCACCCTAGCCTTTAACAATTTTGCTAACAAAGTCCAGCAAATTGAACTTGGCCCCTCAAACACACCAACCTCCACAACACTCCCAGGATCTTTGTTTGACAGAGCAATTACGGAAAGGCTTGTTGCCTCAGTCTGTCGCTCCAATCAGTCTGAAGCCAGTGAAGTGTCTGTCCCTCTGGCATCGCAAAAGCTTTGGCAACAGTTGAGGAGTTAATGTCAAATACCCCCGAAATTTTAATGTCGCTATTTCAGGACAGTGTCAATCGCATCCCCGTTTGTTATTAGTTTTCTGGCCATTTTGCTTTCCCTGATTTTCACAGATTTTGCTATGTAGCTAACAAGCAATTTGGAGGCATCATTGTTCTTGGTGCAGCTCAAATCAGTTGGCTGTTCCAAACCAGCAGTGCAAGGTCTGATGGTTTGGAACCAGACTACCAATTACCAAACACTCTAGTTTGATTTCTTTAAGACAATTATGCTGTAGTAGCACAGTTAAATGAACTCCCTGTGATGGTAACTATTAGAGGAAAGTAGTCATTTCACTAAGTTTTATCTGTTCCATTTCACCAGAGAAGTAAATAAGGATGTTTACAAGCTTAAATGTCTCAGAAGAGTACACACATCCAGAGAGAAACACACCCACGGACACACTGCTGTGGTTGAACTAATTCCAAAGTGTGTATCCTGACTCTCCCGTCTCCTTCCACACCCTGATCACTTCCTGTTCTTAGCTGCACTGCAGTGGCTTTGGCATACTCTCAAGAAAAGTATCGCACATTCCATGTAAACAGAGACTTTTATTTGCAGTAATAACCCACTCAAATCCACAACTATGCCCCTGTTGGTGAAAAGATACCCCGTCAGATGCCACTACAAGGTTGCTTGTCACTTTAAAGGGTGAAGTTCTGCTCCAAGGATCAATATGGCTTTTGGTGAAGCGGTTAGCATCAGTAAACATTACGTCACATGACTAACAACGCTCTCATCTTAACTCTCATCTTAACTCAACAATAGGTGAGTGATGTTTGTAGTAGTATGTGAATGTTGATTTAATTGTAGCCAGGAGCACTCTGAGATTCTTTATGTAAATCGCCAATACCTGGAAAAACAACTTTTGGGTTAACTTTCACTGGAAATTGGGAAGTTATCTAATATTTATATCCTCTCTAATTGCATGGCATAATTACAACCTTGGCCTTAAGAAAGGCTTTGGAATAAATTGAATTAATTTGGCAGCCATAAGTTGTGCCTGCATGCTGATTCACTCTGCTCCACCTCTGGAGGAAAAACTGATTAAATACACTAGTAACACATTTAAACCAGACAGAAATGCTTCATGAGAAACAGAAGCCCAAAGCCGGATGGAATAAAAAATAAAAAGTGTTATTCTGAATTCTTGTTGCAAGTGTGGAGAAAATCTCAACCCACACAACGTTTGATGGTAGCAGGGGTGAAAAGTGGTTTGACAGACGTATTCTTTCTCCCCATCTTATCTCTGCAGGTCTGAATGTTTCTTTATCCTCTCCCCATATCTGTCTCTCTGTCTTCTTTCCTCTTTCTTTTTACTGCTCACACACAAACACCCACGTACTGATCCTGCCCCCCTCCACGGGCTTCTTACATGCAGGTGGGGTCACGGATGATTAAAGCAGTGGTAGGTGGACTCCACTTTGAAACTATCAATAGACCCCCGGGAGCTGAATCAAACAGCAAACCCTCCATCTCCGTCAACCCGAGCTCTCGGCAGAACCAAGGGAGAGGACATGCAGAGGGTGAGAGGGCAGGTTCCACCTCTGTATCCTTGTTGTACCCTGAAGTGCACGGTCGAAAAAAAGCTATGGATAGATTCCTGACACTCCGATGTGGTTTTAAGTGGGCTTTGTGGATTCATTCAGCTGACCCTACAGCTTTTGAGCAGAGGGAGCCGAAGGAGAGTGGCGAGAACAGCCGTCTGCCACATTATTTTTTTTATTCCCACAACCCTGAACAACTGTTTACAGCAAGTGGCAATGTTCAATGAACCATGGTCTAATAGGCACTGCTGTACTGTTAATGCAATTAAAAAAATGGAGATAGAAAAGATGAAAACCTACAAGGTCACTGTCCACGGACAAATTGAGGCAAATGGCATTTGAGGTTGTTGAAATTTCTCATAACAGCGGTCTGAAGTTTTCCTGTTTGCACCAGGAGGTTTGTCAGCTGGCCAGGTGGTCTACAGTTTTCATCCAGACTGAAAGAGCCTAAGAGCTAGCCGATAGATTGCAGTTTTTCCAAAGACTGAGAACTCATTTTAATAACTGTGCTCTCGTGTCTCAATGAGGGAAAACACTTGTGTTTTTAAAAGAATTGCATTTGTTACTTGTGTGTAGATTGCAACAACACTAACAACATACCCTTCAGTCTTCACTGTATTCTGTGGCTTGAGCTAATCGGGACATTTTAGCATTCGGTATTGAACTCAGTACCACCTTAACACCAGCAGGTTAACATTGTCATTGTGAGCATGGAAAGCATGCCAATATTAGCATTTAGTTCAGAAATCTGCTGATCTTACAGCCTCACAGAGCTGCTGGTGGGGCTATCAGCTCTATTCCTCTGACTCACCTTCACTCAAAAAATTATTAAAATTATGAAAAGGCAATTTTATTGTTATTGAAACTGATCATTTTTATTGAAATATAATTGTTGGACTATAGGTCAAAGATCTATCTATCCATCTATCAACACAGCTTAGAATCACAACGAGAAGGCACAGTAATACATGTGATTGTCGGGGTGGTATGGTAGTATTTCCGGGAGGAATGATTTAATGGAAATGTCAAGAGCAGCAGTCGCTCCAAGCAAAGGCTGAACCCTCTGATACAATGTGAGCCACTCACCTCAGTGGGTATGAGAGACTTGTTGTCATTCAGCCCTGGTCCCGACCAAAATCTGCCTTTATTAGAACAGAAATAGCATCCTGATTTTTTTTCCCCCTCCAATGGGATTAGAGGTCTTTCATTGCATATTAATTTGCCAAAAATCAATAGGTTTGTGGTACTTTTCAGGAGCATTTTAAATACTTAGCTGCTCACAGCTTAGAGCCTCTGTAAAAAAAAAAAAAAAAAACTGAGGGAGAGCAGGTAAAAGAAGACTGGCGATGAGACTATTAGGCACTGAAGTATGGTTTCTGGAAGTAAGGAAAGAAATGAAAAATATAGACAGTCAAATTGACCTTTTCAAAACAAGATGATTCATTCTTACATTTTGAGATTATATGATTGTGGATGGATGAGAGGAAAGAACTTAATGAGAGCCACAAAGTGAAATGTTACTATAATAAACGTGCATTAGTCACAATCAACCGCCATAGAGTGCTTTTAATGAGTAACATCTTTTTTTTTACTGTCTTCACTAAAAATCCAGTGGAGCAGGTGGTGAAGTTGCCTGAGGGGCGCAGTGGCTGCCAAGGGCGCAGAAAAAAAAAAAAAAAAAGAGTGTGTTTCCCAACGCGTTAAAAAAAGCAGTTTAATGTGAGAAAACTGAGCAGGTCTCCAGAGCAGTTTGCACTTTTCTTTTTTTTTTTTTTTTGCATTCCTCGTTAAACGATTTACAAACAGCAGCAACTGGGAGATAGAAGGCAAAAAGAAAGAAAGAAAGAAATCTGGCTGTGCCTTTGACAGGACACACTCCCTCTGCACGCCCAAAGAAATATGAATGAAGGATTAAAAGAGTTTATTGCACCGACATGGGATACAGTCTACTCAATTACTGTGGTGACCTTCAGCTGGGCGCGGTTGCTTTTTTTTTTTTTTTTTTTTTTTTTTTTTTTTAATCGTGCAGTCCACACCAGTTGGCATTAGAGCACAATTACAATGCGTGTTCAAAGCGACCTGTCACCGCGGTTGTTCGCCGCGCCGCTTGGCACCCTGTAGTGGAGAGGGTGACATCTATGACTCCTCGCCAAGGGAGCCCGCAACACGCACCTAACTGTAGTTGTTCCTTCTGCTCTGCCTTCAAATTCCGCCCAATAATTATACCAACAAGTCCGGACTGAGGAGTTTTTTTTTTCCTCCCCTCTCTCTCCATCTCTCCCTCTCTCTCTTTTCCACGTCTTTCTCTTTTTTTTTTCTTTTGCAAGCGCATTTCCAGTCTCCCACATTGCTTAGATGGAAGGTAAGATCTTTATATTTATTTATTTTTTTCTGAAAGTGCGGACTCCTAAAGCGGTGTTGCGGTGGAAATAATCTGTCTATGACCTCTGGGCAGTTATCATCTTCCAGGAAAACAACCAAATTATAATGTGTTTTCAGACAGAGGGTGTTTTCGGTTTTTTGTTTTTTTTTTTCTCCCCTCCTATTCTTGTAACTTACGCTGCATCCTGATTGTGTTGTACAGTAGATTTCTGCCCCGAGGTCTTGCTTCTGTTAAGTTTCGGTGCGTTTTCATCCCACACGCAGCCTCCGTGTCTTTATTCTGGCTACAGGAATGTGATGATAAAAGCTTGCAGACTTTATCCTGATAGGTGTGATTTGCAGGGCATTAGGCAGCACTGGGGCTGGCCGCTGGATGCTGGAGACTGCTGCTGGAAGGCGAGGCTGAGGATTTATCAGGAAACTTCAACTAGAATATTTTAGTGTCCCTCCAAATGAGCCATTCCTTCGTTTACTGCAAGTTTTACCACGCAAGAGTCTAGAAATGTTCTCCCTCCATAAAGGCTAAATAACACACAGTGTATTTCTCAAGGTAAAATCACTTTTTACATTTCATTTCAACAGTGAATCGACCACAAACGGGAGGTGAAAAATGAGACCCTGTTAGAATAAAAGGCTCGGTTCGGTGCCGAAGCTGGAATTTAACAGCCGGGTGACAATGAAGCGGTGAAGTTGGGTTTTAACAGACTGTTGGTGTTATCTTTAGGACCCGGCGGAGCGCTAATATGTATCTGGACATCGTGGCTCCGTTTGAGGGAAGATCGTTTGTCTCTCCCCTCCTCTCCTGTCCACACCTCGGCTGAGCTGAGGAATCTATCCAACCTCTCCGAACCACCCGGAGTGGCCCCTCCGCCGGGACGACCCCCCCCCCCACCACCACCACCTTTTTTTTTTTTTTTTTCCAAAAAAAAGGGAATAAATAAATAAATAAATAAATACGCGCTGATGGACTCTAATGAATTTGGGGCCGCAGTTAATCCTCCCTGAAGCCTGACGCGCGTTCAGTGCTCGCCGCGCCGTACGCCATTCCGACGGAAGCCGCGCGCTGTGCAGCGCTGCGTAAAGCCGAGCGGCTCGCGCGGACACCAGACGACGCGCGACGGCGTTTTGTGAGCGCGGGCAGACCAGAGCAGATCGGAGACAGGAGAGTCCGCGTTTGTGTGTCCAAAGGGACAAAAAGTTGGAAGTGAAGTTGGCATTGAGAGAAAAAACCGACACGCACAAACTCCGCGTCGCCTGTTTATTGAACCGCCTGCTGGGAAATGAGAAGAATTTAGGAGAGGATCAGTAGAAGAAGAAGAGGAAGAAGCGGGAGAAGGCATGAGAAAGTGTTTCTGCAACTGCTCTGACAAATAACTTGTTGAGTGAGCAGTCCGTTCCAGGAGCTGCTGGAAATGTGAGTATTGTTGTTTTCAGCATCCGGATTGAGCGTTTTTCGCTCGATGATGATCGGGACTAAATGGGTTTATTAGAGAGGGCTGTTTGATGGGCGGATCAGGTCTGAGGTGGGTCAAAACCAGCCGATATACACAACACTGCAGGTTTATATCCACAGCGTTTTCCCATTTTTCCTCTTTGGGGAGTTTTACTCCGTTGAGGAGAATCTTCGATGTTTTGGGATATTTTAAATGTTAGAAATCTGAATTTGCATCGTGAACACTTTGTCTACAGCTGTGCCCCCGTTAACAAACCGCCGGTTTGTTCAATGAAATAATGTCACTTTAACCTGTTGCGCAGCAGGTCAGGTGTGCCTCGCCTCTGCGCAAAATGTGACCCAGAACATGCCGGGCACAGCCTCTATTAATTATCTGATCCACCGCAAGCTCCTGTCCAACGGTTGTTTTCTTTGCATTTCAATTAAAATTGAATCGGTTTCCGGAGGAAAACATGAGATTTGTGGGCTCTGACTCCATGAATGCTAGATTTCCTAGATATATATATATATATTAATATTTGCAACATGGTCTGCATTTTTGCATTTCAGTCGTTGAGGGGAAAGTCTTTGAATAATGCATGGCAGCAGATTTATGTGGCAGCGGTGTAGGCAGGCTGACTGGCTGGACTCCACACTGAGGGACCCTCACATTGTCACCACACCAACCACATCCTCTTCGGGAAAAAGGCTCTGTGAAGGGAAGCAGCATCTGCCTTCGTTGTAAATAGAAAAGGAGTAATGTGACTTCACTTGCAGAGGTTAAAGGTGCAGCCCGGAGACATTAACAGGATGCTTTATGTGTTCACAGATGAAGTATAGGAAGGCTGAGAGAGAGGGGGAGGGTGAGCAGGGCTAAGGCTGAAAGAGGGTCCCAGAGAGGGGGAACGATGGCGCAAAAAGACAATCGTATGCCAATACAGACATGTTTGTGTTTGCCAGTCGATCCCACTGTGATTCATATGGAAGGGCTGGTTCTTGGCTCATCAACACTGGAGGCATTACCCTGGTTATTGTTGCACTCATCAGCCAGCCACAAAGCATCAGTCTGCTCAAACTGGCCGTGGATCAGAAGTTATTGGTTGGAAGTCAGTAAAATCAATAAACACTAAACGAGGCGGCATTGTATGTGCACACATCCAAAATCCTGACCAGGTGCTCAACACACAAAGACAATACAGCAAAATAGAAATTGTGGAGGGACAAACCACAGTGGGATGATCAGTCCTGTCCTGTCATTGTTTCTTGATTGTTTGTTTGTTTTTAAAAACCAGCAGAAGTGCCATATTGTAATCACTGCTGCCAGTCCATGCAGTCAGCTCCCCTCCACACTGGCCCTGTGTAGGAGCGAAGAGGCAATCAAGACGCCGCACTCAGAGACAGAGAGCACTGCAACACTTTAGCGTGGATTACTATAAAATGAATAGAATACACTCGCCACGGTTTTTTAAGAGACTGGCTGGGAGTTCCTAACCAGAACAAGCCACGGGGCACGGCTGCCCGCTGACTTTTAAAAACACTCTGCCATGCATGAGCTGCCCAGGGGATGGAATGCAAACGGACACAAGGGGGTGTTTCAGAAGATTCAAAAACAAGTGAGGGTGAGGAGACAGAGAGACGGGGGGGGTAGAAGTGAGGTGGTCACCCTAAGCTCTAAGCTCTCTCTCTCTCTCCCTGCATATGAAGAGCTTCTCAAATATTGATGACTTCTAATATAGAATCTGACCTCATATTTTTCTCAGTGAAATTATGAGATTCTTGAGTTTTTCCTTGTGTCCTGAGTGCCCCTGAGTATCAGACAGGGAAAACAAGGGAGGAGAGGATTGTGCTCTATATTGCATTTTTAGCTTTGTGTTGTAAGAAATGAGCTGGTAACCACAACAGCACCAAGGAAGATTACAAATCTATTATTCTGTTGTTAACACACACTGGGACAGTTCTTTGAGTGATTTTCATCATTGAAAGTAGATGAATTGGCTTTTTAAATGGTGTCAGGACACTTATTGTATGCAGAAAGAATCTCTTCTACATAGTTGAGATTAAGAATATTTAATATTTTCTCCCCCCCCCTCCCCCTTTCCTTTCACCTCACTCTTGCTCTGGTGTTGAAAGATACCTGTTCTCGCAGATTCACAGAGCTTCCGACACCTTCCTTTCATCTGTATGGCTTTCATTACTCGAGGTGGCCACGAATTAAAACCAATGTGCCCATGGTTAGCTCTATTTAATGTCAGTTATTAGGTTCGAATGTTCCCTATTAAATAAAAATAAGATAGGCGACCTCCACCACCCTGCTGCTGGTACATAATTTGACTGTCCTTATAATGAAAGTCAACCTCAGTATTATGAAATGGAGTTTTATCTACGTGACATGTGCGTGGGTGTCTATGTGTGTGTGTGAGAGGAGAGCAGCACATCTCACTGTGCACTTCTGATCAGGAGTTAACTTATGTATATTTATGGCATTTCATTCATACATACCTATGAAATAAATGTCTTATTCATCACTCAGAGCTCCAGCCATATTATAAAAATTGTCATTTGTAATTTGGCCTTCTGAAATGATTGACATGACCACATTTAAAGAGCCAAAAATTCTTCCTTCTCACTAGTTTCTTTCCAACTCCCTCAAGAGGTCTGTCAAACGAAGCCTCCCATTCATACATCCTGACACAGCTCACTTTGAAGGCTCTGTCAGGTCGAAAAAGAAGCACATTTCATTTTTCTGACCAAGATGAACATCTCTCATTACAGTTGTGATCTATTCAGGCCTAGGGTAGTTTTATAAAAGGGGCATTAGGTTGGGAGAAGGAGAGCAGCGTAATGCCTCAGATTTGGTCAAACGGCATTCAATTTGCAGCGCAATCCTAAATTTTAAAGCATCCATGTGTCGGCAGGGAGCATAGAAGCCTGCCAACATGTGCGCGCACACATGCAGACCCAAGAACTCATTAAGAAGGGCTGATGTTTTCCAAACTGTGATCCAAATCTTTGCTATTTCGTATGATTAATTTTTTAAAATACCATCATTATTTCATTTGATTTGAATTGATAACTTCTCCGTAAAATTCTGTAATCTTATAAAATAACCACCCCCCCTCAAAAAAAAAACAAAAAAAAAAAAAAACTGTTCTTCTCTCTGAACATAAAGTTCTCTCCACATGCTCCAGACCGCAGGTTACCTGAACATTTTTCTTTCAGCAGAGACTGGAAGAAGAGAAAAGGGTAAAGAATAAAGCTACTGACCGGAAACTTGGTTTCGCTGCATTTATCAGTTTGGGTGGGGGGGTCTGGGTGTACAAATTGAATAACTAACACTTTCATCTCGATGAGTGCTGCTGAAGTGCCCTTGAGCAAAGCATTTAACCTCCTGCTGACATTCTGTGTGATCACAACAGTAGTGCCAGGCATTTCTTCAGGCAAATCTTGGTAGCCATTGGAATTAATAAGACATTTTTATTGCGGCAGGAAATGAAAATGGACCTGGACTTTAAACGTTATATCACATTCAAATTGCGCCCTAAACAGGCAGAAGGTTAAATTGTAATGTTTACGCATCCCTATGATAAGCTACTCCCACGGACATCAGATTATTTTCAAAAAGGTGAAACCTCAGGCCATTTCAGCACTCTATGAAGCAGCTCCATTTTATTTTCCTCACTAACACATACAATCTTTACCTGAGACACTGAGATCGTAGGGGTCTCTGCTGACTGCTGCCAGGCATCATTACCTGACAAGTTAGGCCATTTGACTGATGGCATGCGATAGCTCTGAGAAACATACAATCCCTCAAACAGACCATTTCTGTCTCCCAATTTTGCTTTAATATTTCCCAAATGCCTCTGATGGCGCCGGGACAAACACAGCTCCAGCTTCGGCTGCAAAGGCGCAAGAGTCGGAAAAGGCTATAACTTAAACGCAGTGACTTGACACATGGAAATGAGCCTTTTTGTATGAAAATCAAGTGGAGCTTAGGCTTCAGAGAACAAGCTTGATTTGATATGTATATAGTGATTTTGGCGAGGTTATTATCATGGCATTCATATAAACAGTGAGACCCTGCATTGTGTTTGTATGTACTTTGTGCATGTTTGTGGTAGTCAGTAGAAAGATCCACTACTTATCCACCTCAGTGCCCTTACTCCATGTTCGTGTCAATATTTCTGCTGGGTGCTTTAAATTTTTCCAGATGTTTATGTGATCTGTTTTATTCACCGCAGCGTTTTTTTCTTCTCTCCTTTAGGATGCTGCTTGTGGTCGAAAAATAAAAGCCCACAATTGACAGGCGATCAAGCGAAGACATCTGACAGCTACTGACTTATAAGGAGTGGCACTTCTCACTGTTCATCACGCCTGATCGTCAGTTGACCCTTACATCAACGTTCAACACTTCTGGAGAGGCTCAGTTTTTTTGAAACACCTCATCAGGCACAATCGGCGGCAATCAAAGACAAAATAAGAGAATGGGGGCTAATCACTGCCTGAAGCTTCCCGCAAAAAAGTAGCAACATGCTGCCACAGTTCCCAACTCCTCCACTTCACTGCTGAAAACTGCAGCCCATTTAGAAACATCTCGGTGATATTGCTGTCTTTGTGACAAAGCAGCAGCTATTAAGAAACAACAAAAAAACAAAAACAAAAGAAGAATTCCACAGAAAACGCACAAAACAAGATCAGCGATGCTCTGGCCTATATTGTTCATTTTGCAAACTGTCTGCACCAGCGTGGCACATGCCATGCAAAATTACCCAGCGGCCTGGGGACATTATGATGTGTGCAAGTCCCAGATCTACACAGAGGAGGGCCTAACATGGGACTACATGGCCTGTCAGCCGGAAGCCACCGACATGACAAAGTACCTGCGAGTGGCCCTCGACCCCCCAAATATCACGTGTGGAGATCCGCCAGAAACTTATTGCGCTTTGGTGAGTCGTAACCTCGCCTGTCCCCTGATGGAGACAAATGAGGCTGGAGACAAAATCTCACAGCATACTAGGTCAGGGATAGAGAGCAGTACATAACAAGGCAACGTGCTGCTGCTGAGATTAATGTACAGATAGATCCAGTGTGTATTAGGATACAAGCACTAACATGCAGCAGCACACACGCATGCTTGACACACACACATACTGCTGTTGACATGCATTTATATGCTCAGATCCTGAGGATGCATTTATACAAACATTAGGCAAGGAGACAGACAGGAGTACACCAGCACAAACATATATACACAAAGCTATCATTGTACACACTCATTGTAGAGGATGAGTTCAACTAAATTTTGACCATTCATGACTGGTCCAGCTGTTTTTGGGTTTGTTTTTTTTTTTTCCTGTTTTGCATACAACTCTAGACACTTAACCACATCCTCCTCTTGTGTAAAATATAACCCTGTCTCCCCCGAGGCTCTGGAGACAAAACACCCACTGTCAATACATCAATATTGAGGTTGGTCAAATGTACGGCAATGTTAAACTTGGAAAGCATGCAAAGTACAATGTATACATAAATATGCATGCATTTCAGTTACACCCTGACTCTTAGAAATCCCACAAATAGTTGCAAGCACATGCATGTTCACAAATGCCCTGGCACAGAGGAAGGATCAGTGTTGAGAGTGACATGGTAATTGTGCTGCCTCAGTTACTATGCACTGCATGTTCACTGCAGTGTTTTCAGCATTGTGTTTCATTGGCCCTTATCAACCGTTATCAGCAGTTCAACCCCAGGTTGCATTTGTTTAAAATGACACTCAAAGTAAGCAGCAAGAACCCACAGGCTTTACAGTGCTTTATTCGAAGTTGTGTGTGTGCCCGCTGAGAGCTCCTGCAAGTAAATATTTATCCAATTAAAATGGGCATCTTTAAAAGGAGAGGGGGTTTTTTTTCTACTTCTTCTCGTGGCTCCAGATGGCATTGAGACATTTAATGCCACTGTAGGATGAAAAAAGAGTCACAGTTGTCCCCAGTCTTGTGTGACATTCTGCAAAGCTTTATATCAAAACCAACTGTAAAACCTCGATCAGCCCAGCAGATTATCCTCAATACGCAACATTAACATAACACAGGGAGGCATAAAGAGCCAAACAGAGACGCAGAAAGGCAAAGTGCTTGGACAGATACGCCACTTTACTACAGTAATTGTTGGTAGTTAAAGATTCCATGTCCATATCCTGACCTTTTTTTTTTGGTTGTTTTATTTACAGTAAACAGCATATTTGAATTTTCATAATTAATCACCTATTTTATATGGACTTTCATAATGTTATGAGTATGTCATGTCATCATCATCACACTTCTGTAAGGTACATTTTTCATTTGTAAAATTACAAATAGTGAATTTTAAAACTCGATTACTATAGGTCTAAGGAGACCGAACGATCACTGGCTGGATTTAGCACTACTGCTGTTATATCAGGTGAAGCTTTTCACCTATAATACTGCTACACATGCGTACAATCATGCTGTAAATGTCTCTACATCTGACTGTCAGGATGTCTGCCACCTCTGACATGAATTCGAGGTCACCATTGTCCAGATGATGAAGAACATAGGCTCCTTCTGCACTCACTCAAACAAAATTGGGCGTTTGATCCGTTTACATTCTCGGCTGGCACACAGACAGAGTGACACCAGTGACCTTATCCACCAGTGCTTCCTGAGAGTTTGTTGGAGATGAGATGAGCATGCAAATGAGCTCTTTTAGCCAATCACAGAGTTGCCTGCAGTTGCGAGCCCGGTCTAATCAGTCTCCTCAGGAGTCGGTTTTCCTCAGAGTAGGTGGTCATAGTATCCAGGACGGCTCACCCCTGCCTTCTCATTACTGTCAATCAATGACTTTTTCTCTTCTGTGTCCAAACTGGGCTCTAGCAAACATAGTTTTGGCCGCATCTTCAAACATGAAAATGGCATTAATCTCTGAAGATTAGATATATCAGGTTTGAAGGGTTTTCTTTTGTTTATTTTTGGATGAAATATGATAAGATACTCTTTTGGTTTTGATTCAAATTTCATCCGTTTTCTCTTGAATTGAAGTGGTAGAGAGAGATCGGGATAAACAGTGCCCAGGACAGGTGTTCTGCATCAGGGAGTTAGCCCTGTTTTTATTTTTAGCTGCAGACCTTCAGAGGTTGTTGAAAATGTGTTGGTATTAAGGCTGCTGTCCTGCTGTGCACCGTGGTCTGTTGCTCACTATCATTCGACACCAGTTAAGGTTTTCTTCTAGCAGGCAGCATTCCAAGCTAAAGCATTTTAATATTTAATTCCATGGTTGAAATGTCTACAATATACATGATAATTGTGATAAGTGAGCAACGAGGAGGCTGTGTAAATTGATATAGTGGTTCTTGCTATTATTTTATAAATATCTCCTTCCTGCTTTAATTAACGAAAATAATACAATTTTAATATTTTGCATCAGTGCAAATTATCTAATTGACCCTTTTCAATGGTTGCAGACGAGATAATTATCTCACTAGTGCACCACACGGGCCCTAATGAACAATAGCTGTTAATGCAGAGGAACGCCTGCTGAAAGACATCTGCATCTAAAATCTCTCATAATCACTTTTGATATGGTTAACAGACATGAGAGTGCTTTTAATTACAGCACTTCGCTGACTCACTCAAGTCCAAATCAGGTTGGCTTTGGGGGATTTAACGGCAATTCATAAAAGTGGCAGGCCATTACATAGACTTCATTGAGAGAAGATGTTTAATTTTCATACACTTCAGAGTCAAACCGAATCATTTGTACTTGCCAAGTAATGGGCATGGACATGTTTATTATACAAAAAATAAATAAGCATTTGGCAGATGGCTGCCACAGTGTCTTAAAATTTTCACAATCTGAGTCTACTGGGTAAATAAATTCTGTTTTGTCAAGCAGACCACCTTGGCAAGCGACTTCCATGGTGGAGTAGTGTTTGAATTAGTGCCCTGCTGATTACTCAAACTTTTCACCTAGTGGGTAGTCGGTTTGAAACACTTTGGGGGGGAAATCTTTGAGGAAGAAGTTGAGAGAAACTCTGTTTTCCCACAGCATCTTCAGAGATCTGACTCTGGATCTACATGAATAAATGCAAGCTTTGAGTCAGGTATGATTTGCCCACCATCTCTACAGTATCTGCAGCCATGCTGATTCATCTGCGTCATGTTGGCAGTTGTATAATCTGTGAGAGTGATTTGGTAATGGCGTTTATTCCAGTTACTCAGAGTTTAACTGGGCATATTCTTGTAATTCCTCTGAACTTTACTCAGTTCTCTGAGAATGGATGAAAGGAGTTTTGGCTGCCAGTTCACCACACAGCCTTTTCGGAGGCTTAGGGAGGAAAGACGAGTTGAGAGCTCCCACTAAGCTGCTTGGAGACTGCCACGTTATTGACAGTCAGAGCAGCAGACTTATCTTTGCTGGCAATGATGGGAGCCATTGTGAACTTTGAATGTGTGACGTACACGGCAACAAGAACTGATGTAACAGACTTTGGAAAGAGAAATAGATTATAAAGTAGAGAAAGGGAAGTAACCTCTGCTGTACAGGCAGCAGAGGTCATTAACAGGAAGGGTGACTCTGCACAATGACTCGCACTTCAACTCCACAAAATGTGCTTTTGAACTATTGGCTCAGTTTGCTTGTGAAAGTTTGGAAGAAATGGATCAACTTCGAAGGAATATTTAGTTTCCTGGAAAGTGTTTGTTAGTGAGTGCAAAATGTAGGCAACTTTTTAAAAAAAATCAATGCTATTCTTTGTCGCAAATTGAGATTTTTTCAGCACAAAAAACCCCAAAACAAAACAGTGAAGCTATGCTATCAACAAAGCACCCAATGAGACACAAATAATCTGAATAGATCATTGTAGCAGCCAAACACACAAAGACATTTTGACGAAAGCAGAGCTACTCCCCCCACAAAACATGGCTACAATACCAATCAATCCATTCTGTGCAACATTAAATAGAAAAGCTGTATTTGCTGCTGCAGAACAGTTTCATGCATAACACGTCTTGATCAAATTAATAATCTATATTAATCAAATCTTCATCCAACTTCATGAGCCCAAGACCATGACGGCCTCATTCATTCATTCCAGTAGACTTCTGGTTTAAAAACCACTCAGTAAACAGAGGTTTGAGACAGTTATGAGTAATCACCATCTTGCTTCATCCATCATTTAATGTCTCATATTTGCAATTTTGGCATTTGATAAATTTGGACTGTTGAGTTTAAAGTATTTTCTTTGCCAAATTTCTATGTAAAATTGGAAGTAGAAATAAAATTAGTATCGAGGATTACGTAGAGACTATCCAGAAAATTGCTGCTGATTTCAGACAGAGCCCCTGTCTGTGCTGGAGCAGTTGGAGCATCAATGTCACGAGCAGAGTTTCAGTTTCTAGTTGCTGAAATAACCGAGCAGTTCAGGGGTCAAAGCTGAAACTGCCATTGCCCCTCTTTGATCTCTGCACTCTTCCGCCTCGGAGGACATGGGGAATTCACTCATCCATATATTTGTTTGGAGACAGGGAACAGTTGGAGTGCTTAGCTCCCCGTCACCCCGGTGCCCTTGACTCTGTTCTGAACTGGCCCTGCCCAGCACATCATCACCGCACCACTGCGTACTAAGACACCAAGATGACATGCAACATGTCCCCCGACTCCAGTAGAGGGGGGAAATCATCATTTATTCTTTCACTCGCCTGCCACCTCTTTTGTCTCCTGGCTTTTTAATTTCCCTGTCCCTTGTTTTCTGTCAGCTGATGATGCATAATATCCATGCTTTGTTTGAACATGTGGAGGCTGGATGCTCCTTATAAGGTGAGCGCTTGACAGATGGAGATATGTCGGCATTATTCCCTGGGAACTGTGACAGGTTAATTCTAAGAGGGTTGTAAATACAAAGATGGATGAATTATGCATAGCGATATGAAAGAAAGTGATGGGCTATGTGGTTTGGCTGTGCAGTGTCTCTGGACAGCTCAACATTTGAACACATGGTTACTGTTTGAAATAGAGTCTCTACAACTATGTACATAAGTACTTCAGTCGGTTTTTTTCCCCCAAGCAGACATAACAAGGGAAAAAACTGTTTTAAATGACTTTGTGTCGGCGTAGGGAGGATTCTTGCTTTCGTAAGAAAAATTACAAATAATTCCAGTTTTCTTTTGTTGCCTGTGACCTCATCTTACACAAACATCAGACTTTATAATGCAAATGTTTGAAATCCACTCTTGACTTATCGACTTGCCTATTGTCTGCCTCGAAAACAGAAAGCTGTATAAACAGCTCTCGTATTGTACAGTTCTCATATTACACATTCGCTCACATATGATGGAACCAAGCTGCTTGACATGACACACTGTCAAACCTTGATTTTCTGCCGGATTATGTTTGCCCTTGATAAGATGAAGTGAAAGTGTGACACACTTTTCCACTTAACTCAGTTGGGTTCAAGGCACGTGCAATTGAAACAACGCAGGGAGTAGATTCAGCAGAACTGTCAGAAGGCATGGCATAATGATTATTACATGACCAGGCAATGTCACAACCCAAAGACTTATTTTCAACCTTCTGGAAATGCTTACAACTTTGCTCACATTAGGTATGCCAGGCTGAGTTTTGTGAAATGATGTGTTTCATGGTACACAGGCCAACCAGTTGTTTTTCCACTGAGTTTTTATCAAAATACCAGAATTTTAGTCACAGCAGGTTGGTCCTCCACTTTGAAGTATCACTCCCTCCGTTGATTAATAAATCTGAAATCCTGTTCAATCAATAACTTAATGAGAATCTTCAGCACATATTCTAGGTTAATTACACACATTTTATTATATATATATGAGGAAAGGTACGCACAGCAAGTAGGAGTGCCGAAACTGTGTGCACCGTTAAAAGCATCAAATTAATATTTACATTGTTCTCAAGCTGGGAAGCACCTGATTCAGCTGCATGCTGCTAAAAGACGTGCAGAGAACCCTTTAGTGTTGGGTCAGCAACTATTTGCTGTATTGTTATGCAATATTGCTGAGACCTTTATGGTCCTCAGAGGATGAAGGCTGCTCATGTTGATAGCACAAACACGATACATTTATTTTATAAATCAATAGTGAGTCATTTATCTTATGACATACAATTAGAATATATTTGTTTGCAAGCCTTGCCTCAGGAGTATTTGCAATTTAAAAGCATTTCAGCTAATTTCAGCTAATTGTTATTCACACCTATAAAAAGCACCTGCAGCCAGAAAATTTGGATAATCTTCATGCGATCTGTATTTATTTATTTTTTTGCACAAAAACTTTTGCCTGACCTTGCTCCAGATACGAGTGCATTCTGGCTCCTGATCTTTTCAAATTCACCATCAACAAACATTATAGGCAATATTAAATCTTATTTATTTCCCCTTCCAGGTTTGACTTTAGAAGCAGAGTGACAAAGACGAATCTTATTAGCATTTCCTGGGCATTCCTTGAGGCTCCACATTTCAGGAGATAAGATGGTATTTTGGAAAGAGTCAAAGGAAATCCTATTACATCATGATATGACTCAGCTTCCCTCCTTGTGATAGTTCAGCCACATTTAACTAATTCGCTGCAGACTCTTACGGCAGTGCAATTTTAGCATTTCCCTGGAAAAGGCATCATACAAGCATGAAGGTGTCTCTTGTGAGTCATTGTGTTTGTCTCACAACTCACTACGAAGGAAGCCATTTGTCCTTACAGTGTGTGGTGCCTTTCTGTGAGAATGAGACAGTGGCTCTTGGAGAGCGACAGTTATGAGCTTTCAAGGAAGTACTTATTTAGAGATGACATTGTTGCAGTGCCCTGTGGACTTGAGCTACTTTTATTTTGAGCCCTTCATCAGAGATGCCTGTGTTTCGCGCTCTGCCGTGTCCATCTGAGCTTTTTTCAATAATCAAATAAGATGGTGGGCTGTTGGTATGTATGGGGACTGTGCACACCGTAATTTTGAAAATAAAAGGACATCACCATTAAATTCAATTATTTTTGCTCTCACAACCATCAGTGCTTGTATACCCATTCAGTTTCCTTTTATGCTTGACAAGTTCAATGGGATTCGTGTAAAAGATACAGTTAGTGAATTACCCAAAAGCAATTTGGCATGCTAGCTCTCTTTTGCGACCCAAAAATAAATAAATTCAACTTGGCTCACTGATCTGCCAAAACTTATTTTTTCTTTAGTAGCAAAGTGCCTGTGCATGTGAATTGCTTTCCCTCCCTCAAGACACTGTCTGTAATTTTAGCCAGACTGAGTAGTGTCAAGCAATCAAGCAGCACTCTCACGGGAAAGCGATGCTTTCAAAGCTTTGACCTCAAAAGTGCATGATGGTGGGAATACAGTACACTGTGCTTCAAATACAGACATGCTTAAAAGGTCCCACCATTTACCTATTTCACATAATGACACAACAAAAATCTATAAAAACAAACATTAAATAGATGTGCCTTCAAGGTGAAGTAGGTTGGTATGTTTGAATTTCATCTCAGCCAACAAGAAATTTCTCTTTCTCAAAAAGTTTTTATTCTTAATTCTTTGAGTTAAAAGATTTAAAAGCTAAAGCACATTTAGCACATAGCTTTGTTCAAATAAGCCCATCAACTCTTTTCAACTTGTATATATATAATTTATTAATTTAAATTTTGATTGTATTAATTTAAAAAAGCTTCTAAAAATAGTCATTTATAATGGTACCCTGTACCATGGCTCCACTGTCAGCATGTAATTTAGCAAGCGCTAACTAAGGTATACTTCAGTACTTACAAAAAAGAGGCAGGAGCAGAATTAATCTCCTAATATAAAAGGAAAAAGGAAAGTGTATCAAAACAACGGTGCTTTAAAAATGCTGGCAAGGGCATTTTCTTGCTGTTTCATCTTTCCTTCTGGCCTTTATGCTAAGCTAGGCTAAAATCTCTGTAGCTACGTCCTTGCAAAAGACAGAATGTGGCTGGTATTAATATCTTTTGGATTTAGGAAAAGACATCCATTGTATTTCTCCCTCCAGCACGCCAACTATCCATTGTCTTAAATCTGATGAAAATGCAGGCTGTGTATATATTTAACGGTCAAGCCTGAAAAAGGAAGGTTTTTTTTTTGTTTGTTTGTTTGTTGTTTTTTTTGTTTTTTTTGGGGAAAATTCATAAACGCTGAAGGGGCAAGAAATGAAATAGAGAAACAACAGCGAGATGACAGGCAACTGTTGCGACCAACCTCCCCTTAGGAAACCCAGCCATCATGTTGTCAGGCCATATCGATCTCGGAAAAAGAGTGAAAGAGACTGTGCTGTAGAGAGGCAGAAAGGAGGGCAGAATGGTAGGGGTGGAAGCACAGAAAGGAAGAATGGTCATTTACAAAAGTGGCTGGTGTGATTTTATCATGCTCAGTGAAAGGGTGACATTTCAGTAATGCTTTATTCCTCACTTTGGCATTTCAAATTAATAAAAGCCTCTAATAACTATGCAGATTGAAAAAGATGGAGGCGAAGTTGACACGCTATGAGCTAACACACTGATGAACAATACAGCAATTTCACTCTCGCTCTGTCATTCTTTTTTCTCCACTCTCTCAATTTCATCCCAGTTTCTATGAATTTCTCTGCTATGACCCCTGCATCTCATTTTAAATGGCTACACTGAGTCTGTGTCTTTAGAACCCTTGAAATCCCTCAGCAGCAGATTTTAATTCATTTTTGAAGCTGCTTATATGAAACTAATAAGAGTCTAAATCAATAAAGTGATGATTTCAGCATAGTTTATCAGTGTGTGGTTACGGTGGAAATGTGTAACAAATGAATAACAATTTCAATTTCAATTGTTTCAAAGTGAATAAATCAATAGGAATGGAAAAGATTTTTCCAGCTACATGGTGCAGGTGCCTAATCTGGAACCAGTTCCACAGATTTTCACAGAAAAAAGACACAAAATTGCTTTTCCAAATATTGTAATCATGTCAGTGGCCATGAGAGGGAAAAAACAGTAACAGCAACAATCGCATTGTCTCAGCCAAGATTTCTTTAATTTCCAAATTAAATGAGCAGACCTTGGAGATACCTAAGGCAACCGTGCCCCCCCCCAACGAAATAAAATTGCCTCCTGGCTCTAACTCTGTAATTAATGCACAGAAATGATATTCCCTTTTTCTTTTAGAAAGAAACTATAAAACGTTGGCAAATATATTAGCTAATAGTAATACATATATCAATTTAAATGTAGGTTTATTTAATTATAACTAATACCCAGGCTTTATATACAAGGTCATACAGCTTACGTCTTTTGTCGCAATTTCAGTTTGCACCTTTAACATTAAAGTTAATTCTAAGTTTAGAGCGTCACTTTTTGGTGCATGTTGACATTAAGAACATAAATGTGAGACTACAGCAGCATTTAAGAGCCCCTTATATCTTCCAGAATATGAATCCCATCGAACAAGTCAGATCAATTTTATCCAGACAGTATGTGAATATGTTTCACACAGCTAATGCCAGTGAGAATCAAGCCTATAACTCTGTTGGTGTTGGTGTCATGACCTGTTTGTACAGGATCAAAGGAAATGCCTATGAATTCATCTGGTACGTTTGTTTTACAAAAAACATACCTGGCTGTGTTGAGGAAGGAGAAGATATAAATTTTTAGCACATGGGCAGACAGTGTTTGATTCACTGGCCGCTTTGGAATACAGAGCACCACAAAGAGAGACAGAGAGATCCAGCAAAGAGAATTAAACATCCTCTCATTAAAGCAATGTAAAGCTTTTTAGTGAATACTGACATCAGAGGGAATGTAATCCCTCACAGCCATGCACGTGCACATACAAACAGAAAAATACACCGGTATACACAAATACAGGTAAACATACAAAAACAACAGGTATACATGGATAAATCCCTTTGATGCAATCCTGTATACATCCACACAGGGATTCATGCACTAAACCGAATATACAAGACTCACACCCCTCATCCCCCCATGATAATAAGGTGGTGTTAAATTTACCCCAGTGGGACTCAGCCACATGGGACAGATAATGAGGCCAGGTGTTAATTAATGTGGAGTGCATTTCCCCTCATCTGCCGACGCCTTCTGAATCCCAATCAAGGCTGCGTCCGTGGATCGCGGCGCATTTGATTTGCCAAGCAGTGTACTTCAAAAGGCCAGACTGGCTGTGCTGCAGTCCTCAAAGGGACTACTTTGGCAAGGGCCATGCTCCAAAGGGCGGAGTGCTTGGCATGTGGCAAATTGAAACACGAGCGTCGGGAGAAGTTGATGTTTTTGTTTTGACCAGATGTCAGTGCCAATAGCAAGTCACCTCCGCAACCCTCTGATGTGCTGTTCACTTCGCCACCTGATGTAAATGTTTTCATTTTGTTCACTGCGAGAAAGCTCACTCATGACACCAAAAAGGGAGATGCTGAAGTATTTGCAAGTTTTACCTCCTTAACTAAAAATCATGGATCCTCTATATTTAAGCAAAGCTATTTTTGGACACATTTGGTGCAGTTTTAGATTATACTGTGTGACATTTTCCCCCATGCCCAGCCCCCATTGGTCTGCGGTCATTTCTGTACAATTTGGAGCCCCACTTTCCCATCTAAACACTTATGCCAACTGTGTGCCTATAGTATCATGTGAAGTATTGCCCTTCAAACACAAAGCTAGTTCTTTGTCCAAAATAGCGATACCTAAGCTCCCTTTCCTAAATGTCTAGAACAGCAGAAGAAGTATTTCTCAATTTCTGAAGTACAATAGCATGAATATTGTGTCCATTATTTATTTTCAGGCTAGTGCTCACATGAAAATTTTGGTTGTTGAGATATCATCTGTGGTGATGCTTATTGGACATGCATGATGTTGAATTGCCATTATCTGTTGTTAAGCCTCTGACGTTCATAACCCTTTAACCTCAGATATGATATGATTTAGAAATCACGGGTTAGACGGGCAATCCTTGTGTCCTTCATTCCACTGAAGGTCAGAGGAATAAAATGCCGGGCTCTGTTGTGAACCACTTCTGGCCCTGACTGCAGGTCATTAAAGCTCTATTGAGTTTCTGCCAAAGCTCTGACTCTCCCAATATCTCAGCATGGCTCATCTGAGCTGTCCCTTCCGTCAGGGTTTATACCGAGCCCTGAAAAGATCAACCCCCAGTCTGAGTCTTCACTATACACTCGAGCCTACCTAGATCTACTTTGATATCATCCATTTTGACCCATCCTCAGAGTATCACAACAAAGTATCATCCCTGTTATATCAAGGTGCTGCACCAGTGCAAGGTTAGGAGAACTTGCTTTTTACACCGAAGGGAAGCGAGGTATTTATTGTGGTCTTTGATGGGCATCATGGGATTCTGTAAAGTACTGCTTCAGCTCAAATTATTGTCATTTTTGCTGTCCGAGAGCAACTATCTGAGCACTGAATCCCAGCCAAGTGATATCACCAAGCTGCCATTTATCAATTTTCTCCTCCTCTTGTGCACCACGTGAATGAGTATGGCCATCCGGAGGTGTGACAGACGGGCTTGGGCCAGCGACAGGTCTGCTGGTGTGATGCGAATGGTTTTTGAGGTGTAAGGCCAAGCAGGAACATGGGCTGATTAATCCAGCAACACCTCAGGTCCAGTGGGAATGACTTCTCTCTGAGCCAAAGAGGCTCTGCAGCCAGGTAGCTACTGAAGGCTCAGCAGAAAACTGCCATACGCAGGTCACAGACTGATTAATGTTGTATTACTGTATGTTTTACATCATAGCTTTACTTTAAATAATTCAAGGTATCTTTGTTTTTACCAAAGTAATAAAATGACTATAAGTAACAAAATTCAAAATAATCATTTAACCAAGAGGCTAATTTAACTTATTTGGAAGAGAAAATGGAGGTAATTGGGAGAAGAAATTTTTAAACACTTTGGGTGCCCTCACATTTGTGCATGCCTCCAAAAATGGTTTTGATAAAAGTGGTAAAGAACATTTGTCACCTGTCCAGTCCAACTTTGTCGTTCCAACATCAAATTCATTCATAGAGCTCAGCAAAAAAAAAATAAAATAAAATAAAATATCCATGTTGTACACAACTGAGATTATTCTTCAAAGGCAATTAAAATCATACTTATAATTTTAAAAAATTTATCTTTTGCATGAAAGAAATGTTATGCAGTATAACAATGTCAAATAAAAGCATTATGTGGAAAATATGCACCATTATTTCCAATCTTAAGCATCAATCTATATGGTAGGTTGGAAGGTTTGATGAGGCTGGTTAAAAACAAAAAATAATAATAATCCAAATTAAATGAGTCATTAATTTATTGTCTCATAGTTTGATTTAGTATAATTGGTGTAGCTAACTGAGAATATAAATATTATTATACCCTTCTAGTTTTGTGGCATATGACTGAACTGCTTTGCAATTTATGTAGAGAATTATCTCTTTATATGGGGTGGGTCCCTGTTCGCATCCACTAATAAATGAAATAAATTACTTCCAGGATAGTTTGGTAATTGATAGCAATATGTTGTCTTTATATATATACAAAAAAAGGGGGTCATCATTCAAATGAAGTCATTTCAAATTAGTTTAGTTAGCATATTTAGTTAACTTTGCAAAGGTCTCTCACAGCAACTTTAGACACGCATTTATCTGAAACTAAACTCCAATAGACAACAGGCTTTGTTGGAAACAAATTGGAACTGTATTGTGTTTTCTACTAACGTAATGAGAAATAATAACAAGCGTGAATTAAAGGAGGTGGCTGGAGTGAGAGAGCGGGGTGTCTTCAGTCTGTGATCTGAGCTGTGACTCCAGGAATCTGTCAGCTAAACTGATTGGTTGGATTGCCTGCACCCATCTTTCAACTGCAGCTGTCACTGGCCTGAGAATTTATCTGCTCAGCTACCTCTTGTGTCAAAAGGCGCATCAACAGGAGGATGTGTTTGTCAGTCTTATAGGCTGTATGTCACTCATTTAAACATCTTCCTCACATCACATCATCATGTGCCTTAGTGCTTGTGTGTGTTTTGTATTTGCATTCGTTTTTATATAATGTGTGCATTTCCACACACATTTCTTCTGTGCCGAAGATTTCATTGATTTAATTAGCATATAGTCGATATATCTACGTTGTGTTGTACGTGCTGCCACGACTGCCTGGTTCCTACAAACTATTAAACGTGCCTATGAATTAACATGCAAGTATCAGCTGAGCCTCCATGGTGGGTTGAGGAGTCAGGTGTCCAGATTACATTATATTACAGTGAACGACATTTGAATTCACATTCCCAGCTCATGTCTTTCACTGTCTCCCTCGTCCTCCTGTTCTCCTACACTGTGTGTGACACCCTGATATTGGATTGACCTTACAGGCTGCAGAGATTGGGACATCATTAGCTGCGAACAGCCTCAGACTTGCTGCTCAGGCCTCCTGCACTAAGCTACTGCACCCCAGACAGATCATATAGCATTGATAGAAACCAGCTGGGCTTGGTTACACAGCAGCTATGGTGGCAAATGAGATGTCAGCCGGACCAATAATAGACAGGCCCATTAGAGGCCCGAGATTCCCTGAAGGAAGACAACATGACAGTTGGCCCATTAACTATCTATTAAATTATCTTTTAAGGATACAAATAAATTCACAAAAGTAATGATAAATAAACTATATGACACACGCGTTGTGTGATTACACTGTATTTTATTACAGTTCTGTGAAAGTCTTTTTTTGGGGGGGTGGTGGAGGGGTAATCTGGGAGTAATTGCATGAAAGATAGGTAACTTCATTTATTAATTTAGCTTTGTTTTTGGTTTTCCATTTTGTTATGCTTCATATAAAATATTACCAGAGACTTTGTTTCTCACTTGTACACAAATTTCACAATTGTGCAGATTTAGCTAACCTGCTGCACACTGACCAAAAGTCTGAAGGTTTTGTTAGCTGTGATTTGGAAGTACTGCAACATCCAAACACAGCATTTCACCAATTATCATCGAATTTCCATTTTCAGAAAACGTCTGTGTTTGGAAAGTAGAAATAGACCAAAAGTTACTTCATTGTATTCAGTGTATGTATTCAGAATACTGTATATAAGAGGGGGGTGGGTGGCTGAAGCATGAGAGGCCATGATATCTTGACTTTTAGTCCCAATTATGGGTCCAGCTCTAAAAAATCCAAGCTCCGACAACCCCAATAATGCTACTCTAACTGATCGGTAGAATATCAGTGCCTGTTAACCGCCATTGGCATTCAGTCTCTGTAAACTTTAAGTCCAAATTGAGGGGACCCTGGTGACACCACCATGACATCTGCACTGTTGTGTTCCATGACTCAATGTGTGAAATAACACTGACATATTTCATGCAATTCATGTCTAAATATGTATCTACTAATCTAATCTAATCTAATAAATAAAATAACAGAACTGAATACCGTAGCATTGAATAATTAATAATGACACATACTAATTTATATCATTGCACATTTAGCTAATTGTAGTAATGCAGTGATGTGATATTTTACATTATTGATGAGAATAAGTAAAATGAAAAGATCCAATTGTTTTCATTACAACAAGAATTCAAGTTCCTCAATGTTAACATGGTACATTTCGGTTGGATGTGACATTACAATAGCGAACATTTTCAAGGTGGCAAGTCTTCTTTAACCATGGGTTAACATTTTTCAGTCGGTCAATATCTCATTTTGGTATAAAAAAAAAAAAACCCTCTTGTTTCTTTCTAATTCTCTGCTGACTATCTCCCTCTCCCACAGCCATGATTGCAGGTAAAGGATCAAGCTGAGCGGGCTTATTGTTTTTCAATAGCTTCCCCCTGGCATAGAACTGAAGCCCTGGGTCTTAAATGACCACACAAGGTATTGATCTTCATAAGGCACTGTTTTTGTTGTTAAATAACCACCACAGGAAATCCGATGAAAGGTCCTGACCTTTTTCCATCATTTCACCTTCACTGGGCTGTATGTGTGTATGTGTGGTGGGGGAGGGGTTACTATGCGAAAGTAAACATTACTGTGCGACTGGAAAAGTACCCTCGCATTATTGAGCATTATTAACTATGGAGGGGTCAGCCAGCCAGCTCCCATACGTGAGCAGGCTCCTCGGTTAGAATGATCAGTTCCCTGAAGGCCTGAAGTCGGCGTTGGCAGCCAGAGAATGATTATGGATTGAATTTATGACTGCTTTCCACCGGTCTCTGAACACTCCTTCTGCTGGCGGCATGAAGCAAATTTCTCTCTCTTTAAAGCTTCTATTTACTCCACTTCTCTCTGTTCAGCGGGGAAATCGTTTTTCTCATTAGCCACGGATGCTGCGGTCTGAGTTCTTTATATTGTCTGTGAATAAGGCTCCCATTTCGGAAGATGCAGAGGCAGCCACCCCACAGCTCCTCTGAACCTAACCGTGAAAACAAACGAAACAAATATAAGTGAAAATTCATGCTCTTGAATGACAACAGGGAAATCACTCTCTCTCTCTCTCTCTCACTCTCAACGTCTGTCGCCCTACCTCTCTTTCCATGTACTGTCAAGGTTTGAGCTCAGAGCAGACCTCCAAGGCTGTTCCAGCACATAGAGGGAATATAACGAGCCTCAGCACACATCATTGGTAAACAGTTGACACAAGTACAATGTATTGCCCCTGCGGCCATGCTGCCACCATCCTCCCGATTACTCCTTAACTCTCTGCTTCACATCTCTCTCTCACTTTCTCTGTGTCTTTCTCTCTTTCTCCATCTTTCTCTCGCTGTTTCACTTTTCAGGCTACAGTGAGGCCTTTCAAGCATAGTGTTGGCTCTGCATGTGTGTGGGTGTGTATGGGCATGAGAGGAGAATACTGCAACTGAAATCTTCCTTTAAAAAAAAAAACAAAAAAAAAACACATAAACAAGATCCATTTATTTTACACTGTCTCCCGCTCACTATCTTCTTCTCCCACTCTCTGTCTTAGCAGCATAACCCTTATTACCCTCCTAATTGGATAATGCCAGACTCCTTTGAGTCGGGCCTAGTGACCCACAATCCCTCAGTCTTGTTCTACCACATCGCACAGTTATCTCTTATAGCGCAGGAGAAGGTTGCTGATAGCATATCAAAATCCCACAGGAAATAAAATAGACTGCGGAGATCTGTATCTGAAAACAGGGAAGTCATACATCTTCCCACGTAGAAGATAAAGCATCAAATACATTTTCTTCTTTGGGCAAGTGAAATTTAGGGGGTCCTTACTCACAAAGACAAAAAGCAGCTATTGGTCTTTTCGAATAAAATTTAATGGCGTCTGCTTATCAGTATTCCTGACAGTGATCTTCCCTTGGCAAAGTGGCAGTCTGGGTTGAATGCACTGCAATACTGGAGAGATAAGCGGCTAATGTTGCAGATAGCGCCGTTCTCACCTTTAGATAATTTTGCGTGTAGAGTGTCGGATGATTGCTGATTATCGAACCGCTTTACAGTTGATCTGAATCTCATCAGCACTTAACCTCATTGTTCCTGGAGCAGAGGTGAGAGGAATGTCAATTTGAGAGTGTCTTGTGCTCTCTGGCTCTGTTTCAGCTCCCTCTCTGTCTTGCTTTTCTCTCTTCCTCTCTTTTCTATTCACTCGCACAAAAACACACACACACACACACACACGCTGATACATACTGCATGTGCACACACAGGCAAACGCAGTAAGAGCTCTCTACCCTTTCCCTCTCACAAACAAACACAAATGCATCAAGTGCTCCTCTTTCTCCCCACAAACACGCTCACACACGCATCCACACTCTGTGGATGTCTACGGTACAGAGCAGACACAGGCCCATGAAAAATGCATGTCCCTTTGCGTGTTTCATAAGAAATGCTCATCGAGATGCCATTCCCATCTTGAAATACCACACAGGAATATCAATTACGTTGGCAATTTGGGTGGTAGTGCAGACAGGAATGGCTCTGGACGAGAATATGGGATTCACAGAGTCATCTTAATGAGAGGGTCACTGTCTCACGCAGCTCCGGGGTCAACGTTTCTTGCACAAATAATAAAAATACACATTGGCATGAATGCGGAAGAAATCCTATTGAGTACGGTGATGGAATCGTGATAGGGTGGCAAGCCAACAAGGCACTGGAGAGGTACATGACCATTCAAATCAAAGGAGATCAACAACCAATCTGGGATGTGCTCTAGGTTTGAAACTGTGAGGCTTGGACTCTGTTTTTTCCTCGATATTTTTTTTTTTTTTTTTTTACATTTTAATCAGTCAACTTCTCCAGAAACAAGACAGTGCTGCTTTTTTGTTTTCAGTGTTATTGTACACAACTCATCATGCACAAAGGTAAACAGATTGATTAAACGTGATATATTTTCAGCCAGGGCCTTGATCCCCAAAACTAATCACTTGGTTTGTCATTTACTTCCCTACTCATCAGTTAGCTGGCAAATCGTCTGACACAATTTACCAGGATCCAATATGAATGAATTCAAATCATGCCCCAACACATCTCTAAGCAATGTGTGAAAGTTTAATTTAATAATCTGGCTCTCAAATATAATTACTCTATGTGCAACTTTTATAATTTGTACTTTTTCAATCTCAGTGACAGATAATACCATTATATTTGCTTATGTATTACACTGCACACACGACACACATTTGATTGCTAAAAGAATAAATGCACGATTGAGAGCACCATCTGCACAGGAAAATAGTCAGAGGACAAGAAAATAAAATATATGTTGGTGTTACTATATTAAGAAAATTATGGGAATCTTCTTTTCTCTCATGGTGTGATATTGCGTTGTTTCTAAGATATAAAATGCACCAAAATGACTACAGTTCAAAAAGTAACAAATGTAATCAAATATTATGAAGATATAATCGTTCTTAGTGGTGTACTACCACACTGGGGATGCTCCCTTTAATCACATTTTTACTCTCATAATTGTTAAGTTCTTGATGTAGTATAAAGCACTTTACATACTGAATTAATAAATTTTCTGGAAAAAATTGAATGTTATGATATGAGCATTTGACCAATTAAACCCTAATTGCGATGTGCACTTACATGTTTACGTGTGTTTGTTTTTCTAATAGGAAAATCCTTATATGTGCAACAATGAATGTGACGCCACCACCGAGGAGCTGGCTCATCCTCCTGAACTGATGTTTGACTTTGAAGGTCGTAATCCAACAACTTTTTGGCAGTCCACCTCTTGGAAGAAATACCCAAAGCCCCTGCAGGTCAACATCACGCTGTCATGGAACAAGACCATTGAGCTGACTGACGACATCGTTCTGACCTTTGAGTCTGGTCGGCCAGAGCAGATGGTCCTGGAAAAGTCGCTTGACTACGGCCGTACCTGGACCCCATACCAGTTCTACGCCACTGACTGCTTAGACGCCTTCACCATGGAGCCCAAGACAGTGAACGATCTCACCCAGCGCACTCTGCTGGATATCATCTGCACTGAGGACTACTCCAGGGGCTACGTGTGGAAGAACGACAAGACGGTACGCTTTGAGATAAAGGACCGCTTCGCCCTGTTTGCCGGGCCTCGACTACACAACATGGCCTCACTGTACGGCCAGCTGGATACCACCAAGAACTTGAGGGACTTCTTCACCATCACCGATCTGAGGATTAGGCTGCTGAAGCCAGCCACTGGGGCCACCATGGTGGATGAGAACAACCTGTCCAGATATTTTTATGCCATCTCTGACATCAAGGTGCAGGGCAGGTAAGAGTCATTTACAGTTGTTGGTGGCTTTTGCGGTTTGTCATTTTTCATATTCTTAAAAACAACCACAGGAAATGTGGCTGGTTTCACTGTGTGCTTTGCTCAGTTGTGGGTCTCCATGGATGCTTGTGTTTTTTGGCTGACTGCTGAGCTCATGAGCTCACAGATGCCTCCTAAAACAGCTGGAGCTCTGTGATGAGACAGCGCCGCGTGTCAATTCCTATCCTTCTCTGTAACATTAAATATGCCACATTGGTAGAATTTTTGTAGATTGTTAAAATTACAACACAACATCAGTATAAGCCAGGATTGGCTGACTGCATGCCATGAAGAGCCAACAGTCTGCAGGTCGTTAATACAAAGAGAGCACACACTGATTAGCTGATCTTTGATTCTTTGAGAGGGAGGACTTAAGAGACATCACCTGCTGAGGGAGCTCAGTAGGAATTAAAAATCTACCCACCTTCCATGGCATTTGGTTGGCCAACCCAGTTCTGCCAAACAAATGAATAACAGCACAGATCCATCAAAATTAGACTTTTTGACTGTCTTGCTTGGACAAAGAGAAACCAAAAATGCTGTAGATACACTAAACTGAATTGTAACTGAAAAGAACAAGAGCCACAACCAAAACTTTATGTTGCTTACTAAGAGAAATGCTTAGGTGGCCTAAACTAAAATCTTACTGAATTTAGCGGGGAAAGGGAGCAACCTGAGCAGAGACTGAACTATGGTATCCTAAATAAGTTATTATAACCCGAACCTGACAATGGCAGTGGGCTGAAATAGGCTCCTATGAGCTGTGGTTTTAATTCATCTCTCGGTATTTTTTTTACTGCAGACACACATTAGGATTTCACAGACATCTCCTAATCTCATAATATGATATAATGATTACAGGCTCAGTTAGCACATAAATTTTCAAGAGCTGAAATTAATTTGGTTAAACATTTTTGCTTTAAACTGACAGTTCACTTAAATTGAGATCTCTTCACTATCAAATTTGATTACTTGATTATTATTATATAAAACTTGATGTGATTACTATAGCGTGGTGCAATAATGAATTCAGTTTTACCGGATGTGTTAGACAGATAAAGAGAGAAACACATTTTCATTTGCCATGAGCACAAGCAACGGCCCTGCTCCTGTCGCTCTCTATGCCATCAGGCAGTTCCCCTTACTAATGACAACACAGACAGTTGTAAACAGAAATATTACAATGAAAATGTAAATTAAACTTGGTTAGCTGAGCTTACTGTTTTATGAAATGTTAATGGAGACTGATAGCAGATGAAATGTAGTCGGGATACAATACATGGACAGGAGAGAAATGGATGATTAATTGAAAGCATGGTGTATATAACGTTAATTTCATTAAAGCAGAATTATCTGACTTTCTAGCCATTCACAGCAGCAAAACATTTTAATTCCAAGTGACACACTTAATAACAGTTGCTTATTACACTTGATGTTTAGGATAAGGATTTCACCATCACCCTGATTAAATAAAATTTTCCCTTACCTAATGGCTCCTGTATGGTCTTCAGTAACCACGTAGGGACAAAGCTGACTTTATAGCAGCAAATTACCTTACTATGTTCAGCTAGAGGCAAAGTGCATTGGCTTTATCAGAGTTTTTTCACTAGAAGCAAAGGTGAGAAAAGCATAGGTTTGCAGACCAGAAAACCAAAAATATATCTAATAAAACACTTTATAGAGCTGTGGGGGCCTGCAGAGTTGGATAAGTCTGTGTGGGTTCATTACTTCAAAAAGCAGCCCCCACATTACACATACTTATTCGATCCATTGCTTTTATTTAAAAAAAAATATATATATATATATATATTCAACTAAACCTTTAAAAGAGAGCCATATCATCTTAAATTTACTGATTAAATTCAAATTAAGAATACTTCTAAAGCATGTGCCATAGACCCGGTGCGCTGTTGCACCATAAAGCTTCAGTGAGCTGAGGTGTCTGCAATTTTCAGGGAGTGGAAACATTGTTGTTTCATGACACATGGAAACAGCCCACACGGTGGTCGTAAAGCCTCTGCAGCTGCTCGGCAAATGGCACCCGTGTCGCTTGCTGCAGTTGGTTTATATGAGGATAACTAGGTTGGTAATGACCCATCAGATGGGTCCTAGGTGAATTGAAACAGTTAGTCCCTAATTAGAAATCATTCGACTTCAATGGAAGATTAGAACCATTAGCATGTTGGGTAATTGGTAGCAGACTAATCTTGTAATTAAGAGCATTTGCAGCTGATTAAATGGTAATCATCAGGGACACATCAGTGAAATGTGGAGACATTCAAAATTGCTGGGCTTTGGTTCCAAATTTAGACTTGCCCTGTTTAATAATGAGTGGATTTATGGTTTAATCTATGAGGTTTCCTCTCTGAGTAAGCTACCAGTTTTTGCTTTAAATAACTCACATTTTCAGAGATATCTAGGGCGTTTTTCTTTTTTTTTTTTTATTAATCATCTTTGACTGCCGGTTGCAGTCACTGAGCGTGAGCTGTTACAGCTGGAAACATTTTAAAACATGATGTGTGATGTCTTTGATCACATGCCACAACAAGTTTTTCATAATGGCGGTGTGTGATATTCCCAATTAAGCCCCATCAGAGGTGCACATGCTCAGCAACCAGACACACTCTGCCAATATCCACACTCATACTGTAAACATGAACTGATAAGTTCTAAATTGCAAGACCAGCTACCCAGCAGAGACCAGTATCTCCCACGGATATCTTACTTTGTCACTCATTAAAAAAAGTCGCAAAAGGTTGGACAGGAAAATAAGCTATTTTGCCCAATTTTCCATCCTGCCCCCAGGCATCAAATTCAATTCTCCACCAGAAATTTGCAGTGACAAAGAAAAGAAAATAAACATACGATTTCAGTCCAGAGTGGATCAGTAACTCACTTGGAAGGGGGTGATGGAAGCAGGTGGGGAGAGACTGATTGGGGTTCCCGCCAGCTTTACCAGCCTCCTGGCTACAACCAAATGTGAAAGCCTTATCACAGAATGGCCATCCTGTCTGAGAATACCCTGAGTGCTTCATAAATGCTGATAGAGTTTCACTCACGCACAGCTGACTATTTGCAATGTCAGGTAATCTCCAGATATGTTCATGAATGTCAGAGCTCTGAATAGATACCAGAACTCTGCAGAAATATTGTCTGTCTTATTTTCCACTTGTATTCTAGAAATGTTGTGAAGTTATCGCATTCGTGTCACTACAATTTCACAACCAAAGCTGAATGATTTTGCAAAGATATTTAATAAATCCTAATGAGATTATACAAAACTATAAATCAGCACTGTGTAGTGGCTGTGTCGTGAATCTGACTTTAATGCAGGAAATTCAACCTTTTTCATTTTCTATAACTAAGCTTTCTCTAACTTCAACAAAGGGTTAAGTATTCATTTCACTTCTCTCAATTCCAATGCTGTTCCTACACATTGGATTGGTCAGACTGGGCTCTTGCCATTTCCCCATTTTTTGTTTCATTTGTCTTCCACTATTTAAGTAACACATTGTAAGAAATAAATAGACCGTTCTCACTCTGCCCCTGCTGTCTATCACGGTTACTAAAGCAACATAAATACAGTGGGTCATTTCTCACCCTTGTGTTTCAATAACATTGAGTCTCTGTCCTAGAATTAACCATCTATAGCAGAGCGTTTGAAAAAAATACTACTACTTGTCAACACTATGTCATCACCATCCCACATAGGACTGTGAATTAGTTGCAATGTGTGGAAGTAAATTCAACAGCATTGTGATTGAAGTTCATTGGAGGGTTGTGTTGCGTGTAGAAATACTGAATGAGGCTCATTATTTGTAGACTTATGGAAGTCTTTAGAGAAATACAAAATGGGTCTGTGGCAGGTTGAAACACCAATAAAAGTAAATAACATTTATTCAGAAATAAATCCTGGGAAGCTTCAGACGCTGCACAAGACAATATAAAAGAACCAGAATAGACTTCTCTTTTAATAATCTAAGCATTGTCAGAGAACATGAGTTTGTAAAACTGGCGTTACAAAGCTGACAATCAGATTTCATCAAAAAATAAAAAATAAAAACTGTGACAAATCTACCTGCGCAATGATCTTGTGTGAGAGAAAAAAATCACTGGCAAAAGAAACCCTAAGAAAAGAAAGAAAGAGGATTTATTCTTTCAACTCTCCAGAGTCCGAGTGTGCAGCGGGGCCAGCCATGCTATTGATTTTTAATGTTATTCCGCATCAACGGGAAACAAAAACCTTGAACTGTGCAGGCTGTCCCACCTTTCACGTCTCCCTCTCCATCGTTCCTCACTTATTGATCAGATGTCTGCTTGTTAATTAAGACATGACCGCTACTGCTCAGTCAGAGCTGCACATCTGCAGGGCCGCAGCAGGGCCTGGGAATGAAAGGCAGCTAATCCATAAGTGCTAATGTGCTATTTCTCTCATCTCCCATGTCATTCTCTATTTTTCTCTAACCTTTCCTCGTTTCCTGTTTTATTTTATCACGTCACCTTTTACCTAGTGTTATGCATGTGTCAAAGTAACCTTAAAACTATCCTCCTACGTCCTTCATGTTGTGGACTGGCCAATTCCAATTCTATTCTTTGAAATACAGTAGAGAGTTCATAGGTAAAGAAACTATGCATATTTGATATAATGTAATAGGGATTTGGGAGGGAAATGTGAAATGATAAATCCTTATAATTGGGTTGGTGATCTGAACCCAAGTCCAAATGTCACTGGGACATTGACCCATTTTTGTTCATAATGGCCAATGGCACCTCCACTATACAGGTTTTTGTGAGGCATATTGTGAAACGATGTATGCAAAATTGACTTATTCATCATAGGCATGTAAATATGTTAAGGATGTAACCCATTAAACTGCTTTGCAAATTCAAACACAGACGTTTTTTGTTTTTTTTTCAGGCTAAATAAATTCATGCTCAAGGACACTTTGACAGACCTCAGACGTTACATTATGACCTCTTCTTCTGCTTGAAATCATGTACGAGTGCCCTTTTCGTTTATAAAGATGATTGGTAGCATTGCATTGCATAGCACGCGAGTATCTGCTGTGATGCATGGTCCTAATTTATTCCATCATGCCCTCGTGCTTTGATTGAAAACCCTTTGATGATACCCAGATGGTTTACAGCAGCTCTTCATGAATCTATTTACCAGTTCATGTGCTATGTCCCTCCCAGGTCCCTGATATCCAGGCAGATTTTTTTCTTGTCATATGGTAGCTAGTTGCTAGAAATCTGTTACTTAACAAATGCATTTGTTTCCTTTTGGGGCTTTTTTTTTTTTGGGTGGGTGGGGGGGGGGGGTTCCTTTATGACTCCTTTGACCCTTGTTTTTTTATACATATACGGCAAAATGTGTTTTCAGTTAAATTAAGTTTAATTCAAAATTATTTACAATAAATGTGAATTTAATACTATAACTGTTATAGATTTACATGATTGATGTTACATTCTGCAATTTGCAGGCATGTTGTGTTTTTTTAATGATGTTAATTTAAAATAATGCATTTAAATAATCTAATTGGGGTCAAGGGCAAGCTGAGCTCATTTGCATAGCACCTTTGAAACAAAAAAGCATATATTTTAATGAGGCAAAGTATAAATTTAAGAACAGATGGTGCAAATAGCTGCAAGAATATTACTGACAAAAACAGATGTAGAGGATCAGAAGCTGGACTTATGTAATTTAGAGTCTATATAGGGAGCAAGTGTAGGACTTAGCATCCTGAGATGAGGCCTGATCTATCATTGATCGCAGTATTGGGTCCAAAATGAAATATAGTCAAGGTATTGTTATATATTGAAGAAAAGGAGCAGCAAACTAAAATCTGTTATTTATATTAATTTCTTTCACTACTCTGAGTAATTCATAGAAAATAGCCAGCAGAAACATTATAATTTAAAGAGGAATCATTTTGTGTTTGCCTGGCCCTCCTCCCTTTGAGTCAGAGCTGCTACATGCAGTGATTTAAGAGGTGATTAATGATACCTGGGGGGGACTCTGGTAAGATTGGTAGATCGCCAAATCATTAATTTATTTCGTTATTTAAAATTCTGAGTATTTATCGCATTAACCAAGCTTTGTTAATAAACATCTAAGTTGATCAGCGGCTGTCTTTTGTTTTGATCGAGTGTTGCTCAGTAGTGGTTCCATAAAGTTCTTTGGATGAAGCCGTAACAACAGCATAAGAACATTTAATCATTATGTCATTTTTCATCAGTAAAACAAGCTTGCTTTGTAACACAAAAGGAATTTGAATTGTCTAACATGAACATGACTCCTTATGGAAATAATGTGTGAGGTGTTTCATTCTCTGCTGACTCTCTATGTGTTAAAACAAAAACATATTCCTAAACATTTTATCCCCAACGTTCCCTCTGAGGTATACATGAGAATTATGCAAAGGCAATTTGGATAGAAAAGAATGATAGTTTTGGATAAGGTATGAAAGACTGTACGCTTATTTTAAGCTCCCCAGTGGTTCCCTGGAGCCACAGGCAAACTCTGTATCTTCATCTCTCGGTGGGAATCCTGTGCTCATAAAAGTGCCATATCGCACACTTCAACTGTATCTCGCACTTGAAAGGAGTCTAAATTTGTAGCTTCTCCACAGTGCACTCACACGACGGGCACTGCACCCTTCTGGTTCACACACAAAAGAGGTAAACCCGGAGGATAGCTGGAGTATGTGGAGTCATCACACACTTAAATTGAAGAAAAAAGGAATGATGTTATACACCACATCCTTGGCTGTGTAATTTGCCGGGATGATTTCCGATTCTCTCCCTCATTTGAACTACCGGCCTTTAAATGTCCATCTGTCCTGAAGACAGAGTCTTGTCAATGTCTCTCTCCCTTTTTCTCTCTTGCCTGTAACTTTATAAGGCAGGACAGATTGCAGCAGGAGGAAAAATCAATATTCCTCCAGAGTGTTTGAGTAAAGGATGTTGTTGCATAAATGGATGGAATTTGTTGGTGATTCTAACTTCAGCAGTTGCAAAAGTCAAATAATTTCCAAAGTAAAAATGTTTAAAATCAGCATGATTATTTCTAAATTACAAAGCTTAAACACATGCACCAGTCTGAGCAGAAATCTGCCGTTTCTATGAAAAAAAGCAATCAAATGTTACCAATGGATTTTCCCTTGGTGTCACACCCACAGTTTTCCAGTGTGAACTAAATGGTACATCAGGTGGCAAAATGATACTGCACCTTTTCATACCCAGTCACAGCTCATTCTACTTCCACAAATAGCTAACAAGGAACATTCATTCATTCATCTGCTACCACTCGACTACCACCCCCGTGCTGGAGCCAACACACACAGAGACAGACAGAGACCAACAACCACTCACACTCACTCACAGTCAGACCTACAGACAGTTTAGAGTCACCAGTTAACCTAAACATGATGTCGTTGGACGGTGGGAGGAAATGCAGACACGGGGAGAACATGCAAACTCTGCACAGAAAGGACCCAGGAACTGAACCAACAACTTTCTTGTTGTGGGGCAACAGTGCTAACCACTATGTCGTCGTGCTGCCCTTTATTAGGAACAGTTTATGGGAAAGTGGGAGTTTAACTACATGAGGAGTTTACATTCCAAATTTACATGATGAATGAAAAAAATAGCGTTAATATTTTTTAAAATAAATACAACTTTAAGAGTAAAGCTTGCCAAATTAGTTTTTAAGAGGATTTTTCTATTCATCAGAGGCCTCTGGAACTACTTTTGGATCACCACTTTCTGAGATAAGACAAACAGAAAAATGTTAATTGAAGCATTTCTAAAATCCAGTTGAGATCTAATAGAATTATTTACTGCGGAAGACATTTTACAGCGTTTACTTCTCAATACGTGGAAAACGGGACTAGTTAGGAAGATGCATCCATATGGCAGGAAGCCAAAGTAAACACTGAGTCAAGCCCAGTTATTTTTCAGCGTGGGACTCTTTCTTGTTGCCCCTTTAAATGGCTACACTGCAGTATTGCCCTTCATATAACTACACAAGCCAAAACAAACTGCACACACACATGCACTCACAAGCTGACTGGCTCTTGTCCAGGCTCTCGCTCGCTCGCTCACACTCACACACACACACACACGCACGCACACACACACACTTGCAATACACCAAGCCTGTGCCCTGTGAACCATGACAGCTGTATCCAGCTTGATTGACAGAGTTAGAAAGTCAGATTCAAGTGCAGGTTCACACGACCCCCAGCGTTACTCTGCTACCACGGTAAGGTTCTCCAACGGCTCTGCCAACGTCTGCTCACTTATCTTCCACCAGATGTCTGTCACATGCTGCGATGTTTTCTGCCAGTCATCTCCCAGTCTCTGGCGTTTAATTAGTGCTCATTATGGCCTAGGCTTTCTTTGTAAATAATATATGGCTGCCAGAGAAAGCACATCAACACAAGCTCTCTCTGGAGGAGTGGCAGTAAAACTCATTAACATGTTCTTTTGTTACACCCACTGTATGATCGGGTTTTACTAGGAGTAAAAAAGACGAGGTTGCTGTGACTTTGTGTGTTTAAATGGTCTATAGGTTTGTTGTGGTGAGTGCATGTCCTCAACTGGAAAATATAGTCGCAAAGCATGCGTTTGTCCTCTCACTACAGTATATTGTTAATACTTTTCGAAACTTTGTGTTTATTTGTACATTCACCATTTATACTGTACTACATGAGAACCAGAAGTAGGAAACACTTGAATGCTTTTGTGTTGTCTTTCTCACAAAGACACACACATACACACGGGCATGTACGCACACACACACACACACGAAACATGTAGTCAGCCTTGAATTTCCATATTAATATGTCCTTCTATTGGTGATTTCTTCACGACTTCCTCCTTGTCTCTGCGGTTTACATCACATGAATGAGACAGCTCTCCACCATGAGAGCTGAGGTGGGAATGGGGGGGGGGTCCGCATTACCATACTGTATGCCTACATCAATGCACAACCTCAATAATAGCCCCTGTCATTGAAACAAATCACAGGCCTTCAGTGGCAGTGGTCCAAGCCACGCAAATTCAAATTTCATTTCACCTCAGCAGAAAATTGGAGCAAGGGGAATTAACTTGTGATCCATTCCTAATATTTCTCCAACAATTTGGGGAGCCCTGGCGGGGCTGCTTTATATTTTGATAGGGGACGCAAACAATTTGCTTGAGATGTATTACATTACACCCCGAAGAATGACAAAATTGGCCACAGCACATAGCGACAAAAACAAGCCTAATCGGACTCTTCAATTTCACGGTGACACAGCCTGGTGTAATGAGGTGACTCTCCTCTTTCCTCATGGAAAGGTTCAACACCAGCTGACATGTAAAACATGGCAACACAAAGAAGGGTTGTCAATCTCATTATATAAGCTTGATTTGCTTTATCCCTGCACAAATGAGTGGTGCTGCAATGTTTTCTCTGCATTGTTTGCTAAAGGCAGACAAGTCAGGTTGCATATTGCAGAGAACATTCCTTTGCTCCATTAAAGTCTTTATTTTTTAGATAGAAGTTATATTATTCATTTGATACATATGAATCATTCTGTTTTTCAAAGTGGTACTATACTTACTAAACTATAAAATTACACATTTTTCTACATTAATGTTTACTGAAGGCAAGCCAAGGACAATGAGCCCAAGATTTTTTTTTAATTTCTCTAAATGTTCCTCGAAGCTGTATCAACACTCCCACGAATACAATTCTGGATGAAAAATATAAAATTTTTGGTCTACTCGTCAAATTTAAAGATGCTGCCTCATTGCTCAAGGACAAGCTTGTTCTTTTTTTCTTGATCAAAGAGGAGTATATAAATAACTGGTCAAAGTACAGTACATTAATTAATAAAAGATTAAAACATCAGTCTATTTAAAATTTAAGCATGTGAGAAACAGGACACGATCTTATTTTAGCAGTAGCTTTAAACTTTTTAAAAAGCTCTTTAAATAGATAAACTTACGGTGATTAAGTCAGTTAGTTGTCTTATAAGGGTGGTAGGATCATTTCAATGGGTTTAGCCTGTACCATGTTACACCTTCAAGCTCGTTTTATGTGTTTATACTTTAGACAATCCATTTGACCATGAATCTGAATAATAGTTTGACGCCAAAAGAAAGATTTTTGGACTTTTCTTCTCCACGAAAGGTTGCAAAAGTGTATAACCCCTCCCAAAAGAACCTGCAATCATTAGAAAAACAATAACTGAAGGGCAGTCCAGACAGGAAAAAAATATATGACCAAATGCTTTGATCCCCCCATGTAAAAGAACCAAACATCCACAATGATGGCAGGGTATTCCGGTTTAGTCAGGTAATGTGTTGACATTCATCAAAAATTTTCAGTAAGGCAAAAGTTTTCCTCTACAACCTTGATCTCTCCGTATCTGTCACTGGTATCACCAGTCAAGATATGTGAGCCCCTCGAAGTGTCTTGTCAAGAAAAGTTTCAGGAAACCTCAGTATGTATTTATACAGCACGGATGCACATTACTGCGTTTGACCATGGCTAACTTGTGTGAGGAACAGGTGACTACAGCGCTGAGGGAGACAGGCTTGCTCAGTCAAACAGAGCAGCAGGCGCAGTTTAGAGAAAAAAAAAAGAAAGAAAAGGAGGCTAACATTTTGCAGTTGTCCAAAGGAGAAGCTGAATTTTCATTTCAGAAACCAATTCATAAAAGTTGCTCTCTGTACTTACCCAATCTTCACAGCAGCAGAATAATTCAGTGGCAAAAAGTTTAGCAGCCAGCCTTTCATCGGCGTGTGGCCCGGCCCTGGGGAGGTCGCAGCATTAAAGGCTTTCCTGTCACAGGTGCAGAAAATCTGGTCAATTACATCTTGCCTTCACTAAAAAAAACAACTCAAGAAGCTAAACTAAAGGAGAAATGCACCACAGCAGGGCCATCTAATGGAATTTGCAAATCAGAATCAGCATGTACAGTTCCAATGAATAGATTTTTATAAACAGTATGTCAAAACAACTTTTCATCTAACATTGGAACAGTTTTAACTGAAGAAGTTATATTGAAAGTCCTGCTCACCCACAATTGATAGGTGGGGTAAGGTTGAAGTTAGGTAAATCCATGCTGACAGTTGTAAAAGGTCACCACTTTCACTGCATACGGCTTTTTCACAGAAGACAGTTTTGACAATGCACCATAGCAGAAACACTAAACCTTTAACAAATACGTCATACTATTCAAGTGTCCCTGTAGGGAATGATAGCCGACAAGTTTCTATGTGTTCAAATGTAGTGCATTTACTCAATATACAGAAAATAGGATTCATTGGATGTTTACATCTGATAACATAATACTTGCTAATAACATGCAAATATCAGGATTATTGTCCAGTCACGCACCATGAAACCTCTGGAGAACAAGTAAGCTGACATTAGTAAGAGAGTCACAATGAAAAGTCAAACAGTGGTTAAGAGTGTGCAAAATGTGACTGAAAAAACTTCAGTTTGATATATTACTTGGAGGTACACTGCAGGTAATTGGTCCACGCTAATGTGATGCCATTTTTCTATATCTCTTTAGTGATGTTAAAGCCATGAAAATAATGGTTTATTCAATTCAGCCTTGACCTGGAGATGAATCATATAATCGCATCACATAAATCACATAAAATATAATGTAGCGATGCCATAGTAATGGTTTAGTGCAATTTAGACTCAGTTTTACAGAGTGGCAATGGTTTGATGCATTTTTTTTTACCATGAACAACATCATGATTGCAATAATTAATGTATTGGTGTTGTGGAACAAACATCAAAAAGATGCAATGTTGACCAAAAAACCATGGCCAATAGCGAGTTTGGTAAGACATACATATATATATACTGTAATATAACCTAAAGTATTTTTTTGGACTCTTGGTGATAAGACTGACTATTGCGCTGCTGGCTGAAGGTGTTTGATAATAAAAACAATAATAAACTGCACAAACAGCCTAAGATGTCATTGTTATCGGAGGACGGTACCATAAAAACTGGTGGATGGTAATGAATTAAGTGACAGTGAGCCGGCATGCCCAAGGCTAAGACCCTGAAAATAAAGCAGCTAAATGTAATTCAGCCATCATGAGCTCTATTATTCAAACCTGTGGCACATTGAAATATTATAAATGAAAAGGGTTCATACAAACAAAAACAATGTGATTTGTTCAACCTTAGAAGTGGAGAGTAAGCAGCGTGTCAATCAAACACACCTATATCATTTGAGAGGTCTCATTAAAGCAAATAAATTAGTGGACTTACATGTTTGTTTGTTTGTTTGTTTTTTTGAAACGATAAAGATAGGTACTTAAATAAACAGGTTTAAAATGCAAATCTCTCCTTACTGTTTTAAGGCGGATTTCCCTTCAATGATTTCTCTAATGAATGACCGCATTTAACAGGACATCACATTTTTAACTTTAATTCTATTACATTTCTTATCTGCTCTTCCAGCTCATTATGATTTTCATTACCATAATTTCTCACCACTCAAACATTAATACCACTAGATATAAGTTCACTGCAATTTGGTGGCCAAGAACTAGTCCAAGAGGCAATGCATCACTCTTTTTGTTCTTGTCCAATCACATCTGATGTATAAATCTGATGTGTAAAGTTGATTGCACTGCAAAAAAAATAAAAAATAAATAAATATATATATATATATATATATATATATATATATATATATATATATATATATATATATTTCTTGAACGTAAGGTCGAACTTGAAAATTAGCAAATGAAAGTTTTTCACAATGGAAAGTTTTCCTAACCTGTCAGCTCAGGCTCCTGCACTTTGAGGTTCTTATTTAACAATTTTTGTGCATCTCTCTTGTATTGAATCAGAGATGCCAGGAGCTGTCACAAAGAAGAAAAGCTGTGTTAGACACAGTGAGCCTGTCAACACAGTGCCAAGCAGCCAGGAGAAACCAGGATTCAGCAGCAGCCAGAGTAGAAGACATAGGGCACTGCAGTTGTCGACTCCAGAAAATAAACATATTTGCCTCCTGTAACTCAAAGCATGAAATAGACCAATCCGATCCTTTGTGTTTTATTTTGCAGACTAGTCATAGAAGACATTAGCTGCCTTACACAGATTGATCACGACATTAAAAAAAAAAACAGTTAAATAGTCTGGAATCTATCTGAGCTGTCCATAATGTAAGCATGTGTATCTATGTGTGTTGCCTGGTTGCCAGCAACCAAGAGAAGATAGCAACCGTGGCAGCTGGTAGATGGAGCCATCACATCATGTCCTTGGGTTGGTGCCACTCTAAGAGTCTCCTTTTTAAATAACATGTATTTTTGAAACTTTCTGACTGCAGGTACCAGTTTTGTTGATGTGTTCCTTAAAAGACACACATAATTGCCACTCAGCCTACTTTAGAGTAATTTTTGACCTGGGAATGGATGATGATTGTATCTTTTCCCATTGCAGAGTGACCCCATACTGCTGGCTTTCTGTAGAAGTTTCATCAGAAAGACAGCAGCTCAGACTGTTTGTTGAATGAATCTTAAATATCAAAGAAATACTTCCTATAGAAACTGAAATAAAAATATTTAATGTATTCCAAGGTGTTTTCTTTTTGAGGCATGAATGTTACTGCTGACTTTTAAAAATACAGTCTTCAATATTATTTGCATCACAAAGTAATTCCTTTCAAAAATATATGGATAGTACAAGTGATTTGAGTCTTAACTCAATTATAATTCACAATAAAGCCATTCTTGCTCATAGATGAAACGTCTTATGCCATCATGAGATTAATTTCATTTTCTCTTTGTGCATTTTACCTCCATCTGAAGGAGAGCAGTTAGTAAGAAGGACAGAGTTTGATGATTTTCAGTGTCTCCAAGGGGAGACACTAGATGTCACTTGTTTGGATAATGGATAATACCAATTGCTGTTGGGCTGAACACAGGATAAAAAGTCGATAAAACTTCATAAAATGTCTCTTTGTAATGGCGCCAGTTCAAAAGGCTGGACATACAGCGGCTCTCTTTCCTCATGTGACCAAAACCAGGTAGAGAGAACCTCTCTGATTTCAATATGACAATGCCAGCGGCAAAAGCATCGCATCCCAGCACTCCCCAGAGTCCACATCCTCCACTCTATTGGTGTGCTACCCACACCAGTTGGGCCCGATGATCCAGATTTTGCTGGTTTTTAATTAAGTGGAAGGTCAAATCTCATCGCTCTTGACTTCAGGGAGCCTGTGCTGTCTGCATGGCAAAAGCACTACCCCCAGTCATTAATTTTATGGAGCAGGGACTTAAATTGATTAAAAAGTTAAAGACTATGGGGAATGAGTGGGAAAAAATGCACCACGATTTAGCTGCTGTGATGTGGTTGCTAATATTGTTCAGGCAGCAACCAACCTGAGGAATTATGTTGATTTTGGTTTTACACTTTTTATAAATTTTGAAATTTCTGCTGCTTATAAAATCCACTTTTATGAACTTCGAGGGACTGAAAATAGTAAAAATCCTGTTGTGTAATTACCAAGATCCATGACCATTACCTATTCACCGACAGGTTTTGCTATTGTGTTATTTTAGGCACTTCTGTTGAGTACCTTGGTTTCACAACATTTTGTTCAAAACAAGAAAATATGGATTACCATTTCACCAATTTTCCTTTTGGACCAAAACTTTTTAAACTATTTAGAATTTCTATTCTGCACTATACATTTACATGTTAATACCATACCAATACCAAAGCTGGACAGATACAATATTTATGATGTAATGTTATTTATCTATTAAGAACTCTTATTTGTGCTTGCAGTTTCACTTTTAGCCTAATTGGGATATTCAAGTGTTTAATACACCAATTTCACAGCAGAAAGGTTGTGTACATTACTTGAATGCATTTTTGTGTAATCAGAAAATAAATGTTTAAAATTGGAGTAGAATAATATTAAGTAGGAATGATAGTGATGATTTAAATAATTATATTCATATTATTAAAAATTTTGGATGAGCCATTTTTGCAATATAACAACACTCAAACATTTTACAATTGTGTGTATAGTATTAATATTATAATTTCTAAATGGGAGGGAGTAAAACAAAAGTTACTTCAGACCTTATTCCATGACTTTCTACAGCTACTGATCAGCTATGCAGAGCAAGGTACGGTTTCCTTGTTTCCCGCAGTTATCCATCATTAATGTGCGATGTCACTGTAAGGCCAGGAAGTCAATTAGAATGGATGTATTAGTGACTGCTCCTGTCATTTCTCTGTCTCATGTTCACTGGTGATTATAGGCAACAGATATCCAGCTCCTCGGCCGAAAATGGGAGAAATCTTCCTTCGGAAGCACTTTGTAAAAACAAACATAGGGAAGATGCGAAATCATGAGCTACCCAAACCTCAGGAGAGGTCTCGTGTGTCAGATCCTCTCAATGGCTCCCTATACCCTGACTGTGCGTGAATCACCCCCCCAACCCCAGCCTCCTGAGAAGCTGAGGTCACTGGTTGTAACCTTTTACCCTCTCAGGAATAAAATCAAAGATGGAGAATTATATTTGGAATACAACTGCAATATGAAACTGTAATATCTCATGTGACAGCAAACATAGCCTGTTCCTCCTCTGATAGAGCTTCTCGCTGGGAGCAAACAACTCTCGTTGAAAAAGAAAAGATCTCATTCTGCAAGCATGCAGCTGACTCGCTGCTGCTTCAGGTTATTAGACCCACAAGTCTGACTCAAACTGCTACCAATTTGTTCTTTTTCCACAGGCTTGGAAATACAAGCACGTTTGTTCCATGTGGTCAAACGGGGGGTGGGTTTGGCTGAGTGTTGACAGCCGTCAGGCCTTCTCTCCTCTCCTGTCAGGAGCATCTGTCAACCTTGCCACAGTTCTGTCTAATAAACCAGCTCCGCCAACCAGTAGGGTTTCCTGCCTGAAGGCTCCCTCGCCAAATAACAAAGTAACTTTGAAGAAAAAGAAAAAAGAGAATTCTCCTGCTACAGTGCATCTCTCTGTGCTATCATCTCTCTATCAGATCCCTGTTTTGCACTCAATTAGCAGATCTTACAGAGTGCCATTCATTTAGCTCTTGGAGCTGCAAAAGTGACCTTGTTCACTGTTTTCTCCTGATGGGAAATGACAATTTTTTTTGTTTGTTCTTTTGTTTATTTTTTAGGGGGTGTGGACGTAGTTCTTTTAGTTGTTTGTTTTTGTTTTTTTTTTTAAGAAGAGCCTAACAAACCTTTGTGGAGGCTTAATCCGAGTCAGATAACCCACCAGGATTTCAATTTACCTCTGTGAAAAAAAGCCCCCCCAAAAAAGGCCCAAATAAACATCGCAGCAAGGGTTAGGCTTTGTGTAATCCCCCCAGAAGGTATTGATTCACTGGGTTCAGAATGATGCCTATTCATGTCTCCGTCTTTTGTTGTTATCTTTCTGTCTCAGGTGCAAGTGCAACCTGCATGCCAACAGCTGTGTGTTTGACAAGGGGAAGCTGGGCTGTGAGTGCGAACACAACACCACAGGGCCAGACTGCAGCCGCTGCAAGAGGCACTACCACGGACGAGCATGGAGCGTGGGCTCTTACCTCCCTATACCGAAAGGAACTGCAAATATATGTGAGTATATCACTATTTCTGTTATTTGATACATTATGCAAGTAAAATGAGTGGTGTGTTTGTTGCTGGTAGTGACACACAATTCCTGTGTGGTTACAGCAGTATTTGATAAAGACTGACACACCATGCCTCTTTTTTTCCCCTGCTTTTGATTATTTATTTAAGTTTTGTTTGCCCTTGAGGGATTATTGAACCACTGGTTGGTGTTCTGGCGCAGCCGAGACTGTTAAATATGTGTTATGGTATTAACAAATATGTAAGTATATAGCAATACCACTTATGAATCTACTTAAAAAGACTTAATCAGGCAAAAAATTCATGTAATCTACCGGTGTCTATTAAACATCATGTAATTATAACAAAAATTATTGTTGTCCAAATTTTCAAGAACATGTCCAAGACTTCTTCAGAGTCACTCAGCTTCCCAGCTAGGTGTTACCAAACAAATTAAAAATACATTTTCAGTGAAAGCTTTGAAAAAAATTAGGAATGTGGACATTGTATTGAGATTTTTTTTTTCTTTTCCAATTGTGGATCTTTAGAAAACTAAATTTATCACTAATACAGCTCAAAATGGCCAAATGATTTATTTTAATAACGCTAACCCTGTGTTTTTGCACCACTGGTCAGTCATTTCGTGTTTTGGTTTTCTTTTTATTTAGTATTAGATTATAGTGATACTTTGGGATTCCTGCGTCAACTTCACAACAATTGTGTTCTAATGCTGAATATTTCTCTGCTTGTTCACATCGTTGAGGCAGAAGGTGCTCTTTTGCATTATCCCCATTATAATCTTGGACAGGAGTTGAGTCACATTCATCAAATCCCATGCCTGAGGCAGGGGGCTCATTGCCTCAATAAATCTAATACAGCCACGCAGGGATGTGGTGGTGGACAGCCAGGCAAGGCCAGATGGTGGAAGATCTAGCCCTCTGGTTCTCCTTTCTCACTGATTCAGCCTTGAAGTCGGGAGCTATCATGGGATTGACAGCAGGTTTTTCAGATGCTTGGTTTGATTGTCTGACTTGAATTCTCAGACGTGCCGTTTTTTTTTATTAGATGTGTACAAAGATATGATATTGCGATTGATCCACTGATTTTGTGAGTAAATCTGTGCAGTAACAGCGCTTTTTCATGCTTTTCTTTGGGCTGTTTGTTCGACGATGAATTGGCTGATTGCAGCCATCGGCATGGATTTGTCTCCCATGAGTCGGTGCCTGTGTATGCATGTATGTGCACTGACGAGTTTTGTGTCTGCCTCTGTGCACATGCAACATATTTGATTGCATAGGAGGAGGGCGGGGGGAGGGGTGTTGTTTGTGGGAGCTTTTTTGAACTCTAAGGAGATATTGCTGGATTTACCCTTGCACCTCTCCTGTGTTATGAGCCTCCATGTAATGTGGTGCTCAACGTCAGATTGACAGGCCGTTATTAAAAAATCCAACACTTGGCCGCATCTGCAGTGAACCGATGAAACCAGGGTCTAGCCATATCCAAAGCAATATTAGCACTTGTTTGGGAGTGGCATAAAATGCAATAATGTTGCACATGGAAATGACGTAAGAATATTGGTCCCCCAGGTGTTGAATGAGCACACTTTTGTCTTGAATTATTCTTATTTCTCTCATAAGTAAAGCCCAGGCCTTGTAACATGCCTTTATCCATTATGTGAAGCTCATTTTTCCTGTGAGGATATTAAACATACAGCCCTCATATCAAGACAAATATGCTGAACGTGCAAAATGTAATTATGGTTTAATAGCTTTCATCTGTCATCAAGTCTTCCTCTTTAATCATGAAAGTAATTTATCTCATAGGTAGGAACAGGGAAAGGTCTATTACATATTCAAATCCCCACACATGTAGATATATGGACATACGTGACCCCTCATTCAATAAATTAGAGCCAAAAATGGAGCCCTGCGTTTCTATGGGCCAGAGCTGTCAGCGGCAGAGTGAGTGAGAGTGACTCAAATCCATGGCTTCCGTAAAAAAATAAAAAAATAAAAAAAGAGGTGTGTAATCTGTAAGTTGCCCGTAGAGAAGAAGAGGAATCACTTGGAGAATTATGTTGACAGTCCACTTTGCAGGGAACACAACTCATCTTGTGTTCCAAAGCAGGTTCACAGGTTAAGAGGAGTTAGGGCTGAGAGTTTGATCAGACTGAAGAATGTGTTTTGGCTTCAAAGGGCAATATTGTTTGCCCTCCATTTCTCACACAGAACAGCTATTGGTTAAGAATTGCAGCTTGCTTGGGTTCTTGCAAATTGAGGCTTAAAATCTGTGCTTTTCCTGCTGCTGCAGTGTTGTGCTCTTGCCAGCAGTTGCTGTGACAGCCCCCAAACTGGTAATGAAGTGATGAATGGGTTGCAAACAATATGAAAGGCCCACAGAAACATAATCACAGAAGGCCAACGCGATAAAGCTTATGAAAAGGATCAGAAATCACTCTAATTATGGGGTAGGATTTGCCTGCTGATGACATTAACATTACACAAAGATGGTGGATCCACAGCCAGATACTGATAATATGTGGTGCAGACAAAGGCTGCATCAGGCAGCTCCTGGGCACAGCCAAGGTTTGACTCTTTGAAAATGCACATACTTGTTTTTTCCTTCCTTTTAAATCAAGCATTCAGTCTAATGACAGTTGAGTTCCAGGCGCTTCAGTCTGACACAATCAAAATAAACACTAAGGTAGCTTCAGATGCTATCTGATTTGTTGATAGACACATTTGCTGATTTAAAAGACAAAGAGAAGCCAAAAGCAGCTATAAAACAAACAAACTGGAGACAACATCGTTATTCCAAACGGTGAATACACTGACAACAAAAGGTTTTCCCACATGTTGAATATTGATTGTTTCGACATTTCATCACCGGCAAATCTGTTATTATCATCAGTGGGAGGTGGGTGTTGGACCAGGCATTGGTCCGGTTCTCTGGGAAGCCATGGCAGTTGTTAATCAGTGGACATAGTGGAGACCAATTGGATAAGTGTTGGTTGGCTTTCATTACTCAAGGAGAACAACACAAAGATGTTTTTTTAATAACTTTTTCATGCATAAAGTTTCAAGAGCTGGAATTATAAATTTCACGTTTTAATGAGACATTGTGTCTTTGCTCTTTTTGCAGGTATCCCCAGTAATCACGGACCAGTGCGTAAGTTGATCACACTTTGTAAATTGGCATGCTAATGAATGGTTTCTTTCCTCAGTAATGACTAACTGTTGTTTCACTGTTGGTGGTGTGAAAAATCATGCCAAACATTGCCATTATTGGCCATTAGTATGTTTTGGGGGGAAAGAAAGGTCTTTGTTTTGATCTTGATACACAATTAGTAACAGAACTGAACCAATCCATTTCTAACAGTGAAAATTCTTGAAACAAGACAAAATGTCTATCGGGTTTTGGGAAATAAACTACATTTATAAAAAGCTAGGCTGCTAACTTCAAATGATTAAAATCAATATATATTTTATTTTCCGCCTAATAGTTTTACAATTCTTCTGGTGCTGTTTTATATTGTCCTAAATTTTTGGCAAATAAATGGAAACCAATCGCTACCTCGAAAGACCTCCATCCAGCTCAATTTTCAGCAGGAAATTGAAATTAAGTGGCCGGTGATTTAATCACAGTGAACCTTTAGTAATTTAAAGGATAGATGGTTTGTAAATAATGAGCTGATGAGTTTTCAAATGAAATGACTTGCTACTTTATAACAAATTTCAGTAGTGTCCTTCATGTCTTGCCAGTGTATCCGCAGGCAGTCTGGAGAATGATTTCTCGCCTCCATGCTTGAATATTTGCTTTAAGCACACAGACAGATATTTGCCCTAAGACAGAAGCTGGAAAAACCCATCTTTTATGAAGATTTACTTCCCACTATGCATCTTTTCGCATGCTGATGTCTGAAGGTGACTTCTCGTGCTGGATAACAAAAGCAGTTACCACGTGTACATGTCTCTGCTTTTGTCTTGTAAAAAAAATAAATAAAAAAAATCACTTATTTAAGCTGCATGCGCACGATTCTACATGGGTCCATTTTATAATAAGAACTCAGTACCCGTAAAATTGTAGTGAGGCAATCAGCCCTGATAAAAAAAAAAAAAAAAACTAGTTATTGTGAAAAACAAGCATCTATGCATGCTGTCCCTGTGCTTTAACAAGATAACAGCATGAATTTTTGACAACTCAGTGTAATATATAACCTCTCCCATTTTTACACAGATCGAGCAAATGCCTCATCTCTTGGTGTTGCAAATCGTAACCAAGGTAGGCTTATAGGCTTTGTAACTTCAGCATGACGTTAACGCTACAAAGAAAAAATTGATTGCTTATTGATTGGCCATTTGGGGGGGGGGCATATGTAATGCAGTATATGCAAATACAGTGTGCGGTAGGTTGCTTTCACGAAGCCTTGATGCTTTTATCCAACACGCACACAAACACACGCTGGTCCTCACCAGGCGGACCTTTTGTTGTGGGAACACTGTAGGGAACGGACCACATGCTTCGCGATCGAGGAGTCCACAGCCTCCTGACCTCTTTGATCATGCCCTCTTTTTAATTACCCAGAATGCTCTCTGGGGGTCCACCCTTTTTGCCATGTTCAGAGGAGAGAAAAAAAAAGCAAAGACAAGGAGAGAGAAGGAGAAAAGAGACCCGGGGGGTGGTATGTAGATTGATCTCCAGCTATCTTCAGCTAATCCTCAGGCCCAGATATCCTGTGTAGTGAGTGTTAAGTCACAGAAAGAGGACTTTCAGGATTTCCACGATCAAGCGAAGGTGCTTCCCTCTCTTTCCTTGCATACAAAACGCAGAGACAATGCGTCTATGGAAATAATCCAGTGTTTGCACAAGTCAGAAGGGAAAAGAAAGCCGGTAACGATCTGTCTAATCTAAACCAACCTCGTGAATGCTTTCTAAATGCCATATGTGAACAGAAGTTTTCAGAGGCAAAATGCCACAGACCGGGAGAGAAAAGGAAACTATGAAACAGAAAATAGTAGTAATGTCAACCAATCACAGAGAGAACCATCAGCTTCAAGTTAATTACTAAGCCTCAGGGTTTATGTCCACACGGCGATCCAAAGAGAATTGAGTCGAGAGTGACTGGACTTGGTTCTATATCCTTGAAGATGTTTTACCCCTCATCCAAGTGGCTTCCTCAGTTCGTGCCTTCTGACTCAGTAAAGGTAGTCTGACTGGCTGGTGATGAAACTCAGATATATAGCCTCAGAGGAGTCGTTATCCACGCTATTGAATGTCAATAGCTCGTTAGAGCTCGGATGTTTTAGTTTTAAATCTCATCTCTTTTGGCCTGCCACCCACACTATTCCAGGATTTTTTTTTAACTTACTTTTGAAAATACTGCTGGACTTGCTTTATTTTGAAAACTCATTACTTTGTTGTCTGAATGGACAAAAATTGAGGCTTTTGGAAACAAAGGCATAAACACTCACTCAAGGTGTTATGCTTCCTGTTTATCCCCCACATGTGTACATGTATGCAGGCGTCACGTATGTATACCTTCAGGTGTGACAGTATTTACTGACATTGTTTCCGATTTGTTTGAAAACTGTTTTTTTGTTGTTGTTTTTTTTTGTTTCTTTATTTAGTCATTTGAACGTGGCCTTACTGGTGTAGCTGTTTAATATTTTGAACAGTTTCTCACCTTTTCAGGACTTTTTGCAAAGACAATATTTATCTAACATTTAATCTTGACTTCATAAGCAGATCCTGGCACAGCATTGAGAAAGAGTAAGCAGTTTCTGTCCTCAGATCCAGACATACTTTCTGCCACTGTCTAGTGCTACTACACAGCTGATAATTTATACTGAACTTTAGAGCTGTGAGACATGACTAATGATGAAGCCTTCATGCTAATATGATAACAGGAGGCATCGCTGAACGCTGGTTTCAGTTTACCCTGACTTCATGACAAAAGGTATTGATCTAGTGTAATTGAAGCAACACTATTCTCTCTCATATCTTATAATTAGCAGATCCTGTATCTGAAAACTGTCTCCATTTATACTTAATCGCTCAGGTGAATCTATAGTTATAAAGGCCCTTTAGATATATTAAATAATTTAAAGAAAACATAATTTTTTCCCCTGTATGTAATTGAATAAAGTACTGTGCCTCTGTGTGGTCTCTTATTTCCTCTGTAGCATAACCGATCATATCACATCTGTTAACCAACCGAGGTATTTAAAAAAAGTTGGCTGTTCAGCGACTTCTTTTCTGTCCATCATAAAATCCAGATATTGCACAAAAAGCTAAGATGTAGAACATCGATTTGTGACTGTCACCTTGTTATCATGGTGTGATTTTTTTATCTATGGGACTTCAGTTGCAGAATATATAAGGCATTCAAGAGGCATCGGTGTATGGACAACCTTTCATCTGAGATGAAAGGATGAGGCAGTGTACGTATGTTTAGGATATAAACAGATCTACAAAAGTAACAATACTAACAACTCCATGTCAAATATTTCTGAAGGTAGGAAGCTGAATGTGTCCTAACGAACACACAATCAAATCTATAATATCCAACAATTTGTGGTTCAGTATGTCAGGACAAAATTGTACTTCAAAATCACAGGATTCTAAAAAGAAGGGTGAAATACACAATTGTATCTTGTTTCCAGTGCCACAAGCAGTATTGTGAAATTTAATTCAGTGCTTTGTCCTCAGTGCCTCTCACTGTTATTCTGTTGTGGTGAAGAATTTCCCTCACGTTGCTTCATCCAACACCCAGACCCAAGCCTAGATCTGTCACAGCAGTTGCCAAATGTAACACATCTGACAGAGGTGTGAGGTGCACATATGTCTCAGAGAGAGTAAGAGAAGCAGCCAGGGCTTGAATAGGTGATGTCATTCAAAGCAAATTCATATTTCATCTGTTTATTATATATTTTTGGACGCAAGTCTGTGTTTTCGGACCCATCGCTTATTAGTCTTCAAATTTTGGTGCAATGGACACCTCAGATACCATAAACTCTCTGATAGGAATTTAATTTTATAATTCACAGTTACAATTAAATCACAATGTACACATTTCATTTAGCTCCTCTAATTAAATATAAATGTATATTATAGCATAAATCACAAAGTTTTACCAACATGTTCAAAATATCCTTAAAAGATGGAAATGGAAATTTCGCTCACATCCAATGCCTTCGTGAATTCTTTTTTTCTGATTTGCAGAGAAAGATTGATTTATCCGAAACTATATTTTGCAAGGGCAGTTGAACCTGTGGCTCCTGTTGAACCTCTGCATAAGCAAACTAATTGGGCTACAGATGCTTTTAGAGAGACACTGGTCCTGAGGGTCCACAGATTATCCTTGAGCCACAGGCATAAATTTAATGTGTAGGCCAGACAACAGAGACTTGTTGATCCCATGGAAATGGTTACAAAAGTACACAGAACAGGTGTTTTCCATTAGCTGTAAAATAAGAAACCTGATTTTTGGAGGCATAGCCAGGAGGCAATATTTATGTTTGAACCCATTAAGGACAAGTCAGCGGAGATTCACATTCATTCCCTTCTGAATTTAGCCCTGAATTACAACTGCACAACTTTTGGCCATGTTACCAAGCAAACGTACCACTTTTGACAAAGAAGTCAGAGACTTCTGCACCCCGATATATAGTTACCTCCAAGGAAGCAACGTTTGACCTGTGTCTTTCTATTTCACAGCAGGATTCAAACTGGATCAGATATCAGATTTGCACCGTACCCGATGGTGGGATGGGAGACTGGACAGGGAGGAACTCATCAAATTCAAAAGCAGATGGAGATCATTAATATGAATTAGATTTCTTTTTTTTCCCCTCAAATCTTTTTGTTATTGGACCTTTGATCTGGACCTCTCTAGTTAGATTGCACTAACAGATTTTTAGGAGCCAGCAGAAATATCCTGAATAACAACAGCACCTCTGATAGGAGCTATTTCTAAGTTTTTCTTTTGCTGCACATAACCTTATTCATTGCAGCATCTAGTCCAGGGCTGTCTAAACGTTTTTCATTGAGATTTGATGAGGGGCAACCATTCTTTATAAATAAAATAACAATCTTTCTCACCGGTTTCAAAACATGATCATATCTGAGATGTTTTTTTAACTCGCAGAAGTTGTTGGTGAATGAACATAACGCAGGTTAATATCTTTACCTTCTCCTTCTTGGCTGGCTTTCTTACAGATGAAGGTTGATAATCCACTTCTTTCTCCAGCCATGGCAGATGATCCATCCGTAATAATCCCGCTGACTTTATTCCACCGAGGTTTCTTGTCATCCACAAACAAAAACAAATAAATCCGGTTTCTTCTGTTAGCTCCTCAAGTCACGATCACTTCATCGTCCACTCCTGTTTAATATCTAAAAACCAGTAATTTAGCGGTGCTTTCATGGCAGACTAACGGGGAAAAAGGGGTCTAACTCCAGCCAGCTGTCTCTGATTCTCTGCTGAAATACCTCCACCTCTCCTGGGTTCTTCTCCGCCATCGGCTCAACACAGTCTCTGATAAATTCACCCTCGGTGAAAGGTTTGCAGTATTTAGCACTTAGCGACACATTGTAGCTCACTTTTGTGGTATTTTAGTTGTAATAAAGCTGCTGTGAAGTTAAAAAATAAAATAAAATAAAATAAAAAAATAAACATCTTCCAGTTGCGTCGGTCTTTCGCTCCGTGTTAGCTGTTAGCTTGTCGTGTTGTTAGCATGTTTTCACCGGTGGTGTCTCTTGAAATTGAACTCCTCATGAACAGACACAATCTTTTAACTACTTGGGCTTAGACAGGGGTGAATTTACATTTCCAACCGCCCTGTCCTGGAAACGGCGGCCCTGGCAGTCAACCTTTACTGTTTGTTTGTTTGACTCACAGCCGCCATTTTAGAAGGTGTCTGTAAGGGTCACGGTGAGGGTCAAAACAGCTGGAGGGCGGCAGCGCTGCAGGTTTCTTTTGGTGAAAAATGAAATTGGATTTTTTTTTTTTTTATGGTTGTATGTATTTTACATCTGATAGGACAAAAATAATACAATTTAAGACAGAGGCTGTGGGTCGCCTAAAGCCAGACTGGACATGTCTGATCTCGCCCTGAATAAGGTCCATAAAAATATCAACCCAGCATCACTGAAACTCTTGTCAGGACTGGAAAGTAAACAGCAGCCAATGTTGTATTACAAATAGTTATTTCGAGTTGATAGGTCATGCAGGTGTTAAATCACACGTCCAGCAGTTATGAAGCACTCCTGCTGCCACTGGAAACAGCGCTGTGATGGAAATCGGCAGACATGCACCAAAGCAGCACCTTTTCCTGCCACAAAACTAAAACCGTGATATGAAAGATGGTTAAATGCTTCTTAGAAATAAGGATAGCTGCAGAGATTTTCTGTTCAGCTCCTTATTCATCTAAAAAGAAATCACTTATTGCTTATTCTCACTCTCAATTGCAGAACATGTACAAAAGATGTGCTTTCTGCAAACCCTCAAAATATAAAGCACAGTGATCATGACAGAAAGGACGCTGCCTTTCAAGGTTGTTGTTGGTGTTTTTATTAATGATTGATACCAGCCTCTTTTACAGCCAATAATAGTATACTCATTCTAATCCAACCGCTTTTACAGCACGACAGCCTTCGTGAACATGATCAAAAATCTGTTCCTCACTCTCAAGTACATCTGCACCACAATAATTTATTTTTTTGTTCAGTATTGATTTGCCCTTTAAACAAGAATGAATATAAACAAACAGTTTATTCATAATATAATTTGCATAGCAGAATCGCGTATGTGTGTGTGTGTGTGTATCGGTGTACTTTAGCTAAATATAAACATCACAATATTACATTCCCAGCATTGATTCGAGAAAGTTTTGTGGCAGAAAATTTCAATCTATCTAAAACATCAGTGGTAAATGTCAGGTTTCAATGTCAGTCTCTGAATCAAAGAGCAGTGGCTCCTGGCCAGACTCATTATTTTTGCACTAGTGTTCTAGAGTCATACAGGGAGAAATCTATTGTGAAGCACACTTGCATTTTAAGTAAAGGAGCAATATTTGCTCTTATAGTCCAATTACTGTTGATCTCTCCTTCAACACATAAAGATTGTTGAGCACATCAAACAAAGGCAGACAAGAGGCATTGAGGATGAGGAAGCGGATTCACAAGAACAGTAAATTACAGTAAGACATAAAATTATTGAAAATCCTTAACTGATGATCAAAACGGAATATCCATTTAAAGCAGCAGTGGTGTCTTTGTGAAGAAGGTGGGAATATTATGAAGTTAAATGTAATACCAACGCATTTTTAATCAGTTTTGGCGGCAGCACTGATTATTTGTAGAGTTTATTCTGATGCATGAGCCACATTACGGTAAACCAAGAATGTGATTACTATTTATGCAGGGAGAGATATCCAATTACACTGAAATCTCTTGGCAAATATTACCTCTTCCAGGATTTCATCTCTGCCAGTAGAGAGGCTTCCTGGGATAATTGAGTCTTGAGTTTTTGTCTGGAAATGTGAATATTAGCTTATGTAGTCTTAATCAGTCCATATCAAAACAAAGAAATGTTCTGTGGGCACTCAAACAGCCCTGGTTATTACATCCATTTCTTCTGACAGTCTTGTATTGTTCTCTGTAATGTTAACTGCACAGAAGAAAATAACAGCAGTTGTCAAAATACCTGGAAATGCTTATTTGCATATCAAAGGTAGTGTTGGTGCGGGGGGGAGCCAGGTATCCATCCCACGTCTTCACCTCATCCTGTTTTGAAAGAACAGAATGAAGGGACTGTTTTTTTGTTGTTGTTTTTTTTTTCAGTTCTTTCTGTCATTGTGCCAGAGGGGAACAAAATTTAATTCTACTGTCCAGCTCATAGGGCTGTTTCATAATACTCTGGCATCCTTTGATTCACTAATCATTAATTTCGCCTCATCACTGCCATGGTGTTTGTTTGCTCTTTTGTTTTGCCAGGATTATTTGCTCTGAAGTCCCTTCAGTGCGCCTAAAAATATCCATAAATCCATAAAATGTCTGTGTTCTTTTGTCATAAACAATCATACACAGAAATGGTTTTCACAGGCTGTTGGCTGCGTTTTAGTATTCATACTGTATGTGTCCTGGTTATCTGCCTCCTCTTTCTCTCTGCACTTGTTCACAAAAGTCCTTGGCTTCACCCTTCCTAATATGTCAGCTGTGCTCTAAGGACACAGAGCGATGCAGACAGGACAAGAAGAGGCAGCTTGTGCCCTGTGAACCTGCCCGTTGATGTTCTCTGCCGCCCTATCACTGAGTGATCTATTAATCACCCCCTCCTGTCTCCCCTGCCCTCTCTGCTTTGTCTCCGCAGCTCGAATCTGTGACAACACGATGCTGCGCTGTCAGAACGGTGGCACGTGCCACCACCATCAGCGGTGCCATTGTTCCCCTGGCTTCACAGGCGTCTTGTGTGAGAGAGCTCGCTGCCAGGGCCCAGGGGAGTGCGATGACCAATTGTCTGGACGGGCCTCTTTCTATCATCCCCCGATAGGCTGCCAGCTCGCCCTCACCCTCGTGGTGACCTCGCTGCTGACTGTCTCCCTTTGCTGAGAGACCTTAACAGCCTCCCATCCTCAACCGAACCCCGAAAACCCCCGTACGATGAGACTGAATTGTCAACCTTAAAGACATGAAAGACAAAGGGCATGGATAATGTGCTCAATATACAATATACGCAACTCTTTTGTATATCCAAGGCCACAGTGGTGGGTGACAGTTACTGACAGGTTGTGCGCTGATCTGTTGTACACTGAATGAGAGGATTTATGGTGAAGTCACTGCTGTCTCATAATGTCACAGAGGAAATGGTTGGAGCCGTCACTTTGTGGTTGTGTCATTGGCTGATACTTCATTAAAGGCAGACTGCAGACTCAGAGAGAGTTCTGAGAGCCAACTGTACAAAACTAGACACATGATTTCTAAGTTATCATCTGAAGCTATTAAAAAATAATAGTGTGGATGGGGACATCTTGAAACATCTTGCCTCACTGCCTCCTTCCTTACTTGTTATCTTCTTCTTCGTCTCCCCTCTCTCCTCTCTCCTCACCTTTCCCTTTCCCCCATCCTCACTTTCTCCTTCCTGTGCTTTGGTGACTCTGGTGATTTTCCTTTGCTCTGAAGGGTGTCTGTTGTTTTTTGCCAAAATGCTGCACATGTATTATTATCAAGCCCCTCGACAAGTACCAATCTAGTACTTTTTTTTTTCCTCAGAGGCTTTGTAGTCATGCTTGAGCTCACCTGTATGGGAAAAAAAGGTGTAACATACTGTAACTTAATTTAATTTTTGTATAAAAACAGATATTTTCATGACTACGCAAAACAGAAAGATGTATTACTTGTTTTCTATTGCTGCCGAGCCGTCCTAGATGTGGACTCTGAGTGCGCAAGGAGTTCGGTTGTATTATTTCTTTGCTTGTGTGGCACATGGTTCTCTTCGTTTGAGAGCTGCTGTCAAAACTATGTTTACATACACACCTACACAATACACTTTCACCAAAGGGAAAAAGAAAACCATGTCTTTGTCTTGTTGTTGAATAGTAGTAAGTTTATTATGTAGTTACATGGCATTTGAGACAAGATGTGTAGAGTGAAGCAGTGTATTGTTCGTAGATAGGTATAAGCCAATGACAATACATGAATGTCATTTAAAAAGATTTATGAACGCTATCAATGCCAATATTTGACCAACTCACTAAAGCAACAGTTGGTGGTAACAATATATCAGTCCGCAAATAACTACCTGGTGCAATGACTAAGGTTTTTTTTTTTTGGTTTGGGGTTTTTTGTGCTGTAACCCGTCCTTCTTGTGCTCATGCAATGTTGGAGAACCAGAAGAGCCTCAAGCCAAAATCCCATCAGCTTTATGTAAATTTCACAAGAAGATGACTTGGGGAGGGAAAAGGAGATTGAGCGGCAGTCACAGAGGTTGTCCAGCTCAAATCTGTAATCAGATCTAATCCCTGATCAAACGGGAAGAGGGGAAGGTTTTCTGAGCTGGTACGGTTGAAAGCCTGCATCCTGCTGTGAGAGCCTCAGCGAAGCGACACATTCAGGAAATGAGCTTTAATTCATGGAGGGTCAATGAATAGAAATGAAGTCACATCCCACTGGGTGACATATTGAGCACTGAGACCAATTTCATTTGAGAGATAAATTTTCCTCCCGAGGTTGTCATGAGTCTACTGTAAGTGCCTCTCATTAAACGACACTGTCAATGAAAAAAGTAGCAAATGGCTTTTTTGGGAGAGACTATTGTCTTGTCAGACAATGTTTTGAAATTGAGTTAAACAGGTAACTTCATATTATTTGTTCAGCAGATTTTTGGCAGAAAGAAAAAGATCGAAAGAATCTAAATGATAAATTATATCAATTGGAAAGCAAGTTGCAGTAAGTGAGTAAATCCTAAAAATTTTTTTAGCTGCTCCCCCAAACTGGAGGCCCACAAGTTAATAATTTCACACTTAAATTGTGTGCAGTCAAAAATCAGAAAGTACCACGTCCAGCTGACAGTAGTGATCCTGACTAGACCGGGGAAAATTTCATACTTGGAGGTGTTGCAGGTTTCCAAATACTTATAAAATCCAGATAAATCCACATTTTCCATTCCCTGCTGCGTAAACTACTGTCCTGGATCAGAGTTTAGAGTAGCATTGGTGGCGCTCACTTGCATTTGTCTGTTACACACCAGCACCCCCCATCCCAGGCAATTATCCAAAATAGCTTGAGGCTCACATTCAGTCAGTCTTGTAATATTTTAAGTGTCACAAACTGTTTGAAAATAACAATATAGAAGCTTTTGACCTCTGTGTTGCAATCAGCTACTGTAAATCTACTGTATCCACCGTCACTGTCTAATGGGGGGTGGGGAAGGTCAAAAGGTCAGTTGACCCTGAAAGATTACAGCTATGACAAAAAACTGTCATATGATCACACCCAAATCCACGAGCATTATATCTATCCAGCCCTGCACATTTCCGCCTTCTGTGATTTCATAGCTTTGTTCAAGGCTAAGCTCTCCCTGAACTTGCTCAGCAGAATGTAAAGTGGTGCACTTGAGACTGTTTGTAGTGACAGTTGAACTAAAACAAATTTTAGAGCAGTGGTTTAGGCCCTATGTTTGCCTGTGTGCGTGCTTGCGCGCGTGTGTGTGTGTGCGTGTGTGAAGACAATTACCTTTATGACATGTTGGTGCAATAAAATTGGTGTTTTATGACACTTCCTCCTGGCTTTGGGCTGTATTTAGCCATCAGCAAAAAAAAAAAAAAAAGTTTGAAGGTTAAATCCAAGTCTTTTGCACTAAAATGCAGATTATGGCACAAAAGGTTGATGAACAACTCAATGGAGACCATGGCTCTGCCTCCAGAGCAGATGCAATGCCCTGGCAACATCGACATTCTCATCCACGGAGGGAAAATGAGCGCCATAATTCCTCTACATGGCCTGCTAACAGTGGGAATATGGTCATGGTAATATTTAACTTGCCTTTTTCCTGCACCGCAGAGACAGAAAAAGTAAATGTGGCGTCTACGTACACAGCAGAATTGAACACATGCTTGAATGCATTTTGCAATGCATCAATAGCTGGCTAGAAATGCTTATATTTAAACCTACACATGGCAGCGGTGGAACATTTTGTGAAAATGATTTTTTTTCTGATTGATTGCACAAAGAAAGAAAAAACAACTATGGATTTTGTTCCTTAGTTGCTCTCCCTGCTGTTATGTGTTGCAGCCACTCCTTGTCCTTTCTCCTTTCACTTCTAAGACTCGAGTGTAGCGGTGGTGGTGGTGGGGGGTATTAGGAGGACATTTTTAGACATGAGCGCTCCTTCTGTTCTGCCACTGTCAGCACTGGTGGCACCAACAGAAAGTTACATAAGCCAAAGGGTATTCAGTATCGAGGAAAGAAGTGGCTCAGCAGCATGACTGGAGCCCTCATCTTATTAGAAATCCAATATCTATATTCAGCTCATCAATAGACGCTTTTTGAAATGCCCAGAACTCAAAACACAACCCAGCGGTGTTGAGGGACAGGAAGCTTAACTTTTCTGTCAGTCAGCCTTATGAATAGAATAATACAAGTGCAGTGCATATATGTTTATATGATGAGTGTTGTTGGATAGAGTCCCCAACTCTGCTTCTGTTTATTTTTTCCCCCAAACATTTTAATATCACTATTGCTCGTGCTGGAAATGTGGATATGAAGGTTCATATTTCTCACCCTGGCTGTTTTCAAATCAAAAGTTATGGAGAAAATGTAATTTTAAATTGTGAATTTTGGGATTATTTGGAATATGTGCTTTTTAATTTTCACAGGTGTAATTTAGCTTTAAGTTTATTGGCTCAACTGTGACTCCAACAAAACAAATAAAAGTAAAAGTGTGGCTCCATATGGAGAATTGCAGTTTGCAAAAAGACCTTTTCTTTTGAGCAGCAGCTGCCTGCTGCTTGACAGTGAAAGTTATTTTATGCATTTATTTGCTTGCCAGTTGTTGTTTCTTTTTGCTTTTTTCTGAAAGTTTAATTGCAAGAGATATTATGTTTATTATATTGCCATCACTGAAGCTTTAGAGAGGGAAATAAAATTGTGCTTCACCTCTTTTAATAGATGTGCATTCAACGGTTGAACCACCATATGAGAAGTGCATATGCACTTTGTGTGCTTTTATGTGTATTTGTGTCACGTCACATCAGGAATGGCACTTATGGAGTGGTGGGAGCAGCATACCATCTGTGGCTTTATCAAACTCCTATTTACATCCCTGACATCGCAAGGACAGCTGGTAGGTTGTTCACTGACTTGGCGCACGTTGCCAGAGTACACTAGAATCAATAGCGAGAACAAAGAGGAAGTTAAGCCGCCTCAGTTGGAACACGATGGAAGTACCTTTGTCCCTGCTGCTCCTTCAGAGTTCTTGGAAATGACATAACAGGAGGTTGAGTGAACTCCATGCTTTTATCCATTAGCTTTAGAAACATGAAAAATGCTGTTATTCAAGGTAAATGTCCTTTCCATCTGTATTGCCAAGGACTCCCACTGTACACTTCAGTGGCATGTGATGGTGTCACTGTAATGTACAATTTTTGGAGGGAAAACATGAAGCGAATAATATATATTTGAAATACACACAGCTTTAAGCAGGGCAGTTTAGATTCTGGCACTAAACGAAAGCTGTAAAAAAAAAAATAATAAAAAATCTGCTGTCTCGTCACGACCGCAAACCAATCTGATGTCCTCTCATTTCAATACAATCTAGGGCAGCAATCGGCTCTTCGGCTGCAGATGGTAATCCCATTCAGTGTCACACACGATCACAGCTCTTGTCTGTTTTTCCTCAATGCCGAATCCAGCACTTCTGGCCTTCAGTGCCACACCTAAATTGCAAATCAGTCCCGGCTGGGATTGGCACTGCAAGCCTCCCGACACCCTGTTGAAGAAATTATTTATGTATCAAACCAGACGCTGTCCATAAATAAAAGATACCTTTCACAGTCTGTTCAAGAGTTCCTGGTGCACAGAAGAAAATGGTTTATCCTCATTTTCGTCACGTGCTGTGAAGGATGGGGGACTTTATGTCCCTGGAATTCATCATAAACAACTCAAAATGAGAGAGGAAAAAATAACACACCTGGAGAATCTGTAAAAGATTATCACCTGTTCCCGAGCACACGGAGACAGTTTTCGCTTTTACATAGTTCACTTCCTTAAGATTTACAGCAGAATAAATAATAATGTTTCTCTTCCTTTCTCACACCAAACAGCAGATGGTTGGGTTTGATTGACAGGAACCCACCATGATAACCTGCTATTTCGCTTTAGATTTGAATTTGTAATAATGTACTGTAAATAAATCAAGGTTGTAAAGCATGCACATATTTTAAGGGTGTCGTAATTTGCAAGGAGATGCAGTTTCTTTAATTCTCTCTTTTCATAGCCATAAACCAATGGATTTACCTTGGTGCTAAGAAAAAAGGATGCATGGCTTCTAGTGGTATCTGTGAGGTCTCTGTAATTTCTGTCCCCATCACAGTGAAATGGCTGTGTAATGAATATTGTTTATGGCGCTCACATTGAATAATTCGGGGGGAACTCACATTAGCCATTTGGTGCCTTTGGCACAAACACAGAGGAAGTTGTCATGGCACGCTTGCCAAGATGTGCCAATTTGTGCAGAGAAGGTGACACAATGTGATGGATTCATTAGAGCTTTAGTGAAACCGGACGGGTTTGTGTTCTGCTGACATCAGGCCACATTGACATACCGACGTGCATGTGTAGATAACAAACGTGAAAATGTTTTGAAGCTTGTCAAACGCTGCCAGAGCGTGTTAACCTTCACAACAACAAAATTAAAAGGCAAATCTCTTTGAGGCAACAATGTGCCGTTCATCTGGATAGTCCACAGACCTCTCTGTCAACAGGCCTATTTCAGTAAAAACTGCTCATCTCAGTTGCATTATTAATGCAGCAGAAACGGATATCTCAATAGCTGGGCAAAGTACGTGTTCCACATTTGTTACAAACCAGTAGTGACTGTGACACTAATTAATACAAGGACTGTTGTCTCATGTATTGGAGAAAAGAAGAGGCACAGGTGGTAGGGGTGGCCCAAAATCCCAAAACAAAGAGCTGAAACAAAGAAGCACTTGGTGAAGGAACAGACAAAAACAGACTGACGGGGATGTGAGTGGAGCTAGTTTACAGGCAGGAGAGGAAAGGAAAGAGAGTCAACTTATAGGAGACAGAAATAAAGGAGGAAAGACGCTTTCACTGCAAAGCCTGCCATGAAACAACGGTTCCCTGATGGAGAGAGGCAGCAGTAAACACGAACACCCCTGTTCGTCAAAGTTGGAGGAAGGGATCAGCAGGGGAAAAAAAAAAAAATTAAAAAGTGGGGGAGATGGAGGTGGAGAGACGGTCAGACCGGGCCAAGGAGGACACCGCCACAAGAAGCGTCGCCTCGTTAAACCCGTCCCCGGGAGTCACAGGCAGATGCTTGGCTTTTTCTATTATAATGGCTGACCTGCTAAGTAGCTTGAGGTGTCATGCTCCTTTGAACAAGTATGAAGCTCGAAGCTGTCCCTCCTTTTCACACCAGCGCTGGTTCCGACTCGCCACACTCAGAAGGGGCCTGTTGTGTCTGGATGTTTTAATATTCTTTGTTGTCAAGTGTTGCACAAAAAGCCTTTCTGCTGATTCAGTCCTCCAAAGTCTGCGCTGTATGTGAGCATCAGATAGATTCACGATCACAAATAACGTCTTTAACACTTTTGAAAACACGCTCCCCCTGCCTGAGCAAATCAGCATTAAGGGCACGAAAGCGTCACCCATTGATGTGCATTTATTCAACATTTTACATTTAGGGTACCCACCACTGTCAAGCATCAAAGCACAGTCAGCACACAGAGCTACGAGTCAAGAGGAAGTAACGAGAGCGAGGGAGGGATAACGAGGGGAGAGAGAGACAGAGGAGGAGCAAGCAGCGGTTCTCTGAGGATTAGCTCATTTAGGCGCCTTTGATCTGTGAGATCTTAATTGCCGGGTTGCACTGATAGAGTCCTCACAGAGACTTAGGAACACCACCCGGGCGAGGTGGGAGGGTGGTCATGTCCTTGCTCTCTACTTTATTTCCTCTTCCTCTCAAACTAATCTCAATTGCCCAATAATACTGGTTGTTTGTATTTCTATTAATAATAACTAATGAAAACTGAAGGAGCTTGCAGCCTGGAGGAGTGACACTCGAAAGCTGACATGCTAAAATGCTGATTTTTTTTTTTTTTTTAACACTTATCCACCATCTGAGCTTATTGCATAAGGATGGTAATATTTCCATGTCATACAAAGGCCAGTTAAAGCTGATGGATTTTGCTGGTATTTGGCTGTAAACATATGAAATATGAAGCTGACCAAATGATGAATAGTAATCAGTTTTTCAGTATTAAATCTGACCTGCTGGGTCCTGCTCCTGAGAATCCAACCAGACGTCAGTCCATGATAAGCAGGCTTGATGATGATCCATCAGACACTTTCAGTCTTATTCAAAGTGGTGGTTTGGCCTGTCAGCAGACACGATGCAGGTGATGGTGCTTTTACCTAACCCGAAGTTGTGTTTGCATTTTACAGCGAGATAAGCAGAGTGTTTTACCTCCCTTTGTCTCATTAAAAGTGTCCTCATATCATCACATCTGGTCAATCATCATTCTTCACACAGTCCACACTCGGATCAGTACGATGCTGCTCCTGAAAAAACTTTGTAATCCACCATTCGGCTCATTGGTCACTGATTTTATCTCAAAGAGCATTATGTACATTTTAAAGATCTCTTAAATAGAAACTGTTTGATTACAGTCACGGAGGAGTGAGACAGATTTTCCTTTATACTTATAATAAATCCTCCATCTGTCAAGACTCCTTTTCAGCACAGTATTGTGTCACTTCTGCCTGTGTTAGTGAATGTAAACACGTTTAAACTGCGGTCCACTGCTGCTTTTTAAGATTGGACAGTTGAATCCAGGTAGCTTTAAGGTGTTTCACTGATTTTACGAATACGTGGACATTAAACTGTAATTTAGCTGCTGTAGGTTTTGTCCTTTTTTTTTTTTCCCCCCTGCGCAGCACCTTTTTATGCAAGACAGAAAACTGCAGATGTAGTTCTGTGATTTTTGTGAGGAGGTTGATGGTCACAAGTCAGCAGCTGAATACAAATCTTACAGATAAAGTCTTTCAGAGAGTGGAGCCCTTTTGAGAGAAACCAAGAGCTCACCGTATTTGAGGGCAGCTTCAGATTCTGCTAAATCCCTGTTTAACCCCCATACAGAGATCCTGAGGGGCTGACTGGCAAAGACCAGGGGTTAAGGAGATCATTCAGACAGATGAAGGTGATGCATGGCTTCCTTCTCTCTCTCTCTTCCTCTATCTGTCTGTCTTCCTTTTGTCTCTCTCTCTCGTGCACACATAGCCCCACACACCATCTTCTTCCTCCCTGGGCTTTATCTGCTCCGCACAACCTTGTACACTCATTTCTCTCTCTCTCTCTGTCTCTCTCTCTCTCTCTCTCTCGCTGGCTGCTGTCCAACTTCTCTGTCGTCGCCTTTCATCTCTTCGCCGAAGACAGGAACAGGCAGATTAAGGAGAGGAAGAGAATTAGGGGAGCCATTCTTTCTGCCTCTTTGTGACGGGAGGGTTGCTGTTAGCGCAGCAGAGCCCTCCCTCTGCTCAGTCTGGTCATTAGAGAGGCTGCAGAGCAGTAGGCGAAAGTAAGCCTGGGGGAGTGTTTACATTACAGGAATACTGATACTGTGACAGCTCTGGTGAATAAATCCATCCACATATTTGATACTGCCTTCCAATTGAATTTTGTATATTCAAATCCATACAATATCCAATCAATACAAAAGGAAATAAATTAATTAGAGTGCATAAAACAATAGGAAGAGCACATCAACAGACAGATGTCAAACAATGCATGACTGGAGAGAATTGGTGCACTGGAGGAAAATGTGCCAAAAACAAGTGAAAACATTATGGAGATAGAGATAATTATTTACTTACTTACACAGGGCTCACAGTGGATTCATTGAAGCTACTGCTGAATCACTAATGAAGATATTAATGAGACTCTCAGTCAAAAGACAGGAAGTTCATAACCCGCATGTAGACAAACACTGCAGGCTTTCAGGAAAACGGGTATCTTCTGAAGTCCATTAGCTGGAATCCAAAAAACCTTAACTTTTAGTTCATTTGGTAAATATTTCAAAAGCAATGACTGAATCTAAGTGTTGCTGTAAAGGTCCCTGTGTAGTCTTCCTGCGGGTGACTCCTGCCTGTTTTTTTGTTTTTGTTTTTGTTTTTTTAACACTCTGTCATTAAGTATTAATCATCATCGACTGAAAACTCATAAGCCAACCAAAAGGTTAGTGTAAATTTAATTTTCAGCAGTTAACATTTTACGTTAGCTTGCTTTCTGTGGTATCTCCTTGATGCTAAAGGTGCCAGGAGAAGAACAGCAGGAAGACAGTTATTTTAGAGACTCTGAACTCAGGTCAGTTTTCTGTCTTTGGAAAGCTGAACAATTCCAGAAGCATTTGTATTAATAGTGAAAGAAGGCAAATGTGTTTTAGCTCTAAGTTACATTCATTCAAACCAGTTTTGTTTTTTGTTTACTTGTTTGTTTGGGCCTGTTCTGCAGTGTTAAGAATTTGTTTTCTCTGGGAAACCACTACGGGAATCACATCGCTTCACGTCCAACCCCTTTTCTTCATCCCTGCATGAGATAAGGCCGCTTTTTGGAACAATTCCTGCAACGGATGCATGTAAAAAAAACCAAAAAAAACAAAAACACCACCACACAAATGTGACATCCAATAAGATTTGTTTTCTTTCTCTACCCAATTTCTTATTGGTTTGGATTAGAGGATCAATGAGGCAGAGGACAAGGGGCTTGTTGCATGAACAAGGCACCATCGCGTTTCACAAGCCACAGCCGCCTGCAAACTGGAGATAAATGTGAAAGTCCTAAAGGGCTCTCGCATGCTCGAGCACGGGTCGCAGGTATGGTTTCTGTTTTAATTAGTCAAATGTGTCAAAACTCACTTGAGGGGAATTATCTTATTTTGCAAATAGGCGCTTGCATGTTGAAAATATTGGTGAAAGTGGGATTGTTTTCTGGTTCAGCGACATACCCTTAGAAAGAAAACAAAGAACTTCACTCTCTTATAAATTCCCCTTCCACAATGGCGTTCAACTGTCTCCCCTTTCTCTCTTTTGTTCTGTTTGTTTAGCCATTATTTGAGCACAGCCGGTTTTGTGCTGAACCTCCACGACGGTGTCAGACACAGGTGTGATAGGTGATGCAAGTGCCAAGGCTTTGTTTCTGCAATGGAGCATTTGTCTGAAAAAGGGAAAAATAGCCAATCAAATTTCAAAAGTACAATTCAAAGACTATGCTTTTATTCGATATTGATGTTGCACGCACGGTTAGTGGGGTGTCGTTTTGAAGAACAACAGCATCATTTGACGCCCTTGTGCCACCTTGCACTACAGTGAACAGCTGTTACATCACCCTTGAATCATTCATTCTGAAACCGAAAAGAGTTGAGGTAAACACAAAACCCGCAGAATGTAAAAGGGCTCTCTGGTTTCCACAGTGAATGATGAAAAGACGATGGAGCTCACAGTGAAGTATAGACGTTTACTTCCAATTGCACATTCTACCCCACACTTACACTTTTAAAATTTATTTGGCTTTGTAAATTCTTTTGTGCATTTTTTTCCCCCTCTTTGATGTCTTCACACGTCAAGATCGATACAACACGTCTGACTGCTCTATCTGAGGTTACAGAAGACGCCAGAAGACGGTGGGCTTATCTTAGCTAAAGACTGGAAACGACGAAACGGATTACGCTCAAAGGTGACAAAATCTGCATACCTGCACTTTTTGCACATATTACGTGAAGCTGATGAGAAACTGCTGCTTTTAATTTGGTTGGAACAATTGAACAATTGAAGGGTAAAGCAGCAGGAAAACATTTCTTCAGTCATGATTTCCTGTCATTTCCACCGCCAAAGACTAGTGGTCATTAAGAGAGCAAACACATCACAAGTGAAAGACCAATCAATGCAAATATACTACAGATTTAATTTAAACATCATAAACTTAATGTCGGGCAGCAGAGTCGCATAGTGGTTAGCGCTGTCGCAGGTTCAGTTCCCAGCCTGGGGCCTTTCTGTGCTGAGTTTGCATGTTCTCCCCGTGTCTGCATGGGTTTCCTCCCACCGTCCAAAGACATCATGTTTGGGTTAACCGGTGACTCTAAATTGTCCGTAGGTCTGAGTGTGAGTCCAGGTGGTTGTCGGTCTCTGTCTGTCTCTGTGTGCTCTGCCCTCGCCCAATGTGGGCTGGGATTGTGTCCGCTGCCCCCAGATATCCAGAAACGGATAAGTGGTGGTAGTTGAATGAATGAATGAAACTGAATGTCAGGAAGTTGGACACAAAAGTCTGACCAGCCAAGTCAGCTACAGGGCTCCAGCAGTCAAAGCTCCTCAGCTGCTGCATTTCAACGTGTCGGGATACCTGAGCGATGCCACGTCAGCAGGATCACTGTTCCAGCTGGGTGACTGAGCCTTCCTGGTATTGAAACATGATGACAGCAATGGCAAGCCTAACACCAGCCAATGGAGTTATCAATAATAAGACAAGGTGAGTGGGTAGGCAGAAGGGAAGGGGGGGTTATATGGGCACAGCTCATGCACTTCCCAGTGGACTGCGGGGGCCCAGACGGGACCACAGAGAGGCGAGAAACAGCACGGCGCTCTCAGACTCTGTGCTTTGACACTGCTCTGTGTGAGAGTCTGTCAGAGGGCAGGAGGCTTTGTGAGGGCGCCGAGTCTCTCAGTCTTATCAAAGAGATCTGACTTGCAGGGCGCAGAGAGTGGCTCAACGGAGGTGGGCAGCTTTTAACGGACGCTGAAAACACAGTCAGTTAGTCCTCCTCTTCGACATAGGTAGAGGGAAACCAGCCCACCTGAGAAGCAGCAAAACAAAACACAACTGAGACAGAAGGACTGAACCCTAACTGTGAAATCTCTCTCTTAAGTTCAACGTTCAACATTTTAATTGGTCCAGCCTGCACACACATTATCAGTGACAAGTTTCATCAAAGAAATGAAATTTACACAACCTCACCCCACCAATGACATGATCCCTCCACCAAACAGCCTCAATTTTGTCTGATAGTTCTTCTTGCCCCTACACTGCCCAGGTGCATCGAGAAAATACCAGACAATTGGATAGGAGCGAATGGCTCTTTGTGTTAACATGTCAGCCTGACTGACAGTCTGGATTGGCTCCAAACCGCCCTGGATGGATGGAAAAACCTACTGAAGGACTTTTAGTTATCGTAAAGCTGAAGTTTCAATAAACTGATTGATTATCCAAATTTAGTATGTTATGCAACAGTGCAATTTTATTCAATGCTTAAGAAGAGGAGACTGTCAAACGAGCTGGAGTCGCATTAGTGCCGTTTGTGCTGCTGGGTACTGAAGCGTACGGTAGATATACGGTACGGTCCAGAAAAGATGAGTGCACAGATGACACGTGTAGAGGAATGCGTGCCATCCGACAGCAGACCTACCCGGCCGTCGACCTCTCCCTTCCACCACCCACTGGATATCTTAGTGTAGATCTTGATAATGTCTCCCTGCAGCAGTGAGAGCTCCCGTGTGTCTCTGGAGCTAAAGTCATAGCGTGCCACTGCGATGCCCACCACCCTGGGAGAAAACACTGAGACAAAGAGCGTGTTCGTTACCGGGGATGCAATTTACACCAAATCACACAAACATTCCCAAACTACTCTCAAAAGATATAGAGTGATTTATGTTGTCAGAGCTTTTTGTTAATTCATCAAGAAAAAAAAAACACACTTTCAAAATCACATAATCGCCTTCATTACAACAGTTTAATCTGATTATAATCGCAAAGCATTGCTTACAGACGCAGTCGGGCCTGCGACGCCTTGCCATTCAGTGCTCGAGAACTCTTCATACTTTTTAAAACACTTTCTCTGACTTCAGAAATCTCTGGTTTTCTGAAAGTTCTCTTCTTAACACTTATGTTTGCCACCAAACATCGCTGTAAGAGCAAGGATGTTTGGTGGTAAACATATGAATTTACCCAAAAGCTTTTTGAGACTCCAAGGATAGTCGGAGCTCAACCCAGATCAGCGCAGCTCAACTGAACTCTATCTTTAATATAAAGTGGTTTTTTTGTTATTATTATTGTCATGATTTCTCTTTTGGAAACATTTTTTGGTCATTTTACCATTTTTGCAACGAATTAAGGTAGATTTCTCAAAGGAATTATCCATAGTAAAATTACACTGCTATCTTGTAAAGGCAGTGAAGAGCCTTGACTCACAGGTCTGAGTAAATAGTGTAAAAGCAGGATAAACCAGACAGCTATATATGCCGGACCATCTTGGCAATGCCACGCAAAAAACCAGAGATGGGAGGTCATGGGCTAACATGGTCATGTGTTGATCTTATTAAAAGTTAATTTTCTCACAGACTGCATCGGCTTAAAGGTTATCCCTACACATGCAAGTCAGGGTGCATATTACATATGTATGCACAGGTTTGTTTACCTCCTGTGGAAAATTCAGTTGACACAACTAGGAAGATGTGCTGGAAGAAACCATTTCATCCACTGCGTCATGCAAACACATACACCCACACACACAGCTATGCATATGCAGAAGCGCACAAGTACATACAGAGAAAGGCACAATCAAAGTGGTGCACTATTACGCTGCAGTCTGTCGTTGAAATGAGGAAAACAAGAGAAAAACAAAGAAATGTTTAAAAAAAAAAAAAAAAAACTCCCAATACTGAGAAGTATTTTCTCATTATTCCTCATTTTGGTTTGTGTTCTTGTGGGCCTTGTATTCACAACTTATGAATGGATTTTTAAACATGCGCCATGATTTTTGCAGTTCTTCAACTGTACAAGTGTATTTCCACTTTCAATTTGTAAAATTTTGTATGGCCCGTGCAACATTACGCTGCAGTTACATTATATGACATTATTTAACATTGAGAGGGGGAAAAAAAACAAACCATTTGTCTTTGGAAACGTGAAAACACAGAAAAGGAGTAAAAAGCTGTACCTGTACCTGACCAGAAAGGCGAAGAAGAGGGAAGAACAAAGCTGCAGCTGCCAGGAGGAACTACAGAGAAACAAAGCGAGTGATGAGGGTTTCAGGCCGTAGTGGGAGCAAAGAGAGAACATAAGCAAAGTTAACTTAAGTCTGACAGAAAGGGAGTGTGAGAGAGGGTAAAGGAGACAGAGAGAGGGAGAGGAAAAGTTGTCAAAGTCAAAGAAGAAGCAAAAAGGCAAGGATGTGTCTCATAACTTATAATTTCACTTTGTTCATGTATCCATTTTACATCACACTGACCAAGGAAAGATCCACTACTCGAGTAGATGATAACATACTTTTAGGGGTAGATGGAGAGTTGTGTCAGGGTACTTTTGGTCAGCCACTCCACCACAGTGCACCAGGGGTAAATTACAAAATCCCATAGGCCAAGAAATCAGTGCTTTCATATTGAAAATCTCTGATCTCCCCAGTCTGGTCTAATAGTGTTCCCTGATGCCATTACCAGTGCCTGACGTAGACCCCATTTAACACCTTTGAGATGAACTGGAACGGCAGATCTTATCACGTAACATCCATTGCGGTCCTCCCTGGTCCTCTCGTGGCTGAATGGAAGAAAACCCCTGTATCCAGATTCCAAGATCTTGTAAGAACAGTGGAAACTGCTACACTAGTATAATAACAACTCAGGAGAGAAGCTAAAAAAATAAAATAAAATAGCTGTCCAAATATTTATGGCCAGTGAGTGGAACTTCCACAACCTTCCCCAGATCATACTGCATTTTAATTTGCAATAACAACCCTTTGAGCTTTGACCAGGGGAGCCAAAGCAGCAGCGTGGGGGTAAGCATACATCTGGGCACAGCACGGCGCCATAACGAGGCATCAGTCAGGATTCAGCGACATCTGTTCCTATATGAAACCCTGTCTGAGCCAGCAGACCCTCACACTGAGAAAACTACCTCCTGTCAGGACAACATTATTGCTCCATGCTTTCTTCTTCTGACCCTAAAAATATGAGTAAATGCAGGTCAATGGGTGTTCGGTGTGGACTATTGTGCACACATACAAAAAAAAAAAAAACACACACAAACATTGGACATCGCCGACGAGCATCGATGTTCAATTCCAGACGTTTAGTATCATTAAACTGAAGTCAAATAGCGCATAAAGTCTTCTGACAAATATTTTAAGATCTTGAAAGGCTTGCTATTTAGTTAATGGCATTTTAAATGATTTCCCAGCTCCAACGTTCACACCACTGCACAGACAAAAACTTCTCAGTCAGAATTAATTAAAGACACTGGCTGGGGTTTTTTCCAAACAAATGACTCCAGAGTTTTGGTGGCTTTTCAGTAGTTCTGCGTCTTGTGATTGTTTGCTCAGTCTTGCATTCTGTTTTCTTTGCTAGAGGTGTCTGTTTTGAGATTCAAACCATTTTGTGTGTGTTTTTTTGTTTTTCTATGACATCTGTCTTTCCACTGAGGCTGTTTACCAGAAAGTGAATGCGGTGCCCACACTAAGTCTGTCTATGGGGGTGGACGACTTAAGGCAATAATAATCTATCCCAGAATGCACTGAGGCAATGGTGGGTCTGTCAAGGCTTTCACACAGAAGGCAGCACGGTGAATGGTAGTGATGCACAAAAACACCTCTTGCAGAGCTTTGAAGTCTGATGCGCTGTGAGACCGACACTGCCAAAGGAGGCAGGAGGACAAGGATGTAGCAGAATTTTACATCCGAACAGACACAAAAGGCTAACTTTGACTTTGTTCCAGCATTCCTCTGCTTACCTCGCCTGCCGTCGCAGCGTCTGCGGTTGTTTACACAGACAGCTCTCTTTAAGTTAAGTCGGTTTACCCCCAGCTGCTTCCTGCTCTTTTGCATCAGATCATATTTGCAAACTTTTCCCAGTTTTGTGGAGCCACAGTCCCTCAGTTGGACCAGCGGTATCCCCCAGGTGTGTGTCAGCGGGCGGCTGTCACACAGTTTTCTTCGCTGCCAGCCCAAGTGAAATGTCATGTCCTGTCAGGAAAATTGTGAAGCCATCTCAGAGCTGAGCAGCGTGTGGAGTGTGACGTTTTGGAGTAGCTGGCTCCTGGTGCTTGCCTGGGGCGCTGGGCCCTAGCTGGGACCTCTCTGCCAAGCCTGGTGAGATGCCGAGGCTGCTTTCCATTTCTTTCGCTCGCTGTCTCTCTCCCTTTCAATTTTGTCTCTTTATCGCTCTTACCTCATACTCTGCCTCTCTAGCTCAATTACACCTGACATTACTATGCAATCTGAATATGGAAAATCACCATAAAACACAGACAGACTATATTCAATGTGATAATTTTTTTTAACTGGCCTCGCCAAGATATATATACAGACACAATGGCAAAGATTTTATATCCATACACAGTCAAAATTTGCTTAAGTCGTGTATAAATCTGACTGACATGATACATTATACTAGATGAATGTTGTACTTAACTTTATTATGTAAAATGACAAAAGAGGATCAACGAGGCAGAACTGAAGAGGAATGTCTCCCTGGGAGAACTGCTGCTGTCTCTCACCCTGTGCTATTCCACAGGGAATCAAGTTAGTTCATTATGCTCTGCTAAATATTTCAAGCATGCCTCACGCGTCAAAGATAGAACGGCCTCAGGTATTAAGACACAGTTTTCACTTGAGCGTCTAATAACCGGCCAAATGCTCTGTCAGCAAGATTTTGTAATGTAAGCGGCGACTTTTTTTGTCTAGTCCTTGGAGGTGAGGGCACAGCGCATTAGCTGGCCAATTGCAACAAAATATTGCAAGGGAGATACTGATTCCAGCAAGCTGTGCCTGGCCTTAGTTTTATTTTCTTGCTTCTCCGTGGGGATCTGGGAAATATAGTCTCTATTGCTAAAACACGGGGGCTTTAAAAGCAGGGAAAAACTGCAGACCCAGTTTGATCTGAACCTGATCCACACCTCCCTTCTAACATATTCAGAACTGCTTTCAACTATAACCAATCAAGACCCGGTCTGAGCTGGTAGCATTTCATTTGTCAGGCAACTCTCAGGCAGGGAACCTGAGTGTTTGTGTAGTCTCACCACTGGCTGTCTCGGTAATGGCTCTGGGCATGTTTCCATTGGAAATTTCCCTGTAGGGGACCTGCAGAGTGGTGTCGAGGCTGCTGAAACCCTCCTTCAAAGAGTGTTGCTTGTAGTACTCCACTAAGTCCTGTGTAAAACATGCACAGTGGTGCAAAATATAGCCTTAACATTAGTTAGAAAGGGTAAATCTATGTGGTTTTGTTGTGTACAAATGCATAGAAATGAAAGCAAAGAAGGCCTGAAAGGAAGCAGTTTTTCGGTCATGAAAAATACACTAGCACTCAGTACACAGCATTGTTACGCACGACAACTAACCACAAGCCTATCTTTGCAGCTGCCCATTTCAAGTAACAGTAAGCTCTGGAAAGAGGCTTATCATAGCTGTTGTAATAAAACATCCCCCAACAGCGTGGCTTTGTGGGTGTATACGCAAATGTAAAAATCAACCACCTGTGGAAATGCTTTCATCGTCATACAAAGATGAAAATTCACTTGCATGCTAAGGTTTATCTCAAGAGAATGCTGTAAAAGTAGCCTAATGTCAAGATGATTATTTTCATTAATGCAACAGCAGAAATCCATTCAGTTACCAGCACGGTCTTGAAGAGCCGGCTCTCAGCGATGTAAAAGCAGCCATCCTTGGTCAGAATCTTAATGTGCTTGATTTTATCGTTGAACCTGTGGAGGATGAATAAGACATGTGCTGCTAATCAACTATACATGGCTCCACATCACTTGAGTCTCCATGGCGAACTGTCACGAAGGTCTGTGTGTGCTGGCTGTCAGTTAGCATGCTGAACCAGGCAACTGCGCTGAGCGAGTGCACCGTGGGTTTTCCCCTGCTGTGTAATTCAGATCCAATTCACCTACCTACGGTATTAATAAAAGCATTTAAGGTTTCCCTGGTATTAACCCGTTCTTTAGATCCATTGGCACTATATATTGTTCATTGCCTGATATTAAAATCCTTGAAATCAAAACATACTCATGAGTAGAGTTTTGAGTAGTGAGCAGTTCTACATTTGACCAGAAGCACGTTAGAGAAAAGATTTGTTATCAAATGTGAATATTTCTTTTCCTTATTTTTTTAAAGCACTACTCTCCTTTGTAAAGTTTGCATTTATAACATGTTATCTATAGTAACAATCCATAATCAACCTTTAAATCAGTTTAATTCTGACCTATTATTAATTTAATTATACAGAGACACGTGCGTTATTTATGTAACACTGGGTGGATAAAACAATGACCTCTCTGTAACTAGATGTGATTCTGTGTGTTCACTTAAACCAGCATATAAAAATGTGACTTCAAAGCAATCTGCAGATGAAAACGCTACAGGGCTGATAAAATTATTACATGAATAAAAATTACATGACATGACGGAATCATAGATCAGGCTAAGTACTTCTTTGGAAAGTAGTGCAGGCCAACCTTCAAAATATATATATACATCTGCACTGTTGGATACACATACAGGACAGAGATGTGCTGTCAAACCAACTGAGAGCACGGCACCGCATTGTGCATGTGTTACGCTGGAGATCCGCATTATAAATCTGTCAACACTGAATAGAACCAATGAGAAAAATATGTTCATGTTGCAAATTCACTGATACATTATGAATCTATGAGGAGCAATACATTATTGATTTTTGTTGAGTTATATGGTGCGTAATTCATGGAGGCAGATGAGCCGTGTTTAGTTAATGCTCAGTCTTTCTTTCTTCCTATAGGCTCCCAAGTGTGCAGCACAAACACACACACACATAAACATCATTCGGTGTACACACTTAAACCGACCACTTGTAGCGTTTGACATTAGACAGCTCGACTTGATTAGCGGGAGCTCTCTGTATAAAGCTCCATTATCTCGAACGGCCATCCCGATAATGATCTTAAGCAGTGAGACAGGCAATTAGGATTGGAGTGTTCAGAAACTGGCCCTTTACATCAAAGCTTTGAATGAGGGGACGGCGAGAGTCCAACAAACCAAATGGGCTGGAATGGTGTGTCACTAGCTAAATAGTCATCACGTCCAAATACTATTTCAGAGTGCACCTTTAATCATTATAATCTCTTGGAGCTGTCATGAGGTCAAAAGGACTCGATGGTCCTTTCTTTTCCTTTTTTTAAAGACCAAACATGCTTTGATGTCGCCTGAAAGATATTCTCGAGCTAAATGGACATTGTCGTATTTCAAAAGGGGGCTACCGAGGCATTCGTCTCACAGATAAAGCATACATTTATTGGAGCCTAAAGGAATGAATGTTTTATCTTATGGTTCAAGCGCGTGTCTGGCCTCCTTTGAAATCCATTTCTCAGATTGATAGCCGAAGAGAGGCAAATAGTATGATGAAAGCTATCAGCCGCTCTTTGAACATATGTCTGAGCGGAGGACTAAAACAATAGATGGATGGTGAAACAGATCGCCCCGATCGCCCACTTCCAACCCCCCCATTGTATTCAGTTGAGAGGTATGGACTGAGTCAGCCATCAGAGGAAATTAAAATGAACGGCAACAGTATCTGGGTATGTTTAGACCAACACGTGCCTTTAATGTCTAGCCATGCTGAAAGTTTCGATTTTCTCTTCCCTCGCGAAAGAGAATTTATAATTTCTACTTGTAATCAATTGTGATGTCGAGAAAAGTTCACTTTTGATGCTCAGAGCACAAAAGCAATTACAAAAAAGAAAGTAAACAGCAACATCTTTAGGAATATAGTGTCCCTGTTGATCTGGATCATCCAAAGACATTGCCGGCCACAGTTTTTAAAAGAATTTGTTTTTCTGTGCTTCAAAACTATTCACAGCAAAGTCTGAGAATCATGCAGGATGAAAAATAACTGAGAATCTGTGACCATTAGTTTCACACAGCTGTAAAACAACAGAAGAACAGGGGTGGGATGTGAAGTTTAGCTGTTTGGATGCTAAAAAAAATATTAATAAAAAAAAAAAAGTTTCTTAAAATTATTCTTACAGGAGTGTTTGAATGCAGGACAGCATTCCTGCATAGCGGTTAGCGCTGTTGCCCCACAGCAGGAAGGTTGTGGGTTCGGTTCCCGGCCTGGGGCCTTTCTGTTTGCACGCTCGCCCCGTTCTGCGTGGGTTTGCCACCGTTCAGAGAGATGCATGTTTAAGTTGTCTGTCTCTGTGTGTTGGCCCTGTGATGGACTGGTGACCGGTCCTCACCAAGTGTGAGCAGATGAGTGAGTGAGTGTTAACTTATGAGGTTTGAAGATAGCGTCCTTGTGCCTCCTACTCCATGTCAGAAATTTAAATTAGCCATCCACGTTTCATTGTGCTTCCTCCTCTTTGATTGTCTGCACAGCCCTCCCTCTTCCCTCCTCTCACTTTCTATCTACACACCCGCAACTCATTTGGCTCATGCCTTGTAGCAGTTAAGAGTCCGTGTTTGTATTTTACCTCAATACCCCGCTGAAGGCTTTCAGCTGAAACGCACTGGTTGATCTTTCCTTCGACTTCTTTGCAATTTTCAAGCCGCTTTTGTTCATCGCACATAAATTATGTGGAAAAAGTCAAGCAAAGCAAAACGTCTGTGGTTAACTTTAATAGGAAAAAATTTTTAACACGATAACCGCAATACCTTTTCAACATGTTGTACTTTTCCTCTTCACCAACACTTTAAATAGCAGGTCTCTGCGTGCTGTTTATCCAAAGTAATAGAAGGAAATTGCACATCCTGTATTTGTGCAGTTACTTTATATAACATCACTGGCATAATAGGAATTTTCTTTAATAGGATCCTCCCACCTCAGCAGCCAGCATTACGGCACGTTAAAGCCAGCAGGACTGGGAATAGCATGTTTCCTGCTCATCAGTGCAGCAGCTGTTAGAGACTCAAAGAACTGTTGTGGATGCAATAATGTCTTGAAAACTGGAAAACTGCTCACATGGCATCACACCACCAGCAATTATGTTTTCAAATTTGGTTGAACCAACCCTTTGAAAAGTAAAATCTGCCCCTCGCCATCTGCATAACCAGCATCAACTGTGATTTCTCAGGCCGAGAAAAACTGATCAATTCTTCCTCAGTCTGTTACGATTATATCGTTGCTTCTTTTTGTTGGCTGTCAAGACTGGAACTCATCGCGTCCTGTTTCTAGTAACTTATTTTATATGTTGTCTTGTGTTTACTCTTAATATCTTTGGTCTTGGTGTTGCGTTTATGTATTTTTCTGCTTTTATTTGTGTATCCTGCATATACCCAATTGCCCCAGGGGTATAAATGCAAGTGATTGATTGATCTCGCTGTGCTAACCCATCCACTGCAACATCTGATGAGCTCTTTTGTTTTCAGATTCTGCACCACTGTTGTCGTGAGCTGTTGGTTGCATGTGGCTACATTGTTTGCCCGAATGATTCTTGCCACTCATCTCTCGCTTCTGTTTTTTGTTCGTAAGACTGCTGGCGACTGCATGTGTTGTGTTTATCCCGCTACTCTTGGTGAACTGTGGGGAGTACAAATTGTGGGAGATCCAGAGTGGAAATAAATTGAAAACAAGCTCTCGCGCCACTTACTTTATGCTGATTGCATACTCAGTGCTTTCTTTACTCCTGTGCCGAACCAGATAGGTGCTGTTTCCTCGGTCCAGCAGCTCCACCTCAGCCTGGTATCTCTCCATGGGCCCTGCAAACCTGTACCACCCATGAACAACTACTGCAGTTAGACTGCAATCAATCATTTCTAAACACGAAGATGAGAACAGTCAGCACTATCAATAAAATAGAGTAAAAATGACTTGTGGTTATTGTTAGCAATTTATTATTGTTCGTTCATTTTCATGGCTTACCAGGGCTGGGCAGAGTAATCGACAGGTTTTGGAACCTGCCATAGAAAAGAATTGTGGTTATTTTGTGCTTTAATGCAGTCGATATGGGGGGTGGGGGAGTGCATCTGTGATAATGTGATATTCAAGCCACATCTAATGGCTAAAAACTGTCTTCTACTGCAGAAAAACTGCAGTTGAAAAGCACTGCATTCCTTTGCTAAGACATGGCTACTTGCAATTATCCACTGAATGCATTGTAATCAAACTGTGTTATTGATTACAAAAAAAAATATGCACACTTACACATGGGCAAGGCCTCACAGCGTCACTTGGAAAGAAGCCAATCTTGCTTGTCGCCAGGATTTTGCCCTGCAATGGCAACTGGCTGTTAATCGCGTTATATTTGTCTGGGAGCAACTACACATCTCTCTCTTTCTCCCTCCCTCTCTCGCTCTCTCTGTTCCTTTCCTCTTCCCCTCCCACACTCGCTTCAATAAATCCTCAGCAATTAGCACACAACAAGCAGTGCATCTAATTTGCAGCCCAAGTTAATTATGGTTCAAACTCTGCCGGCAGTTAGATTTGTGCTGCATCAAAACAAGAGCCTCGTTTAACACTAAATAATGGATCTTATTCTGGTCTTTGAATATCCAAACAGCAAGCGCTCTTTGGTTTACGCTTAATCCTTCCAATTGCATTTCAGCTAACTCGCCTCAAGCAAACACCAGCTTCATATGAAAATCATTAATTCTTTCAATAAACATAGTTTAGACAGACCTTTTTTTTCCCACCGGCTAAATAAACTAATTTGATAAAAATGAATGACTTCATTTTTATAAACACTTGCTCCAACATAGCTCCGTTTACTTTCTAACCTTTAATCTCCCTCGTGTTCTTTATTCTGTGGACGGTCATAAACATATATATCAACATTAAGGTCAAAATAATTTAAGTATCCAGCTCTGAGCTCGAGGTCAATTTGAAGTTCATTGAGTCAATCTGAGATGACAGTGAGTGTTGAGGGTATGTGGAGCTCTTCATTCAGCTTCCTGCCCTGTTTATGCTCCCCCCTCACTCCTCTTTATTAAAGTAAGAAATGCTTTTTGGGACCGTGCAAGCCTTGGCAGTAACTAGATTGGAAAGCGAATCTTTACCCATCTGTATGATTCATTCTGTGTAATAACATTTCATCAAAGGTTTTTTGAGAGCCCCTCTCTATTTGTTATGCCTTCAATAAGCGTATGATAAAGATTAAACTTATTACTCTGTTGGCATAAACAGGCAGTAGTCAAAGGATCAAATGAAATTACAGTGATTGATTGTATTGTTCTGCCAGTGGGATGGGGGATAATTGCCTTCTGGGTAACAGGGGATATGAATTCTCAATGTTCTGTAATTCCATCCTCTGGCGCCACCGGGGACACTGAAGATAAAGGCTACCCTGTGGAGCTTTCATTGTAAACAAACACAGATTTGTTGGGATTCACCGTTTCTCACCAAAACGCATTGTGTGTGAGCTCAAGAATTCACAAAATTGTTGAAAACACTTGCAAAGCCTCGTTTTGAAACTTGCATTTTACTGCGTTGTGGCAGTCTTTATCTTTTCCTCTGTTTATTTCTACATCTGGCATTATGCAGCGAATTAATACCAACTGTTATTGATAACATTTGATCCCAATTTAATTGTGTCCGATTAAATAAACAATGCTTCATTCATGATTGATCCCGTGAAAATAATTGCAAACACACATCCGTATTCATCTGTAAGGGTTAAGGTTAAGCACTGCTGTCAAATATCGTTGTACATGTGTTGTGTTGTGTAACTGCACTTGCTTTCATAGCTAAATGATTTTTATCTGACTTTTTGTTTGGCAACACAATAAATTAATTTGCTGTTATTTCTGTGTAACTAAAAGCTACATATGAAAGCAAATAAATAAGGCAGTAAACACACTCGACTTTTTACACTCAGCCATCAAATAAAACTATCGATATTTTGCCAATTAATTTTTCCTATGTATCACCTGTTATCTATTTTACATCACCCAGTATATTAGTATTCAGTTTGTTATTCCACACAGCTTGATGAGGATGTAGCTACAGCCAATCATGAGGGGAAAAAACTGGTCCCCTGTCTCTGCTTCACTGCTTCTGTAGTTACTGCTCTCTGCTCCAATAACTACAGAGACAGAAAACATAATATTAACAGTATGTTAGTCTGCTCAGCAGAATATTGCTCCGCAGCACAGCCAGTGGTCAAAGCCCACACAGGACGGCTTCAGCTTTCCGACAGCGGGATCATTATGCACGGGACAAGAACACACACAAATGGATATTGTCATTTAAATCCTTTGATGAAACCGTTACCATGCACGGTAACCATGGCAGCAATCACCGCAGTGCCATCGGGTCTGTGGCATGAAATTCTCCTCGCCCTTCCACCAGCCTTCAAGAAGTCTCCTGCCATTCATGTCCTCACCCGCCACCTTGTGCTTGCTCTGTCAGAACAGAGAGAAACGTGGAGCACAGGAAATTGGGCTAAGCGCCGACTCCCCACTGTGCTGTTGGGAAAGACGGCAGTCTGATTGGAGCAGCGGCAGAAGGAGGACGAGGCTTTAATGCGGCGAGGGAGGCTGCCGAAAGACCCCCAGATATAACGCCATCCTTTCAAAAATAGATAAGGTCAAACGCTCTCGACCATTTGGCTGACCTCGTGAGGCGGTTGCTAAATGTGCCTGTACACGAGGTCGTGCGCCACCATTAAAACATCTTCCGCTGGCTGAAGGGTGTGCTGTTTTATTGTCTCACTGAGGCAACCAATTAATCAACTGCAGGCACTAATTGGTTATATCATCAGATGGAGGCCGTGATTCAATCAGATGAGTGAAAAAAAGACAAATGGCCCATTTGTAAAGTAACAGAGGTTCATCGGAGTTCATACAGACCTTCAGCTGATTGCAGCTGATCTCATCATTATGTCACATTTATGGCGGTCATGACAGAATGAGACAAACACCTACAACACGATTTGTGATTTACAAACAATAATGGCTGAAAGGTGGGAAATTAATGATGTCATCCCCATCAATTCCCCCGCCCGTCCTTTCATCACACAGTGGCAAACCCACTATTGGAGACGAGAGGTGACATGCACCTTGGATTCAAACCCATGACACTGCAAAGACATTGCGTGCACGGAGCCAACCCGGTGAACCATAACATGTTAGTTTTTCACAGAGCCGCAGATGCTGAGATAAAACGAGGATGAGCTGAGTGACACGCACCTGCCACCAGGAGCTGTGTAGGTCGGCAAACATCAGTTCAATGACATCCCCCACGTGAATGCTTAGTGGGGGCCCACACTGGGGATGGGGGGTGCCACTGTAGTCTCTGATCACAACCATCCGGGGTAAACCTGGCAGGCAGGGAATACAAACATATTTACACTCTGACTTTTAAACGTGTATCAGGAGATTACAGCAGTAGCACCTTATACCTTCTCAGCATTTCATCATTAGTTCTGGGCAAAATAAATAAATTGGCACTGAACACTAAATATTTCCTTCAGACACCCAAATGAACAGCTGTTAATGTTTATTTTGGCTAAGAAATTAAATATAGCGCCTTTAAACATAATTTTCATACCTTTGAGTATCAGAAACAAAATTCTCTACTCTCTCCAAATCTCTACAACAGAAATCTCAAATAATAGAAATAGTAATAAAAGCAAGTGAGGAAAAACGCGTTGTTATTTTTTTGGATTAATCATATGCACAGAAAGCAAAAAAATCACTATTTTTAGCATGCACTTCCATGTGGTGGCTCTTATGATTGAGGCTTAAACCACCAAAATGGCATCATCCTAGAGAAAGCAGCAATTTACTATAGAAGGCAAAATTCATGCCTCCGATTCCTTCACAGTGCACGTCCCATCTTTCCCGAGCATGGAAGACAAATACAGCCACAAGCATCCAGCAACAGCCAAGACTAAACACTCCTGCCAACTTAAAAGACACAGCCACTTACTCTCCCCTGACTCACACATCTAGCCCCCTTAGACACATCTCCCTTCAAGCCATGGCTCTATTGAAAATCAGCCCAAGGGAAACTATTACAGTGACCTCAGATGAATGGAATATCTCACATTCGTGTTTTTAATAAGAACAATAAGCATGGCTGTCTTTCTCATAAAACCCCTTATGGAAATTGATTTATCACAAAGGCACCACTCGGCGGCTGAGGCCGAGGCATATAGACTCCTGGAAGTGCTTTTCTGCCAGTATTTCTCCTGCCGTGGTCCTCATAATGATTCCACCTACTGCAATTCATCTCAATGCCATCTAGGCTTTAGGAATCACAGCATGCGGTGAGAAAAAGGCTTTCTGTGCTTTGGTTAAGGATACTTTTCTCAATCTGTTATTTATTGGTTATTCTTACTCAAATATATTTGTCAAAAGGAAACTGCTGTTGCGCACTTTGTGCATTGTACCTTAGTGTGAATTTGGAACATCTCTTCCTCTGGTTTTGTGGCAAAAAGAGTTGAGTAATATTTGATCAGAGACTTGGGAGGGGTGTTAACATCTGAAGGGTAGCTTTAAAGCAATGTCTATCTTCTGCAGGTCTCACTTTGGCCTCTGAATAACCGTCTTTTCATCCTGTCTGTGTTTCTGTTTTGCCACAGAACCAAGATAAAAGTAGCTTAGCAGGTACGACATAAAGGCCTCAGCAGGTTCACAAAAGTGTGGAAGTGGTCAAGGCACACTGACCTGGGTCCAACGGTGCTGTGTTTTCCTGTGAATGGAGAGAAAATGTATGAAAAATAAGAAAGGGGAGAAGAAAAGAAGAGGGAAGAAGGAAGACATGGTGGAATGAAGGGACCGATAGATATAAAGGTTGTTCTGAATACCTGTGTTGGAGCAGCATGACCTGACAGATAAGTCACTGTTAAAACTATCATCAGTGGTTTAAATATTGTAAAATTGAAAAAAAAAAAAAAAAGTGTTAACTGTGAAAGTTCTGGGAAAAATGGAGTGACTAATTCTGTGCACCTGGACTATTAAAAGTAAAATCCCTGATAATTTATAATAACAGCTGACAGGTGACTCATGTGGAGCGTTGAATATGTTGACGCTTAAAGCGGTTATTTATATTTTATAGTTTAATCATAAGAAGACCAAACTCTGTGAGGAGGCCGGCTGTTATTTGCTGATAGGAGATTAACCAATTAGAGCCTCCTCTCTCGCTCTGTGGGATGGACTTATAAGTTTTATAATTAAATAGAGCTGATCAAAAAACATAAACTGTGGATGCTGCAGCATATGGGCATATTCCACGTGTTTGTACACTGATTATTTATTTAATTTAAATGTTTTTAATGCATCCAAATGTAATAAATACAGAAATAGAATTGCCTTTAAAACCTGTGTATGTATGAATGGATTGTGATTGCACAGTCTATATTATTTATGTGGCGACAGCAGTGCATATCCTGTAATCTTGTCTGGCATGTTGTGCTTCACTAATTATGTTGGCTGGGCTGTCTAAGACAAAGAGAAGTAAAAGTCCAGGTCTCACCTTGGGTCGCAGCTTGGCAGAATCTGCAGTCAGGTGAGAGACAGACACAGACAGAGGAATACAATATGAGTGTGTGGTGGCTTTCTGACATACAACCTCAACTGTCAACCTCGGCTGGCCCTCATCACGCTGCAGAATGCATAAAGACCACAGTGCTTCGGCTAAGACGACTTGTCAAAGGCCAAAGCTGCCTTTACCTGTCTGTGCATGCAGGGAGGGTAATGTACCTGAACTCCAGCGCCAGACAGGTGACAAAGAGATGCAGTTTGACTTGAGAGTAAGATGCTGCAGTTGTACTGCTAAATATCTCTAACACAGTATATTATCAACAGCTGCTGCATATTAAAGTCCCAGTTTGAAGGTGTTACAAAAGGAACACTTTGCCTGCCCCCCCCCCTCACAGACTTCACCAGCTCCAGGGTTCCCTTTTTGTTGGAAGTCGGAGTGTCAGTCTGAATTCGAAGACGCTAAAGCCCCGTCGGCCACTGCTCCTATATTGGCAGCTAATGACTTAGAGCGCCCTTTTGTCCCCTCTACTGATTCAAGTGACCTGCGTGTCGGGGCAGTGCTGATCCAAGCTGCTGATGAGGGTGTGGAAGAGTGAAGGAGACTCTGGTTCTGATATTAAGGCTGCAGCATTTCAGTCCATCACTCCATATACAATCCAACATTTACTTCAGATAAGATATAACAACCTCCAACGTTCCACTTCCACTAACCAGCCTGTTAAAGAAAAAAAGTTGTCTTTTATTTTAATAGAATTTGTGGGTCACTGAGTGAAATTCCCAGTAGCCACCTTTTTAGAAAATATGGCACCTTGTTGTATGTGCAGTATTTTTGTTCATTTCTAATTTCCCCTGTCATTCAAGTTCTTTCTTCTTGAAATGCTGAAAATGTAAAGGCGCACTCATCCAGGGAGCACGGATGTGCTCAGTAAACTTCATGACAATCTGCATTTTAGATTTTGCTCTTTCGTGTGGCTAAGTGGAAATGTTGCCCTGATCAAGGTTCTGCAGTAAAGGTCACCAAAAATATGTGGACTTGGGGACACGAGAGTGCAGACAGAGTATCATAAAGACGCAGGAATTTTTCAAGTTAATTTGCAACAAGTAAAATCTTAAAAAAAGAAAAAAATAGGGGAAGTGGAAGTTTGCTCACCTGTTCTCCCACACACTCCCAGGCGGCCCAGACACTCCTTATGAGCCCCCAGCCCACATTTTACGCAGAGGTAGCCCTGGTTAAAGATGCCCCTAAGGACAGTAAAACACTGGATATATTTCACGTATAATAGCATCCTTAAGGGAAATACCTTGACATTTTGGACTTTGAGGCTTCTTTCACACTATGAAGAAAAAGAAAAATGACACAGGAAATGTCCTTTAGCTTTCTAAACCCGTAAGGGCTGATACTGTCTGCTGAAAACTAAGATGCTCTGACTGTCCACGCTACAGAATACCAACTATCTATTTCAATTAAAGCCCGTTGCTGAGACACTACTTTCAGTTAAGGACTAGACTTTAGGAAAAAAAAAAAAGAAAAGAAAAGTGGCAGAGGAAAAGTGACTGAGGACTAAAATGTCAAGGTGCCTCTTCATGCCTTCAAAGTGTCCCTTTTTTCAGAACAGGAAAACACCACCAGGGTAATAACACACAATGATTTGCCCCCAGAGAGAGTTATCCAAAATGTTTTTCCAAAATGACTGTAAAGAGAAAGGATTCTTCATAAAACTGACATCTTACCTGAGCAAGAGGTGACAGAAGCTGCAGGAAGTGATCCGCTCAAAAGTGTGCATCTTGAACTGGTGGGAGTTGTGGCTGGCTTTTTCTGGCCGAATATTTGATCTGAGACACGCAGTAAGAAAATAAATTGTGAAATGCAAACCAAGACTGGGAGTCTGGAGCCACCTTAATGGTTCTGTGAGCCTGTAATCAGGCACAGTGGTGCTTTGAGCTAAATGCAGTAATGGAAATCTGCCCAATAGTTTGGGGCCATTTACTCAAAGGCAAATTTTTAAACCTCATGGTGGCTGTTTAATTTAGAGCTGCATGTGCTCAAAAATGAGAGAGGAAACATTCATTCATTCATCTTCTGCCTCTTTTCCATTTCCGGGTTGTAGGGGGGTCCTGGAGCCAATCTCAGTTCACACTGGGTAAGAGTGGGGCCAACCAAGACAGGTCTGCAGTCCATCACAGAGACAGACAACAAGACTGACCAACAACCGCTCAGACCGACGGACAGTTTAGAGTCAGCAATTAAATGAAACATGACGTCTCGGGATGGTGGGAGGGAAACCAATGCAGGCACGGGGAGAACATATCAAACCCTGCACAGAATGGCCCCAGGCCGGGAACCAGAACCAAGGCCTTCTTCTTCTGGGGCAACAGCGCTAACCACTATGTATGTAAATGAACAACCTTTCTAAACACGCACAAACATGACTGACACAAAAATTTGCTTTTTTTTTTTTTGTATTGAGCGCACCATCCAGAAGCCACTTAAGATGAGCGCTCTCTTAAGTGAGTCCTTCATCAGGAAGCCACATCCTCTTTACAGGTACAATTTTCACTTTCTGAATGGGCCCCTTTTGGCGTCAATGCTCAGTGGCACAAAGCTGTTTTCAGACATACCCCCCATCTCTGTGGAAAAAGAGCCTCTTCAAGACTGGTGTGAAAGTGGTTATTTCTTCTTTAAATTTTGGAAAGTACGTGTGAGGTTTTGAGCTGGTGGTGAAAAGCTCATTCAGGACCGCACACACTAAAATAAGACTTAAAGTGCACACTGTGTTATGTACACACACGGCATTGCTTTGCTTCAATGTATGGATAAAAGGATAATTCAGCAGCCTATTAAATGTGAAAATGCATTCAGGAGAGCCCTCACAGACAAGCACACAAAGGAGGGATATTGTTTTCATACATATCCAACTCAAACACAAAAGCATCTGTTCAGTCAATCAGATATAATGTCAAAACAACACTGCTCTCGCTCAAATCAACATGGCAAAGGATTCAGGCAGGATACACAAAACCTCCCACTGTTGCAAAATAATACAAAAGAAATATACACTTCCATAAAGAACTGATTTGAAGAACTGTCAGGACTTCTTTGTAGATTTTGCAGCTTTTTGGAACAGTTTGTTTAATACGTGGGTTTGCATGTGCATGAGTGTGTGATTGTCTGTTGTCAGTTGTGTGTGCGTGATTGCAGCTAAGACCTGATCAAACAGGACGCATGAAAGAGTCAACACCTCTCTTGGCCTTGGAATAACATGCATGCTAACAAATGAACAAATAAACACCACACAACACACAAGTTCACGCTGTGCTTTTCCTATGATGCACATTGAGTCTTGTGTGTTGACCGCAACCTGCCTGGTGTGTGTGTGTGTGTGTGTGTCCTCACATGGCCATTTCGAACTGATCCAGCCACTTCTTCTTTAGCTCTCTGGTCTTAAAGAAGAGTTCAAAGCCGGTGTATCCCTGCTGGTGAGTCACGTAGAACCCGTAGCACCACTGTGGAGGTCAGGAAGAAGACAACAATCAAAAAGGAGTTGTTGCTTTTTTTTTCTTTCCATGCAAGTGCAGGAGCATCTGCATATTTATACACACCATGGCTAAATTTATACCCTAATATTTATCTCGCAGAATGTACACTTTCAGCAGCAGGCGGCACGGATATACAGTCAGTTGTTAGCAATGTTACACAGCAAGCTGAGTTAAAGGTGTTACGTCTTTTTTTCCAGTTTGCATGTTTTTTGTTTTCATTTCTGTCATATATTTGCAAAAACCCACGACGGGTTACGGTGTATTTGTAGGTTTAAGCGTAAACAGTGCACGATCCTCTGAATCTGCCAGTTACATAAATAGATGCGCAGTTTCAAATACTGGAGGATGCCTGATGAGATAAATGCTATTTGTGGCAGGGCTGCAAAAACTGCAGAGGAAAAAATGTCCCAGAGAAGCCGAGGTGTAATTACAGGTTAATCAAAAGGTTTTATACATAAAGGTGACTAGTCTGGCAGGCTAATATTGCTGTTTTCAACTCAAGGTCAAAGCCAGAAATTTACAATCCGAAAGTTGTTGGTACAGCCTTGGAAAAAAAGAAATATGGATCCCCACAAGGTTTAATCTGTCCGCTGCATTGGAAAATACTGCTCTGCTCCCCATGACATGCCTAATGTTAAGGAGAATATTCCTTACATAGTTATTCACTTTCTTGCAGAGATTCATTTGAAAAGATTGATCTGATGTCTGGAAGGCGCATTCAAAGCTATAAACAGCAGCTGCTTTTAATACCCGGGATGAGGGATAACGGTGTCAGTGTCAGAAAGGCTCCACGTGGCAAAACACACAGTCCAGAACTTTACACTTTTGTTCTTCAACAGATTTAACGAAAAATATGTGATATTTAATAAGCTGCTGAGCTGATTTCATTAGCTTTGGACTGCTCCCCACTGTCTGCAGCCATTGTACCAAACCAACCTGCTGCTGGCATGCAGCTTTAGCGTATGGACACAAAAGTCATATTGATCTTTTTCACTTAACTTTACACAGTAAGATGAAGCGTCTCTGACAAAAGGTGAAACCTCTCCTCTTACGTGGTGATATTTAGCAGTGCTAGTCAATAACCAATAACTACTGGCACTACCGATCCAGTCGTATGTAGTATTTCACAGTTTAAAAGGTTTTTTTTTTTTTTTTTTTTTTGGGATAATACCTCTAAATTTGTCCCCTCTATTTATAGCTGTCCAATCTATTGTCAGACTTTTGTTGTGTCTTATCAGCACAGACCGGATAAGAAAGGGAAACAGGATTTCATCAGACAAATGTCAGCTGTACAGATGTTAATGTTATCGCTGGTTTCAGTTTCTGTGTCGCGGTGAAATGACTGTTGCTACAGTGTGTTGGCTGCTGGATTTAGTCAACTTAGACTGAGAGCGAGAGGGAGAGATGCAGCAGTGGGTGTTTGACCAGATTTCTACCCAAGATAGGTTAAGATGAGGCAGAGCATACTAATCTGCTTCATCTTAACCAAAGAAACTTCCCATTTCTAGGAACAGTACCAAAACGTCCGAGGTAAAAATCCTGCCAGACACCTCAACAATAACGGCCAGATCTCTTATAGGCATCTTTCTGGATAATGTATTGCCGCAGGTTTCAGCCACTAGCTCCACTGCAGCACTTCGAGGTTAAATGCCTTGCCCATGGACGTATTTAAAAGCATTTTTCAATCAATTCCCAAACCTCTCGGCTTTTGCCACCCTAATCCTTTCCAGCTTGTTGTGTCATATCTAATAACAGGAAAAGTGGTAGGGTTTACCACTCAGTGATTGGCCAGCCCTGTAGAGTCCTGAGTGTTTTAGAGCTCTGCTGAAGTGTTAAATCATTGATGACCGTGTGGGTGCTCAGTGGCACCGCATACACACTCTGAAGTTTCATTTAGCAGAAAATGATATATTGCTATAAGCAGCCTTGGAGGACGGCACACATTCATCACCTGATATTAGCATCTCTGTCCTGCAGTGTGTGTGGGGGGTGGCGGGGGTGGAAGTGGGGGGGTAACTGTGAATATTTGTCCTTTTCTGTGTTCTTTTCTCTCTCTTTCTCACTACAAATGAATTCTTCATATGCGTCTATGTCTTTTTTTGCAGCATATGATCGATAGAGCTTCATGTTGGAAGGTGGAAGGGATTAAAAAAAATAAGTGGTAATGACAGATCTGAACGTTTTCAGCCAAATGACACAGTTTGTCAGCACATTTGGTACGATGTTCTTAATCTAGAAATTCTAGCAGATACGAACGTGAATAACGGTAAACAAAGGTAGACAAAATAAATCCAGACCATGACTGTGCATATACAATATGAGTTTCTGCAGTGGCAATCACACACATAAATCACAACTGAACAATGAAGTAAATGGGGATGATAATGAAGTCCCTTTGATAAAAACTACACAACCAGCCCCATTTTGTCAAGCTGTCAGCTTCACGTTTTCACGTTAGCAATCAGCACCGGGGTGAGAAGACACCATCTGTGAGCATACATCAACAAGACATCAACAAGTCCCCCTCATTACAATATGGCCTGCAAACCTCCCCACAAGGCAAAAAAAAAAATGGTGAGCTGAATAAACTGCGTAGGGGAAAAAAAACGTCCTGTGGCTTTCAAAATCAGAATTCTCCAGAAAAGAGAAACAACATCGACTAGAACAGAAAGTTGATCATTATCAAAATGGTTAACATGAGTTAACATACCAAAACGCAACATAAATATTTAACTAACGCAAACTGTCAAAATACACATGTTTGTTTGAACACATCTGTTTTTTCCAGCTGACCTTTTTCCCCTCTCTGTCAGAGGTGGGGTTGTTGGTGATCTTGAAGTAGTTGAGGTCAAGTATGTCCTTCAAATCATAGTTGTCTCCTCGTCTCTTGCAAACGATGACGGCCAGGTCAAATAAAAAGATGTGTCTGTAAATTAAGACAACAGAATGCTATAGCCAGATTATATTATCGTTCGCTTATTATGAATAAATGATTGGTTACAGAGCAAACTATGCACCCTGTGTCAGCACCCTATTTTGTCTGAATCATTGATGATGATTGATCTTTTTTTTGGGGGGGGGGGGATTTTCTTGTCATTGCAATCCACATTTCAGGGTAATGACACTAAAATTGAAGCCGAACAACCTGTCCTGTTTCCTCCTGTCAACACTGGAGATGATGCGCACCTCTCCGTCTCCTTTTGGCCGACCGAAGCTGAACAGAGGCTGATTCTGAAATAAGCACAGGGAACATTATCATATATGGGCATATTTTCGGACACTTTCTCTGTACTAGTTCATTTAAACAGTTTAAAAGAATCTGTATATTTGACCTCGGCTTATATTCATCCCTAATAACAGGTGCTACAGGACAGCAAACTGAAATGTTTTTTTACCTTTTTATCACATTAGTTAGATTTAGTTACAACTGAATTTTAAAAAACAAACAAACATCACTGTAACACATTGGTCCTCCAAACTGGTGCAGATTTCTGACACCATCTCTTGTTGTATCTTGTTATCACTAATAACATTCATTCAATCTTGTTCAATCAAGACAAGAGGATGATTTTTATAATCTGACAAGCTCCCGTGCACTCACTATATCCCTGCGGCTGGTTACACTTTAATTCCTCAATTTGTTACTGGTTGTATGAAATGATTATTTCTTTCGCCACCTCATCTCATGCTGATCTAGCTTTTTCTTAGCAAACTTTGTGATAGCATTTCTTGCATTATGTATGATTATTACAACCTATTTCATCTAACATGTGCTGGGCTCTGCTCTGTTTCAGCCCTGGGGGGGGGACATTTAATGTGAACTGTGCCTTTTGTGTCTCTGACAGAAATAGGAACATTTAATTTGATGTTTTAATTACAGTTTCTGTTCATTTATCATGATGCAGAAGCCTTGATAACACCAAGCATAACAAGTTTAACTCTGCAAACTGTAATTTAAATCATTGGTGATGAGTTTTGGGGTTATTTCATAAACAAAATGATGCCACTATAACCAAGAAGACATAAAAAGAAATGTGCTGGTAAAAAATCTAAAGTAAGATATAAACAGTGACCTGAAAGTGAAGCATGTGTCTGGGTTAACCCTGTAAGTCTGTTAGGTATATATAATGAAGGTGTGTCTGGGTTGGTTTTTCTTTTATTCAGCTCATTGGGTGAAGAATCTGCTGAAAGCAAACATGTTTCGTCCGAGTTTTGCACCCTTACAACACACTAGGAGCTGCTGATGGTTGCAGAAAAAGATTTTTGGTTTACCAGGTTTTCGATGGACCTCTGGTACTGGTCGATCTCCCTCAGAGTCTCATTATCTCTCTTCATCTCATTCACATACTGGGCCAGGTCCTGGACAACACAGACACACAAGTTAAAACAATCTATTGGACTGGTTTAGACTGGAGGCTGTGAAATATGTCAGAAAATTCAGGACATTTTCATTTGCAAAGCCGGGAAAAGTATTGATATTCTCTGTTTCTTTAAAGGAAGAGTTTGAGCACTTATTCAGATTGCATGTCTTTGCTTTCTTGCTGAGAATAAGATCAATGTGTTTAATATAAAGATGGAAGCAGCAGACAGATGGGATAGTTTAGTTCTGCATAAGCATTGGAAACAGCTGAAATCAGGCTCTTCAATGGTATAAATGTTGGCTTTTGGCTAGAAAGAAAATGCACACAAATTCTGTTGCAAAAATGTAACAATATCTTGAATCGTCTATATGCATGATGACGCTGAGCAGTGCTTTGTGCATCCTCTGACCAAAACATACACACCAAGAAAATATTCCAGTCCTTTCAGCACCGGAGGAGTGAGGGTGGCATTCAGCTATCGCTAATGTAATGGAAATGGAAATTCTTTTTATCAACGCACACCCATCTGAAACTGTGCGACATGAATGATGTATGCCTTTTTCCCCCACCAGTTAACAGGTTGTTGTTTGTAGTCTCTTTGGAATTATCCACTAAATCAGCCCGCTGCTGGTAACAAGCTGAAATCACAGCGATTACAGACCATTTACCACGAGCACTGCACTTACTTTCATGGCATCAAGAGCGATCTTCAAGTTGCTCTTGTCAGCAGCATCGTGAGTGTGTTTGACTAGCTCCTGTTAGAGGGCGGGAGAGAGAGGCACAGACAAACACATCTGGCATTAAAAGATGGATTATTGATCTCATAATGAAGATGACTTTAAAGTAAATTGCAGGACAGGCAGTTTCCCCACATTGTTTTCACAGTACAAAATAAAAAATAAAAGCTATTTTCGTGCTCGGAGGCGAGTTAATTCTCGTGCTGTAATTTGTCAGCAGTGCAAAAGGTTTTTAGATCAGATCAGATTAGATTCAACTTTGACACCGTGCAGATACAAAGCCAACAAAATGCAAAAAATGTCATTTGTGATTCTGCACAACTTACATTTTAATACAACAGACATAAAACTAAACAGATACAAAGTACGCTTCTATTTTTTTTGTCTTCTAATTGGTTCTACTGTGAACACACCAAAGCCTTCCAGAACGTATTTATTGGTGTGTTTTTAGGTGCATTTATGCTAGTTAATGATACCACAATTAGTTTCTCTTCTTTTTTTATTTAATTAAATGCTGTACAATTAAAAAAAAAGTACAAATAAAGTATCTTGAAGCTGTCCTGTAGTGACCACCTGCTAACACTCACATAAACGTGTATACGATTAATTACCGCATGGATTTATATTTCACAATGAGGGAAACATCTGTTGAGGAAATTTGTCCTGTGGGAAGACTTTGGCTTCATTACCATCAGAACACATAACAAAAGAAGAGACAGAAAACGCCACACGAGTCCAGAATGAGTCAAGACCAGTCTCATCTTTTTAGCAGGACAGCACATTAAAGCATTAAGCATCTTTTTTTTGTTGTTCTTGGTGCAGCTGCCAAAATCATGTTTACCATGTTTACCATGTAACGTGCAGAAAAAGGTGTTAATAATATTTTAACATAATTGCAGCGATACGTATGTTATTATAGGAGTTAAATATCAAAGATGGGTGCAATCACTTAAGGTGTGTTAAGCTTCATTAGCTTTCTAATAACATTAGAAAATGAGGAGCTTAATTATTTCTTTGTGTGGTGAAAGCTGCGGCGCTGCTATATCCATTCTCACTCAATTTCTGCTTCACCGATTCCTCTTAAGTTTCTTCCCTTTTTTGTCTTTTCGCCTCTCCTCAGGGGGGGCTGGCTGACAACACTCAGGATCACCACCATTTACCATGCAGGCCTTTACCCTCTGCAACAATTTAAAACGGCTCTCCAGTCATTGTCCTGATCTGCCCTGCCAGCTACAGTCTGCCCCCTGATTCATTCTAACCAGCGGAGTGTTGCACCGCTACCAGGAAATTAAATCGGAGAAACTCTCAAAAGCCACATTTGTTTTGTTTTTTTCTTGCATTCATTTTTTTTATTTATTTTTTCCCACAAAATTCTGATTATAATTTCAATTGTTAACTATTTCACTCAGAAGAAGTTAGTGGAATTAATAATCTTAGACATAAAGCTCTTTTTTTGAAGAGGATTTTGGATATTTTGTTACTGAAATTCTCTTAATAATTTCATTCAAATTACTGCTCAAAATTTATGTTTTGTTTTGTTTTTTGCTGCAAGGACTGTAAGAAGCAGCAGATATGTGGAGAATGTCGCCATCAAGTGGACACTTCTATACTAATTATTCTTTCAGCAATCATGAACAAAAGCAGAAATTTATAGAAATGTATGTACTAACCTCAACAAATGCAGGTAAAATCTGTCTAATGTGGACCCTCATCGTGCCCCAAAGAGAGGAACACAAGTCTTAAATGTCTGAATCATTCATATGGCAATGACAGCGCAGACAATATGTAACAGGTATATTAACAAAAGCGAAAAATCATTTTAATCAGGACGAGCTGACTCTCAGTCCTCTGTGAAACATGCTGCATCACTCTGGCCTGAATCGGTAAAATCTGAGCTCTGTACCTGAAGAAGGAGATGATACTTGAGGATTCGCTGCATCGGGACAACCAGCAGGTCCCTCAGTGTGAACTTCCCATTGTTGGCTCTTTTGGAGCACTCCTGGAATAAATGGAAGAGACAAAACAACGCATTGGTTCACGGTTTGCTCTGGGGCCTACAGTCGGCCTGCACAAACAGACTTTTAAGAAGTTTCCGAGCCATGAAGATGAGTCGGGCCTAGTTTCATATTCACTTCTATTAATAATATAATTCAACATACTTAAGCACTGTGTTCACAATATACACAGAGCCTTTGAAATATATTATAATGTAGCTTTTTCAAATCTTCAGAAATACCTACTAATGCTGTATTATCTTTTATTTTCAGTTTGATTTTTGTTGTTGGGTTGAAAAAGAGCCAATTCAATAAAAAGGGATCATTGAGTATGTGTAGTGTTATAAAAAAACACTAGGGGCCACTAGAAAACTAAATCTATGTGTGGGGGGGCTTGTGTGTGTGTGTGTGTGTGTGTGTGTGTCTTTTTCTTCAGGTATCTAACCTCAAGCTTCAGGCGGACATCCTCTTTCTCTTTGCAAATGAAATCTAAAACAGCGATGGCAATCTCCACTCGACTGCAATAAATTCCATATATGAGTAGTCTGCGAGTGAGAGGAGAGGATTAGTGAGGCCGTGTCTGTGGACTTACACCAGATGAATGCAGAGAATTCAAAAGTGATAACAGCACTTAAGAAATATCACTGTGTAACTTATCTCAGTTAGGCTGGTAAAGGTTCTTTAATACAAAAACTGTCATCTACACAGCTTCATGATATTCATATTACCGAAAGGAAAAGCTTTTGATAATATAAAAGGATCTTTAAAAAAAAATAAAAATAAAAATAAATCAAATATACCGTGTGAGCTATGATGAAAAATCACCATTCATTTTATAAGCAACTCAGTTTGAGCCGGAAAGCAAAGCGACTGAGTTGTTTCAACAGAAATAATCTTAATATGCAGTCATGTCATTCAGATGCATAACTGGTGAATGGATAACAGCTGGAGCGAAGAACAACCGCACCGTTAAAATGTCAGATCTAAAGCATAAATGACTGCCAGTGTTTTCTCCCACTGCATTATTAGATAATTCTGAGGGAAAGTACACGGCCTGGTACACTTAAACTGAAACCTTTTGTAAATGTAAAGCTGATTGCTGAGACATAACTCCAAGCCAGTGCAGTTTTTCCATTGATGGACTTATTCTTTTTTCCAACTTCTACATGCACAAACTTTGCAGACTCACACAAAAGAATGTGAACAGAACCAGCATCAATTTTGTTTGTAACAATAAATCTAAATGAACGCTGTTTATGAGTACCTCTCTTTGTAGCTGATAAAAATCTGGTAGAGATTTAAGGCATTTTTGTTCAAGATGGAGTCCTGCACATCAACCATCAGGCTCCTGTGGAGTTTAACCAGGTCCTGGGTTGGAGAAGAAGGCATTCAGTATCTGCTCATCCACATTTTATGGTCATGTTATGCAACAAAGGGGGGGGGACTTCCAGGACTTACCGGGATATTGACAAAAACTTTGTCAATTTCTGCCGCAGAGAAGAACTTCTTCAGAGGATTCAGAAAAAACTGCAGAAAAAAAAAAAGACAACAAATTAAACTTCTTAGTGTCACCGCACACGCACGTTCACTGAGTGAATATTTAGCTGGAAACAATGAGAAAAGAAATTCTGAATAAAAATCTGTGACAGGGTTGCAACAGCTGTGGCACACTCATACTGAGACCCATAACAGACATCAGGTCAGATGTAAGATAAGAGGCAGCAATACAGAATTAATAGCTGTGAATTTCCCTTAAATGCCCCCTGATGCTGCATGCTGGGCCGTACTAATGCTGTTAAACTTTTATCAACAAATGGCCTGTATCAGGTTACCATAGAAGAATTCGGCATCAAGTAACTGGTCAGTAGCCGCTGAGCAGCATGTGATTTCATTGCAGAAGGGAGACAGCACTAAAGGAGGATCGCTACCTTCTCGATGGACTCCAGAGTCTCCGTGTATTTCTCCTCTGTCTGTTTGATCTCTGTGAGGCAGCAGATCCGCACATCTCGCTCTGCCTGCTTCTAGGAAGACACACAACTTAGAAAATGCTCCTTAAGTACGACTTATCCGACAGATTAAAACGTGGTTTGCCTTTTTGTGTTAACCTGCAGACAAGAAAGAAGAGGGAAGAAAAGTCCCGTCTGCAGCCGGCGCCGCGTAACAAAGGAATTCAGATACTATTTAGTTTAGCTTTTTCTTTTTTAAAACAAATTATTTAGAAGCAAATGTATTTTCAATGCAGGAAGTGTACTTTGTGTAAACGTGTCAGTGATTTGGTGAATGTATGGTTTCATTTGCATCCCCTAAAACACTGATGTTATTCTAATTGATGTAATCGGATACTTCACATTTTCTTTTTTCTTTTTTTTTGGTCCATCAATAGAACAATATGGCACTTTAGAAGTTTAATTTTTACATTATGAGCTCTTTCACTCTGAACACTTCAAGTACATTGTGTAAGTAATATTTCTGCTCCTTTGTTGAATTTCTGGATATATATGAGTAAATCTCAGTTTGTGTGTGTGTGTGTGTAGCTGGTACCGAGGGGGGATGCTGCTCGGTCCTCATGAGATCTTCGTAGATCTCTCCCCGTGCGTAGTCCTCATCCATCCCATAGACCGCTGCATACAAGTCATCCTCGTCCTCGAGAATGTTCTCGCTGTGTGGACAACGTTTTAACAACAGCGTTAACAGCGCTAGCAGTTAGGATCTGACCTAAATGGCTGTTTACCGTTTATCAGAAAGTAGCAATGTGGAGGTACAAACAATAAGAATTGTACCATAACATTTAATATTGTTCAAGTTTTAGAATAACATATGACAGAGATAAATGAAGAACACAGAAATGCATTGAAAATCAAAACCGAGCTGCTGTTTCTGTCAAACTCATTAACTTGTCATCAATCAATGATCACTGCTTTTATTAGAGAATGAGAAGCATAACGCACACTTTGAAGAAATCATCATCTGTGACAGGAAAATTATACAAATATTACATTTGTTATATACATATTGTACTATCCCTCCCAGCTATCAATCAAGCTGTCAGCAGCACCCATCCAGAACCTTGATGTGGGCGGTATGCAACTACTCAGCAAAAACATGCAGAATTACTCATTCGTTTCCTCTGACAGTAACAGAGAAACAGAGCCAAGCCTTTTACCAAAACATGTGGGTGTCAGGACCCCTGGAAACCAGGGATGATGAGCAGAGCTGCTTCTACTGCTGAGCAAAATAATCATGTTCCATCAACACCAGTAAATGGCCCCGAAGAGATTAGCTTCATACATACTCAATCAAGTCCTCCAGATTATGGCAAATGGCCTCGTCTCTTAGGCTCTCCTCTGTTGGAAATGGCCTGGAAGTGACAGCAAAGCAGAGTGTGAGTGCAGCCTTAAACAGAAAAATGAAATAGACAGACTATTGATGTGACTAAATTCCACGGTACGACAGAAGAGGACACAAAGTGACTGGTTAAAACGAGTGTGGAGGAATTTACAAATTTACTAGTGCCGTTTCTGAATGTTGAAAATAAAAAGCTTTTAAGAAATGCATTGTGTTGTTCTCTTGTGGCAATTAAGTAGACTGAGTAAAAAAAATCTAGGACACTTAGATTCTCTAATTTGGTGTCACATCTTGGGGGAGAGATGCGGGTGATGTGTGTGGGTATGGTGTCAGTGAGGCCACGAGAAGATGCAGGTGAAGTGATGGTAAGTGTCAAAAAAACAACGACCCCCCAAAAAAAAAACAAAAAAAAACTGCACGCCTTCAATAACATCAACTGAAATACCAATTTCCACTACGTGTTTTTAATACTGGGAGACTCACTTGAATCCTGCTTGCTGTGCAATTGTTGTGTAAGAGAGCTTTGATAGTGTGTCCATAACCTGGAAAGACAATAAATGTGTTATATTTAAGAAAGGCTCAGAAGGAGTGTGAGAGAGAGGCAGACAGAATGCAACAGACTTCCAATAGACTTCAATAGACCATTTTCTCAAAGCCCAGACAAAACATCTGATTCTCAGTCATTCAGACAAACTCAACGCCAAACACAAATGGATGCCTCACTTTATCCTGCGTCCATTGTTTGCCTTCCTAGAACTGCTGAGTTGCTATTTGTTCTTCTTAAATGTAAATTTAACCCTTAAATTTAAACCACTTAACCACGATTTCAATAGAGAACACACTGAATGCCTCATTCATCAACCAGTAACAGCTTAATACATCTTAGCAAACATTTGGCCATTAAAGCCGTACGACAACCACCTATCAACACACAAACAAATCTAACATATAGTGCTCCAGCAGATACCAACATATCAGTTACAGCTATCCAAGTCCAGCGCTGAAGGTTGGGCTGACTGGTGATCACTTGGCCTTATTTCTATTGCTATTGCATAATGATGTGCAGAAAAGGTAACTAAAAAAAAAGAATAATCTAAAGTGTAGTAGATGTCAGATGTTCGGTTAGTTAACCTGCTGCAACGGTTTTGTGTTTTGTGTATATATATAATAACGCAGTCTTCATCACAACTTTGAGATCCTGTGTGCTGTGGTCGGTTACGCACTTACTGGGACATGACGCACACAACTTTGGTCAACCATGTTGCACTAATCCAAGTTCTACTTATCACAAAAAAAAAAAAAAAAAAAAAGCTGTATTTTTGTACAACGGTTTTGGCACCTAAAAAAAGACACAAGACAAATAAAAAGAATTCTTGTGTGCTTGGTGTTAAAATGCGATTACGAGGTTTCGCTTTTTAAAGAGGAAAACGATCATTTTGGTCTCCGCAGAGTGGCAGACGTGAACAGTTTAGTTAAAATTTACTTTCCTTTTTTTGAATGGTGCCCTGTAAGTAGGCCACACTAACCATGGAAGTTGGACTTTAGTTCATCCTGTGGGTTTGCTTCTCAACTCACTGTGTTTAAACCAAGTCTGTCCTCATTAGTCAAGTCAGGTGAGATATGTTACACACATTTCATTAAACATAGTAAACAAATGTTAGATTTTTCCAGCGTCTCTGTTCTCCCTGCTCAGCTAAAGAATTGATGTTCTACTTTTTCTTTTTTGGTTCTTCTCTTTTTGTGATATACTTCTTTGAAAAGGAGAAATCCGTCCTGCAGCCTAAACCATTAGTAGTGTTAAATCACATGCTGTGGGTGTGATGTGTGCAGCAGAATGATACACAAAATTTACGCTAATGGTGACAAAGTTATAACAAAAAAAATACCAAAATAATAAAGGCGTTTTTTTCCTCGATAAGTAAAATTCCCAAATAAAAAAACAGGGGATGTGTTTTAGGTGACAAATAGTGGAAGAATGATTCAACACTAAATAATAATATTAAGTTATCTATTTATTAAAATAAGGTGGGTTTTTTTAATATTTTAATATTTAATATTTAATATTTTTTTTTTCGACTATCATAAATAACATTCATCTTAAAAACATTCATCTTAAAAATGCAAAGAGGTGTTTTGCACGTTCAAAGCTGGTCTCTCACACTACAAACAACATTGTTACACACCACAAGACACCTGGGTTCAGCGTCGCACTCATTCACACAGGAAGAAGGGCTAAAGAAAAGCAGCTGAATGAAAACCAACAAACAACCTTCATCAACCTGTCATCATTTTCATACCAGATATTAGAACACGAACAAGTTAACTCTAAGACTGGGGATTCCACGCCTGAAATTATTCAATGTGCTGTGCTTGTAATGGCACATAAAACCTTCTTAACACAAACATTATGACTTTTACTTTGGAGGATGCGTACGGGCTTTGGCTTCACCAAGCACACATTATAGTTCGCCTCGAAGCAACAACCTTCAAACTGAGTGAATAGACTCTGTTCATCAGACTTTATCTTTCACACAAGCACCTCCACTTAAACGACAACTCAGGGTGTTAAACTGAGGTGTGAGTTTCTGCATGCATGACCCTTTCTTGCAGACCATATTGTATTTCAGTATGAATTCATCTTTTGATACCAGCTATGAAAAGCACAGCTGGTAGTTTTCAAAGTGTGAGTTGCGTGTCATTTTGATTCCAGACAATGCTGGACGTCCCAGTTCCCTTCCTTCCTTCGAGAACATTATTCATCAAGAGGAAAGATTTCTGCTATTCGTTGAATCGTTATCTGCGTTTTTGACTTTTTATTCTATCAATTTACATAAAATTCAGTTAGAACTCTCTTGTAATTCGGGATATATTAACAAAATTTGCATTTGACTTCCTGTGGACATGTGTGTGTGGAGAATACTGACATTGGCTAAGGTGACATATGGATAGTAGTCTGGATATTTTGGAAGGACCTGGTGTGAAACTTGCTTCAGTGTTTGGACTGACGGATCCCAAAAACATCTACAGGGGGGTGATAACAAGTTAAAATTCAATCTGTACCTCGTGGGACAATAACTTCAAGAGTTAGATGAGAAGGTTGATAGTATTCTTATACCTGGTCAGTAAATATACATCTTAGCTTCATACGAAGACTGGAAAACAGGGAAGGAGCCGGCCCACTAAATACCGTTTTTACACTCCTGAGTTAGTTAGTTATACTGTTTTAGATCTTTATGATACGCCAAAGTGAGCTGACTGAGCTGCTTTTTGCAGTTGGTGGTTTGGTATTATTTTAAGTTGAGCGAGGAAATAAACAAAATGATTGTTTCTTCCACTTATCTGCTGTAGCTCCAGGCTGCTGGATGCAGTCAGCATGGCTGCCCGGGGTGAACCCTGTAGGAACTCACCACAGGAATGTAGGTTAGAGAGCTCTCATTAGATATTCAGTGGACTAATGCTCCAGGGGTTGGACTGGCACAACTCAGCCCAAGTGGATTAGGCTGGCTGAGATTTGAGATGTTCTCTTGTGGATGTTTTCTGGAAAATAAGGAAGAGATTGGGCATTTCTTCTTCAGCTGAACAACCCTCACTGGAGACAATCCAACCCAGTCGCTAAACCAGCAGACAACCATATTTTTAACTAATGATGGGGGGGGGGGGCTGTAATGATGCTCTGCAATCTCCCCCCTCCGGAAGCTTGTTTGTTAGATGGACAACTCTTGAACATGGCTGAGATTATGCAGCCTGGCTTGGATGTACTGTACATATTGCAGGCAGCACCTCCTCTGCAGGATTATCAGCCGCCAGATTAACTGGAAGCTTCTTTTGAACATAACGCACTGAAGTAAAAAAAAAAAAAAAGAGTGTGTGGGGTGCTGCATGCATTTCCTTATACTTCTGAAGCACGTATGGGCACTTTGTTTTATCTGCTGGGACGTGAATTAACCATTGTAATCGTATATTATTGCTAAATTTAAAAAAAAAAATAGTTTCCTTGCACTGCTCATTTTATTATATTATTTGAAATGGACTTACACAACAATAATGTACGGCTGAACATCTCTCCCCAAATGACAAACTGCCAAAATAATTCAAAATTGACACAAAACCTGCTCTAAATGGACTGAATATTAAAACTAAATATTGGACATAATAATTCAGTATTTTGATGTTACGGTTGTGCTTTTATCGTGGAATAAAAAGAAAAAAATATTCACTACAGGTTAAAGCAAAGGAAATGCACTCCATTTAGTTCGAAATTAATTCAAATGTGTTTCCCCCGTGGATGGTCAATAAATATGCTGTCAACTCTAAACGCTTTGAGGCAGAGTTGAACAAAATTGACTGAACTAAGGCGATGTGGTAATAAGGCAACTGAAAGCGAGCGAGCTTTCTTCAGATCAGGCTTCTGTGCTGCGAGTCCACTGAGTGCAGCGTGGAGGCGTACACTATAAACCCACTGACCTGGCAACTGCGGTGCTGCCACAATAACACGGCAATAAAAAACAGAAGTCGACCAATCCGTTCAGACACACGGCACAAAGATCACCAACACCAGGCAAACTTCTGAACTTCTGAGCCGCTCTGTGTCACATGGAATGTATGAAAGTCAGACATCTTTACTTATATATAGTTATCACAAAATTGTGATAATTTCCTTATTTTCAACCATTTCTATAGCTGAAACACGAAGCTGGCTTTACTTTTTCCCCACAGCCTGCAAGAACTTTTGATACAAGCACCGACTTTACTGAATATGGTTTCATGTGAATCTCGAGATCTTAACTATATTTTAAGTATCAACACCACAGCTATAATTATCAAACCCCTTAATTTGTGCCCGAATTAGGAAATTTAAATAGTTCCAGCAGCACAGAATGAAAAACAAAGCAACAATATTAAATACAGTAGAGAAGCAATAACAGTGAAAGAAGAAGAAGGAGCAAAGTGAAATAGATAATAAGAAATAAGGGGGATAAGGGTTAATTACAGGTTGGAACCATCATGTAAGATTTTAATAACTGGATAGAAAAAGTACATTTATGTGTTTTCTCTATTTGTGAAGCTGTTGGTCAGACATTTTACAGCTGAGACGAGTAACTTTAACTCGTTTGTGCCACAAGTTCACAATTTTGTTTAACAGTTAAGGAAACCTGTGCACTGAGCAGCACAGGCCTCATTATTACTTATCTGAAGTAAATGCTGTAATTTAGTATGAAATCAATTCTACAGACAATTCGTGCCCACAAATTGATTTCCCCATAAAACAGCTTGAGGTGCTGGATCTAAAAAAGCTCACAGACATTGATAAACCATTAAGACCAAAGAGGAATGCAACTTAAAGGAGTAAAATTGATCTGACCATTGTTGGAAAACATCATCATTCATGAAAACAGAGAATTGTTTCTTTGTGTATAGGCAGAAGTTAATGGTGACCGTGGTTTGTTACCTTTCCAAAGTCTCTGACATCAAACAGATCAAAGGCTTCAAATAGGTCGCTTTTCTTCAGACCAAACACGTCGCAGCATGACGCCAAGAAGGTGCGGATGTTCTTCAAGCACAGGAACTGCACAGACAGACAAATTTGGCATTTAGCTTCTCTTGTTTCCATATAACGGCTAAAATCATTATGGCCTTCCTTCCATTTCCCTGAATGATGCCGGATCCACTGCGAAAATAATACATTTTAATAGTATCAAGCAACGTAGACAATTCTAGCTTTTAGGCCCTACAAATGTCTGTTTTATTTGTTGTATTGTGCATCATCAGATGCCATTTCTCAATATTCAAATCTTGCAGATTGGAAGTTTAAGTTTCTTCTACCAGAAACACTCTCACGGGGTAAGCTGTCAATGAACATTACTGAAAGTACCTATTTAGGTGTTTAATGGACTATTGGCAGAGCTGCTGAGACACTGTTTCTGGAAATAAATGCAAAACCTGCAAGAATATCAGACAACGTGTTTTTTTGATGCAGGACAAGCAGCCAAACTTGATTCTTTTTTTCATAGAAAAAATCCTCTGTTACAGTTACATTATCACCAGTGACTGGGGTAAAAGGGTGAAGGTGAACTGCAGTGAAAACTGAAAGCTTTGCGGTATGAAATGAAACCACGTGTCATCTGCTCGTAGGAGTCACTTCCCACTGGGATGTGCGTAAGCGGGAAGAGTGCACCGAGAAAAAGAAAGAAAAACATTCATTCTGTACGAGCAATGCGATTACGATTATGGGTTCAGGCCAATTCACCTTCACCGCACAAAAAGCAAGTATTCAATTAGTACCAACCGATATTGTGCCCTCAATCATGTGATGACTCAGCTCGAAGCTGAATATGTGATAATTTACATTATTAAAAGAGCTGTAACATGATTCTGGAGAACAGATAGGCTCACACTTTATCAGCTCATCATGGAGGCGCCTGTAATCACTCCACCGCCCCCTGGGGCCCTGTTTGTCTGCGGAGGAAGTGCACAAACATGATGACAGTCACAGCTCCAGTCCACAGTCTCCTGTTCACGTCTACTTTCCACATAAAGCAAGAGCATGTTTAAAAAAATATATTGACACACGCTTATGAAATGACCGTGTAAAGGATCATTTGATATCTCATTTATGCTTCTACATATTGATGCTCAGCTGCATTTATTTAAAGATGGGGAAGCCTCTTTGGAAAGATTTTCTTTGGCTGTTCTGCATTTCTGCCAAGGCCAAACATACAGTCTGATAAAAATAGCACTTCCAGGCACATTTCCATCACAGTACACTGCACCCTTGCCCTTAAGTCCATTACCTCCATGCCCTCTTTTCTACTTCCAAGATCGTGGGTCAGCAGGGCACAATGAAAAGGCCATTTAAAATCTGGCACACACGTTCTTCTCAGCTAGATTCACATGGCCTACAGCTGCAGGCAATGAATACCCATTCTTATACCCTGCGTTGGCTTTCACTGTCTGTCAAGAATATAAAAGACGAGCGGACGTGAACTAACAGATCACATACAGGCCACTGAAACGTAGAAGAACTGAGTGAAACTAAATGCCCGGCTGAGAAATTGATGTTTGCTTATCACAGCGGCAAAATTTTTTGAAGGCAGAAAAAAATATTTTTCAATCTGCGTCTTTATTTACGGCAGTGTGGGGACCGTAAAATTACAAAAATGCTTCTCCAATCAATTCGTTTAGCAATATCAAACCACGTGAAATTCACTCTCAGATTATCACAACTTCTGTTCAAACTCTTTTGTGTGGGTGTTTCCTTCATCCCTGAGACATTCAACCGGAGATTAAAATACCAACGAATTGCTGTATTGAGCTGATAAAGATCAAATGATCAGCGGCGTTGAATGAAGCGAGCAGCAGGGTACAGGAAATACTGATCTTACAGTAGCACATCATAAAAAAATGCATCGTGACTATTTAGAAAATTGCAACAAATCTTTGGGAACAATAAGATGTATCGCCGTAACGACAGGGAAAGACATTGCATTACTTTTCTTCAAGAGAATCCTGTTCAGGACGAAGGATCTGGAATAATAACGTAACGTTCATGTCCACGTGTGTAAGTCAAAAAAATCTGCTAATGGTTAACTACAGATGCTGTACGGCTTTAAACTCAGCTGTAAGCAAACTACAAGCTGCTGCACAAAGAGTCAGAGCTCCCTGACTAATGGGTGGATCAAAGCCAGGATTTTATCAGGCCTCTCCAGTGGCAGCAGGAGGAACGGGTAAAGAGAAACACAGCAGTCAGTCGTGGACTTTTCATTTGAGTTTCACAGGTTGAGGGACGTTTAGAGATGTTAAGTGTTCCCACATGTAAATGAGAGAAGACATTTTTAACGTTTCAGGGCAAAGTAAGTCTGTTTGGATCCATTGTTGTATTTAGAACAAGGATGAGACGACATCAGATAATCTCCAGTCTGAGTCTGACAGAGGTCAGTCTGTGGCCTTCATGTTCACTGTGACACTTTATCAGAGTGCCAAATAAAACAAGATGGCTCTTTATTTCCAGTGATAATAATCATTTCCATTAAAAGCTGCACATCCTGGCAATTTATTGGTCTGGGGAAAACATGGAGTTGGTTAATACTACGGAAATAAAAGCCTGCGCCTTAAACTTTTAAGATTTCTATGATAAGACTTCTGTACTACTGTGCACCAACCGCTGCCCTCCTGAGACAAAACCAAAAACTTTTACAGCTTCGACGTGGTGGTTGAAGCTGACACACTTTCAAGTCAGTTAAGCTGCCAACATGCTGTAAATCTAATTCATGCAGAACGTAACGCACCTTCAGGGACTGCTCATAAGCAGCAGTAACAATGAGCTGGCATCATTTGGCTGACATCTGATGCAGATAAAAAGCATTGCAGTAGCACTACCTGGGACATCTGCGGCCGGAGGTTGATCTCCTTCAGGTTGATGGTGCCGGGCCTCAGGTTGTTCAGCAGCTGGCACAGCAGCACCCCGTCCCGCAGGGTTTGCGCCAGGTCGAACACCTGCGCCGAGTCCGCAGTGACCCGGTGGTTGGTGGGCAGCACGTTGCAGCCGATCAGCCACGCCGCGCACTGCCGCCAGTACTCCATGTTGTCGGGCGGGTGGTGGAGGTGGAGGACGGCAGCTCGGCTCCAGATGTGGAAACTTGTCCTCCTATAGTGAAGCTGTGAGCGGCATGGCCACAGCTGCGCTCTGCGCCCCGGCGTCCGGCTCTCCAAACTCCGGCATCGACTCTGGAGGAGAGACCGAGCAGCTACAGCTTATGAGCTGCCCACCTCCCCCCTCACCCCTCACCCCCTCCATCCCCACCTCCGCCCCGACCCCAACAACTTCCCCTTCCTCCCTCAGTCAGATTTCCTCTGAGGTGGTCCTGACTCTCACGGTGCACTTTAAGTTTCCGCTCAACCTACTTCTGAAATGGAACCAGACTTTACACCTGTGAAGTCAACTCAACCGCCGAAATCCATCCTGTCTGCTTTTTGTTGAATCAAATTTGATGCAACAGGTGATCCACAACAGAGTGGCAAACTTTTTAAATCTCAAATCGGAAATATTCACTGTTGGGCTTCCAGGGTGTTATTATTTCTAATAAATCTAACCAATGATGAATTTACTTATTGACTCATCTGTATATTATCACATCACGAGAAATAAGTTTGTTTGATTTTAAAGAAAAAAGAAAAAAAATATTTGGCATCTTCAGATAACTTTTCATTATTATTTTATCTTGTCAACTAAGCTGTTTTATTCTTATCATCATTATTATTATTATTTAAATCGACTTCTGATGTTGTACAGACTAAAACACTTTGCCCTTCAGTCTCACAATGTCAGCTGACATTCCATGTGGATTATAAGAAGCTTTGAAAGGTGACTGTAATCTCAGTTCTTGACTGGGGAGCAGTGATCCCTATGTTTCACTGCAGTCATTAATACAACCAGAGAGGACAGAGTCAGAGGATCCAGCAGCAGCAGACAGAAGGGCATCGCCCTCTGTGGGGATTTACTGTAGATCGCTGTCAGTAAGCCCGTTACATAAACACAGGAAGGAAGCAGAGGGATCCCGTCATGTTTTACCCAAAGTGAGGCAGCCAGGTGTTTCCTTACACACTGATCAGGGTTCAACATATGTAACAGTAAATGGGCTAAACCGGACAATTCTCTCTCAATGCAATCATAGATTGTAGTGTAGATGAAAACATCCCAGAAACTCGGTCAGATAGTTTCCATTAAAATAACAAGGGACAACAAAATTGACAAATGCACAATGGTGTCCTTTGGATAAACATCACACAAAACTGACACCAGATTCACATTCAGCATCACAAAGCTGGAATTAGACAAGCTGACATTAGAAGAAACCGGTTGGTTATTATTATTATTATTATTATTATTGTTGTTGTTGTTGTGATTATTATTATTATTAATATCATTAACAATAATAATAATAATAATAAACTACCGGAAGGTGTGTAATGTGTAATGTGACTGCTGTCAATTAAAAAAAAAAATATTACAGTTACAATAGTTCCCTTCTGAGTGTTCAGGATTAAGTTATATATATAAGCAACAGTATCTGTCACCTCCCAGAACACATCCAATGTAGTAGCTGTGAACTGAAGGGTGGGAACTGAACCTGAAACTTGCTTGTTATGGGGCAGCAGCATCCACCTGAAAACCAGGAATCCACCACAACTGTGAAGAAGTCTTACCACTGTCATGTCCTCAGACTCGTAGGCACCACAGCGTTAGTTAGTGTCACTGCCTGATGCATCACAACAAGACAGTTCTAGGTTTGATTCCCGTGCCCAGAGCAGATCGTTCTGTACGCAGACGCTATGAAAACTCTGCAAACGAAAGGGAAATACCACAACTGTTCGAAACCCAAATGGCAAAGAATTTGTGAGAATAGTTGATCTGAAACAAACTTTACAAACTTTTATTTTGCTTTTCATGCAAAATACTGCTGCACTTCTCTGTGTACAAAAAGAAAAGAAAAAACAAACTATGACTATGTTCATTAGAAAGGACATCACCCTCACAGCATGGCTGACAATGGTGGTTTCTGAGGCCTCATTCATTTACTGCTAACTTAAAACTGAAACGGTTTTCAAATTATATCTTTAATTAATTATTTTAGAGTCCAGTTTAACAGAGAGACAAGTGCTGCAGTAGGCTACTGGTTACTCTTTAATATTCACCCTCTGTCAAAACAGCTGCAGTTTGCACATTTTCTCAAATCTCTTTTATCCGAGCAAAATTTATATTGTAACCTTCAAATATCGAATCGAAATAATTTCGATTTGACTTTAACCAAACCGGTTATTTTTATAGTGATAGCAGCTTGTCGGCATGTTCACCGGGAGTTCACTCTGGTTGTTATCTAAACAGCCATTTAAGCCAACTTTTCAGTTTGTAAGGATCTTTTTGAGGGATTTTGCGAACTCCCAAAGACTGAACGAGCATAAACACAGAAAGCAGACCGCCGTGAAGCTCTGTGAAAATGTTTCTGACGGTCTGTGTGATGTGAGAAAAGCACAGCAGAGGAAAACAAGAAGTGAAGCTGCCAACAAACAGCAGCACAGGCTGCATCCTACCGGACATCTTCAGGCTGCTAGTGAGTCTGCGCGAAAGCAGAGGCTGCTGGGTAACGTAGTTCTTCTTACACAAAGACTGATTCTTATTTATCTCACATTACCACAGGGCCAATGCCACCCAACGAGGAGGTCCTAGGTTCGATTCCCGGCCTCAGTGTAAATCATTAGAACCTCTAAAATACAAGTTTAACACCACAAATCTCCAAAAGTTGGAGCCTCCCCAGTATGCACAAACGATAACCAAAGCTTAACTATAATTTGTTGTTAAGGAAAAGTGTGAATATTCTCAAAAAAACTTGTTACAGTTGTTACATTTTCATATTTTTCAAAATAACATTTTTTGTACCATTCCTATTTTATTCCAGCATATTATATTTGATTAATTTTATATTCGAGTCGAATTACTAACATTTTTAGCCTGAGTTAATTTCTATCTAATATTATGTGTAACAGATGGTGATTTTCCTGCTTCCAGTGACAATTGGAGCAACAGGCCAAGATAAAAAAAAATAACAACAGAAAACATGAATCAGATTAATATCATTATCTATTATCTATCATTATCTCCAACTCCAGCAAACCAAGGTATTAAAAAAAAAACATGCACCCTCATTCATAATAACAGATGGGTGCTTTAATATGCTTGTAAACTTCCGGAAGGGGAAAAAAAGCGAGCCCGACACCGGAAATTGAATCACAAAACTAAAAAAAAAAAAAAAAAAAGAGAGAGCGAGAGAAACTGAACCGTCAAAACATAAACAGAGCAGCCAGCTCAATGTGGACGCATCCTGCTTCATGAACTGTGTGCTCTTTCACACCAACTTTTCTGCACCCGTCCCTGATGTCGTGTGTTTTCCGCCAGAGAAATCCCAGCGGAGACACTCGGCCCAGGAGCTAAGCGTTCAGCCGGAGAGAATAAATCTGCAGCAAAGATTAGGACCAAACTAAGAAGTGCGCCTCGTCGGGCCTCCCAGTAGAGGTAACGCTAGCCTTGTGCTAGTTAGCATCGCTAGCCTGTTAGCCGACAGCCAGCTGTTAGCACGAGCTGACAGAAGCGTTTAGTTTCGATGTTTGTTAGCCATTGACCTGGTTAGCATTAGCTTGTGGAAGAGCAGAGCCGATTTTCGTTTTTGTTTCTTTTTGTTGTTGTTGTTGTTGTTGTTGTTTGTCGTTTCTTTAGAAGCCAATTCACAATCAACCACCACAACAGAGCAAAATGAGACACCAAACCCGGCCTGTGAGGCAGCTAGCGAGCGAGTTTGTGTAGTTAAAAGTCGTCATTTGGTGGTTAAATTAGCCGAGCTGTTAGTTTGAAAGCTTACGGAGCTAAAAGGCAACAACAACAACAACAACAATAATAATAACAACAACGACGACGACAACACACAGTTGTGAGTTCGGTGGTTTTGACAATGATGATGGTGATGTTTACTCACTCGTGCATACAATTTTGTCTGGTGTTGATTTGAGCATTTGGCAGCTTGGATAATAATCAACCATTTGTTGTGTGTGTGTGTGTGTGTGTGTGTCACTCCAAAGGTCCTCTCTTGGGTCGACGCAGGACAAAAGAGACACAATGGCTGAGGCTGACAGAAAATCCACAGCACTTAACGGTAAAGGATCAGTATTAGAAGATAACTGGCCTGTTTCTGAAGGCCATAACTGAGCCAGCTGTCCTGTCCCTCTTTAGCACGATCAGGTAATCACAGGACACATTTTGGTTTTTACCAGGTGGCTCTGAAGAGAAGGAGCCCGGAGAAGATCAACACAAGGAGGGGGATCCCTCTGGAAGCAAAGGAGAACTAACTCAGTCCTCCTCTCAAGATGGTAAACCATTTTTATGGCTCGGCTACAGAGATTGACGAAGTAGAAACTTTGCTTCGCTGTCATTTAAATTTTTATGCAAACAAATGCACGTGCATGTTGGCGGCAGATTAAAAGAAAACATGATCACTTGATACTTTAATGGTTATGTTAAGTTTGTTAGAGATTTGTCAGGGAGTGTTGAACCTGTTCTGGCAGCACATGGTGGCTCAACATCTTAGTAATTCACCAATGTTCTCTCTGCCTGCATTGGCTTCAGGATACACTGCTTCACTTACCACTACTGCAGCTTAGCTTTATCACATATTTACATCCAGATAGGAACGAATTATTGATGTATTTTGAAGCAGAATTTGTGCAGAAATTGCACACCTTTTTGTACAGTCTCCCAATTAGACTTACTCACCTTGCCTTTGGATTTCCTTCCACCCAAAGAAACAGGAGAGGTGTCTGGAGAGAAGCCCATGCCAGATGTGGAAGGAGAGATGGGCACAAACAGAGAGGGAGAAGAGGAAGAAGACACAGACAGCATGGATGGCAGTGGGCTCTACTCCCTGACTGAGGATGGTGAAAGAGAAAGTGAGGGAGGCAGACAAGAGAGAGCTAAAGATAAAGACAGTGGCAAAAGGGCAGCTAGAAAGAGAAACAGACCCAGCGGTGGCACCAACCACTCCTCCAGCTCAGATGAGGATGAAGATGAGGATGAAGAAGAAGAGCAAAAAGATGAAGAAGACGATGAGGCTATGGATGCGTGGCTAGGAGCAGAGCTCCGTGACCTCCGTGGGCCTAATTGGCGGGCAATACCTTCGCTGCGCTCCAGAGAAATTGGCAGGGAATCCCACCAGTTTGTGAGGCGTGTCTGTGGAGCCCGGGGTCTTGTGCAGAGGCTGGAGCTCCAGGGCCGCCTGGAGAAGCACACAGGCTGTGTCAACACATTACACTTCAATCCCTCAGGCACACGTCTGGCATCCGGCAGTGATGACCTGCGAGTTGTCATCTGGGACTGGGCCATCCGTCATGCTGAGCTGGAGTTTGATAGCGGACACAAGAGCAATGTGTTTCAGGTAAGGGCTGGATCCAGTGATTATACTAATTATCAATTAATATTTCAATCAGTAAAATAAGCAAAAATGCCAATTACAAAAACTCCAAAGTTTCCCAAGTGATGTCTTTAATAAAGATATATAAAGTCACATTGCTATATAAGAGAGAAGAACAAAAAGTGATGTTGTGACGAGTCAATGATTTTCCTTGTTAAATTGAATGAGCATTTTATGGATTATAATTTTTTAATACCAGTAAAATTTTCTGGCAGCAAAATAATTGCTTCATTATAATTGATTAATGGAGTATCTGTCGTCACAAAAGGAAAAACATGCACTCTGTAATTTCCACAGAATCATATTTTGGTGTTTGGTGAAATTTTGTTGTGTGTAGATGTAGATGATTTCGCCATGAGGTCATAGATGATGTATTGCCAGTGATAAATATTAAATTTTGCAACACAAGACAGCAGACACTAACAACATGGCCAAATGACTAATCAAACCATCTTGTCTTTTGAAACTCCCCCTTTCCTTGATACACTTAGGCAAAGTTCCTGCCTCACAGTGGAGACTCCACCTTAGCTATGTGCGCTCGAGATGGTCAGATCAGAGTGGCCGAGCTCTCTGCCACACAGCGCTGCAAGAACACCAAACGGGTAGCACAGCATAAAGGGGCGGCACACAAGGTGAGTGCTGAAACTGTATGGGCAAATGAAAGTGGAGTGTTTGTGGTATATGTAATAGCCTGTAGGCTTGGTAATGGAGTACTGTCACTAATCCATCTATATTTATCTCCATGTTTTAATTTCAGCTGGCCCTCGAGCCTGATTCACCCTGTTCCTTTCTGTCTGCTGGTGAGGACGCCGTGGTGTTCGGTATTGACTTGCGTCTAGACCGTCCTGCCAAGTGAGCAATACCATTTTTCTAGTTAACCAAGGTTAAATTTGGTTGCCCTAATGAAGTCAAATCTCTTGTGAGAGCTATTTATCTTGTTAGAGCTGCGTTGACAGAGGAGGCTAATTCAGGTGTTTGTAAGTTAAATAACAATTTAGTAAAACTGAAGCAATTCAGAATCAGACCGATATTGATACAGCCTTGACATTTATTAGGTCATCTTTTGTAGTGCTCTTACACAAATATCTCTCAGCTCATGTTGGTGAACAACCACTTGGAAACACCTTCCTCTTTGTTCGATGCGCTTCTGTTTCCCTTTTCTCATAGCTGTTTTTTCTTTATGTGGCAGTAAACTGGTGGTTGTAAAGGAGGGTGATAAAAAAGTTGGCCTGTATACCATCTTTGTGAACCCAGCAAAGACGCACCACTTTGCTGTGGGTGGGAGAGACCAGTATGTGAGGTAGGAACCAGCTTATTGTACCACTGTCGTAAATGGAGGCGATGGAAAAAGTTGCTGAGTGTTTGAACTTGTCATTTACCATCTTTTTTTAGTGTTACTTAATGATAGTTTGTTTTGGTTTTTTTCTTTTTTCACATTTGGCTCCTCTCACTCTCTCTAGGATTTATGACCAGAGGAAGATTAATGAAAACGATAACAATGGTGTACTGAAAAAATTTTGTCCTTCACATCTGGTATCCAGTGAGTCCAAAACCAACATAACCTGCCTTGTGTACAGTCATGATGGGACAGGTAAATACCTTGCACAATGAAAACATGACAAAACTTAGTAAAGTATTGACATTGACAGAGAGGGGGAGGAATGGGGACAACTTGTTTTCAATGATGTCATATTCCTATGGCATGATGTAATCCTGTTTCCAGTCCATTTCTAATTCAATTCAATTTGATCGTCTTTATGTAATTTCTCATTCTGATGTCTATATTTTAGAAGTATCATTGAAATAACGAGGCCTGCACTTGGCGTTTGCTTGAATAATTGCCTTGAAATGTTCCTTTTAACCCTGATGTAACCAAATGCAACATCAATGACACGGACTCACTGAATACATTTACTCAGCTAGTCGACAATGAACTTTTGAATGGATGACGATCTGTACTTCCTCTGCCTTTATCACTTCCAGAGGAATTCAGTAAATCACTGATCCTCTTGGTCTGTTCTAGAGCTCCTGGCCAGTTACAATGACGAGGACATCTACCTGTTTGACTCCAACCACAGCGACGGAGCTGACTATCGCAGGAGGTACAAGGGGCACCGCAATAATGCCACAGGTAACGGAGTTCAGTCCACAGTCATAATTCAGACCTGTGTACCCAGCTGCACTTTTAAAAATCACACCTATCGACTGTAACTGATCTCCATTTTGGCCTCTTCCTAACAGTGAAGGGGGTGAACTTCTATGGGCCGTGCAGCGAGTTTGTGGTCAGTGGCAGTGACTGTGGACACATTTATCTTTGGGACAAGTATTCAGCTCGTATCGTCCAGTTTATGGAGGGAGACAGAGGAGGAGTGGTGAGTAAATGACACAAATATATACCACCAGTGTAAACATCACTATTCCGTTCTCTTTGTTTCAGCGATGACTATACAGCGTTTCTTTTGCCTCGAAGCAGCCACATAGTAGTTTTCGATTATTGTGATAATAATACATTTGCTGCTTTGACATGTCAGCTTATATTTTCCTGAGCTGCAGAGTTATTTGCTTCTGTAAAATTCCCCATCACCTTCATACTCAGGTAAACTGCCTGGAGCCTCATCCTCACCTACCTGGTATGGCCACCAGTGGGCTGGACCACGACATCAAACTCTGGGCCCCCACCGCTGAAAGCCCCACAGGACTCAAGGGTCTAAAAGAGGTATTCTTCTGTTTGTTGGAGTTGTGGCCTTTGTCCAATCGGTTATAGCAACATTTTAATGGACTCATGCTTATGTCATGAGTAAAATAAATATATAAAATATATCAAATTCCCCCCAAAAAGAAATCCAGGATGTGCAACAAAATGATGAGCGTGTCTTTTGCACGTGAGCAGTCTTGTTTAGCACATTCGCAGCTCTCATTAAGGCTCTCTTGTGTTTGCTCAGGTGATGAAGAAAAACAAGCGGGAGCGTGATGAAGACAGCGTGCGCCACGGTGACCAGTACGACACCCAGCTGCTGTGGTTCCTGATGAGACACATGAGGAACAGACGGCCCCCGAGGGTGAGCTCTCAAACAAACCGAGGAAACGTTACATTTGTTTTTCTCCTGTCTTTCTCACTGAGTATTGTCAGGTGGGGTCGTTAGTTATGGCAGGTGTAATAATCAGTGTGTCTGGTTGAAGCCCAAATGGCCCCACTTCCACTTTTTTCAGTTCCCTTCCTCTCTGTCTTGATCCAGGCCCGCCGTGAGGGTACAGACCCCGACACAGACGAGTCCTGGAGCTCTCCAGATTCCTCTGATGAAGAGGATGGAGGTCCAGACCATGTGCAGTGCATGTCCTCCTGAGCCACACACACACACACACACACACACACACACACACACACACACATAAAGTGGAGTGCAAATGCCTGGGACCTCTTTTCTATTGATGTGAATTACAGAGGGGTCTCAGGCCTTTGGACCCCACTGCACACACACATGAACACACTTTATTGCCCTTGAATTGATGCACATAGGCAAGCACTATTGACACACTGGCATATTCAAACACTGACAAGCCACAGACTTGGTTTTTGGTTTTTCTTTTACACATAATACAATCTCACACAGAACAACACACATTTACCTAAATACACATTTGAAGCAGAGTGACCGATTTTTGTTAACACCTGGTTGGAGAATCCAAATTTTTGAGAATTCTATGAAGAGCTTTAGTGAGTGCTTACGTCCCTATAAACCACTTGGAGGCCCGTGCTTGTCCATACATTTTCTTTTTGCTCTGCCTAGTCCCAGATCTCTGTACTGTGCATGTATGGCAACAAGCACCTCCAACGTTAGGCACCCTGCAGTAAGCTACACGTCACCAGCACACAACCCCAACCCCTCTCTTAGCAACACACCTAGTGCCCTCAAGCTTTCTGTGGTGATGAAGAGGGGTCCACAGGGTGTAAGGGCGCGGACGTACCATGAAACCATCCCCTAAATGTGACTTCCTTTAACGTTCGAACTTTGAGGCGGAATCACCCTGTTCTCTCTCCACATCAGCACGGCCTCTTACTGATTTCTGACCCTGAACTTGAGCAGTTGGTTGCGTTTAGTCACACGTTTGCTCCCAGAGGACTACTAAATCTCTACGTGCTGCATCACCCGACATGCTGCCCCTTACGTCGCCTCCCCCCTCGCTGAGTGCACTTTGAATCAGGGATGCTTTAGTGTGAGACAAAGACAAAATGTGCGCTGTGTGTGGTTTTGTTCTTGTTTTTTGTTTTTTTTTTTTTAGGGGGAAGGCTATCATTTGGAAATTTACAGTGAAATTTTTTTCTTTAGTGTTATTTTACAATTAAATTTTTTTTTTTTTTTTGGGGGGGGGGCGCTGAAGGTGGGTGTTTTGCACTTAGATTTCTTAACAGAGGAAGAGGAGGTTTCCTCTTGCTTCCACCAGCCCCCCCCCCCCCCCCCCCCCCCCCCCTCACTCACCATCCTGACACCCGTCTTCGATAGGAAATCTTCAGTTCACCTCCCTGTGAACATTACATTGGACAAACAGATGGCATTCAGCATCTGCATAGGAGATGAGGACTGATTTCAGGCCCTGTTGTCTAAGAAACCAGAACCGACTTGGATCAATCGCAATGAAAACACTGCCGATGAGCCAGTTGAGACTGGAGTGACCAACACTCCGCTTGTTGATGTGGTTCTTTTAAAATCCTTCTGCGACATTTTAACGCCTGCAATCAATTTCCAAGTGACGCCTCAAACTATGGAGGTTGGCTGTTTGCAGCCAGCAAACCGTGTGGGAGGGAACGTATGTCTGTGCTGTATTATCATTGGCTCATAAGAGGAGGACAGGGGTCGGCAGGGTCAATATGCTTGCCAGTCATTTGTTGTGTGAGAGCGATAAAGTCCAGCTTTTCTCATTTTCTATGAGAACTCTAGTTAGTTGAATTTATATGTACATATATAAATATATATTAAAACTGTAAAAAAAAAACCTACTTTAGCAAATGCTGTTTGACTTAAAAAAAAAAAAAAAGATGTTGGAACATTTGAATTGATTGATGCAGAGGTTTATATTCGATATGAGGACAAAGTACTTTTAAATTCCAGAGAAAACAAAATACTTGAGGCACCATTTTTCCTTTTATGAATGACTTCCTTCTGTTGTGGACAGAATATTTGTCATTTCAAGTATTAAAGGTTTTGATTCCTGTTCAAAAAATAACAACTACTTCAAAACTGTATTTCCTTTCTGTATTGTACTCCATAATTTCAGACAGTAATATTCAGATTTTTCCCACTGGCTATTTTTGGCATCTTGTATACATGAGGCTTTTGATGGACAATTTTTCTCCACCACTGCCTAATATTGCATTCTACAAGTTCAGTTGGAAATGTACGATTCGTGCAATAAACTAAAAGACAGTGCTCTTGATGTTATTGTCGTTTTAGTGTCATTTGTTGTTGTGTTTAACTGCTGCATCATGATTTATTTGAGGCCAAACAAGTTCAAGTTACACCAGATTTCAAACACCTGTTGCAGGGTTTGATCAATGAGTTTATTCAGGTAGTAAAAAAAAAAAAGCAATTTATACAGTTGGAGGTGATTGTTTTCTAAAAAAAAAGAACTAAAAGCAGTAAATGAAGTTTGGAGAACTGTGTGTTTCATAAGACGAGCTCTGTCGGAAATGTTCATGTCGTTCAAATTCCACTGACTTAAATGAGGGTCTTCTTTTAAATTAAGTATTTAAGGATTTTGGATGTTTGTAATATTAGGTGAGTGTTCATATAAAAAATGAGCTTATAAAAGCCAAACATTGTACTCCCATTGCATCTTTTCCTTGATGTGCTTTGAGGTTTTTGTATCATCCTTTCAAACTAAAACAAGCTATGACAGAGTTACTTTAAGACTCAATGAGTCTTTGCAAGCAACTGGAAAGGAGAAGCTGATTGCTTCATAACTCAAACCAAACTTCAGGCGTTGCCCATTTTAATTGCACAAGTTCAAGTCGTGACCAAACAGATTGAAATCACACAGTGGCAGCACTAACTGGATAACCACAGGCTGGCATTGATAATAGCTTCCAAACATCTACGATGCACAGGACTGATGGGACAAAAACTTGACTAATTGAATTTCATGGTTTTAATTTAAGAGGTCTTTGAGGCATGTAACAAAATATTCTCACACATGAACAGAACTGACAAAAACAAGATGTTTGCATGTAGTTGATGAACTTGTGATGTGATGACTTAAATCTTGCTGGTGTTTCTGTTTAGCAGTTCTCTGAACAAAAGCAAAGTCATGTCGATAACAACACACAACATATTCCTGCTGGCTACATTATCATTTAATCAATTTCTTTGTCTTTGGACAGAAAATCTTTTGAAATCACATGTATACAATTCAAGAAAACAGCAGATTGTGAAGACACAACCGCTCACAACTCATCCCAACTGACAAAAAAGTGTAATTAAATATTGTGTTATTTTGTGAAACAAAGGAAAGAAAAAAAATCAGGATGAGTCGTTAATCCACAGCGTCCGCTGGTCTCAATCTCCCAAATTTATGAGGTGGTTGTCTCTCAGAGCTGTAGTCTGTCAGCTGAACTCCTGCCCACACCTCAAAGGTGTGCAGATGTCTCAACTACTAAACATGATCCCACGCGACACCGTGCAGGCGTAGCTATTAAAAGGAGACCTCATCATGCCTCACTTAAGCTGATGTGTTCAAATAAATACACATCACGCTGATGTGAATCCACGTGCCAGGTGTTATTCTTTATACTCCAGAAACTGCTGCAGTCGTTTCCGGTGCTCTGCGGACACCTGGACAGCACTGGGGATTAAAAACAGACATAAATTAATCACAGCTCAGCATCATCATCTTTCTACCACTGATTTTCTTTTTTATTAACAAGTCTCACTTTAAGTGATCACCAAAAGTGGTTGTTATCCTGTAGATGGCAGTCTTGAGCGTGGCCCTGAGAGCGAAGCGCAGTGTTTTATAGGTGGAGTCTCCCATGCTGCTGGTCGACCTGACAGGCTTACTGGAAGCATGAGGCAGCTTGAAGTGGCGATCTACAGCCTGGAGATGCAGAGAACAGTGATTTGCTTGTTTCCCCTACATGGACTATATGAACATTTATGATTTGGAGAAGTAAACCGCTTAATATTTGTTTAACAAACCTTAGTGGTGACACTGCAAAGCTAAGTTTTTCATTTCACACATTCAATCCACCAGCTACTGTGAAAAAATGTTTCTGTGTTTTCTTTAGCAGTAACACCAATGTCCACAAATATGCATGCATGTCTACTTAAACTTACCTCCTGCAAGACCAGCATACAGCTAAGAATGCTGGGTAATGTAGTCTGGACAACTCCAAACTGGTCCTCTGAGAACGAAGCCTGAACAAGATAAGACAGCCCTGCAGGAGGATATTAGTGGAAATGATGATCATGTTGTGTCGAGAGGTTGTATTCATTTCAAACATACCATCTCTTTGTACCTTCTAAAGCCCAGATGTGAGCCTGGCTGTCAGCAAAAAGAGCCTGACTTGATGCCTCTGGAAGCTGCAAGACAGTGTTAGCACATAGGAGTTCAGTCTCTGACTGACAAAGGATCAGACAGATCAGGGAATTGTTATTTTGACATGTCTTAGTGTTTATTCCTCTACAGCATTCACACATGGTTAAAAAAAAAAAGATACACACACCCCAGGAAGCTAAGCAGACTTACTCAACTAGCTTGAACATAAAGGAAAAGGTGCAAGGTAAATTGGCCAAGACAGTTATGATGGAATGACATTTCTAAACAATAAAAAATTAATATACTAAACAAAAATTAGCAACATGTCACAGAATTACTCAATTTCAGCTTTTAAGGCAATTAGAACAAATCATCATAACAGCTGGGTGGATGGAAAAGAGCTACATTACTAATGAAAGAATTAACCCGTAACAAATTGAGTTAGTGATGTTACTTTTGTTGAAACCAAGAAAAATCTACTGTCCCAAATGAGAGCATGCAGGAAGCCCCTGTGTGTAAAGAAGCCTAAAGGGAGATAGCATGCACATGACACACATCCTTACCTTATGAAACAAATACATTATCAGCACCCGCTTTGCCAAGAAATTTTTAACCTGAATGGGACAGTTAAGTGTTGAGTTGTTTGGGTATACAAACACAATGAGAACAAGTATAAAACTTTTTGGGCTTAATCCTGGACTAAGACCGGGACATCTGCAAATCTGACATAGACATACACAGAAAAGAAGGCATGTGATGTTACCTTTACTTCAAAAAGCTTAAGTTATCACTGACACATCAGGCACCACGTTGCACATGGCTGTGAACCCATCTGTGTCAGTCATAGCCATCCAGCCTCATCACAGATTGAGATATGAAGAAGGAACTACATAAACATTTTCACACCTTCTGATTATCAGTTTTAGAAAGGTGCACAAGTAAGGGAAGGCAGACCATTACGTTTGGCTCTTCTGACATTATTGCATGGTTGATAAAGTTTAGTGTGAAAAGCCTTATATGGAAAGCTCATGGTTCTGCTCCTTAATGAGGCAGGTGTACCTGTTCTTTTCTGTTCTGGAGGAACTGAGCCAGGAGACTTGGTTGGGAGGTTTCCTGCTTGGAAGTGTGAACTGAAGCAGCAGACAGAGGACTGCCATTACCCTGTGAATCTACATCGATAGGGGACATCACAACTGAGAAAATGTGTGGAAATACTTCGAGCCCCTGACAAGAAAGTCAAAACCTGAGGCAAACACTGAAATCTACTGAGAAGTTCAATATTTTGAAATCACCTAAATTAATAGCTCCAGAGATTTATCACTTATTGGCATCAGTATGGTAACTATTTATTAACTTGTATACACATATGCAGTATTTTTAGGGACTTGTTGAGTAATAAAGCCTTTTCTCACCTGTGGAAGTGGACCACAGTTTTGGCGCCCTCCTCATGATGTGTGGGCTCTGCACCGTGCCGTACCATGGAGAGCACTGTTCCACCGGTGCAGTGAGACGCCGCAGGGCCGGAGAAGCAAACGGGCTGTCCAGGTCAGGAGTGAATGGAGCCGTCAGAGGGCTCTGTGGGCCTCCAACAACTGAGCGTGCAAAGACTGAAGCTGGAGTTTTCATCAGCACAGAGGGCCTTGGAGACATCAAGTCTTCTGTTCCTGAGGTAACTTCACAGAAAAATAAACAATTGGATGCCCCCCCCCCCCATTTTCTAATTTTCTCACATTTCAAATAACTGATAGTTATTTTAATCTGTTCCTACTAACTACAGAAAAGATGTAATCATTTTTTTTTGGAAGTTATCCAAAAAGAATTAATCAAATGTAAGTTTCATTAATGGACCAGCGTCTTAAACAATATCATAAGTGGTTTGCAACAATGTACCAGATGTCTCAGAGGAAGTCTTCCTTTCACTTCCAGCAGACAGTGATTTGGCCCTGCCATTCGTTGCTACAGTGTCGTGATAGACTACAAGTCTCTGTGTCAGATCAGTCAGCAGAGACAGACACTCTTGACTGATGGCGTTCCAGTTGTGAGGATGGCCACCTGAGAAAGAAGATTGTATTATTGTGTGCTACTTCCCAATACAATCTCAACATTTGTTGAGTCTGTCAAAATTTATTTGACTCAGAACAAAAATAATGAAAACCAGTAAGAACAAGAACCTGGTTTCTGCAGGGATTAAAAAAATAAAATAAAATAAAATAAAATAATAATAATAAGAAGAAGAAGAATAAGAAGAAGAATAAGAGGGGAAAAAAAAAAAACAGACCTGGCTGACTCAGACTGAACACCTCACAGCGCCGTGATGGGGATCGCTGAGACAGCAAAGCCAAGTCCTGCATTGCTAAGAACTAAATAGTTGGGGAAGGACACATAACAACACTGATATTTAGTAGCCAGCAGGCACACAAAGAGTAAAGGTGAAAGAACATACATGTGCTACTTACCTTTAATATCATTGGCTGCTTGTCTGTAAGAACTTTGGGAAGACACAGGTGAGCATCTTCAGTAAAAGACGACTGAACGGGAAAACTGTACACCTAAAGTTGAGGAATATGTGATTGTCTTAAGTAATCAGTTAGTGTGATAAATGATTTAAAGACAATTGTGAGACCGATAAAATACTCATGGCCCCTTTAAGACATGATTTCCCATCATTCACAGCAATGACAATACTGCCCCCTAGTGTCTGTAAATAATTTAAAAGGTAAACGGGAGTTGACCACTTTGCAACACAACACCCTGCTTCTAAGTTATTAGCATTCATGAATTGAAAAACGAAATGGATAAATAAAACTTCGGGATGTGGCCCTAATAGTGAAGAAGCATGTTCTCAAGAATATAAATAGGAAAAAAAACCATACCTCAGTGACAAAAATCCTGAAGAGCAGTAGGGTGATGTACCACGTAAAGAGGAGGAAGGTGGCACTGATCCACAACTGGTACAGCAGGGAAAGATCCAGCAGCCCAGCGATGCTGTCCAGAGTATGGACAGAGCTGGGAGGGGAGATAGCACAAAACCACATCCATGCAAACATTTACATTGGTCCAGAGATTGGCCTTGGCCAAAATGTCATTCTTGTTCAATTGTAAATTATTAAGAAACTGTACTAACCTGTTCAAGTGAAGGTTCAGTGTTTTGCTGATCCATGCTCTCGGGATGTGTCCTGTTAAAGTTCAATAAAAACATTTTATTGATCTATGACGATTAAAACAGCACTCAAGAGCAATAGCTGTAGAACAAGTAATTCTGTTTGTTAACAAAAGTCACTTACCCAAAAAGAAATACACAACAATGAAGTTCCTGATAGAGTAAAGTGCTTGAGTGGCACTGCACTTCACCACCAAAGGCAGGGATCCCTTGAAGCGAAGGTATTTGTATTGCTGGGGGAAACACAGATGAACATGACGCAAAGTAGAACTGATGATATTTCTGTTTACTCAAGTTTTGGCTAAGTGTTTGTTAAAAATTGCATTATTAAAAAGGTGATATTTGGTGAATGTTGCATGTAGTTCAAGTTAATCAGCGTTAAAGAAAGATGCATCTATTCATCTAGCCTGAGTGTACAGGTATACTGGCAGTCAACAGTCAATCTAGGTCGGTAATCAGGCCATTCAGAAAATTCTCAGTCACATAAATCATTAAACTCACATCACTCACCTGAACAGTGTGAAAGGAGACATAGTTCATGTTGTGGATAACACCCAACAGACTGTGAGAAAATCCAACAAAGGCTCCCGCCAACAGAAAGACGAGGTGATACTCATTCAGACACATCTGAGAGGAACTGCCAGTGAAGAAAGCAAAATGGGGGCAGTTAATTATACCTGAAAGGTGTAAACTACAATGTTGTAGTTTTATGTGGTAGCCGCTTACCCATCACTCTGCACGCATACGTAGCTGAGCATTTCATATCGGTCCCCGGTGGTGACTGTGCAACACCAAGCCACAATTAATCCCATCATGCAATGGACCAGGGAGTTGACAAACTGACGAGGGTGGAGCAGCTGACCAAACAGGGCGATTTTTGAACATGCTATAGTTGGGATCACTGAAGGCAAACAAAAGAACAGTAGAGTTAGAACAAAGGTTTGGGAAAACTCAAAAGCACTTGCAATGTAAATGGTACACATGAAAAGTTTCAGCAATGTGTCTATAATTCAGTCATCATTTCTTATACAGAAACCCACGGTAATAATCATGTGGGATCAAATGATACATCTGATAAATCATATTACTTCTTTGTTTTCTGTATGTCTGCAGTGTATTAATGTGGAATTGATCAGACATGACACCTGTCAGAAAAAAAGTTGTCCTCAAGGAAATATCAAAGATAATCTACATCCTGCCACTCACCTGTATAATACTCGAGGTTCAGGAACCCCACCATGACCACCACTCCACCCAGCAGGATGAATGAGAAAATGGCACTTGTACTTGTTAGTAGGGACAAGCATTCTGTGGATAAAAACAAGCGTAAGCTTCGTAACGACTTCCCACAGCTCTTAATTCAATCGGAAAAAGGGAACACAGTGACTCACCTGATGTCGTGTGGATGGGGTGGAGAAGACTGAACCTGCTGAGGATTACAAAAACTGCTGTGATGGGTGGCAACAACAGGACAGCCCAAGCAATACTGGCCACAGCTCGCCAGCAAATCACCTGAACAGATCAGTCAGTCATTATAATGTATTTAACAGTATTAAACAGGCATGAACCCAACTTTTTGTGTGTGTGTGTGTGTGTGTGTGTTTGGGATGTATGTACATTTGCTATAGAATCATTTTCTGACAAAGTATTTACACACGTCATATACAGCCTGAACCTTAAGTCTTACTTAGCTGTAAAACAGTTAACGCAGGACAACATGAATTATTATTATTATTATTATTATTATTATTATTATTATTATTATTATCATCATCACATAAATTGGGTGTTCCACTTTTTTTCCGTTTACAAAGCAGACTACAGCAGAAAACCAGCATCTCACAGGAGTGAGGTCTGTATCTGTAATGTAAGATTAAGTTTACACAGCATTATCACTATCAGTTTTAGGGTTCCCTGTAGAAAGTGACTGTGACTTGGCCATTAAATCGATCAAAGTCGTTTGTTATTTAATTATGCGGAATTCAGTAAACTTTTTTCCAAACGAAGTTTAAAAATACAGCACACGGACAAAACAGAAAGTTGTTTCAAGACGACGGCAAGATGCCAGTTTTAACTGTCACTAGTATTGATAACATTATGAGTAAAAGGGGAAAAAGGGATATTTTTGGCATGGATAGGCCTTATTTTATTTTCGATTATCTTGGCTCAAATTTTAAAAGCTAACACGCCGCCGGTTAGCTGCGCTCGCAGAAACTAGCATAAACACAAGCTATGCGCAGTTAGCGAGCTAGCACGACCGGAACATTTTCTGTCCTTTTATGAATTAAGAAGTCATTTCACAAAACAGACTACTCACCTTACGGATAAACCAGCATGCCTGTTCTGTAGAAAACATGTTGTTTGGATAAATAAGGGGGCCACACGGTGATTATAATCTCTCCGGCTGTCAAACTACTTTCCGTTCAGTTTCCCATATCGCGCCATATGCACTCAAAAGACCTACGAAGGACCCCAGTTCATAGTCGGCCATCCTTCTGCCTGACGCCAGCGAGTCATCTAGTTACTTTAAAACTGCTTGTTAAACAAAAATTGCTTTTATTTAATGAATTAAAAAAAAAAAAAGAATGGATACAATTAAAAAATGTATTGAATTGTATAAGCGCTTTAAAAAATGTTTGGGTTGATTGAAACACATTTGAAATTATACAAATGTTCTTATCACAATTTTGTCCCATTATTAATTTACAGAAGACTCTAGGACAAGCCAAATCCATTGTTTCAACTATATTTCCTGTTAATCATATATGTCATGTACTTATAAACTTAAACATTAGTCCAATAACTATTTGCTGTGCCTCTGCTCAAAGTTGTTGAAGCGGTGTTGGCTGTGCTCTCCTGTTTGACCTTAATCAGTTCTGAATTCCTTTAGTTTCATCGTGCATGAAGGCTTTCTTGTCATGATGATAGCCATTTCCGTAGGTTGGAAAACTGTGCTTATCCAAAACAGACTTTTTGTCATTGTCCCGGGAGAATGGATTGGTCTCAAAAGCATTTACTGGGAGCCTTTGGGATGAACTGATAGACATCTCAGTTTGAATTGCTTTATGAACAAATGGCTTCTGTCCAGGCTTCGGGGGAATTGCAGGCAGGGCAAGCTGCTCCCTCTGAGCTTTCTTGTCCTCCCACAGCTTCAGCAGACGACGCTGATTATTTGTCATGTCCTTGAGGTTTTGCTGCAATGACTGAACTTGGTCTTCTAACAGAGTTTTAGATGTGACTGTATTTGCCAACTCTGATGTCAAATCATCAACAGTCAGGCTCAGTTTTCCTGTCTTCTCCACTAAGGAACTGCACTCTTGCTCCTTCTCATTCAGATCACTGATTATGTCCCTTGTTGTCTTTCCACTGAATTTAGGGCTGCACTCTAGTCCAATCTCAGTACGAAGAGCCTTCACTTGCTTCCTCAGCTCCTTGTTGTCCGTGGTCAAGGTTTTCAATTTCTGTTTCAGAGTCTCAGTTGAACGCATCCTTGACTCGTACTGCCGGAGTTTCTCTCTGAGAACACTTTCCCTGTGCAGGGCATCATCTCTTTCCTTTCTGCATTTCTCCAAAAGTCTTAAAGTCTCAAATTTTGACACTTTTTCAACTTTTCCACTTGAGGTGGCCATCCTGCGGAAAGCTCAAATCCCAAAAATATATATATTAAAAAGGCATTTTCTTACATAAATATATAAATATTATTCTTTAGAGGGAATTCAAATAGCCCTTGAGAATTGGTCTCATTAATCCGAAAGCACAAGCAGCTGCCTGATTTCCTCAGACTGAGGCAGGTGACATTCCTCTAAAAGGGCTATCTGTTTGACAGGCAGCTCCCGTGTAACACAAAGCTGGGGCTAGAATGACCATTAATTAGGGCACCACAATCTCTTTGACACAGTTTCAAGTGACACAATTTCTTTTGTTTTGTTTTGTTATTTAATCTAAAAACCAGCCCTTTTTAATCAATGGAAAAACCTAAGCCTCCTCTGTGTAATGTGCCGATCACATGTTCAATACCTGTAGAAATAGGCTTTATATAGATAAGTGACGTTTTCTACTGCAGGGGGTCAGTTCCTCCACATAGCATCACAATAGCTTTTGTCAGTTTGTTCAACCATGAGTTGGAAAAAGAGAAACAGCAGCCAAATGTCTATTTTTAAAGTTAGACACTCTCTTTAAAATGCTGAAGTTATACTGATTGGTTACAATCTCCCCCTTAAATATTTAAAATGTCTGTTGAAACTGTTGAAACGCACTGGCAGTAGCTGCTATGAGTCACGTTTTTGTGCATGTGGGGGAGCTGGGGTTAAGTAAGGTTGTGATACTAAAGCTGAGAGTTAACTTGGTGATAGCAGTAATTTACATATTCAGAGTTAATTTACACATTAATTTGCTGGAGGTATCTGGATCCCTTACACATTTTTACAAGCGGAAAACAACTAAATGAATAAAATATCAGATGGAATGTATTATCTGGAACTGAATAGAAAACAATGAAGCAATTAGATTAAGAATGTGGACATTTTTGAATGATCTCAAAAACATCTGAATGTTCATTGGCCAAATGGTTTTTTACTTTTTAGAATTTTGTGAAAAAATAAATAAAAACTTTGCAATAAAATCAAAGAAGAATCACCTTTCCTGTCTCTGTAAAAAGGAAACACTACCTGACATCCAGCACCACTAAAGGTTGCTCATCGACACACTATCTTATTCCCTCTGTTTCCAGCCCTGAAGCAAAGACATGATAACCAGTTACACATTCACATTTATAGTGTCAACATGAGATGACATTAATCCTCTGATGTAATTTAGGACAATAAAGAAGAGATGCAATAATACAATTACTTTAATATTTGTGAAGCCATTATCTGTAAATAAAATTTGATTCATACTGGAAAAAGGCTCTACAGGTGAACTGTAAATCTTCATAAATATGACAATTTAATAAAAAAAAAAAAATGCACATAGACCGTGTTTAATTAGATTCCCCATGAAAGAGACATCAAATTTCATCAAATGCTGTTTATAAGAATAGAGAACAAATTAATTCAAAAAGTCATTACACAAGTTATAGATCATTGTGACACTTAGGATAGGTCTTTGGCATTGGTTAAGGCCAGTTAGAGAAGAACGCATTCATTCACTGCACGTCACAAATGTAAAAAATTCTGTACATACATATACAAGCCAGCTCCTTATAAGTATATAAAAATTAATATACAAAACCCCACCATATCTGCACATACTGGTTATTTATATTTCACCTTAAGAACTATAAAGCATAAAACTACTGTACTAAGAGGGTAACAGTAACTGTGTGTAGCGTAACACCATATCTCATTGATCTTTAAATTTAGAACCCATTCCATAAGAAATAACATACTTAAATGTGCTGTTCATTTCAAGAGGTTTTCTGTTCAAAGAGTGTACAACACTGGGTATTTAAGGTCATAAGCCAGAATGTCCAAGTGTAGGTGAAATCCAGACGACCCATGACTTCATCAGCACAGCAACCTGATTCCCCCAATAAGGCAACAGGAGAACCTGCATTCCAAAAAAAGTATAACACTTGCTTTGGGAAGGAGAAATTGTGTACAGGAAGTCCGGTATCAGATGCTCTCTTCTAACAGGTCAAACTAACACATGCTCCAGCCACGGCCACTAAAAAAGGAAATCTTCAGTAACTACTGCAGGAACAGTTTAATTTTATGGATACAATAGAGTGCAAAATTAAAAACCACGATGACAAAGCACAAAGTGGAGGAGTATGACTTAAAGTATCAGGTTATTAGGGTATTTGAAAAAGGGACTCATGGCTTTAAAAGCTTATGTGTCACTATTGTTTACCTTCAGACAATGAAGGCTTTCATGTCTTCGGCATCCCAGTTGCAGCAGTGGAATTATTTTGAAGTTGTGGTTTGCTAAAGAAATACACCTGAAAAAAGTAAGAGGGGAAAAAAAAAAAAACGTAACACAGAAAGAGTTAGATAATTAAGAGGAACTACTAATCCATCAAGAACTAAAGCTGAAGTGTCTGAGAGTAAGTGTGTGGAAAATGTTCAGTGTACAATCCATTCATCTTGGTCAGTCTTCAGACAGGGCTTACTTTGTAGACTAATTACACGACTGTGACCAGACATATAATACCTCTGTAGAACAGACCTGAGAGTATTAACATTAAGAAGTGCACTAAGAGCCCGTTGTCACACCATTTAGTAAGTGCGGGCAAAGTTTCCGATGAAGAGAACCTCCGGAGAGGAGGTTAACTTGACACTATCAGCTAGGTGCCAGAAACACACAGGAAGAGACAGACAAAAATGTCTTTGTAGTGATTGACATAGACAAGCTGGGTCAAGGCCTAGCCATGCCACTAAGATCACTTAAGATCACTTAGACAAATGAGAGTGGATTTATCTTTGTTATCAATACCAAGATGGGCAGGCAGCTTGAATCAATTGAATTAGAGCAGATGTAGTTTGCCAGAACAGGACAATGAGTGCTGTATCTTGTTTCCTTAAATAGATTATTTTCCATATCTGAGTTATTTGAAATTAACCCTGCCAGGAAAAGCTATGTAAAGTAAGCATTATAGCTTCAACATCATTACCTTACAACCAACAGCAAACAAGACGTTCAACACCAAAATGGCTGACATGACTGCTATGATCACTTTGGGATGGTCATCTCGGACTGCAGGCCAGAAAGTCCTCAACAGCACTGAACCAGACAGGCAGAGAGCCACCACGATGGAGGACCACCTCATCCATTCAAATGGGAAATTCCAGAGGATCTTATTTAGGAAACAAGAGTGCATTGTAAAATACATGTGTTTATAAAAAGCGACTCATGTAATGAGAAATAACACAAATCAAACAATTGAAATGTTGCTCTTATGAATTATAAATATGACAATGTTTTTGTTAAGTATTAACATATCTAATGTATAACAGCAACATTACAGTACAATGAGAAGTGAGAATATTTGGGATCAAACACAATTATTCAAAACATATTCCTGAGGTCAATATGTGGTCTGCCAAGATGTTTACCACATTTTGTGTTCAAAATTTGTGAAACAATGCTGTGCTGTGATCTCTGGGATGATATGTTGCCACATATATTTGCAATTGAGCATGCAAAGGAGAAACCACTGTGAATGGATCAAAGAAGCTTTTCAACTCAAATGTTTCATTCTGAAACTTCAAATAAAATAAATTTAGGCCAGTTGTTAAGAGCTATTACTAGATGTGCAGGAAATACATCACATCCTGGTATTCTCACATACATATAAAACTCCAGGTCTTACCACTGTAGGAATCCAAATTGAAAGTGAATAGCCGTACACACAGAGTATCTCCATAAAGGAGTACGACACCAAGTTCATGATCTTGTTGCTTCTCCATAGCAGGAAACCCCAGAGGGCCAGAGGCACCAGCCAAGCATAGCTGAAGATTGCTGTTGCAGCTATGGTCACTGGAAAACAAGACATATTTCAAAATACAATTATTTTTCTGAGTTAATGGCAGTACTGGGTTCTTTAACAGTCAATGTGAACAAATAAACAGCAGAGTGTGAATACAGTGCTTACCTTGTCTAAACTCTGGGCTGTACTTGAAGTTTGTATGGCCGAATGTAACCAAAACGTTGGATAGGTTGCCACTAATGGCAACAGCAAACACAAGAGTTGTGCAAATCCAAAATGGTCCTGAAGGGACAAATATCAGTGATTAGAACTTCCATCTTTAGTGTCCATCTATTACTCTAATGGAATATGAAAAGTGCTAACCATAAAGATCAGGATTTCTACGAAGGTAGAATTGAATAAAATTCTTTCCGGGCCATGGTAACATTGATCCGATGATTCTTTCCTTGACCTGTAAGAAATGTGTTAAAAACCATTTCACAAGTGTGCCCATTACAGCTAACTTAGTTCAGGAGCAGTCTGTCACATGACAACTTATCAAAGTCTGTTAGAGGTTTAAAATAAGTTGAACTACATTACATGATGGGTCTCAACGTCAAAAAATTGTTGATAGTACTCAAACGACCAGAAGGGGACACTTTTCTTCTGACCAGAGAGAAGCTTCAAATAGAAAAAAGAAAAACACACAGAAAAACAAAATTAATCACATGGCTCTTTCTGACAACAACACTTAACGGTTTATAGTCGAAAAACTGACACTTGTTCTAAGTGTTAGTCTTGTCCTCACCTCAGACTTGTCTTCATAGCCAAGTGGATCTTCATCATCACCGCCACCTCCGCCAGGAATTAGACCTTCAGCTTTCTTCTGCTTCTCAGGTTTGACATCGTCATCTTCAATGCTAATGGTGGTGGCATCTCTGTTGGCTTCTAACAGATTGCCAGCTTCTTCAAATTCTGCATTCATGACACGGATAAATGGCAAATATTTAAAAATGTCAATTCAACTTCACTGTATTCTCAATTGTGCTATATATACATACATATAGAGAAGTGTAATTGTGTTTCTAAAAATCAAACACAAAACCAAGCAAAAAACAAACAATCCTAACCCCAGAAATATGAGTTATAATAACAAAGGATGCAAAGAATGAGTGTTAAACAGACTCTGATGGCACGCAGACTGGTGGAGGAATGAGAAAGCTCCATGAGCAAATAACAGAAACAGGAGGATACTCACCCTTAAAGTGAAAGGGATCATCTGCAGACGCCATTTACGCGACTTCAGTCTCAATAAACAGATTCCTCTCTCAGCAGCTTCAATTAATAACCATGTAATCTTTTAGAAACAAATGAGGAAACACATAGCTTTTCTTAGCTTTCTGTTGTGATAACTCCTTTGCCTTTAAAGTTGGATTAAACCACTGTCGCCCACAAGAAATACAGAAAAACAATCAAAACGAGAAAAGTTAGCTTACAAGTTAGCCAACAAGTTTACTGAACAGCAACTAGCTAATTCTGCTAGAAGTTACCAAAAACTGCGAAAAAGAACTTCAACTATATTTAAACGACAGTTCTCTGTTTGGGCTATTTTCTTTAAAATACTGCTTGTTTACTGGATTATCTCCCAAAAGTCGTGAAAAATCCCTTCACGTCTCTCCGCTGGCTGTAAGTTTCCTGGTCTGCATGTCAACAAGACATCTTCCTGTCAATAAGTAACTTTCAAAGTAAGAGTTCAAACCATTTGAAAGCGTCACACAATCTTGCCTCGCCGCGTCAGGTTATTTATTATGATTGTTTATGATTATACACTTCATATTTTTGAAAGTAAAGACGATTTTTTTAATTTATTATTTTATTCTGGGATGCTGAAACACGTCTGTGTTAGTAGAAGACTTTTAGTTTGAAGTTAGCCAGCAAAAGGCAGCAACTCTCATGACTTCCTGTGTGGATCATCGATGGGAATTGGACAAACTTGTCAAAAATTACACACAAATAGCAAAAAAGGGGAGAATAACTCATACAGACTTTGGAGTCACGTTGAGTTTCATTTAACGACTCCATTCATTTGCTAACTTGCGGGTTATTAGAGTTGTCGTCGTGTTGAATGTGTTTATCCGGTTAGCTAAACGTGCGTGAGTTGTGAGTTTTGTGCTGAGGGTGAAAATGTGTAACCGTAATACGGACAATGGGGTCATTTATATCCGAGAAAGAGGCGGCCTTCGTCGGGTCGGAGACATCGTCCTGGCCCAGCCGAAGCCGATGTCTTCGTGCAGGAGGACGAACCCGTTCGTGCTGAGAAAGGAGCACTTCACCTTCACCTACAACGCCGAGGGGAGTCTGAGATACACCGCAAAGTCCCTGTACGACATCACCCTGCTGTTCGTGGCCGACAACATCCACCATGTGGACTCCCTGGTGGGTTTTCCCGAGCAAATAGGAGACAGGCTCTTTGCGGCGGCGGAGGAGAACCGTGTGTTTTCAAACGCACATATATCTCCAAAAGCCTTGCAGCTTTTCAGTGATGCGTACGGCCAGATGGTGCTCGGATCCCTCTGTCTACGAAACAGGTATGTTACAGGGCCAGTGTGCCTGCTGTACTCTATTTCTTGTGCCACACATCCTGGTTTCATGTCTCCTTTTTCGTTTTTGCAGGTTTCCACTTTTGCATGAGCGGATGGATGAAATAAAAGCATTTCACAGTCTGAGGTCTCTGGATTTGTTTGGATGCAGACTGGGCGATGATCATGAGATATTCCAGCATCTAACATCTAGCTCATTGGCAAAGTAATAATAATCTGACTACTACTGACTTCTCTGTCCCAACACAACATTGTGAGCTGTCTCAGAAAAGGCATCACTAACACTTGTGCCTTTTCATCTATAGCAACCTAATTGAGCTTTCTATTGGTGGGAACAGTCTGTCAAATGTTGGTTTACAAAGACTGACTGCACCTATCCGGATGATGAAGAAGGGCCTGGACTGTCTTCAGCTCCTGGATGTCTCCTGTTAGTTCCCAGAATATAAACTCTTCTCATACATAATGCTTACACAGCAGGACAGTGGTCATGAGTTGATTTCTAATGTGTGTGACTATTTCTCTAACAGATAACCCAATCTCAGAGAGTGCCCTCAGATACCTCACCTGTCTCCCCAAATTGGAAAAACTCGATGCATCTAGGACCAGTTTGAAGGTGAGCCAGTAATGGTTGTGTTGTAATTCATTGCAGTGCTGATATCTAAATGTAATTGTACCTCCAGCTTGGAGCTGCACTGAAAAAGACCATATGGAACCTGTTGGGACTCATTTGTTCAGAGAAACCACTGGACACTTTTGATCACTCAAGGTGTAAAACAGAAGGTTGGGCTGAGCAGGTGAGCGTCCTCATACACTGATAGAAGTATAAATGTTGTTCGGCAAAATACTTCTTGACAACTCAACAAATGCTTGACTTTGCTTCAGGTTGTAAACCAGTGGGAGACAAATGGCTCACAAATGCCAAAACAGAAGAAGATTGAAGAATCAAGGACATCAGCTCTACGATTTTGTAAGTTGTCTTTTATTTTATGTTTCATGTTATGTTGCATTACATTCTTGCTGATGTCTGGTTGGTCTCATTTAACATTTTGCCCTAGATAGTAATAAAAGTTTTGTTTTTTTTGGTGTTTAGTTGGAAGGCAGAAGTTTGTCAGAGAGGTCCTGAATGCAGCACCACTACTATGTGAAAGAGATGAGGAAGCCAACAAGGACAGACTACATTTCTACAGACCAGCAGCAAAAGACATCCTTGAAAAACAGTTTCCTAACACATTAAATCATCAAGCAAAGACTTCTTGGTGCAACGTGAAAAAAAGACATCAGTCAGAAACATGTGACAGTTTACATCAAAGCCCTCCAACAAAACGTTCTCCATCATCAGCTCTAACTGCAGAGGACATTGATTTGTTGGACAGCTATTGAGGTATGCATCCATAGGTGGCATGACACAAGAAGCACAGCTCAACCAAGCATGCCTCCATTAGCAGGTAACATTTAGCCTCAAAGGAATGAGCACGTTTTCCAAGATGAGCCTCAGTGGTTTACTGTAGACACTTTTTCTCGGATACACGTGAAATTTCATGGATTTTTCAAATAAATAAAATAAAATATTTTTATACGTTCTTGTTTGTCATTTTGTGTTAAGTGTGTGGTTTCGTAAACATTTGTGTGTAAAATGATATGATCCTTCTAAGAATGTACCTGAAGTTGATGCTTTGTTTATCTAAATTACTATTATTGAGTGTACACAGCACATAAAGTTAAGGTAAACAGAGCCACGAATACACCCTCAAATGTACTGTGCGATTGTTGTTTTTCTGACGTTAACAAAGAAATCTACATTTAAGAGAACGATGCCATTCTAAGACTATTTACTCTAACCTAAATAGTAGTTGAGAAGATGACTGGCTAGAGTTGCCATAAAACGAACCCAGGAGCACATTATGCTGAGAGAACGTACCGGGCAGCAAGAGAGATGTGGTGTTTGAGAAGAGTAGGCCTTGATAGTCACTATCCAGTGGTAAACAAAGTTTAGTATTTCATTACTGTGCATTGACTTGTACAGCCTCATACTACTGTCTGGGCTATTAGAAAGATTTGTCACCTCACAGGACGCTTGTATTGCTCTCTGCAGTGCTGCATAATCAGTGAGAAACCACTTAACTGGCTGTAGGTCATTTTAACACCAGAGGCTTACATTTACAGAACACACAACTATTCCCCTGTACAAGGAACATTTTAATTAAACTTGGGAAATGATTGTACTGGTGACTTAATGAATTTTCTATCCTTTTGCAAATAGGGCCTTGTCAGTTCAGCTATGGTGGGGGGGGGAGTTATATCAGCAACATCAATCAATTGTGTTTAATTCCGATCCTTCATAATGAGAACAAATGACAGTGAGAGGGAAGAGACCTACTGCATCACAATTGGTTAAAATCAAGGGCATAGCACTTACTTGTAAAACTAAATATAATCTGGAAAGTCACTGCAGTAGAAACATATGAACAAACAGTGAGTCTGCAACAATAGCGCAATATACTTTAACAAAAGTTGGAGGTTTGGCTGAAAACTTGTATCAGTTCAAGTCACAAGCAGTTCAAACCATTATTCACTAAATGGAGAACACAGATCATCATGCACACATGAAAATTGGAAGAAAAAAAAAATCCCCCAAATCAAATAACCTTTGCAATCACTATACCACAATGCCTCAATTATACCAATATGCAGGGGGGGAGAGGGAAAAAAAAAACAAAAAAAAAAACCTTCTCATTACTCCAATTTTAAAAGCATCAAAGGGAGATGAGACATCATATCAGTGATATAACATTGCTCTGCAAGTAGTTGCAGGTCTTGTGCCAGAGGATAAAAATCAACTAAAGATCATTCATAAGAGAGGGTGTCTCTTCTTCTGCTGGAGCTTTGGCTTCTAGATATCAGACTGGCCGAGGTTCACTTTGGAGGGGAGTGGTCCAGCCTCTTCCTCTACCCCTTTGGAGGTAATGATCAGAAGGGAGGATGCTGGATATGGAATTGGTTTTTGTTCCTTAATGTATTCCCTGTCACCATAGATGCTGAGTTTCTGGGAGTCAAAAAGAAAACAAAATTTGTTAAAAAATTAGTGATCTTTAAATGCGCAGGTAATAATAAATAAATGGGCTTTACAGATAAACATTATGCGAAACAGATTTGTTACACACAACGACAGGAGATGGCTGGCTGTTTTCTCATTCCCATTTTGAAACTAACTTGGGTATAAATATTCTTACCTATTTTCAGCATGGAAAAAAAAAAAAGAATTTTCAAAAATGACACTTTATTACTAACCTTCTTTAAAAAGCAGTCAAATTGCAAAGTATTTACCATAAAGAGTTTTGACACAGGACTTACCTCAGCAGGTACATACTGGTCTACAGCAGTTGCAACAGTTGCACAGCAGATCCAGATCAAGACCAACACAGACAGGAGCAGAGTTGTGGTCAGGATCCACCCTGGTAGCCAAGGATTTCTGAGGAGAAATATACAAATATTCACTTAAAGTGTTAAGCTGGGATTGAATCCTCAATTCTGATTTTGCCATGATCGGCCAAATTAAAGAGACGACCGAACTGCAGCAGCAAAGTCAATAAAAGTAACAAACCTTGAAAGACACCTAAAGAGGTTGTATTCATCATCATAGCTGCGGTCTCCGCTCAAATCTCTGTCCCTCTCCTGGATTAAAGTGCGATGGTATTCTTTGTAAACCGGGGTGCTCCACACAGGTACTAAACAGTGACAAATAAAATGGCTCAGAAAGGCACACAAAACCATCCAGTTGAGTTCCCTTGCTGTGTTACGAAATTAGGATTCTGTTAAAATATATCCGTAATTTTTTGGCAATTATTCAGTATCACAAGTAGAACTAGTGCATTTCTACACAAACAAAACAGATTATATCACTCAGTTATCATGTTTCTTGGAATACATAGGAAAGGTTATCACATTGTGTCTACATGAACAATAATATTAAGAGTATTTTTGGTTTATTTATGAGAAATAAGAAAGGCGTCTACAGCTTTAATGAAAGAAAAATGAATGGAAGGTTTACAGTTTTGCTGCTGCTCCTCTTTAACTTCACTTTCTAGTTCGAACTGGGAGAAAAACTTGACTTGTGGTTGAGTCTGTTAAATGAAAACAAACAACAAATTAAGTGTTTCATATTTTTGTCCACTGCAGTTGCACAATGGCAGGATTTAATACGATCGCCTACAGAAGGTAAGATTAGGTCAGCCAAATGATCTTTCAGCACGTTACCTGGAAAATGACAACTTTGCCATCATCAGCCTGGAGGTAGAAAGTCCAGGTGGAAGTGATGAAGCTGTGGGCCTGATTCATTACATCATCCCAAAATCCTCTGACTAGAGTCAGGGGATGCAGCAGGTGAATCCTAGGCATCATGGCCTCCAACTGCAGGAAAAAAACAAGCCAAACTGAGTATGCTCCTTTGTATTTTCAAAGAGACCGCTGAGTATCTGTCACATACCTGCTCATGGCGTTTCTCTGCAAATGGAAGCTGGTTCTGACAGCCCAGGTTGCACGCATACTGCTCATCAGACTGCGTATAAGCCTCATGACAGGCTGCAGGAAGTTTGGAGGAGATGGGAGGGGACAGATGGCAAAACAGGATTATTGACGCAGTGCTAAGAACAAATGGTTATTAAGAACAATCTCCTTATTAGTGGCACGGGGTGTGGAGACATCGGGCTAATTACAGGTATAAACAAACTCAACCTGATCACACAGACAATAAGATACATGGATTAAATAGTTCGGATGCTTCATGCATAAGCTCACTTGATTCACACTCTGCTTTGGTCTGATTCAGATCCTCGCTGTCACGAACAAACTGACAGATTGAGAAGAGACGACAGCCCCTCTGGCAGGCATAGAGTTCCTCCTCCTGTAAGACAAACCGGAGGACCAGTTGAATGCCACAATAATAATAAACAACAACAACAACAACAACAACAACAAAGACAACACCAGAGAAACATGGCGCACTTCAAACTTTTGAAGTGAATCACGCAGGCTAAGTTACAGGACGTCAATCAGCTAAAGCTAACTGGAATGACTTCCCTCGGCCAGATGAGGACTCACCCGCGGATACGTGTGTAAACTGTAAGTCATTTCACACGATTTATGACACGATGCGGTGTTTCCCAACACGCTGTCGAACACATCCGAAGACGCCGATGTGCCAGACAGCAGGACGAAGAGTCCCACAGTGCAAACCAAGGAGGAGTGAGTCCCCATTTTGTCTGCGAAAACCTAAACAAACAACACGCCTGTCTTCCTCTTCTTAAAGCTCTCTGCGGTCTCGCGAGATCGACTGAGCGAGATTTGCCAAATGTTTTGTTGTGTTTAAGTGTTCCTCGAAAATTCATCTATTCTGATGACAGCGGAATATGAATATGAATATGAAATATAAATTTGTGACCACCACAATTCATCAGTTTATTTTATAATATTTTTTTTCACGTATTGTTTATTTTGGGATTTTTCTCCCATTGCATGCATTTCCCTACAATTTCCCATCAGGTTGGATCGACACAGCGTTGTCTCATATCCTGACAGCACCTAAAGGGACCATTAGTGTGTTCTAGCTTAGCCACCCCAGCTGTTTTTAGCTTAACTAAACCTAATATTTTTTCACAATTCCGCTTAAAAATGCCACAGTCAAAGAGTGTGGTGTAAACGAACGACTTTATTCAAACTATCAACGCGTCTGATACGTCGGGCTTCAGAGGGAAGAGCGAATTATCTTAGCAATTTTGACCATGGAGCTAGCTGCTAACAACAGTTAACACCGGCTCCATCTTACCTGAACTTAGGTTGTCGACACCAGACTTTACGATTTCAGGATCAGTGAAACTAAACAGCCCTGTCTTTGGCGTCCTGCTTTTTATTTCGAAGATGGACAAGTTCGTGGTGCGACTTCCAAAGGGGCAAACTCCTACTAAATCGAAAAGCACCGCAAAGGTCTTCAAGCAAGCTACAATTGAATCTTTACGGGTGAGCGATCAGTCCTGACGCAGGGATGATCAGAACAAATCAGTGGAGCTAAATAACTGATTTATTTATTCATTGATTGTCCTTGTCTTTTCCACAGAGGGTGGTTGTGATTGAGGACATTATTCGCTACAAGTGTATGTTGGAGCTGCCAGACCAGAGCAAAGACAACCTGCTATCTGCTCTGACAGAGCTGAGCAAAAAGGTCCCATCCAGGGAAGTGCTCAAGTCCACAAAGATAGGTGGGCTGGAGAAGATCCAACTGTCTGCACTGGCTTGATACACACAGCTACTCTTTCCCTATGTTTTAATATGCATAGATGTCAGGCGCACTAGATTCCTGATGTGTAAAGCACACAGTAAATATATCTGGTATTTGCATTTTAGAAAAGATTTGGAGAAAGCACAGTCAAATTAAACTCACACATTGACCAGTTAGTAGGCTGAATATAGTGAACGCACAAGCTTTCACTCCATTGCAGCATTTGAACTCAAAACAGCAACGTGTTAGCATAAGTGTGTCTGCCTCACAGATATCAGGACTCTTATCAAATTCACAGTGTTCTAATTAGTTTGATGAAAACCTCTCTCTTTTAAGGTCACACCGTTAACAAAATGCGAAAGCATCTGGACCCTGAGGTGAGCTCAATGGCAGTGAAGGTCTACAATGATTGGAGGACGTTCATTGAGGAGAATTCCAATAAGCCCTCCATTGAAGTGCGCTCTGATAAACAATCTGAAGGACTGAGGAGCAATGCAAGAAGACTAATGTCTGAAGCCCTGGAGGTCAAGGTAAGGATGACAGTGCCAGTTAAGTTCAGTGTAAGGATAAAAGTATTTTTGTTATGTTCCCTTGGTTCATTTCACCTCTAATTTTCACTTTACAATACATTGTTTGTGAAAGTTTGTGGAGAACCGACGATATGTAGTCATTTATATAACCAAGCTCCAGCGTATTCTGTTTTTTCTGTTGTATTTTTACATACATAAATATGAATCTGAATTTTAATTGATTGTTTGTGTTTCCTTCTTTTTGTCTTATCTGACCTAAAAGGAGGATTCTGGTCTTATAGACCTCATTGAACGAGAAGTGTTTCACCAGAGCTCCCGGTTAGTCAGCAGTTCATACAGACGGACAGTTCGAGCGCTGGTGTTCGCCTTCAAACACAACGCAGACATCAGAACTCAAGTGAAGGAGAACACAATGTCAGTCAACCAGGTGGTTTCCAAATACAGGAAATAAATAAAGATGAATAAGACTTTGAATAAGGACTTTTGGTTTTCATGACAATTAAATGCTTTGAATTATTCTTTGCACCCATATTTTCTATAAAGGAGTTACAAAATACTTTTGTGGTATATCAGTGAGCTTACAATGTATTTTTACTGTATGTAAATAATTTTCATGAAGATAAAATGTATCGCTATGAATATGATGCTGTTATTTTGTTGTTTTTAAGTTGTTTGTTTTTTATATATTGCCAATGAACATTTTTGAATAAAAATTATTTAAGAGAACATCAGCAGGAGTTTGTTGTTTGTTGGATAGGCCTACATACACATCGTACATATCGCTACAGCAACACCAGCCAAACAATTGCTATAACCATGAGAATAACTGCCAGAACACAGATGCTAATGAAGACAATGTCACTCAAATCATGAGGTTCATATTCCTGCTTCCCTGCACCGTCGCTGCTGTCTGTATCAGTTTGCTGGCTCTGTTCCTCGAGGCGACGCTCCTCTGCTGAAATGATGGAGACTGATGCTATCTTCCGCAAGGCGTCGCACTGCACCTTATATTCTTGTACACTCTGCTGCTTTCCATCAGAGAAATCAATGTAGAGTTTGTTTACCAGCATGGTGATGTTCCGATGTTTCTGTATGGCATCAGGAGGTAGAATATTAATAAAAGAAACACAGAAGTGTCCTATTTTCTCATTGCTTATTATTGTGTATCAGAAAGGGACATAAGAATGTGGCTCATCACCTGACTAGCAGTACCACAGTTGACAAACTGAGCGAGTATCTTATATGATGTGGCTGTTAACTGGGCTGTACAGGTAGGGTTTCCCAGATAGATGCTCTCCCGGTCCAGCTGAGGTAAAGACTTCTGTGGTATCAAAATGGTGAACTCTGATCTTGTACAGCTAACGTTCACAGGTACCACTTGGATTGCAGGGGGAAAGGAATGATAATAAAAAGCAGTGTGTGTGAGAATGGCATGGGTTTGGAAAGAATGTTTGTGGACATGAATTTTTTACATTTTTAGGTCATACATAGTATATTGACCTGAAATTCCTGAATACTTAACATTTACCTCCAAGATATGATGCAGCAAAGCCTCTGTGAGCTTCATTTCTATCAGTGCTCAGTACTACCAGCAACTTGTTACCCTTTGAGATGATAGACGAAGTTTGTTCTCTGCCACACCAACGTCCCAGCAGGGGGTCTGTCTGACTGTCCCCATCATAAACTGCAACCGAGTCATAGTCACACAGGTCTGACAGACTGTTGCGGTCCTCTAAGTCCATCACGGGGAAGAAGAGCTTGATGCGGTATCCAGCTGCCAGAGTGATGCTCCAGTGGCAGTTGATGTTGTTTGGGTAGATGCTGGGGAAATGCGGGCTGCTAAAGTTGCCACTTACAGCTGAGAGAACTTGCTGGCATTCACCTGTTAATGGTAAACAAATCAGTCGCTCAACTGTAGTTTCAGCAATGTGCAATTCGTGTGCATCTACAGCTAATGTCAAGTTATTTAAGCTCAACACAGAGACGGGAAATGGAAGAAACAGCTCTCCAGGTGACTCTGTCAGACCAGACAGAGTAGAGCGAAATTGCTTACTGATTTGTTCCCCATCTATTTCTTATTAAACTACACTTCTAACACTTTCCACTGGATTGAGGTCTGGGTATGAGTTGGATCACACAAGTACATTCTTGCCTTTGACAGGGATGGTGCGAGACAGCGGTGGCGTGAGATTGTGGGATGAGCACTGCTCCACTCAGTTTCTGTCAAAGGTGTTCAATTTTCATTTCATCAGATGGCAGGATCTTTTGTCTCATGCTCTAGATCTTTCATGTGTCTAATTTCAGGCCTTCAGCATGATGTAATGTGTGTGTGGTTTTTTTTTTGTTTTCTTGTTTGTTTGTTTGTTTTTTTTTCATCTCGCCTTCAGTATCAGCCTAATCATAGACCTCATTGTTCCCTCTTGTTAAGATCAAATTGTATTTTTCTCAACTATCAACTACAAAATGGAGAATCATGGAAGATTTTTGGGTCTGACTGGGTGGACAAAAGTCATTTTCATGACTGAAGGTTACTTGATGTAAACCCAAAAGTCTGATAGTGAGTTACACATATTGAAGCATTTGTTTCATGGACTAAAGGAAGCCGAACGCTGAAAGCAGAACTTTTTGGAACACACAGAATGAAACCTTCTTACCTGAATAATAATAGGCTTTGAATCCCCGTCCCCCAATGTTGAAGTCAGACTTGAAAACTACCAGAAGCTGGTTGGAGGTAGTGACTACGTTGGGAGGTTTATCTGCCCCACAGTATTTGCCCAGGTGGCGGTGGGTGACAGTTGGGCCATCAAAAAGAGCAACAAAGTCAAAATTGCATCCCTCGTTGTTTTCCAGCTGGAAGTCCAAGAAGACCATTGTGACCACACTGGTGTTGGACACGTGGATGGCCCAAGAGCAGTCGGCATTGTTGCTGTACTCCTGAGGATAGCCCGGACTGGAAATCACCCCTGATAGGCCAGTGAGGACTCCACCACACATGTCTGGAGAAGATAGATGGCCACATTTAGATGTACCATATCTTTTTCTTTTTGAGAGAGGGGATTAAAACTACACATGATCTTGCTGGGTACACAAACTTATAGCAAGGACAGAACAGATAAACTGAAATATTTGACTGCCTGAGCAACACCGGAAATACACTCAGTTGTATCTATATAGTCAACTCTCTGGTCAGACTGCAGTCATAAATCATACATATTATCTTTGAAATATGTTTCAAACTGTCTGTACAGCCTCATAGAGCTGCTAGTATGGCTGTAAGCTCCTATTTTTGCTTCTGTGTCCTGTTTTGTTGAGACCACAAGGGATTTTAAGCTTGACAACTTTTAGCTAAAGCTAACAAGATATCAGATTGGTTCTTGGCCAGGAAATATAACCTCAAGGTTTGGGCCCTTAGCCAACTGATCCCTGTAAGATTGGATCAAATATAACAAGTTACCTTTTCTGTAGCCAACGCTGAAGCCCTTGTGGGACACATGGCGGTCTGAGTGGAAGATGATGGACATGACATTCCAAGACGAGGTGAACTGAGGTGGAGAAATGTCACCACAAAATGTCCCAAGGAGGTTTCCCTCATCCTCCGATATGCCATTGTAGATCTTTATGTAGTCATAAGCACAATTGGCATGGTACTCCAGCTCAAAGTAATGAAAGGTGAGGAGGACAGACGAGCCCTCTGCCACTACAATTATCCAGGAGCAGTCAGTGTTATAGGGATACAAGCCTGGGAAGTTTGGACTGGAGATATTACCAGATGGAGCAGAGAAGATTCCTCCACATTTGACACCTTATAATTCCAAAATAAGAATTAATTTTTCTAGTGAAGTGATACAACATCTGAAAGAGTATTACAAGCTGACACTGAACAAGTGAGCACCAGTCTTCTTTGTATATACACCACCTGCAAGACAAAACACTCTGCCTTGTTCCATCAAGGTTACAAACAGTGACTCACCTTTTTTAGAATCAGCCTTGTCAGAAAGCAGTATTAAAAGAATCAGTATAGCCACCCCGAGACTCATGTTGTTATTGTTGATTCAGCTTTTTTCTCGCCTCAGCTACAATAGCAGACAAGGCTAGTGTCAGAGCTTACAGCCTTGAGACATCAGGAGCAGTGACTGTACAAGTAATAGGACTTTGAAAAATTCATTCACAGGCTGAATGAGCAACCTGACACCCACACTTTGCCCTCTTTGCTAAATTTTAATGACTGATATCCAATGAGCATGAGTGACTTGTCAGGGACACTGTTTGGAGAGATGTTATGCATTTTTAATGATGGTCTCTCTCTCTCTCTCTCTCTCTCTCTCTCTCTCTCTCTCTCTCTCTCTCTCTCTCTCTCTCGCTCTCTCTCTCTCTCTCTCTCTCTCTCTCTCTCTCTCTCTCTCTCTCTCTCTCTCTCTCTCTCTCTCTCTCTCGCACACAAACACATACACACACACACACACACACACACACAGGCAAACACGCACACACCCTGATCAACAGCTGTGAATACGGTTGATAAAAGTGACAGGAAGACAGAGAAGAGGATGATCACATGTGTCACCAATGTAAATGGCTTCATTAGTGTAACATGCTGGAGAGAAGAGCCCAGAGTAGTGTGGTTTAAGGGGCAGTGTGTACACTTGGCCTTTCTTATGTAAAAGATCCTGAAGCATGAAGCACAGTGAATTTTACAGTATTCTAAACTTACAGATTGTTAAACATCACAGAAGAACAAATCAATTGAAAATTATTTCATAAAATTTTGTATTCGAATCAAAATTAAGAATACCTACTGTAAAGAATGGTCCTTGTGTTAAAACTGAAGTTCCTTCCTAAAGCTTGTGTTTACGTAGAAAAAAATCATGCTCACCAAATTTTTTCAAACCTAGTGGCGTTTTTAATACCGTGTGCATATAAATTTTTCACAGTTGATCATACTGTACAATTAAAAGACTACAATATGTTTAACACACAAAATCCTTTTCTGTTAAGCACCCAATGGTAGCTGTCCAATAATTGTAGTTCATCAAAGTGCAACTCTATGAAATAAATATGAGTTTAAGCATCTTATAAAACTGGTGCTTGGGACTGTAGTACCAGCATTTCAAAAAGACTTCATTTGCATTCCACCTATAACATTTTTTCTCAAGGCACATTGCATGATATATTCCTGATTTTTCAAACTTATTAAACAATGTGCATTAGAAGTGGCTGCATTATGACTCCTACTCAAGGCCGTCACACTCAAAAAGTCAAGCTTTTTTGAATATAAATTTTGTTTTCACTCTCGGTTTATGTTTGTCAGAACAATAAAATAAAAAAAGAAATAAATAATAAGAAGAACTAATAACTCATAGAGATTTGGTTTTATCTGCCAAATGCCAAACATATTCCATGACTCATTCCTCCTGCTATGAAGGAATCGTACCGACACATGTATTCAACAATAATCCTGACTGAATGGAGTGTATAACAGACAGGGAGATAAAGTATTCTTAGGAAAAGCCTATTCTGCAAACAAATGTCTGCTACTCCAGCAGTGCTACAAAGGCATGACTTTCAGAGTGAATAGCTAATAGCTGGTGAGAAAAGCTCATACCTGAATATACTTGCTAGGTGGTGCTGTTGTACTGTAATAAACACTGGGAAAATCAACACTGGCATTTAAAAAGTCATGCCGTGCACTAAGCTGAAATAAATAAGAATGTGATTAAAATCAGTCAAGTGTTTTTCACACAGTGGTTCCTGGAACTAAAATGAACTGCCTTGCCTTTGAATTTTAATTCCGTCCTCTCTGAAAGCTCGTCATTGTTCAAGGATGTGGGTACTGGGCAGTACAGAAATGTGTTTCAGAAAGATATCGTTTGTTTAGAGCAATTAAATCACCTATTAGCAAGTAAATACTCAAAAAACAAATTGTGTTGAAACTCTTGGAAAATTCCAACAGAATAAAGAGGAACTTCAGTCAAACAAATATTAATGCCTTTTGGCCTGGGATATTTCTTGGAGCTTAATTGAATTATTTAAAATGGGTTTTGTTCCATTTAGTTATATTTAGCACCATAAAAAGAGGTATTTAACATACATGAGAACTGGAGAGGATTAAGCTGGTTGGTAGGTGAGAGGAGTGTCGGTGTGTGTCCTTGACAGCCTTGGCATCTGGCATCTTTTGATCAAAATAGCCGGAGGGGAAATGATGTGAGTGTTGATATTTTGTGTGCATTTGGAGGATTTAAATAAAAGGTAATCTTCTTGTAAAAAAAAAAACAGACATATTTTTCACATCAAGGCAGATTATATTTGATTCTGCTAGGAGTACATTGGGACGGTTGGTAACTGCTCTCCCTGATGAATGTTCTCTAAAGCTCCTGACAGTCAGGAGGAAATGAGATGAATATATAAGCACATATGTCACAGGACAATAAAAACTTAATGTCTCTGACACCCTGCCTGCAGCTTAGTAGAACGTCCACAACCTCAAGTGTATCCAGGGCTATTTCGTATTTGATTTGCATGATTTGTCTTTTCATATTTTTTAATGCACAGTGTATTTCTGCAGGCAGAGCCCTGTATAACACTATTGCTGCATGTTGTCAAGACATACCCTCAACACAGTGCTTCATCCATAATTTTTCACTAGTAGCTGCTTGAATTTTTGACTCCTCTTTTAACTCTTCTGACTACAAGTTAGACTAAAAGTTCATTTTCTCAGCAGAGCTATACACAATAATATTAGTATTTGGCATTTATCAAATTGCTATAGCCAGCCAAACTGAATGAGTACAGAGGAAACATTGCTATAACCTTGTATTCCCAGCTGGTGCTCACTTACAGCCAGAAATTAGCTTTTTTCCTCCCTTGCAGTGATTTTGTTAATGTTTTTTCTATGCTGTTTTGTTACATTTCCACCTTCTCTCTAGCAAGGATAATGTTGATATGTCATTGCACTACCAGTTCAGGGAGCTCACAGATTGGATTAAGGGCCATAATGAGCTAAGCCTCTCTCTATAGTTATGAAGGGAAGGAAATCTGTAATTTAAGCTCATGGAAGAGAAAAGAGAAAGATTGACTTCCCCCAGCAGCTGCTCCTTCTGCTACCTTCCCTGCTACACTCGATAAGATGACATTTTTGATGTTACTAACTGGTTTGGAAATTTATAGGAATCTTAAAGTGAACAGGGTGAAAATGAATGATCACAGAAAATGACCACAGAAACTATATAAATTGCAAAGTATGAGACATATTAATGTTAATGCTCAGAAATTTGTACATAGTTGTCTTGAATAATGTATGGACTTCTTTTTGTAAAATTGGAGTGTAATCTATTCTATTTAAGAAGAGCTGTAGAAAAGATAAATTTTCTCTAGGTAAGTGTGTTGATCATTAAAACTTATCAATATAATCATTACAAATGTTTCAAATATGAACCCTCCCACAATTATACACTGGTGAGATATTAATTTTGAATGAACGTAATTCATACAAAACAATGCACAATATACAAAACATTGATTAATAATGGAGTACTGATTATACAATTAAAATTGAATATAAAAATAAAAAACCAAAACACTTTATGTTTTTTTTTCTCTTTGGCAATGTTATCTCCTGAAAACTACATTATAATACAATTTATTTTAAAACTGTGTTTCGTTTTTATAAAAAAAAAAAACAAAAAAAAAACAAGAACAAAAACAAAACAAAGTCCATGCTGTGACAGATTATTGTAATTGTTATATATGTAAAAATCTGTTGGCAGGAAAAAGTGGCGGCCTCCAACGAGGATTATTCCTACAGGGGTCACTGCAGGTCAAACAGGGTTCAATAAAGGCACCGTTCCATTTAGCTGTCTGTAAGGCTTGCCGGTCAGGCAGCCTACGCAGCTGTGGAGCCTTCAGATAATTAAAGCGGAATGGGTCGCAGCCCTAACGTCTCCCTCGACCTGAAGACGTACCTTCAAGGTCACGTTAAATTTTAAGGTAAAAAGCCTTAAAACAAATTTCTTTTTGTTAGCTCGTTTACTATATATTTTTCTTTTGGTATTTCACATGTATTTTATTTTATTTTTTTGCTTTTGTGGATGACGGAAACGGAGCAGGGCCGTTGTGCTAATTAGGTCTGCTAATGCTATGCTAACATACAGATATCGGCATTTAGCGCACATTTCGCTGTCTGTCAGTATTTTTGTTGCCGCCGTATCGTTTTGTCACATATTACTGTTAGCTCTTCCCCCAACTCTTCCCCTGTTAATCTGTAGCTGTTGGCCTAACAGCCCGATAATGTCTCCTCGGGAAGCTAATTGTGTTGGCGGCCATCATGCCAGCTGCTTTAAGGATTCATTTCCGGTCAATATTTCCAGCTGGTGATCTTCGACTGCAAAATTCACCTTTCCCAAATAAACACCGAGCAAAGGTAAGTGTTTTGCTCTGATTTGTGTGTGAGCTTGAATAGGATTCCTGTGTTAGTTTTGACCGAGTTGTTGCTATTGTATCGAGGGGGTCTCTTCTCTGGTCGCACACCTGGCTCTCTAACAGAGAAGGGGATTGTTAGCCCACGGCCGGAATTGTTCCCCTCTAATGTGTTAGTGTTAGGCCGCACATGGCTTTTGTTGCAGAGGATATTTGGTCGGCCCTTGCTGCACAATCACTCACATCTGAGTGTGTCTCTGTCTTTCTCTCTCTCTCTCTCTCACACACACACACGAACTGCTGAGCTACACCGCTCATGTTTGTTTCTGCAACACTCAGCCACATTCATTCAACCTGCAAACTTCTCCCCCTGCATCGATGAAATATTTCAGCTACACTTGCATAGAGGAATTCAATTTATTCGACTGTTGTGTGATCACTCTGCTCCACAGTGGTGTCGGGACGTTCAGACTTAAAGTAGGATGTTTGCAGTGAGACAAAGATGTGAGCTGGGAGGGTTCCCCTGAGATAATGGATTAATGAATCTTGAGGCTTATTATGTGCAACAAGTATGTATTTGTCTTGAATGTGTTTCACTGACACAGCGAGTTGCTAGAAAACATACGGCTAAACCTCTACATTGACACATTCCTCTGTATAAATGTGCTTGTCTGAGACACAGAAAAAATAGTCCAATGATTTTTGTCTAGTGCTGACAAATCTGTGTGCTGCTGCATGAGGCATTAATTGATGGGCATGGGGAAGATGTTGCCATCCTTGGCCCCCTTCCAACAAGGTCTCTTGTAGTGGTCTTCATACTATTGGGTTTTAACTATAACACTTGTGCAGTTCTTGTAAGAAGTTCTCTCTCCTGTAACATTTCATCAACAGAAATTTCAACATGGCTTTTGGGACACTTAGGCTAAATGGTCAGCAGCATTTGCACCACCTACTTGACCGCGTCCACAGAAAACACAATGGATACAGAAAAAATCCACATGGAGCAATTTTCTTAATCGCTGGATTTGGGCTGAGCATCTTTTTAAATTAAACCCCCTCCCTCCCCCATGTATGCTTTGCAAGCTTTGTATATTCTAGTGGGGATTGGCAAGTTAGTCTGTATCCAGGGTGTCTTAAAGCTGTGAGAATATTTATTTAACACAATCAGTTGTAATCAAATTGGCTGCCTTCCAAGTGACAAGTTTATAATGTATGTATAAAAAAAAGTCTTTTATTTTTATTGATTTTAATTTTCTTGTCGTTTGTATGCAAAAGTGGAACTTGGCCTACAAATGTGAATGTAACAGTGATAACTTTACCTCATGAGTTGCCATATTTTACTTTCCCACTTGATATTTTTTGCACACAACTTGGTGATATTTTAACTAATTTTTTCACATGGCAACAAATTTGTGATATTTATATTTTACATTATCTTTGGAAGTGTGACATTTGAATTTCACTTTATAGACTTGGCAGCTGAAATGGATGTGTGTCTGCGCTGTGTTTCTGTCACTATTACATACTTCTGTTGTGAGGTCTGATAAGAGCAACAAAAAAAAAATGTAAATGAGAACATTGTGTATGAGCAGAGAGAGTAGGAGGGGGAGCAAGCAGGCAAGACTGGCTGACTATAGGCAGAATGCAAATAGTCTGTTTTAGGCTATTGTTTTTGACCTAGCCTAATTTGGTGACTTGATGTAAATGTATGTGGTGACCTGAGCAGCATGGTGGCATAGTGGTTAATGCTGTCGCCCTGCAATAAGAACGGTTTGATTCCCGGTGTGGGTACCTGAACATGTCTAAGTTAATTGGTGAACTGGTAATGGACTGGGTAACAGCAAGGTATGACAACCCCCTCACGACCTAGACTGGTGACGGCACCCCTCCAGGGCTGGACCAGACCAGAGACCAGACCCCTGCAGAGAGTAGAGACTAGACAAGACAAGAGACGGGATCTCCCCAGAGGCCTGACTAGCTGAGACACCGGACCCCTCTCCAAAGATCGTGACCCCCCCCCCCCCCCATTGATTTTTTTTTTTTTTTTGGCACACCCCTACCTAGCACTGTCTTCTTTTTCTTTCTTTTTTTTAAATACAAAATTGATTATGTATCAGTTCAGTTCTGCTTATTGTGTAAATGTTTTTGAAGGGTAAAGTTTGATTTGTCCTTTAATGAATGACAACTGAAGTGTGCATAGGAGCATAGCATCAACAAGAGAGCTCTAAATATATTCCAGCTGAGCTGTGTAGATGCCGTTTTGGGCAAAAAGTGACAGAATTTGAATTAATCAGTCACACATTGATTCCGCAGTTTAAATGCTCAAGATAACAGAGTGGAGAGAAGTGCACCTTGGCACATAAATGGAGTACAAGTATGTTCTTTTTTTTTTTTTTTAAGCAAGATCACTTGATGATGTTATAGTACCCTTTACTCACTACAACAAGTACTAAACATCTGACTCAAAATGTTTCATCTATATGAGAAGATTTCTATTTCTAAGATTTTGCATGAATATTTGCACAAATAACTAAAATAACGCTAGACAGGAATGCTTGATGGCAAATTAGAGTGCAAAGACTTGGAATGTAATTTATGAAACATTACAATAACTGAAGGTGCAAACAGATTTTTCTTTACAAAATGGGCAAATCAGAAAATGCTAAATATTTGTTGTGTTGAATATCAGTTGTTTAATATTTGTGAATGACTTGTTGGAACATATGCCGAACCATCCTAAACACAAATGACTGTGTTTTTCTGTTTAGTAGCACAGATTATTGGTTTTGTACCTGGCAACCTGTGACTCAATACTTAAGATCAATTATCACTGCCTGTCAACAGATTTATTTGCCTCACTAAAGCTCTTAAGACAAATATACCATGAGAACTTGTTTCTGGCCACAGTTTTTCTTTGGACTGCTGACCCTTTTGGCCTTCATGGCATTTTGGGTCTTGAATATGCTTATAGATGGCCTTGTGTAGCAGTCATTCCCCAATCTGTGGAGGGTGCCAGCTTCGATTAGTCTGTATGTACAGACTAAGCAAATGCAGAATATCCACAATGTACCTCTTATCCACCATCCATGCTATATTTAATTTCAAATAATGTGAAGTCTTGTATTACACTAATATGAAAACCAATTTCACCAGGCACAGTATCTGACAAAAGCCATGCTGGTAGTGTTCCATCTGGACAGTTTATATAATGTTGCAGTAATCCAACAATACATGATAGGAAAATTCAGACTAACCTAATTATCCTTTGAAATTTCTGCTTGTTTAATATTAGTTGTGGCTCTGTTCAGCTAGTAAAGCATCAGATACTTGCTTTCACAGCAACACAAAATGTATTTGTATGAGATACCAGTTCAAAGAACTATTGAGGAATAATCCACCTTTCATTAATAAACAGTAGGAGATAGTTAACCATTAATTGAGAACCAATGAAAATTCTTCCTGAGCCATCTGAAAATTATATTAATATACAATGTATATTAATAATTTAAAGGACAATAGCAGGAATAAAGATGGTCAGTTAAACTCCAGGGATGCATAATGAGCAATTACAGTGATTAATAAGGCTTTTATGAAATTGTCTCCCTGCCAAACATTGCCAGCAATTTTTTCATTGTAATAAAACAGTAAAAAGATATTTGTTCTTTCTCTCATTTTATTACTTCTGTTGTCCATATCTGTGAATCTCAGTGTTGTGGATGGATTGCAATGCTGCCTCAGAAGACTTTATCATTACTTACTTGCAGGGTGAATGCAATGCGTTGTGTATTTCTGCTTGTGCAAGGGGTTGTTCATGTTATGTTCCCTCATCTATCAGTAGGCTGTCCTCCTTTGATGGTCACTGAAGCTCCATTAGTACCAACATTCCTGATTGATGTTGCACAGCACTGTGTTGGAAGGCTAGGATCGTTGAGCTGACCCTGCAACATGCTTATTACAACACCTTTTTACCACAGAAAAGGGAAATTGCTATGCTGATGTTATAAGACTGACATTTGCATTGGTGGTGACCCCAGCAGATATCTGAAATTATTTTGTTTTCAGAAATTTGTTTGCAATTGCAATGTGTTTCAGAGTTAGAATAATGTTTTTGGGAAGTTGTGATAAGATGTTTTCTTGAATGAATTTTAAGAGTAATTTCTTTGATGCGGAACATTTCTAGATAGGCTGTATAAGCTCCACTGATTTGGATGATTCAGAGCTGCTTAAGTGGTTACTTTTGATTTGCTGAAATGCTGCAAACCAGCATGATTCGAAGGAATTGTTTTGGGAGCTGTGACAGTCAAAGTCGACGCCTTATGATTGCACTTATGAGCTATCTGAAACATGCATTAAAAAAAAAAAAAAAAAAAAAAAACATAGCAGTGGAAGAATTTTATTTATTTATTTTTCCATGAAATGAAAACTGGTAACCTGAAAGCTCATTGATCAAATTAAATTAAATTTTGAACAGCTCTTTGAAACATCCTGATCAGATGTCATATTAATGGCTATTAAAATAAAATTTGTGAAAACCATAAATTGGCTAGTTTACGAGATCAGACATTGATATGGTTTACTGAATAAGACACACTTTTCTGCAAGTTTCTCTCTGTTTTCAGTTGCTTCACTGGTGTCAGCAATATTGTATGTCTTTAAAAGTGAGCCCTTGAGTTATGTTGTTACTTTTCAATATGGCTTTTGAATTCTTGTCTGCATTCATTAGTGGGAAGCAATGGCATCATGAGTACCAGGGCCAGCTGCCAAGACATCTATGCCGCGAGACAATGAGGGAGACCGCTGTCTCTGCAGCCTGCTGATGAGTACGCAGTCCCTTTGATTCTGCATTTGAAACAGAGATGTAAAGCTTGTAGCCCGCTGGACTGTCAAAAAAAAGCTGCGCTGAATCACTCAAGTTTGGATTTATTTGTGCCAGCTCTGCTTTTGTTCCTTCTGCAGTTGCTCATTACTATCAATATCAAGGTCATAAATGGATGTGGATTTAAAATAGGTACCACTTTGTCTTCTGTGTCTGAAGACGAGGTTGTTGATGATTTAAATGGTGAGCTTATTTGTCTATGTAGTAATGCAGGAGACATGAGAGAAGGATGACATGCAGGAAAGACTGAGTCAGATTCAAACTGACAGCCTTAACCAGCCAAGCTTCCCACACACAAACAGTTCTGTTTTTATTGTTTAATTCATGGTGTTTGGCGGATGCTGTGCACCCCCCCAATCATATTTCCTTGCCAGCAATATATGCGTGGCATTGCCTTATGTACAATGACATGTAACAAAGTGCGGTGATTGCTTTTCTGTGTAGTGAACGCATCATTTTAGTATTCCAACGGTGCACATTATTACACCAGTTTCCAAGCATTAACCTTTCCTGAGTTCTTTCCTTACCGTTGTGCTCACGTGTGCCCAGACTATGATTAATATGCCTTTGCTCTCATGTGATAAAATCTTGCCAATCTCCTTTCCTGCCTACCTACAACTCCAGTCACCTTATTATTTTCGAAAGGTTGTATGGTCACTGAGCTTAGATTATTCCATTCCCTGCTTTACATTTTATGCCCCATGTGTCCCTGCCTCATTCAAATGTGTTTTGTCTCCAGGAATGGTATATGGAAATGTGCTTTAGTTTGTGTGGATGATGTTTCAGTATATCATATGACCATTTCATCAACCTCCCACTAGGGCAGCTTGTGTGGATGTCCTTGGTTTGCCAATGTTTTCTCAGCTGGGTCTTTGTGGCTAAATTGTGCTTTGACATAGGCAGCAATTGGACCAGAGGGTACATAGACCAGGGCCAAAAAAGTAAAAACAAGGGTGTTGTGAACCTCATTTATTTTTCATAGCCATATTCTACTGACAGCATTTGCTTTTTTTAATACATGATTTTACATAAATTCCCAGAGGATTTTGTTCTGGTCCATTGGTTTTACAAGATGCTATGTGTTGGTCCTTAAAATGTAAGACAATCATTATTGTTCCTTATTTATTAATTAATGTATTTATTTCCCAGTAAATAATTATTAATATAGCAGCTCAGTATTCCAAAAATTGCTGGCACTTTCTCCACAGGAGTAAAACACCTGATGTTAAAGCCATCTATATGGTATTGACTCAAACCAATTGATATTAATCCAGTAATAATAAAAGACCTTGTATTTTGAAGCTACAGTATAGTTCAATGATAAACCCACACCTCTTGCAGGTAGGTTGTTAGGGAGTGGTTGGGGTTATCATGAGAACTAATACTAAGTATAATTAGAAATAATGCTGCAGTATGATGACAATATGACCAAAGGTAAAACTAATTTTAATCAGAATTAGTAGTAACATTTGCTTTTTTATTAAGCCAGTCTATTCCTAACAAACTGGAAGCTTGGTAGGGTCGTCTTTGACTCTCCTGAGAAGAGATCAAATCAGCAAATATAAGTGAAAACACTAGTATGGATGGTACATCATATATGGGTAAAAATTCTAATTTGTTCAGATGTTTTCTAAATAGTGTTCTTGCAGAGCTCAATGTAAACTTAAGTTTTACATTTCATAGAACCTGCAATGAGGACTCTCTCCAGATTCGTGTCAAGATGTTACTAGAATAAACATGAATAATTGAGACAGCTCAGCTCAAATATTCATGAAATTCATCAGCTGGATTTGATAGTTGTGCTCGACAAACATTCCAACCTCTGGAATAAACTGTTATTAGTAGTGAATAATGTACCAATAATCTTTTATACATGACACTTGGTATTATTTATTCATTGTGGTGTTTTTCTACATGATAGAAAAAAAGTGCTGCTCTCAAGGGCTAAACTCATTGCCTCCCATTATCCAGTTTCACTGATCTCTATTGCTAGAACACATCTTGTTGTATTAATCACAGATCTTACAGAAAAGTGGAAAATGTGAGATCATTGTTAAGCCAAAAATTATTTTGAGACCCATTTGCAGTTTCAACTAAACAACAAAATCTGTTATTGTTGACCTCTAGTTGTGGTGAAAATAATCCAAACTTTTTTCCAAAGTGTTTTTGTCTCCTTTGGCATTATGATTGGAACAAAAACAAAAAAATATAACTCCCCAAAGCAAAGAAGCTATTGGCATCTGTTTACAACAATATTCTCCAACCACGACAGAAGCAGTTTTACTTATCCCTTGTGTTAGCGACTATGTTTCAACTCTATAATGTACACTCAAACAAAAATCATTAACTGGAGTTAAAAGCCTAGCTTGACCAAATGGACCTATTTACCCACAGATTCTGTTTCAATTAGCACCAAGACTGCAATTAAAACACATCCATTACAGGCCAGAGCACATCACCAGTGGCAGATTTAAAGTATGGTGACAGAAAGAACAGAGGAGGTGGTGATTGCTGTTGTCTATGGTTACTCCGGGGAGACCATTTTCTTCCGTGGTGCAGACTTGCACAGTATGTTTTCTTGAGCTTTCCAACACATCAGCCATTTCATATTCCCTCAAAGCAGACTATTACTTTCAGAGCTAGCTTGTGAAAAATTCAGCACGTTCACAATGCATCTTTACTGAAGTACACTTTCTGTTTCTATACCGATACTTTGTAGAGTGTGTAGTGTGGACAGACATTGTCAAAGTGATAGAATTGCAGCCGCAAAACTTAAGATTAATATTTGACAATGAGGACAAAGTTAGAAGATGGGTATGGTTTCTAGATCTCTAGTTATTATATATTATGTGAATAGAAATGTATTTCAGAACTAGTGTCAATGAAAGAAAGAATCTTAAATTATTCTGTAAATCACAAAAACTATGAGAAGACATTGCCTTGTTGCTGGCACCTGTAGTACTTTTATCATTGCTGATTAAGTACAATTTGTTTGAAAACTGTCTGGCGATGTCTACTCACTCAAGTGGGTAGGTGTGAGTGTCTCTGTCTGCCTGTATGATCTGGGTAGGGGCTATTGAAAGCTCAGATACCCTTTCCATCATGGCAGGATCTCCTCCTAATGTCACCTTTTATTATTGTGACTGCACTTAGGAAAAGGACAGTATGGGGTGGGGGGGGGGGGTGTCACCTGCTCCTAAACACAGGAGCACCTGTCAGAGCTTACAGGCTTGCAAATGATGATATTTAAGATCAACTTGGGGGCAGTGGACTTCATATGGGATGTATGCTTCATAAATTCCATGGCTGTGTGCATTCATTTGCTCCATTAGGATTAAACCTTTAAAGGGTAACTCTGTCATTGACCTGAAATGAGTGACTTCTGTTGGAATCATCATTCACTTAATATCCTAGAATCTGAAATTTCCTCCGGGATCCCACTAGTCAGTTTCTTTTATTTTATGGCATCTTTCTGCTTTTTTGACATGATTAAATTTGCTCATGGTCAATGTCCTAAAGTGTTCTGTTATGACCTGGCACGGTCCCGAGAGTGAAATCAGTTTTTCGACACATTTCATGTGCTGTATAACTGCACATGTGATGTCACTTTGTTAGGGGTATTTCTTGAGGATAGGTGTTCCCCTGTACCAAGGGGATGCTCAGTGAAGCAGAAAATTGAAAAAAGTGGCCCACCAAATTTATGGCCCACCACCTTTTATTAAGCCTTGTTTGCACAGACAGAAAAGTGAGTGTGTTCATTTCATTCTTAAAGTTATAAGTGTCAGCTGTAGAGAACTTCTGTTCAACTCTGAAGAAGGCCTAAGCCAGACCTGCTGTATTTGTTAGCTTTTTAACAGATGGGGAACATCAGAGAACATAATTTGAGCATGTTTAGTTGTTGATGTACGATGCTTTTGCACCTGACACGAACAATCAACAGAACCAAAGAGGCATATATGCTGATATAGTGGAGAAATTTGCCCAGTAATCTAGATGAATCAATTGCAATGTGCAGGATTATGGCTTTTTCATACAAAAATATGGGACCTGGCATCAACAGGACTCTTGGGTGAAAATGTACTGTTCACCAGGGTGGCAGTGTCACTGTTGATATTCTCTCTCGGCATCTAGTAATGGAGGTAAATTTGACATGTTTCATATAGGTTACTGACGTCATTATGTGAAAGCTGAAAATAGCCAGCTGCTTACGGTAGTCCTGAATCACTATGGGGGTTTTAGTCCAGATGACCAGTTTCTCCTGCACTGACCTGGCAGCCTGAACAAGCTGCCTTAAACACCCCCACACTTAAGTACAAACACTGCTTGTCAGATGGAGCAGTTGAGTAATATGCATGTGCATCGTGAACTGTGATGATAAGACTGTGCTGCTCGAGACAAAAATGGGTCATGCAAAAACATCTTAAGGGACTGCTGTGAAATTCTAAAAAGTCATTTACAGGGAATTGAATTTCTAATGACACTAAATGAAAACGGAGCTGTGAAAGTGTTCCGATCCTGTGTGAGCCCTACTTTCTACAACTCCGCTGAGACACTGAGACGACACGTGAGGGTGGTTAATGCAAGGCTTATGGAAATGACTGGCAGTGTGTTAAAAAAAAAAAAAAAAAAGAAGACACTTCATCGTACTTTATTAAACTTTATAGCTGCTTGATGAGGCCCTAGGCTCTGAGATATGTCATTAGTGTACAGTTTTGGGAATTTTAGGTTTTTGGTTCCTCATTTTTCATATACATTATACATTTTAATATCACAGCACAGGGGATGTTGTTAGAGGAGCTTTTGCAGTTAAACATGCAAGCTCACCTACACAAATCCCAACAGTCCTGTGTTTTACAGCAGAGTGAATGGCTTTACTGGGGCAACAAGGCATGATTTAACTTGTTTAAAGCAGCGGCCCCCTACTTTTTTTTTTTTTTTTTTTGCACCGCAGACCGGTTTAATGTCAGCCAATCTTTTGACGGACCATTTTTTTGTAAGGTGTGGCGGATAAATACAACAAAATAAAATGTTACGGCCGGCATAAGACCTGTGGTCTTTTCTAAAAATAATAATAAAAGTGAATCCACTGTGTACTCGTATGCAACTTTATTAGCAGCATTCTTGCAACATTGTGCCGACAACATGAGTATTCTCTCTGCCCCCAACACTCTCTGGTTGGTATGTTAATGTTTAAACATGCATTCAAAATAAGATACACCAAAAAAACAAATATAAAGTGTATTTATTCTTTCTGTGTGGCCTGGTACCAAAAGACTCACGGACCAGTACCGGTCCGTGGCCCTGGGGATTGGGGACCGCTGGTTTAAAGGATCAGCAATAACCTCTCCTCCCCTGTTATTACCAGCTAGAAATGCAAACAGAAACCCATTTTTCACGAGCCCTCTGATCTTCAGCTGACCATTGCCTGTAATGGATTAGTTATGTCTGGTTAGATTAATGTTCTTTTTTCACTATCATTATTTCTCTGATTCACTGGGTGATTATTTTCTTTCTCTGTAAGAGAAGAATAGAAAACACGCCAACCAAAAAGTACTAAAGCTTAAATCTTGCCAAAATAACTCATGTTCTCACATTACATTTGAGCGGCTGTTAATTGAGTATTTGGCTTTATATTGAATGTATTGAAAATAATCTTATTTTTTTAATGATTAATTGTTGAAGTCAAGGAAATGATTTACATATGATTTGCTTCTTCCAGTTTCTTAAACGTGAATACTATATTTTTTTTCTCAGTGATGGATGAGTAATAGGATTGATTGAACAGTACTTACTGATAGGAAAATGAATTGACATTCAAATGTATCATTTGGAAAGAAGAAATATATTTAGGACAAGATGTCTAAAATGGTCCCGTTCTTCATCTTTAGGTAGTCTGAATAAAGTCTGACGCCCATCTGCAGGTGTTAGTAATGACAGCTTGGCAGTGGAGATGTATTGATTATTGGCTTTTACCCACATCAGTTACCTTGTCTAGACTGTATTGCCTTTTCCCCTTGTCACTTACTGTTCATTAATTTTTTCCGCGTCCATGTACGTCTTACGGCTGCTACCCTGTGTCAGCACCCTGTTCTAAGTTACATAAGCATGTGAAATGCTCTTGACTGGCAAAACAAACAAATAAATAAATAATACAAAGTGGATTATCTATGACTCACTCCAACATTCGTGAACACTTGAAGAATTTTCTAATTTGTTTGATTATCTCTGAAGTGACAGTCATGCATAGTAATCCTGATTTATGCTAATCTGCCGCTCCCTTTCTTCTTCTCGCAAACTGAGGCTGAAGATATTGGCATCTGGTGGTTTTGATGTGCATGTGTGTGGCAAGTGAGGGTCTGAAATGTAAAATAAAAATGGACCAGTGTGATCTGTTACTGAGTGCGTAAATGCTATGCCACGGATGCTGCTCATTGGCCTGGTGGTGGAGAGGCTAATTAACAGCAAAAGCCTCTTGGTTTGGGTGCCAACGCCAACAGAAGGGCATTCCAGATGCCAGCTGGTATCTAGAGGGTGGCAGCATTTAGATTAATGGAGAGCATATAGTACAGGGGAAAGTAAAGTACAGTTTTTACTGAAAAATCAACAGCTATAAAGTCATCTACGTGAGGCGATATTTACCCCAAACAGATTTTGTTTCACCTTTTTTTTTTTTTTTTTTAAATTAAATTGGACTGAAATATGATTTTCTCTTTTTTTTTTTTTTCATATTTTCAAAGTGTTTTCAGCTTTCTTTTGCCTTTTTTCATATTGTAACAATGGGAAAGGACGGAAATGTCAGGGAGAGGGGGGGAATAAAATACAGGAAAGGGGTGCAGGCCCAACATGAACCCAAGCTGTTGAAGGTGTACATGCTCTACAAGGTAATCTAGACTGTGTGCACGCTTTCCAATTTTTCAATACAGGTACGATTGCTGAGTTGCAATATCAAGGTTAACCCTGTAGTTATGAATGTCTGAGTGATTGACTATGTGATCATATTGCCACCTTTGGAATGCCATGTGAGTTCTCCCAACTGGCTGTTGTTCAAAACGCAGATTTGAGGAACTGCGCCCAACCCCCTGCAGCAAGTTGTGACTTTTTGATTGAAGTGAACTTTTTGAATTTTTATTACCAATAATGACTCCAGCAGTAGAAATAGCATGTCCTATGTTAGACAAATGCAGAACACAATAAAATTCCCATGGGGTAATAAAACATAACTTAAGCATCTAAAAGTCTGTTCATATCTGCTCAGTTTATTGCGATTTATATGTGAGTCTCAGAACCTTTGCCAGATGGGGCAAGTTTGAAAATTCTGGGAAGAGACTAGATGAAAATGGGTGATTAGCTCATTCACTTATTCACACGTGTTCACTGTGCAGTGTCCATGACACAAATACATTTAAATTATTTAATAAAATTAAATATAAACCACCCCTCTAATATACACCTACCTAATTTTTCCATGTTCATGATAAATGCGATTTCAGCAGTTTTATAAATAAATAAAAATGTTGAGAGGAAACTATCAACTATGCAGCTCAGTCTTAAGTATGTCTGAAACAAGCCAACAAATTTTGTTATTGTGAAATTGAATAAAGATTCAGATCTTTTAGTTTTAAAAGAAAACCCATAACCAAAACAAACCAGCATGGAGAAACACCTGTCTCAGTACACCATAATTCTGCATCTTATCATTTGCCCTTTTGTACTGCAGCACTGGTAATTGTTGAAGTTTTTAACAAGGTCCCCTGGATGATTTCCCATATGGCAGCATCTGTGCCGACTGACATGTCAGTCAAAATGTTTTGCCCTTGAATGTATGATGAGTAAGTTACCCTTGACAAACTATTTGCAAATGCACTTGAGAGAAATAATTTTATTTAAATTGCCTTGCAGAATACCATTTACACAGGCATCCTTATTTATTTACCTAGAGTCATACTTGCATGTGATTTATTTATTTTTTTTATATAGTCACATGACAGAAGCAGTGCAACTGCGAATAAACTGCCATTTTAAAGATACTATGCGCATAATTTAGCTTAACTCTTTCAAAAGTTTTTTTTTTTTTTTTTTTTTTATTGTTTTTAGTTTTTCTGTTGTCTTTTGTTTGTGTTGCAAGCTTGTCAAAGTTTTTCTCATTTTGGCAGGTTTATGTTTATCATGAGCTAGAACTAGTCTTATGGGTAATGGTAACAGCTCCCTAGATTCATTAGCAGTCTACCTGAGAAGGACTGTACCTCTCCTGTCTACCCACCCCATGGCTTGTCTGAGAAGAGAGCTACTCCTGATGTGATGCCAGCACAGCACTGTGCTCTCCCCCTGGCACTACATAGATAATGATTGCTTCTGATGATATTTATAAAGCGAAGTAAACGCTACTTTCACAGAATTGTTCAGTTTTCAGCCTTTTCTGTTGCTTTCAATTGTATTTAGTGCATCTTATTGACAAGCTCTATCATTTTTACCAGCTTTCTGTTCCTTATCCTACTAATAGTAACAACTCTGTCCGCAGAGAAAGAGTACAACTTAAAAGTGGTCCAATATTGATCAGCTTTTTTCTTTTTTTATCCTTGCCAGTTAAAGACATTTTATAAAGGAGTTATGGGAGCCACAGTTTTATAAGACAAAGATGACGTATGTTCAACTAAAACAACAAATTATCATGAAATCATAGTTAAAAGTTAAGTTGTAATTCTGTATCAAAGGAGTTTACAACTGAGTGGTAGAAAAATTTAAGTATTATCTGGAAGATAAACTCATACATTATATTTGTGTAAAACACGACATGCAGGAACATCCTACTGGTCAAACCTATGCAGTGAATTTACAGTTGCACATAATTGAGATATGATTCTGACGACATCTGAGATTATTGCCACATTAAATTATAACGTGATGTAATAAAAGTATATTTTATTCAGCCTTGGGCTGCTGTAATAACATTTACACCTTTCTAATTAGGCCAAGTAACCCTCTATGGTTATTATACAACGTACCATTAATTTGAACATTGAGTACACATAATCATAATATTCATGGTTAAGATGATTGTTTCTACCCAAATTATATATACACTAGCTTGCTGTAATGGTTTGTTCAGCTTTGTGTTTATAGTAGGTGAGCCTGTGAGGAATTGATGGCTTGTTTTTGCCCTAAATTGTTGCACACTTTTGAGTTGATTTAATAGACACTTTGCAATGCTGTCCTGTTCAATTAGAAATAATTAATTGGTTTGAAAATGTGATCCTTCTCGAATAGTAATATTCGTAGTTGGCATGACAATGAGGTTTTCTTCATGTTCAAAAATCTCATGGCAACATGCAAATTGCATGGTTTTGCATAATTTACCATCAAAGTTTGCAGCTTGTTTGCTTGTTACGAAGTGGATAGCCCTGATTTATTCATCTGGACCAAGATCTGCAATATCATATTTTGGCTGGAGCATAACCGTTTACATGGCCCTGTGCAGATGTAGTCATCGGTGAAGCTGCCTGGGGCATGCCTGTGTTTACCATCCCACAGATATTCATCTTTAATCAGCTGGGCCACAGATGGATTAGCATGCTACATGTAGAGCTGTGTCAGACTTTAACATGCTCCCCAGTTGCTGCCTGGGAGGAGATGTGGGGGAGAGGAGATAAGGTCAGCAGTTAAATATTATCACTAGCCACAGGAGAGAGACCTGGATTTGGTGGAGGGAGGCAAGGAAGTAGCCGCCATGCCTAAATGGCTCCATAAATGCCAATCAATCTGGAATAACCAGGGGCCCCTAAAAAGGCATGGCATTTTCCTTCAGGCATCACTCTAACAAAAGCAAGAATCAGGGAAAGGACACATGACAATAATCATTTTGCTTATCACTCACCTAGTTATTCAGTTATCCCAGGGACAGTATGTGTTTCACTGGCGATCCTGACCCCTACCAATATTCTATTAAATATTGGTTAAGCAATAATGGCGACATTTTTCTTATTGACCTCTAAATCAGACAGTAACTATTAGTGTGCTAAAATGCTGCAGCAAAACTGCATGCATTTAAACATTGCTGCTCAGACTGGGTCATGTTTGTTTTTGAATCAGCTGGGACACCCATTCCATCATCTCTGAAAGCCATGTTCACATTGCCATCTCAGAGCAAAGCTCATAGTCTATTTCCGAAGTCTGCATCACGTTCAGTAGATCCCTCTAATAAGCACAGGTCAAATAGCCTCTATAAATCATAAAACATAGCACTTTTCCTCTGGTTTCATTGCAGCTCTGCTGTAATGGAACAAGGACCCAAGATAAATTGTTATTACTGCTCCTACAGCAGGAACCAGTGGTGGGAAAAAAAATCAATTGTATAATCACTCGTGGAGGAGAGGAGGAAAGGGCGACATTGAAGTGTTCCTCCATTTCAGGTTATTCCTCTCATGGAGGCTTAGAGGTGCTCTCAGGCTGGGTAAGGGGAAAAACAGAGTGAAACACTCAAAAGCTCTCATCCAACTCGAGCAGTCAGCAGAAAAAAAAAACAACCACCAAAAAACAGCTATGCAACTCTTTGTGGCTGGCATTTACAGTTCATTTGTTCACAGGAAGTAATTTTCATTAGCAAAAGCAATTTCCCCACAAGTCCTCAAACTGAATAATAAAGACAAACTCTTGCAGAAAGCGGGTAAAAACAACATTTCAGCTCAAACTCTTCTTAGAAGCGTTCTAGAAATATTTCTGGGTGCTCTTTTTGTTTGGGCTCCAGGTAAGAGGTGTCATCGTTCACAGAGCCTGTTGTAATCACTTGCCTTAGGAGAATCCTGCTAGAGAGCTAATCATTACCACTCTGGCAGCTTTTTGAAGGGGGGTACATTTCTCCTGCTCAACTTTGGGCTGTTTTCGTCTTGTGTGACTGCTGCCTGTCAAACAAGCCACCACTGGTTGAAACGGCAAGTTTACATCAAAGCCACTCACAGCACAAGTTCATTGTGAAGCTGCAATGAAAGATTCAATGCTGTCTGCCTTTAATCAGAGCAGAGCGGCATTATTCACCGCAAAGAGTTTGTTTCCCTCCAAACAAGCTGCCTCTCACTGCGGGCTTTCTGCTGCAGTATAATTTCTCTTTTGCATTTGTACAATCCAACTTTGCTTCGATGGTGAAATTGTAATGCATGGCTGTAAGACAGTGTTATGAGAAATTGATTGAGTATTTTGTCTTTTCATTGTGCACTCAAGTATAGCATAAAGGACAAGATTACATTTACTATGCAACACAGCACTGGACTGCTACTTTGATCTTAACCTTATTCAGGTTAAAAATGGCCAAGTGCTTTTGTCTGCATATGTCTGCAAAACTAATGATCCCATCAGCCTCAGAGGCATATAGTGTTTGGTGCAAATTTGCAAATGTCAACATATTAATGCTGTAAACCGTGATATTGTATGTTATGTGCTTTCCAATGTTTCATTTTCATTGTTGAAAGAATATCACAAGTGTAAACAAATCTCATCACTTATCTTTACCATGTTCTTATAAATGTCATCTATATATATTTTTGGTGCTGGAAAAAAGTATGTACATTATTTTTTTTTTTTTTACCATTTGTGAATAGAAGTACATTTTGTTTCCTTCCGCTTCTGCTGATTTACCAGGAGCTTTAAAATCTGTTTACTGAATCTTTGACACTTTAGAATACAAATTGCACTGAAAAGCGTGTCTGCAGTGCAGTTTGGCTGCAAAGATGGAAGTGACCTGAAAGTAGGCCCACACTTTGATTACTTGTGATCTAATCCTGATAGCTCATCTTTAACATTCAGAGCAGCACTTTGTCCACCCCCTTGAGCGACTAGATCAAATTCTCAATTAGGCTTGTTGTAAGGGTCTTATCGACCTTGAGACCTTTTTTATTTTTTATTTTTTCTGAAATTTTGCTCCAGGTTTGCATGCTAAGCCTTTAAAGCCACTTGAGGATACATAGTTTGAACAACATCAAGCAAATGAGGAGATAAAGAGATGCAGAATGATAATTGATACAAATTATAGCAGAGCAGCAGCGCCTTATTCTTACATGTCTGCTTTGGTAATAAATAATATGGGTAATCTGGGTAAACCTCTGAGTCACCCACTTTTATTTTGTTCCCAACAAATAAATTGCAGCACATACACAGGTACACAATTCATTCATAGCTCCTAATTGGCCTTCAATGGAAACACTGTGTTAATAAAAATCAGCCACTTGCATCTTTTTAGGAGTGTTGAACCTTTGGAGGAAGTGATTAAATTGGTTATTAAACAGGTAAGATGCTCAAACACTGGTGTGATAAATTCCCCACAGAGTACCTTTCACTGAGGCATGCTCTGAAAAGATGAATGTAATTGTACCAGTTTCTACCCCGAGCTTGTCTCTCTCTCTCTCTCTCTCTCTCTCTCTCTCTCCACCCTAATTCACTGCCAGTCCCTGGAGCCGGCGAAGTGGACTGAAACAAAACCAGTGACAGATGCACTGTAGCTTTGGTTAAAGGAAAAATGAAAACTGAAGGCACTGAAGCTGGAATACTTAGAAATGAATTAAACTCAAGCAATTATCTAGTGTAGTGAAATGGTAATTACAGAGAGGTGATCAAGGGATTATTGGAGAAAACAAAATGATGTTGACGTCTCAGTGCATCAGACACACCCTGCTTACTCGCATTAATACAAGCTTTTCAAAATAACAGCTAATGTGTTGCAGATTCCTGCTAAGCAATGTCATCCAAACACTGACTTGAAATATTACCGTAGTTTGGTCAGCTGGACATCTGGGCCTGAGCCTAGCACATCCTGATTTTCAGCAGCCATACTGCATATGTTAACTGTAAGTTGAGCATTAAACATTTGTAAAATTTAAAACCCTGAAATTTTATTCAGTCAGTTGCTATCAGTAAGTAGTGGCGTTGGAAACTGATTATTTTGGAAGAACATCGTGCTGTGCCAGTTCTACAAAAAATTTGACAAAGATTGTGATACACAAGTACACCTATGGTCCTGGGCCTCACATAGCTGCCATTCACAAGCCTCTATAACGCCTCTCTTTTCACTGAAAAGCTAAGTAACTTTATGGTTAAAAAAAAAACTGAACTAGACAGTAATCTTGTCATAACTTTCACCCATCACACAAAACACTAAAATCATGCTGAAACATCTTCTGTACCCGCTGTTAAAATTGTGTTGAGGTGAATGATTATCTGTACTAGAGTCAAAAGGAAAATAAGTCTGTGCGCGCACACAAAATCACAGCTTTTCAGGTTTTAACTCAGTTTAACAGGAAGCAGCAAATTAAGAGTTTGACACTGACAGGTGATGAGACATGATTAAAACCTTAGCATATCTTAATTAGAAGTTCTTCTCTAATTATGGGATTATTATTATTTTTTTTACATATTGCAGAAATACCACTCAAAGAAGTCAGACACCAGTTTTAAGTGGCAGTATACTGGCAGTTTAATCAAAATGTTAGTTTTTCTGCTAACATCTCTGGTCCCTTGTGCTCCAGTGTGTTTGTTATTACCACTTGACACTGGCAGTTCTTCAGCATCATTATTTGTTTGCGTATTTTCACAAGCTTTTGTCCATCACGTTGCCTCGACGTGTATACATTCTCTCCTGTGAATCCCTCTCTGCCAGCACCAGTCTGAACTGCATAAGTAATGCACATACACTGAGTATCTATTACTGAAGATGAATCAGTTGTGTATTATAAAAACTTACGTTTAAAAGTGTATGATCCTATAACTAAATGTGTGATTGTACACTGCAGTACAATTATTCCTACGGCAAATATGACAGTATGAAAATCATAAATGGAAACTTGTAGCCATCGTATCATGCTCATCAAGAATAATTTATTTTCTAATAGTTACTTTAATACATATTTCATAGAAGCTGTTACTAGATAAAGCAAGCACTGTTAGGCACAGGATTGCCACAAGGAAGTCTCAGATGTATTTTACATTTGAAAAGTAGCAGTTTCCAGCACTTCAGTTTGATTTTGTCAATCAAAACACTTGATGAGCTTGGGGGGGGGGGGCTTACGAAACTGCACAGTCAAAGACCTATCATGGGATTGCATCCGAGACAGGAAAGATGAAATGGAAATGTGATAACAGTTGGCTGAGTGGATTGGGAATAATGCAAGACATTCAGAATTTCCTGAAAACTGAAACCTTCTGTAGCACATCGAAAATCCCTCAGAAGGTGTTCAAAATTTTAGGGCCGTGCACTATGAAGACGAACGAAGGGGAAAATGTGAGTCGTCCTCCTGTCTCATAGCTTTAAGAAAGTTGTCATAGTCTTGTCAGTGTTTTTTTTTTTTTTTTTTTTTTTTTCATCATGCTCAAAGTGAGGGGACTTGAAAAAGATCGCACAGGATGTCAGCAAGACGACGCCTTTTCCAGGATAGCTGTTTCATCAAAAGAAGCTTAGGTGTGTAGTGATGGTGGTATCAATCACTTTGACATAAACCAAAAGCATCGTTGCTTTGGCAGTTGAAACAGCTTAGTGCCTAGTCAAACATTTTCAGCAGTTGCTGCATTTTCTCTAGTCCAGATTTCCATTGCTTTTTCCTCCAGTTTTTGAGAGAAATGCTCAGAATCCTAATTGAATTGGATATGTCCCCTGCTTGTTAGCCATCTTTCATGTTTTTTAGAGCAGTTTTGTTTACTCATTTGTTCCTAGGGGAGCATATAATGGCATACTGGAGTCGTATAATTGCTTTGAAGCAATCTGCATATTTCCTAGGTGAGTTCAACAAAGCGTAACCGAATGGATGTCTTCTTTTGTGTTAATAGAGTGACTCTGCACTTCTCTGTAGCCCAGTCTTGTAAGATTAATGATGGAGCCCAAGCCCTCTTTAAGACTCATTCATTACCTTAGGCTTGTCTCCCTACATCCAAATATAATACCCTGAATCAGTATTTTCTCATGCCATGTAGCTGTGTAGACATGCTGGGTCTATATGTGATATGCTCTTCAGAAAAGTATATAACAAGATAATTGTTGTAACCAGATGATTGTGTGCCTTTAAGGACGTTTAAGATTTTTGTTCTCTCTACACGTCCTTACATTGTTAATAACAACATTACCTTACGCCTATGTTTTTGAAGCAATTATTTGCTTCAGTTTTTTAAGTAATGAGTTAATCAACCGAAGACTTGATTCTAATAGATTTGAAAAATTGCCACTACTTGCCTTTGTCAATTCTGGGATACTGTTTAGCTCTTTTTCCACTGCAGATACTTCCTCAATGCAGATTTGTTTCTGTAGTGACAACACAGCTGCAACTGCTAATAAATGTATGTATTGTATTCGTCACACCAAGGCCACATTAACACATACCTGTTGTTCGTTTCTCCTGGATGGTATTTGGTCTTTGCTATTTTGGCCACAACCACAGGGACTCTTGCTTGTGAGTAATTCAGCTCACTGAAACATTTATCTAATGTCTATTCACTGAGTAATCTGCAAAACCCAAAATACTCAGCTCACCACACAGTGAATAAAAATGGTTCAGATAGAGTCCTCAGTAACAACAAAGTACCGAACAGAAATGTGCCTGATTTTGTGTTTCAGTAGCACTTCAGGCTTGAACAGGAAGAACATTAAAAGTCAAAAATTACCAATGTTAATTCCATTGCATAGTGGGCTTATCAGTTGTCAAATCCCATTATCTCACATCTAAATTTATATTTAATCTTGAGTAATTTTCAAACAATCAAAGTTATGAAAATGTCTTCGCCTTTTTAATGTCATTGCAGTTAGTGGTCAAACTGGGCCATATTCATTAAATGACAGTAGGGGAAAAAAATGTCAAACTAACTGAAAAAATGTCATGTTTATGACTGCAAGTATGTATGCTTCACCAGAAGAGTTATCTACTGCTGAGGTGAGGGACGCTTTAGTGCGATACATAGATACGGTGAGGAGAACATGGTGTTTTTCTTCTCTCTCATCAAAGACCTCACCAGGCCTGAACAGGCTGAATGAATTAGACAGTTAAACACTGAACTGGAGAAGTGCTGTGGTGTGAATGTGGGGTGACATTTAATGTAGTCTATTTGGCTCAAAAATTATCTTAATTTTAAGTTTAATATACTGTGCTGTGCTGATCCACCATTTGTTGTTGATCTTTACCAACAAATGCTAAATGTGTTATCATGCCAAGAAAAGAACAACAACTGTTGACCCCAGATAAAATGGATTTGTAGCTTGAAAACAAACACATTAGTCACATTGATTCTGGGACGTGTAGGCCACTTTACTGAATTGGTTTAGGAGGGCACAGAATAATATTTTATGGTTTGGGTAAGGCTGGGCCAGTTTTTCATCTAGAAATTCTTTTGTTGTACTGTTCCAATATTTACTATAGGGACATATTGTGATAGACAATATCTTAAGTCCACATTAATGATTCTAAGACGTTTCACAGTATGGGTCATGTGCTATTTACTTTCTATTCGTAGAACACATCTAAATCAGTTTTTGCATGCAAGCAAATGTGCATATTTATATCTTCTGTATGGTATAATAGAGGAATAAAATCTGCTCTTAAATTCTGTCCTTAAAGAACACCAAGTTCAACACTAAGCTACAATCCAAGGAATTTTTTGCGTCAAGAGTAATCCTATACTTGTTGTTGAAGTATGTTCTGCTGCAACCACTCAACTTTTATATTTTTGCTCGATCAAAAACTTGACTGCAGGACCTTGACTTGCAAGGTCTTGTGCTTTTATACAAAATAATATAGCTATTAAAATACTTATTTACCACACTAGTGTTTTGACATGCATTGTATACTAACCCAGAATGATTCAAAGGTCCTTTTATGAAGTGCCATGTATTTCTTGCAGTCTTTTACAGTCATCCTGCTTCAAAATGGAATAATGCATCTTACCAGCCATAACATATGCAAAGCATGTCACTCAGTTGTGAGAGCATAAAGAATGGCAGTGGGTGTGTGTAAGGGGCAAAGTGAATGCAAACAGGCATGTAATTATCTGCTGTAATGGCAGTGACAACGCATGGCTTCAGCAAAAACAGAATGTTGCTCAACGAAGACAAAGGTTTAATGGAATCCAAACAGTAATGTACTTGTTTATTTATTTTTTTGTTTCTTTGAAAGTGAGAGGGCAGACATATTCTTGTTCATAACAGAGCATGTAAATCAGCCTTAGAATAGTAGATAATAGATTTGCTATCAAAAGATTGCCCTATATTTGAGCAGTTTTGAAGTGATCTCTGGTGTTAGACTTTAATAGAAGGGCGGGGTATTGACTGAAATGTCATCAAATTCCAACCTGTATTGCAGCCAAGTGCTTGCAAACTTTTTGCTGAAAGCAGGAGTTGACAGTGTGATATATTTCTGTACAGGGTTGTGATTGAATCAGGACTCTAGTCCACTTGGCAGCAATGATATTGTTACTGCTGTATTGGCTGGCTGCACCACTTGGAAAAAAGGAGTGAGGCAGAGATGTGATTGAGGTATAATGGAGTTCTTCACAGGTCAGCGCAGAACTATTGACCTCTCAGTGGGTTCTCTCTCTCCTCCACTCATCCACCACAACATCCACCACTCATCAGCAGTCCATCAGTCTGGGGTTTCGAGGAGCTGGGAATTGTGAATCATACTTTTTGTCTATTGGCTGTGCTGTTTCATCGATACTTTCCTTCAAATTCAAATACAAACTCTGACTGGTAACGCTCCAATGCATCAAACAAAATAGTAAATGGTGTTAGAAATAGATTAGATGGTGTCACTGAAAATATTTGGCCAGATTCCAAAGACATTAGTCTATGTAACAATTTCCCTTTTATCAGCAATTTCACCTGCTTATTATGCCCCATTTGTTATTCTGGCTTTTTTATTCGCATTTTAGATGTGGGATATTGGAAGAAACAAAGAATTAGAGGTTATCCCTAACAGCTCACAAAAATAGATTGTTTTCCCCCGTGCTGCATATTCTTACAGCAGCAGATTTGTATCCACTGGTGATGGATGCTGTTACTGGGTGGTGAGCCCATGCTGTAATTCCAGGGGATCCTATACAGTGTTTCCTCTACATTCATTTAGAAGTGGTGGGCCGCCACTTAATGCAACGTTAATTACTTGCGAGAGCACGGCCTTGAACGTGACATGACGTCAGGCACCCAGTCACCAGGTCAGAGAATCAGGAGTGTCGTCCTGGAAGATAGGGCAGCGACTTACCGGAGAAAAGGAAGACTTGTTAGCTTAGGCTAACTCATCATGTTTTACAAGTTAAATAGACATTCGCAAAGTAACGATGGCCAGCTAACGTTACGTCATACTGGTTGCTTAAGTTAATTGGGCCTGGTGTCAACTCAGTGACACTAACGTGGGTAAACTAATTGATAACACTAAGCTAATACCTACACACCATGATGTATTAGCTGCTGATTGCATTTTCAGATGAGCTTGTTCAAATCTTTCTCTAAGAAGAGGGAGACAACTGATTCAGATGATGCTAGTCGGGTATCATTAGCCTTTTACTGACTTAATTTTATTGTTTTATTTAGTTTTTCACTTTTTACATTCAGCTTTTATCTGACATTGTATATGGCTGAGATGTATAGGTTGTAGTGGTTGCAAGGGAAAAAGCCATTTTCAACTGACCAGCCAATAAATAGGCTGTAAAAGTTAAATCTGCAGTCAAGTGTCATTTGTTTACACCACCACGGCCCCCCGGAGAGCCTGCTCCCGCTGCTAAAAACAATCCTAGAGGAAACACTGCGATTGTATACACAATTTTTCTGACATACAAATCAGTCTTTAAGCTTGTTCTGTGGAGAATTCTTGTGGCAGAAAGAGGTGTATCAAAGATGAATCAGATGGTTGAGACACAGTAATCAGATGGGGAATCTCTTTATTCACAGCGGCCCTACTAACAACGTAGTCAGACAAAATCCCACATTACAGAACATGACACACCTTTTTATACTCAAGTCAGGCTATGTGTGTATATTGGGTGGATAGGCTTCATCCTGTTTACCAGACCTCTTTAGCAATCTCAGCTTTCACGGAAGGGGGGATACATTTCTCAAATTCACTTATCTTGAACTTTGGCCGTGTTGGTTACACAACACTCTCTTACCCAAAACTCTAGATTTTTCCTTACTTGTTATTCTGACCTGTTCAACGCCAGTATGGGTCATGGGGACCTGGCTCTCACGGTGATGCCCGAACAGGCACAATACACCTGGGCCCTGATATTCCCCTACATTCTAATCAAAACGGACTCTCAGGTGTAATGAAAAATAGAAGTTATGAAAGTGTCTGGGCGGCTGTAATTCAAGATACAACCAAATGATTATGCAGCATCAGCAACTTTACTGCAGGAATTTGAATGTGTCTTTATCTGTGATTAAATTCTTACCAAGCAGTGTGATTATCTTAGATAAGGGTTTTATATTGCATATATTAAGTGATAAGGCTGGTTTTATTTTATATCTTTCTAGCTGTCAACAAATTTCATGAAAAGACTCAAACCAACAATGTGGCAGTTTTCCTCTGCATTTTCCAACTTCCCACGTCCCTTTGTTAGTTAAATAACAGGGATATAGGTTTTTAGATAATGTTTAAACAGCAGTAAATTCAGAATTTTATTTGGGCGATTTTCAGTTTTGAATTAAAATCTGTTTACAGGAGCTGAACACTGGTTAAATTACAGTGTGTATTTTTGCCATTTTTAAGGAGCATGTCACTCCACTGCAGTGGTATGAAGAATTGCTTTAGGGACATGAATGCTGGTTGGTTGGACAGTCATTCCTTTGGTCATGCTGTTGTACCTACTGGATGGATTGACCATGTCATTTTCAGGATGAATTTTAACAACTTGGTTAAGCGTTTGACTTTTCATTGGTTGTCACCATCAGCTAAAACTTAGAACCAACCATTCAAAGTTGCATCCCTCTGTTTTTAATCTTTGACACAGAAGAATAAGATAATGGATAAGAAAACCCTTTACGTCCCTCAGTGGGGAAAGAGGAGGAAATATGAAGTTTGTAAGATGGATGGATATTTCCTTGACTAGTTGCGCTCCTGTAACAGAAATTCAAAGTATTCAACTAAGTGTGTGAAAAATTGGGAGTGAAGCCATTCATTATACATTCACACTTGTTGCAGCATGCCAATTATAGTGGTGTGACCACTCACCTGGCTTCTCAGTTCAGTCCATCTTGGGTTACCGTAATTGTGTGTGTGTGTGTGTGTGTGTGTGTGTGTGTGTGTGTGTTTGTGTGTGTGTATATATATATATATATCTGTTAGATGAGAAACGTTATTTTTTTATGCAGAAATATTTTCTTTTGGTTAACTTGAAATGTTCATCTTCTCGATATCCTGACCTAATTAGTATTTGAGCCAAAAAAAAAACTTAATTGGCTCTTCTCTGACTTCAATTTGACAAAAACAGCTGTGTTGAAGACAAATACAATGTGAGAATGATTAGAGGGTGAGGTTCGTCGGCTTTTACTATCTAAGAGAATGCGTGTTCAACAGCCTTGACTGCTCAGACGAGCACCAGCCGAATGCAGAGGATAAGACAGGCCTCTGTAGCAATTTGTACTATTCATGCTACATTACACAAACAGCCATAGAGCTAAAGCACTCTGAAGAACCTGTTTTTACTCAGTTGTGCCTGCTATCCTAATAAAGCTTCAATATTTCTTCCAACAAAGTTTTTTGTGTGCTGTCTTATTTACTGTTTAGATATTTTTTTGAATGTCAAGATGCAGGTGAATTTGGTTAAAACCACAAGTTGTCCGTGTTCATCTATAAAACCTCAGACAGTGCTACAAGAAATCAACAACATTCAGTGTGGCTGGTTTCAACACAAAATTAGAAATGTTGTGATCACAGTAATCTTGTGACTTGTGCCAGAGTGGACACAGTGACACAGTGGCTGCAGAGCCAACGTTAATGACTCCTCAGCATGAGGCACAGACAAATTATGCGTGATGTTACTATGGTGTTTGTACTTTTCTTTTGAAAGACCATCCAATTATCAGATAATCTGAGAGTTTCCAGGGGATCACGACAAATGCCACTTGTGATTTTGTTCTTGTTCAGATGATGAGAAATGTAACTTGGCAACAAAATGGATGGCTTTACAGGACTGTGCAACACTGGGCCGGTTTGTTGTCGTGCTCTAATAATATCTGACAAGCAAGTCAGCATTTACTGTTTCCATTTTCCCTGGTACTGTTTTCCTGAAAACAAAAGGGGATTCATGTTCAAACAATGTATCAGGGAGTAGAGTGACATTTTTTTTCCAGATTTACGAAAATGAGTGTGGCGTTAATGTCATCTTTTAGTTCACTAACCTTTGGTTAACCTTGTCTTATTTTGTTGTTGTTGTTGTTGTTTACTTATTGAATGTTTTTAGTGTATTGCAACTTTAAATGTTAGAAAATCCAGAATGGAAGAAAGTTTAAGATGGATAACATACCCTCATAGTACTTACTGCCTTCTCTTTGATATCACTACACTTGAGTGAGGGATAAATTTCATCCGTCTATGGAACATGATCAGGATTTCATAAGAAATCAGCTGTGTGTGTCATTAAGCCCCCCCGATCCGTGACTACCCAGCCTCCGGATGAATCTGAGCAGCACGTTATGGAGGCGAGTCAGGCTTGCTGCGTTGTTGGCACACTACCTGAACAGCTGCACATTCTCTGCACAGAAGGAGAAAATCCTCTACCTCCTCCATACCACTATGGTTGTATATGTTTAATTTCTCTCTTTCTTACATGTACAAGCGTGTGTCATGTTCCCACCATCTCTCCTTCTGTTGCTCTTTTCCATTTTACCAAGAGGAGAGCATCAAAAACTAACTTTGTAAGCTGTTTTTTTTGTCTTCGGCATTACCCTTTCATGGCAACGAAAAAATGTAGTTTTGTTCAACTAGAGATGATCTAGAGTTTTTTTTTTTTTTTTTTTTTTTACTTAAGTCCATCCAGTGAATCTGCTTTTCAGCTTGTTGCTTATCCTGAGCTCTCAGAACTCCCTGTACTTGGAAAGTACGCCACCAGGGGGCAACATCTCACCTGCAATCCCCCTCCGTTTGTGGACTGGTTCATGGCCGGCTCCTAATTCTGTCACTGTGCCTGACCAGTCTGCCCATAGCCACACTTCTCTGTGTGTTGGATCATTTTCGACATAAACCCTGAGGCCAGGCTACATTTCAGATAGACAGGAATTTGAACACAAGGACTGAGAATCATCAGATCCTCCCACACATGCAGAATTAATTGAAGACAATTATTCTTTTTGGGCACAGCACTAGCTGTGCTTACCCAGACTTGCTACAGTGAGTATGTCGAACTGGGGAAAAATATGAATTTCCATTTCAAAACATGTGTTTAAAAAAAATATATAAAGTCAAATCATTTCACCATTTGAGAAATGTAACTGTTCATCAGTAGCTGATAATGTAATTTCCCCCAACAAGCTGAATATTTCATTTTAGAGGAATTCTCTTCAAATTCAAATCTGCCCTGCTCTTGAACTTACGGATGCTTGGCTTTTTGTCAGGCTCTGCTTTCATAAGCGGTGTGATGTAATGGCTGAATTATTTCTATATGGCCCTTTTTATGCTGAATACTCAGCTTTCCTTCACAAAAATATATCGCTACTTACATACTTTCAAGGAGTTTGGCTATTCTAGCAAATAGTAGTGGAGTTTACATTTAAAAGCTCTTATACAATGTCCCCTAATAGTTAGTTAGTGCATTAGAATGTATGTTGTTGCAATATGCAGGTCCTGACTGCTTCTGTCATAAGGAAAAAAGAAACAGACCTGAGAAGCATGCAAGTTCTGTTTGAATATACGGTACATGCTGTCAAGCATGTCGTCTGAAGGGCAACTTAACTATGCATGCTGTCAACTTAAGGCCTCTCTGTGCTTATTCAACTGAGTGAAGGAATGAATGGCATGGTATCGCTTGTATACCTGATATTTTCCCTCGATAGAAACAATTACTGAAATATATTCTTCAATTTCACTTCATACTTCAATTATACCTTAGGACCGCTACAGTTTTGTAATTTTTGGGTTGTGCTGTTGAATGGTAATTTTTTTTCATTGTGATTAAAAGTGTTTGGTTGTTGTATGCAACTAATTGCGTGTTTTATCTGTTGAAAATTCTGTGATTTTGCATTTCAAAAGTTTTTACATCCTTATTAACGAAAGCAGTTCTCATCAATGTATCTGGAATGGGAATCAAATGATCCAAGTAAAATTTTATTAACCTTTTAAATTTGTTTTAAATAATAATAAAACAAGTTTAACGGGCTGAGTAACACAATGTGTACTGAAACTATATCTTTAAACAGAAAACAAATGCCGGAGCCACAGTGTGGTCTTCAGGTAGGAGAGTCGCACTTGTGTGAACTACATTGTACACCACATAAAGTACATAAAAGATAAGTTTATTTCATTTATTTTATTCAGAGACAGATTATGCAGTATTAGCAGGCAGGAAACTGCCAACAGCTAAGCGACAACTTCTCAGATTTGGTTGAACAAAAGTTTGCCATCTGCTCTGAGTGCACAGTTGATACTTGCACTGTTGTGCTTTTCTGAGCTATGGGTATCGCCAACTTGCACAAATTGACAGCCCTTTTTAATATATGAATTTCTGGAAAATTTGGTCTTTTGATGGCAGTTATATTAACTTGTTGATTTTGTTTGAGTTTGTTTCCAGATAATATCTGCCCAGATTTTCACACTTGCACAAAGACGCAGTTCGTGGGATTATTTTCACCAGTACAGCAGCTCAGTGTGTACATTTTTGTAACTGTTTGGCTCAGAGCTTCTGGATATATGAGTTTATGTTCACTCTTCACACAGAACCTGCTCTCAGCTTTGTAATATTTACTGTGATTATCAGGCCAGGTGGCATTTTTCTACTCACCACACTGAATGTTGTAATGCTCTTGTGGCTGGTGTACCCTTTTCATATTCTTAGCAGGAAGCAGGCCTTGATCTCCTGCTGTCTTCCAAGCAACTCCACACCTTGAAGAGTTGTTTGGAGATGCTCCTCTGCACACCATTGTTGTGAGTTGATATTTACATACCCACGTCCCTTTGTGTGTATATGTGTGTTTTACCAGCCTGGAGTCTTTTTCTCGCCCCATCTCTAATCAGCAGGCTATTTTGTCCCACAGCGTAAGCCACTGACTGATTTTGGTGCATTTTATTGTAAGGACAGCCTTTTATTTCCAAGTCTTGTTGTTTTTGAGTTGCTGGAGATGACACATCAACCATTATAACACACATGCAAGGTCAGTTGAACCGCAAATCTTTCCACTCCTAATTTACTTGAACCACCACTGAACATTTTATCTCTACATTATTTGTACCTAAACTTCAGTCACACAGAAATCTGGAGGAGCAATGTTTTTGTGTAAACACCAAGGTATGCCAGATAAGATGGTGTGTATGTGTGTATACTTAATAAAGTGTGAACCTTCTTGTTGCACCCGCAGGGGTTGATGGCTGAGCTGCTTGGGAGGGGAGCTGCAGTATTTACCACCTGCTATGAAACAAGCCTTCTGTGCAACTGTGATAGTGTCATACCAAGTGAAATGAAAGTGATGCCTCTCCATATCAATGTGCCCTGTTTTTAGAATAATAATGTCATGGCATTCCTACTTTTATTAGATTTTATACAAGTGGTGAGTTAGGAAGCAGAAAGAGCAGACGGAGTGAGAGTGGGGATGACAGGTAACAATTGTCGTGTTCATTTGTTTGACAAGCTGTTGGCTTCCTGGGACATTTCCATCCCCAGGATGAGTCGACTCCGCTAATGTCCAGGTTTCGGTGCTGCTTTATGCCACAGTAATCAGAGATGCTTGCTCTGAGAGTTGTTGAAAAATGATCATGATAGGAAACTAGACCAAGTTGAAATTAGTTATTTCTTGATCCTTTTTCCTCGTTGTGCGGTTCTCACTTCAAAAGTATTCTTCAAAAACCTGTTCATTAGCTAAACACCCAGGCACGTCACCCTCACCAACTGGACTGCTTTATAGATTTTTTTTTTTTTTTTTTATTGCGGCTTGTTCTCCTTGACATTGCTGCACATTCTAATTTTATTTATTTATTTTTTTAAAATCTGTCGCTCTTTTACTATTTGGTTTTAAACCTATTGTTGGTCTGAAATTGCTGCCCCTGCAGCTCTAACTTGCATGCACCGCATACAGGGGTCTCCAGGGATGCCCAAAGACTGCCTTGGGTGTTCTCAGCAATGAGTTGAGTCAGAGAGAGGGGAGAATTAATTTTTGTATGTTTCATAATTTCAGCTAAGTTAGAAAACCCCAGTGTTTCCTGCTGAGAAAAACTCTGTATAACATGTTTTTCTCTTTAATGACACAGATTCTTACATGGGGCAGGGTTAGCTTCAAACATTAGTGCACTTGTCATATTATACATAGTTTACATTCTGTTCCGAATCCCTTCCTCCCCTGCTAGATACCTGTGCTCCTCCCATGTGTTTTGCAAGGTCTCAATGATTGGTGGACAAGGCTGACTAAGTGTATGGAGACTTTGTGTCCTCTGGGAGTTGCAGGTTTCCCTCTGGGATTTTTAAGTCAGTGGGGAGTAGCCCTCTGACCAGGCTGGCTTCTCCATTAACTGCTTCATTGTCTTTATCCCACGTGTTATGTATCATCTTCCAGTACTAGTGACACCTGGGAACATCCTGGAGCAGACTTTATACTTCAAATTTGATTCTGAGGCTTATTTTTCCTTAGCACATCTATCATAACACCAGTTTCTCAATATTGCACTGTTCTGGCTTTATTGATTTCAGCAGCCATTTATTATAACATCTAGAAACATGGGCCCATTAAGAATAAAATAATTCAGCGTCTGTGTTTCTTTTCTTAAGATGCTCACTCTGCGACACTCTGAGTGGATTAGGTTCTAGCAGAACTGCAGAGAAATGCAGTAAAGCTGACAGAAAGCAAGCTGTAAGTTTGGTGGTGAGTTTGATTCATTGCACTGTTGACCTTCCTTTAAGGGAGATGATGAACAACCTGGTACCAGACCCTGGGCTTCAGGCCCTGCTCCCCTCTCAGCTGTCTAGAGCTTCACCTTCAGCTCACATTCAATCACTTTGGCAGCCATCGGCTGATAAATGCCCACCATATGGCTACCTTTCTCACCTCTTGCACCATCCTGCGAAACAAACAACAAAATGTCACAGCAAAGGGGCCTCCTAGTCCTCCCAAAAGCACCATATCCCTTCCAATTTGCCTCCCTTGCTCATAATAGCCTGCATTACTACAGCTAATGGAGGAGATGACGACAAATTGATGTCCTTTTGACCTTGCTTAAGCACATTGACTTGAAAATGCACTGTTAGTGGACTGTTTTATCTATTTTAAAATGGGCATTAAAAATGAAACTTTTAGCTAGGTGTTTGGCTTTTTTTTACAGTAAGTATTTTATGCATGAGTTTTATTGCATCACTCTGGAAAAAAAGACCTTTCCCTGATAAACCTCTTAAACCTGTAACCTACAGTCAAGCTTCACTGTTTTTGTTATCAAAACATGCGCACAAGAATGCTCCAGGGCTTTACCTGGGAAAGGAGCCTATATTTCTTTCTCTTTTATAAAGAGGTTGCATTGGCCTTTTAAGTCTTTCTCTTAAATCCTGTGGTACACGGTGTGGACTCTTTTGCTGGGAAGAGGCAGTAACTAAGTCCTTATGCTTTTTTGCTCACCCTTAGGCATGTTGCCGGGTTGGCGATAGTTTGAGGACCCCTGCAAAATGAATTAGCACATAACTCCCATTTAAAGTACAGAATTACTCTAAAATGTCAGGTGTAGTGTAAAGGGAGAGGCCATGACAGTAAATTTACTGAGAAATGAGAAAAATAAATATCCTGCACTTTTTATTTGGACCATTTGTACATGTCTTTATTCATGCAGTTATCCAACTGTTAGCATATCATTTGACAGCAATGAAATGCAAAAATGAGTCTGGGGATTTCAATAACGTTCACTAATCAAACATCAGGATGGGGCATAAAATATGCTTTCACTGTCTGTGATTGTGGCATGACTGTTGCCAGACAGCCTGTTTTGAGTATTCCTGCTGATCTCCCAGGATTTTCACACACCATTTTCTAGCATTTACTCCGGATGGTGCCAGAAACAATTAATAATAATAATAAAATAAAAATCAAGTGAACTGAAACTTGGATAATCTCTCTGAACATCTCTGTGTGCCACATATGGAACATTTAGGTAGGACTACAACAACATATAACCAATGTTGGGTTCCACTTCTCCTCCCAAGAACAGAGAACTCAGGCTTACCTGGACAGTTAAAGACTGGAAGGACGAAGCCCTGTCTGATCAGGCAGCAGATACTTGGGTCAGAAATGATCAGCAATAACGTTCAGTAGTCCATATCAGTGGTATTGGTGAACTAGTGTGGGGGAAATGTTTTCTTGGCGCACTTTTAGCCTTTCGACGCCAAGAAAATCATACATTCATCATACAAATCATGCCATTTCCAATTTTTCATTCAATCTTTTAATGGCCACCTCCAGCGTGACAATGAACCATTTCAAAAGCCCTTCCTCTGATTTCACGAAGATGAAAGTGAGTTCACTGTACTTGGCTGCCATCCCCGAAGCAGAGTGCTCATGCAAGCAATTTATAGATACGGGACTTAAACATTTGTTGAATTATCTGACTTGACTCTGACGCTCGTTATCCATCCTTAATAAATTGCCTTACTGTTGGTGGTCTGACCTGCCAGACTAGTGTAAAACATTGTGTTGGTGATATGAGACCACCCTGAGAAGCATTAGGTTTCTCGGGTTCCCTTGGAAACACCCATCAATTATGATGCTGTAGTATGAATGAGCACATTAAATAGCTATACTATGTAACATTTTAATGATGCTATTTAAATGCAAATTCTTACTTAATGACATCAGTTGAATTGCAATGAATAGTTTCAATTTCAATGTTTTGGTGCTGTTTCATGTACAGGAAAATTGTTCCAATATTACAACACAGTCACGGATTTTCAGTGCAAAAGCTGTATGTAATACTTGAGTATTGTGGAGAACATGCCCACAGTGTGTTGGTGTTCATGCAAAATAGCTGATTGTAATTAATACAAATACTCCTTTTTGTGAATTGATTGTGGAATTCATTCTTTGTAAAGTGTCAAACAGTCCCTGCACAGTATTATTAATAATTAGGTGAAACATTAAGGTAAAAGACTTTAACTTAGCTCTAGCCTCAAAAATGTTAATACTCTCGTCTATGCCAGGCGTCATGGTGGGTCCCATTGCGTGCTGTTGAGCCCATGCCTCTGCTGTAACCTTGGCCAATCATCCAGTCCCTGCAGGGCTCATGCCGGTCAGAGTGGGTTGTAATACGACTAATCAGATGCTTTAACTTTTATGCAAATTGCTCTGCCTTATAAATCTTTAAAGAGGTGATGTCAAAGACAAAAGAGGGCGGAATGTGGGCAGGTGAGTGAATGGTGAACTGTCAGAGATGTGAGCACGACATCTGATTACCAATGGCTGCTGGGAAGACTCTGTCTCACAAACTAATGAAGTCATGCGATTTGCCGAATTAGTAATGGCCAAAAAAACTGGCCACGGATTTATCTCTTAAAGTCCTGTTGTGTTGCAGTGAGTCGACAGGCTCCTGCCACAGCTAGATCTGTCACACGAAGATCTTCTGTCATTTTGTTTGGATAAGGTTAAAGATGTAGCAACATTTCACTCATTCTGTTGTGCTTAATGATCCAATTTAAAGGTAAAGGAAGAAAGTAATGGTTGCGCCTTCAGGTGTGATGAAGCAACATCCATATATATACAGCAACTGATTAACACTGACATACAGATTAAGTGTTGCTCAACTGAGGTAACGTAATTACTGACCTGCATTTTCTGCTACCCAGGGCTCCTTTTTAAGCATCTCTCTCTCAGGCGCTCGCGCGTGCGTGCACACACACACACACACACACACACACACACACACACACACACACACACACACACACACACACACACACACACCCTGCTGCTGTTGGATGCAGCAGAATGATTTCATGATTCAGGTCAACAAGAGGCCTCAGGCACATAAACCAAAGTCTTCCTGTCTTTCACAACTTAATTTGTGAGGAATAATGGCTCAGATGTACGACAAGGCCATAGTGTTTCACATGTTTTGGCAAAATATATTGGCCTCAAAAACTGGGCTCCTGTGCTGAATAATTAGTGTCAGGGTATTTGTCAAGTCCAAGAACTATATATTAATTCGCCTTGGTGGCATTGTTCCAAAGATAGACAGTTTGTATAGTCACACAACACACAGATGCATACTATTAGACACTGGCATAAATTGAAACTGTAAAGTTATGTTATCATAGGTTGTGTGATTGTATTATACCTATATTTAATATATTATAGTAACAACTGCACATTTTAGTTGACAGATTTGACTTTGAAATGTATTAATCAAGAAGAAAATTAGATTAATCAATAGTAAAATTATTTAGTTGTGACCCTAACAAATGTGTCAAATGTTCAATTATGAATTTCTTATCTTTTTTCTTTTTGAAGAATAATCAAGAAAGAGCTCCTGTAAAGGTGTCAGTACAATTACTTCAAAACCATGTTTATCAAAGACCCCCAGATATTAGATGCACAAATAAAAAGCAACAGCCGTCCCTGCTGCACTGCATCTTCTGACTTCTCAGAGTCAATGCAATATTTTCTTCCTAATTATTTTAACATTTGTTTAATCCATAGAAACTCCTCATGGCAACTAACCGCATTCTGTTGAATAGGGGGAAAGACCATGGTCTAGTTAGTTTGGTACTATTTCACCGAAACCACAATCTATCTTTACTTTCACTAAGGGTTTAAATGTAAACGGAAGGTGACCTATGACCTCTGTTAGATGAAGAATTCAGATATTTTACAACAAATCCTGATAAAGTTAAATGTCTTAATCGTGTAATGTTTTTTGTGTGACAAATGACCAGCTGCTTAATTTGTAAACTTGTATTCACATTTAACTGAACTAAAACCCAAAATGATATGATGTGCACTTTGTTCATACTTTCAACTTGAAGTGCTCTTTGCTTGGTGACACGCAGTCTATTAAAATGTTTGAATACATTTATTTTTGTTTTATAAAACTAGATTGGCTGTAATGTCACCATCAAAATAAAAATTTGCCATGGCACTAAACATTCTCATGTTTGATATGAATCAGAAGATGAAATATTAGATGAGGCATTCTCAACAGTGATGTGATAGTTGGACAAGACGTACCAAGAAAAGCAACAATTTTGGGAAATGTTTTTGATGGGTTACAGATAACCACTAAAAATGAATGAAAATATTTTTTTCAGCTTTTTGTCAAGTGTAACCCCTTTAATATGTTAGGCTACATGAACTTAGGAGGAAATATTATAGGAAAAAACAAATTTAGCCCATGCATTTCTATGTTTTAGCCGTTACCACCGTTGACACTAGCACTTCCTGCCGTTGCTCCCTGCTGAAAGAACTCTTTTGTCTGTGACTGCTTTTAGCAGCAAGGTAAAGTACGTAATCCACAAAAGATGTTCCCCTGTAATGTAACTGAAAGTACATTTATTTCATAGTTAACGTTATGTTTAGAACCCCTGTGACTACACTGGGTACCAGCGCCATTTTATGCCTGTTTCCCGCCGAACACAGATCGGTGAGCATTATTATTGGTTTTAATTAGTGATTTTGTTTTATTTTGCACTAAAGAGTCCATGATTGTATCATCCTGAATTGTCCTATATCCAGATGTTGAACAAAGGTTATTCACAAGAAACAGTGTAACCAGTATGTGCAATGTCAGATATTGTGTTGTTGCCATGGTAACTGTGAGTCAGACAAACTGTATTACTTGGTAACTTGTATTTCTCTGACCCTGTCTGTTGACAGGTCAAGGTTTTTTTTTTTTTTTTTTTGTTGTTTTGTTTTTCTGTTCCGGACCTTCCAGTGTAGTGATGGCGAGCCAAGTCCCACTTGATCTAGAGTGAACCCCCTCAGATATGCTACACTCTCCGGTGTGGTAGGCCCTACATCTGCAGATACCTTCACACTCAGCCCCGCCATACTATTCCCCAGACTTACCTTTTCTCCATCCCTGGAACACTGGACCTGCACTCACCTTTTGACTGTTTTTTGGACTTTATTCTTCTCCATTGGGAATTGGAAACTCATTGCTGTTGTGTATGAAATCCTCCCCTAAGTGAACAGTGTTTGATTTATTTGAATTGACATTTTATTTTTTTATATTTTATTTGTTTTCTGAAACTGATAAATTAGAAAAGAGAAATAGAACTTGAGGTAAAATTTTGAAATATAGATTATTAGGGTGCACCTGAAATTGAATATTTGACCATATTAATACTTATTTGATATCCGATTATTGTGTGTATTATCTGTGTAATTGTTTCATCTTGTGAGCTTTTGTCTGGTTTAACTTATTTACTTATTTGTCTATTTATCCATTTATTCTAATCAATTAACTAACTAAAGCCGGCATACATTTTTATCTTTGCCTCCCAGGTCTCATTTGTCACATTCCATGGTGCTCCAGTAGTTGAACCTATCTGACACAATCCACAAGTAAAATCAGCCCATCTAAGTGTTACGTGTTACACAAGCAACATTTCCTGGGAATAAGAACGAGTTATATGGTGTCTCTCAGGTACCATAAAATGTTTGGAATAAAGGACTCTCTGTCTCTAAAAAGCAAAGATCTGTATCCCCTTAAAGAATAAAATTAATTCGAAGTTAATGGTGTAGACTTGCAGTTAAGACAACAAGACTGTAAACCAATAAATGGTCTGTGCATCCCTGATGAGAAAGCTTTATTTTCCATCAAGGGCATTCAACGCCGTCAGGTAATGCAAACACTGTTAAAGGGTTTATTTTATTTACGATTAGCGATCATCTACGATAATCTTTTACTTTTATTTTTTTTTTTCCCCCCTTTTTTCCACTGTAGCCATTCCCATTGTGTAATTCCTCTCTTCTGAAAAATGTGGTTTTAGGGACATCATGATGGTTGTCATCTATCCCTGATGAAACTTTCTTGGGTTGCTATGCTGGCTCTTTTTGAAGATCAGTGTAAATGTGGAAAAACAGATCATATACTCAAAAAGGGACCCAGAAAAGTGGGTGTTTTTTTCTTTTTTTTTTTTATTGTTTTATTGTTTGTCTTCTGTCTTTGCCTGACTTAATCTTTTTTTTTTTGGTAATGTAATCCGGTCATGATTGGATTAAGAAAGGAAATGTTGGGGACAGGAAAAGACTGTTTTGTTACAATCCAGTTTTATACCAACTGTTTCTGCCGTGTCTCATAGTTTGAAATCGGAAAATGTTTTCTCTCATTGACATTAAGAGTGTCAGATATATTTTTCTGAAATAGTTTGGAAGATAACAGTTGGTTATACATAATGTAAGGCTAAAATAATTTTTTAATTTTTCAGACTAATAGGCTAACTGTTAACACCCTGCAGATGCTGTGCAATCACTCTGCTTGTGTGATTGGCCCACCAAGGAAGGTGCTGATTCAACTTCATTACAGAATTTCTTTCATCACATGGTAGAACCAGTGTTCCTGGACGGACCAAAACATGCAGACCTGCTTCAGAAACTTGATGACATGAATTCTTTTTCTCAGTTTTTATAAAATTCTTGGGCTGCTGTGAAAGCGCGAGGCAGTAGTGAGAGAGAGAGGAGGTAAAACAATGTGAAGATGAAGGTTTATCCGTGTGTTTCAAAGAGACTATCTCTCCATGTTGGAGACAATCTGACTGATCTTGCAGAACAAAGGCAGTATGAAAATAACTTTGCTTCTGGCGCTGTGCTAACTTATTTTAAGAAATCAGCAGAACATAGAGGCCGGTGTAAGACCACAGTACGATGCAATTATAGTCTATATCGAAACAGAATCTGAGGTCAGATGTTTTGCAGCTTGGTGTTTGATTGTTTTCCTTATTGCATTATTGTAATGCTCGGATAACACTGTCAGTGACTGGTGAAACAGCCCCCTGTCAAAGCCTATTCACTCACTGCATATTAATTCCCCTCTCAACATTTCATTTGAATGGGAGTTTGAAGCCGGAATCATTTAGACTGCACTATTCGTGCAATTGGAGGTAATTTGTATAAAAATGAATAAACAAGCAGATTGTCTGATTCAACACAGTCCTATGGGGATGCATATTGCCTGTGTAAATGCAGTGATGTACAAGCTGACTTAATTGGAAGTAATGAGGAAATGCCTAACGAGGTTTTATGCATTGGAAGGAATGTATAGTTACTGTTAGACAGCTTCTTACTCAGTGTGTGGTTAAGATGATATAATATGTATACAGTAAATAAAAACTGCACTGTGAATAAGTTACTGTTAAATAAGATCTGATTCATGTGTGGCTGCAAATACAATTTTCTGTGCAGCTTCCTACTATATTACAAAAGTAATTTTAGGATCTTTTGTGCCCGCAGGTTAGTTTAACAAACAACTGCAACGTTAATGAAAAAATGACTAAATCTCTGGACTCTTGGCTCAATTCAACTAGCACATTTACGTATGTTTATTTCTGGAATATAAACGAACAGCGACAATCATATTTTATATGTAACTTTACATTTCTGAGTGAATATGAAGTCCTCTTAATGTGTCTACTCTACCTTTACTGCAGTTTGAGGTCCTACGTTTCCCAGAATCCCCCTTCATATCCCAGACAGATATATATATATATATATATATATATCTCACAGTACTTTTTCAGAGTGAATCACAGCTTGTGCCTGTGTTGAATTCTGAGGTCACTGTTGGTGGAGAAGCGGGTTTGATTGTTAATCGCCAGGACACAATACCAAGTCTTTTTCCCAGGAATGTGAATTAATGCTTAACTGATATTTTAGGTACCTGATTGTTAGCCAGTTGTTCTCAGACTTGTGACTCAGTTCAGACACTTTGGCTTTAAGTAAGGACTGTAAACGGTCGTGTTTATCTGCCTAACCCTAACCCTAACCCTAATGACATAAAAATGTGGACCAAATTAAAAATAATGAGCTGTGGGGGTTTCACCAGCTATAGGTTGAGACAACATACATCACACACCTTTGTGCCATTATTTCATATGAGCAGTGTTTTGAGTTCACTATGTTCCTGTTGTGGAACAATTCCAACCATCTCTAAATTGACCATGTGAATAATGAGTTCCATGGACTCCTGCTTCTTTGCTTCAGCCCTGTCTCCTTAAAGTTATTTGCATCTTCAGAAATATCTGGAAAAAATAAAATTTTCGTTATCCACATTACATGGAAAAACATTTTTAAATAACACATTTGAAAGGTCACCAAGTGTTCATACAATCTAAAGGCAACGCTTTCAGTGAGAACTGTTCTTCCAGTGCTATTACAACGATTTGGCAACTCAACAACCAGACGCAGCAGATGGTTTGGTACGCAGATCCATAAGTATAGAAGTCATTGCAAATTATTTGGAAAAGGACAGGAGCGTTCAAAAAATATTGGCACCTGATTAGGAAGAGAAAGCTGTTTACTGTGTTGGTAAATGATTCTTTCCTTCTTTCTGAGGAACATGTCTGAAAATCCCTTTTAAGACCACCATTGTAGCTACCAGTAGTTTCTCTCTCACAAGATGCTAATTGGTCCAAACTACTGTGATTTGGTGAAAAGGATACAGGATGTACAACAGAATCGGCTCTCTGGTGTCTCTGTCCTTCACTTTGAAAATATATTGTACAGATAGAAGAATACAATATTTTAATTGGGGGGGAAAAAAAAAAAAACCCAACTCAAAATAATCCACTCTCCAACAAATCATTTCGTATCACATATACTATAAATGTATGCTTTAGCTCACAGGGTTATTTTGTAAAATTGTATGCACAAGACAGAACACCGGTATCAAGAGTTGTATTTGCAGTCAAAGGTTGGGACGAAATAAAACACGGAGATTGACCTAAAAGCATTTATAGTTTGTACCATTAATTTATAACAGTTACTATTAGTGCTACTGAAAAATTAAGTTCACCATTTTTGGAAGTATTTTTATAAATGTATATAGTAAAAATACATATTGAATAATGGCATGACTATCAGTGTCTAATTTTCAAATGAGCCCATAAAAAACATGTCAGCAACACATTATTAAATAATGTAAAGAAAAGTTGTTGACAGGTTGTTTGAGGCAGCAGTCATCCCTCATTTAACTGCAGTCTCTACAGCACTGCACAGCAGCTGCCAATTATATACCATATTTTCAGATGGCCACTTTATCTTTGTTTTTCTGTGCTCAGGCTGCATTGTTTTCTACTCTGTCTGGTCACGAAACGCAGAAGCGTCTTTGAATTGAATTAAGGGGAATCAAAGGACTATCTTTATTACACAGCGGAGCAAAGGCTGCTGTTTTTATTTGCACTGTACTTTTGACAGAGTAAATATCTACCACAGCTTCAGCAATTCTTTTTCTTGCAGGATGTTTCTTCACCTTTTGTGATGGTTGCTAGACTAAGGGAGGAATCTCACTTTGAACCATCTATTTACCGAGGGTACTCAGATCTGATAAATTTTAACACAGTTAACCCAGAAGCTTTGGGGTGTTTTGTTTTTGTTCCACATTTGTACTGCTTTTAGTCCAACTTATGATTGTATATCATGATGCAGTCTTCACAATAATTTTCTGAGAATCATTTGACAAAAGCAACTTTATTACAACTTAAGACTAGTCAACATAATTTAACTTTTCTGCAAAATAATGCCAAATTATACAGTTTTTCTTTTTTTTATTTTCAACTGCAAAGAAAAAAAAACAAAACAACCAGCTTGTCCTTGCACTATTGCTGCCTGACATCAGCATCAACATCTCAACTAGCTGAAAAAATGTTACCTTGTGTTTTGTTGTCAGCTTTTACTTGTTTACAAACTGTGATTTGTTGAAGTCATACTTGGATTTACTTGCTCCCCTTTTTCTAAAACTAACCTCTAGAAATAACTGCAAGTAGTTCCCAGAAAGAAAATCTGAAAAATCATCATAAAAAAATCGAATCAATCATTTAATGGTGTAGAAGTATTTATTTTCCCTCAAATTATTCAACTACTATCCACTGATTAAATGAAAAATAATGTTTAACTCTGAGATGAAGCAATGAGCAGAAACAGTGAAATGAGATAAGACTGTCACAGGTCAGTGTATATTGATTTCTCTGCATTTGATGAGACATCACAATAGAAATGCAACGTACCACAGGTTGTGAATAAGTTGGAATAATTGCATATAAATTATTGATTATGGCTTTGGCCTATTATTATTCTTAGTTCTTCCTCTTTAATTCGTTGACCTTATGTGCAGCTTTATCTGCAGTATTGAGATTCCCTTGGAAATAAGTGAAATAAGCAGGGCTCTCTTTGTAGGCATGTAATGATCGGCAGAGGTCCATGTGGGGAGTTGGTTTGGATTCTTAAGATGTTGTGTGCTGCTGATCATAAACTCATGAGTGGATTTGTCAACTTTGCCCAAACCTCGATCTTAACAACTGGCATGAATCGACTTTTATGTCACTGCTGCCTCACTGATGATGCATACTAATGCTCCTCCTGGTCCATATTTGCTACATCACTCTGTGATGATACTGTTTGATTTTAAGCCACCCTCTGAAGAAGTAGATGCTCATGTTTAATGCCAATCTCCTCTCTAGAAAAAGACAATCTGTGCACATCCATGTTGGTCCTAACTCAAAAAAAAAAAAAAAAAAGTGCTATTTGTAGAATGCTCTCGCCTGAAGTGCTGAAGTTAATTGGGTGTATATTTGGGCACATTCACGATGCGCCACAGTAAGCATGTTTTTATGCTCAACACGTTGCTTGTCATGATTCTGCATCAGTAGAGCAACCTATATTGAGTGATGACTTCTTTCTAATTAAATGCAATGTGCAAATTGAGAGCACCAGGAAGGCTATGGAATTTATTAACAACTTAATAACATCCATGTGTAAGAAATAACACAGAGACGTGTTGTTGTAATTCATGTTTTCCTAGATGTTCCTTTCTGTATGAAAAAACAAATTAATGATATATTGGCATTTCGGATTTGTGTTTCTGTAACAGAACAGTAGAGTTTTGACTGATACAACGCTGCTACTGTCCTCTGGGATATGTTTCTTGAGCAAATGCTTGATGTGTATGAGGCCGAGTTACACCCGCTATGAAAGCTGATTAGTTAGCTCCAGGCTCGTATGAATAATGCTCTTTGTGTTAGTGGTTCTTCCTGAATGTATTTGTCAGTGAGCGTGTAAGCCAAAGTTCAGAGGTCAAAAGTTTAACCATTTTTGAAAAGAAACTTCACCTATTTTGATTTTCACCTCAAAGCATGAAGATGAAAATTTAAATATTTATATATCCAACTGGGGGAAAAAATGTGATATTATATGGAAATATAAAGCTGGAGAAGCTTCAGTCTAAACATCGCAATCATTAAAACGATCTATGCATAGCCTGTCCACTTGGGATGCTGACTCACCTCCTTAAGGCGATTTGTTTTGAACTTTCCCATGTAGCTAGCTGTAGTCCATTCATTATCGTTTCAAATCTAACTTGGGGAGAAGTGAGACAGCAACTCACACTAGAACCCTGAAATATTGGCTTTTTTGACAGGCTGCAATACAGAAAGATAAACCTGTCAGCATGAGTGAATAATTTGTTTCTCTTGACATCTGTTATGGGATTTGGAAGGCTGCTTCTGTTTATTATAGCCACAGGAGTAGTTATAAAGACGATGGGTGACACAACTGAGGTTACAGCCATACTCACCAGGTTGAAAGTGGGAGACAAGGAAAACACAGATTACCTTGGGAAGAGCTAGACAGAGCGATGTTAGGGAGTGTATCCAGATGAAATGGTGTGGAGTGTTGTTGAAGAGCGGGTGAAACATTAACATTTTAAAAGCTTCTGAAAAGCAGTAGTTACTGTAGCAACATTTATGTAATAAATGACAAAAATAGGTCTGTATTTTAGGCGTCTGTAGTGCCTCAAGTTTAAAAAAAGACAAAACCATGCATTTAATGGTAAATCTTTTTTATGCAGACCGCTCTTTTTTTTTCATTTATTTTTTTTTTCCGATCTTCTCCACTCCTCTCCTTTGCATCTCAGCCAAGACTAAGGGCCATTTTCAAAATTTTTCACATTATGGTATGTTAATACTTTTATGACTTTGTCGGAGCAGATGGAAAACCTTAATAGTAAAAAAAAAAAAAGAAAAAAAAGAACTGACATTAATTTTTTCTGTCACCACAGAGAGCACAGAGTGGATGCTGTATTCATCTAAAAAGTTTTGATATAACAATCAAACTATGCACAGATGCGGCAAGCAATCTGCTTTCTGAGGATATTCTAAACAAACTAAAACATACATATGTATTTTAATAAACAATGCACATGGATTACTGTATTCTATTTTTATCTCCTAATGCAGTTTGAATAATGCAATTGTTGTGCCCATATTTAAGACAGTACAGTGGGAAGAATTACATTAAGAGTGGGAAAATCCAATAGATGGAAGCTGTTGCAAAACCTTATCAAATCTGAGTTGTCGAAAAGCCCCTCACTCACACATGTGCACAAACAGATATTCCGCCGCCACAGACGCAACTGGAGGAAGCAATCCACTTTACATGGAAATTGTCCTTTCATCTTTTAGTCGGGAATAATTTTGAGGGAGTTAAGAGGCAACTAATCAACAATGAAGAGATCGTGCAGCTGCAGCATCAACTTGGAGCAAAATTTTCCCTCTGGACTCTGTGAACCCAAACGCTGTCATTTCCTCATTTGATGTCCTCTAAATGAAATAATTATCTCCAGATTGAATTTGGCTTAATATCTCTATTCTTCACCAAGTCTTTGTGGTACAAAAGGCCCAAAAAAGCCGTCATAATTTCGGCTCTGGCAGATGGGGGACGATAGATCTGAGTTACGCCTTTGTAGAAGGCCACATAAGTTGAGTTGAAGCTCCAACTGTGTGATGGCTTACAAGCTCTGGCCTGTGGAACAGTGTGTGAAATGTGGGCATTACCCCGGCCACGTTTTGACTCAGCAGACAGTCAATTGACCTCAAAGGCCACTTAAGATTTGAGTGTCTAGTATTAAACCTGATTGAATTTACATTAAAGCACTTCTTTTTTGCCTACCTCTTCATTTATTTGAATCAAACCACCAGAACGGGGCTCTTGACTTTGTCTCTTACGCTGGCTGGACCAAATCTTGAGTAATAATGCTCATTTACACCCTCTAGAGCTGTGCTTCTTCCTCCTACACAGTTTGGCTGAGTATAAATGACAAACTACAGTAACAAATCACATCACTTCATTTTGAATATGTCAACATTTTTACATTGCATAGTCTTCCTTGGAATTTTTCATATTTGATATCTGACTGTTAATGTTTGATTGCAAAGGAAAAGTCAGGAGGCGGCATGTAATTGGATGTTAGAGAGACAAAAGAGCATAGACTAAAGGGATTTGTGAACATTCACAGTATCCGGAATAAGATGATATAGACTTAAAAGGCAAACAGTTGCATCTTTGATGGGTGGATGTTACTGTTAAAACCACTTTGAGTTCAAATGAAATGAAACATCCAGTAAATGATATGCATAGTTTAGCTTCTTACATAGGAAATCTGAGTGCCCATTGGCTAAACGAAATCTAATTAGGTTAGGAGTAAACCACGTTATTGCTTCATTACTGTTAATTGACCTCTTGGAGACCTGTTATTGAAACACTAGAGAGGATGGCTGTATGCAGAAATATTAAGAGGGTATGTTGAGAAGACTGGAGGAAGTGAATGGAAAGCACATTAGGAAAAGACATTACTTCATTCAACAGACATTCACCCCCTAGGATGATTCTTGCTCTTTCCGTTTTTGAACCGAGCCCATCAGTTGGCTAGTAAATCAACTAATAAATACAGCAAGAAACCAAGACTTAGGCTGTAGTGTCCCAGTATCAAAGGGCAGCTGGAGCAGCTTTTTTTTTAACTTCAGACATGTGTTGCCTGAGGCCTGCCTTTGAATACTGCTCACTTTTCAACTAATGATGAATTTGGGAATCTCGCTAAGGTGCGTTGGCCGTATTCGGTGGATATTTTAGATTATTGTTATCTGTGCTGGGGTTTTTTCAAATCAGGGTCAGGAATATAAATGTGAATTACAGAGAGACATGTACTGGGACCATTGCATAGGAGGAGGAATCCCCTCAAAACATCTTGCATCAATAGGCATCCATAGTTTCTGTTTTACTCCCATTTTGCCTCATTAAATTCTCATACAGCTCTCATCAAAACACATCTTTCATCTCAACACAGCGTTGCTGCTGCGTAGAGACCAGACTGCACTGCAACCGATAAGAATTCAGTCCACAGCCTGCATGCTGTGGACGACGCTCACTGGTTACACAGCGGGATAAGCAGTGTGTTTTTGTTTTCTTCTCACCAGCAAAATGGATCCTTAAAGATGTATAGGACCTTTGAAGTTAATCTTCCAGCAACAGCTGGTGCCAAAAGTGCTGCCCCACTGAAATATCAGCTGTGTGCAAATAAAGTTGAAATATATGACAACTAGAAAAGAAAAAGATTGATGGCCAGAAGAAGAGTTGCAGTGTGAGAATAGGTTCATTCATTCACAAAAGAAAAAGGTCTGACAGGGTGTATTTTTGTCTTTGAGATGTTAAGAATAAACTGTCAGTCATTAACTATTCTGTTAGAATTTCTTTTGTTAATTTTTCGGTTGAATAATCTAAGTAATTTTCCCCACATATGGTTTTCAAAGCCGTGTTCCCATTTCTGTTTTTTCATGAGTATAGACAATATGCTATATGTTGTTCATCAGAATTAACCTTTGAATGAGTTTTATGCCTTAAAGACAGATTTTGAGCTGAGAAACAAAACTTAATCTAGCCTTTCTCTCTAAGAGCTTTCTCTCTTGGGTCTCTGCTTCTATTTTCATCACCTTCTCTCGCCCGTTGAATGCTAACAGTACATGCAAGTTTTGTTGGCTGTCTCCTCACTTTCCAATACCAAATCACTGCAGTGTCCAGTTTTCTCTGTAAAAGTAGGAGTGCTCAGAGCAGAAGTTTAACTTTGTGTATTGTAAATGTAACATTGGCTGAAGCTCTTGGCAACAGCAGTTAATGTTAACAATGTCTATAAAGCAACTGCAAAACTGCAAAAATTCATATAAGATATGAGGTATTTTTCTCTCTCTAACAAACTCTCACACACGCACAAAGTTCAACTTTTTCAATAGATTTTTGAATGGCGGAATATGTTGTATTTACTGGTTTATCATTGCAAATATACAAAAGCCTTAAAATGGAACTGATCCACTAGATTCACATACATTATGAATGTTGTAGGTCAATCTTTAGCTAAAAACCACCATCATGATTATTATTATTTCTGCACTTCTAACAAAGCAATAACCCAGAATGACTCTGGTATTTGGAAGCATTTGTAAGTCTGTGTTTTTAGGGGTGGGTTGTTAATGGATTTTGATGCTATGATTATCGACTTTGATTAATGGCTAGTGTTTTTATTAGTTCTTAATCAATTTAACATGCACACAAACCAGTCGTAAACCACAGTGTTGTGACTAATGATTTCACCTGTTTTGGATAAATATCACTCGTGCTGCTGTTCTTGTAGCAGTGTTGTCTTCATTGGCAATTTAGCAGGCACGCACAAACATTGTCTGTGGTTGCATAATTTAGCTCTGTTGTGATTGTGCAGCTGTGTGACACCATGGCATCCATACCACTGAGGCAGTGACTTAACATTGTCAGGTGACTGGAAATAGCCATGTATGCGACTGCACCAAACCTTACATATGTCAGCCACTAACAATACAGATATTTATGTTTTGATGTATTTTTGTGTTACAGAGACTGGCACTTGTCAAGACTGCATGGTGAGTATATTTCTGGGTATGATCTTCACTGTTCACATATTCAAAGGTTTATGTGAAGCAGCACACAATTGTTTCTGTGTCTCAATGTGTGCTGTCTATAAATAGTCTTTTCCTTTTGATGTATTATTTCACATTGAATATCATATTTCAAACTCTCTGAGGGCTCTCAAGTTTCCTCCAAGGTTTGTTGATAAAGCCTCCATTTCAGAGATTTTTTTCATTTTTAGTGCTCGAGCACTCAACAGTGCATGAGCCCTTTTGCATCCCTTGGCATTATTATTCTTCCGCTGTTTCGACATCCTTATTGGTGACTTAAACATACCCTGAAACTCGAAATTTGGACAGCATGCCAGCAAAGGGGGGGAGTTCGTTGTGGTCTGAGTTGCATAGGTATGCAAGGCCCCGTGTATTGCTGCTTGCAGCTTTAATTAATTATTTAAATTTATATATTTTTTCCTCACCATCTCCTTACTGAGTTCAATGCAACAATTTTACCTTTACCTGCTTCTTAGGTCTAATCTGAATTTTTTCACTCACCTTGTGTCAGCTGTTGTTGCTGGCTGGTCACACACACACACACACACACACACACAGTGGCAAGCTGACTATGGCCTTTTCAAACAGCAGTGGCAGATATGAACAAATATGGCTGTACTTTTTAAAATTGCTTGCTATAAACACTGACCCCAAAGGACTCCTTCTTTGTGTGTCTTTGTGTGACACAATACAATATAATACAATATAAAACAATACAATGCTTTCAGGGCATTATGACTGTACATTTATTTGGTAGCTGCAGCATTTGGTTTTTGTTGTGTAACTTGTTAGGACAAATGTGTAATGCACAAATGGTGCGTGTTTGACTGATGAATACATAATATTTAGTTGAGAGATTTCTTTAAAGAGAATGCCAGGATATCTTCAATCCAACAAGCTATTTTATCTTCCTTCTCATCCTTCTCTTAAATATGTGTTTCTGTGCATCAAGCAATATAAAACCATATGTTTCGACTCTTCTCTAGTCTATTTTGAAGCCACAAAGTTATGTAATGTATATTCAGTGTTGTTGTGACCCCTGAGGAATAAGCTGTTGGGCTAGAGTGACTAAGGCACCAACACTTTGAACATTTTCATGACCCACTGAATGGAAAAAAAGCTATATCTTTTATGCAACAGAGGGTAACCTATACAGAGCATTTAAAGTACTTACTTATGATCTGAGGAAAAACAGAAATGTGAATGTAATTGTATTTTTCTTAAAACAAACCAAAAAAAAACAACTATAGTTTGTCATTATTCAAGAAGCTGGTTGAGAAAAGGTTTCCAGGGCATTCAAACCATAACACATTGGACTGATAATGAGTGCACATAAATGGCATGGGGCTCTGTTTCTGCTGGATGTACAATTAGCTCTAATAACTTGATAATCCAAAAGCTTGTTGCTGAGAGATCGCATTTGAGTCTCTCTGCTCCCAATTAACAGCCATTTTCTGTGCATGCTATGGACGTCTCAGTTAGCACATGTGCTTTTCACAAAGTGTTGTAGCGATGAAGAAGATTGTAAACGCACAAGCATAAGGACAGTTTAAAACAGAATCTATCTTCACTGCCTGAAGAAGGAAATCAAAGAAACAAGGTTTGGTCTAGCAGGAGAGGCCCTGAGAGGAAAACTTGTATTGATTCAAGCATTTCCATTCATTTCCTTTCCTATAGAAATGAATGATGCCACTTCAGTTTGCAATCATTTCAATAATTCGGTCTCTATTGTAACATATTACAACAATCGTTCACGTCCTATTGAAGACACCTACTCTGCTCTTCCATGAATATACAATTTCAGGTAATTTGGGTAATAAAGTGCTGTCCTTTGAAGCATTTTCTTTGCTTAGTTGTATCACTGAAAGTGGTAATAGTTGGAGGGCAGGGTTTTCGGGTCAGCTCTGCTCTCACCTGCAGCATATTGTCCACCTTCTTTTCCATTCATACTAAGCCCTTTTTATTTGCATATAATGTTTGAGGTGGGAGCTAAGAAGCTTCACCAGCTGCTCTAGAGAGACTTCAATATGCACACGCAAACCATCTTTTTATTCCCCTTTAACATTGGAGGAGGACATATGACGTCCCCTGATGAAAATGATGAAAATAACTGTGCTGATCTTGCATGGACACAGCTTGCTGCTTTAGCTGCCATTGTGATTATTTACAACATAATGAGGAACGTGAGGTTTCTAAAAGATTTGCAGAGCCTCTCTGATCCAGTTGGTTCGTCTCAGGAGTTTAAGTGTCTTTTTGGTCATTGATAAATGAATCAGCTATTGAGGCAACACTGTGTTCTTTCACTTTTCTAACCACCCATGATGTTTTCTGTTGTAATTTGATAAAAAGACAAATCATCTGGTCAGTAGTCATTTATAATATTCATTCATTCATTCATTCATCTTCAACCGCTTATCCATTTCGCGACATTTATAATATAGTATGCTTTGATATGTAATTGCAGTGTGTAATTTCACTTCTTGAATATTCATGTGGCTGTATTATTTAAGCATCTGTGGAAAAAGGTGGATGTTTGTGATGCTCTGATAAACAAACGGAGGCAGCAGACACTGATATGACATGAACACTATTAGATGCTGTTGCATACAACAACAGTACTTAATTTCACACTGTGCTGGCCCTTAACAAAGACTGATCTGCTGTCAGTCCACCTTTGTTGATGCTGAATAGACCCACAGTTTATTGTTCCATGGAAAATCAAGTCAGTGGTCATTTTGGTTGGAAGAACAATGATATTCAGGGAGGCGTGTTTTTACTGTGATTGTAGATAACTAATGCATTTAAGAGAGAGAGAGAGAGAGAGAGAGAGAGAGAGAAAGGAAAATAAATTATTTTCCCCTTTTTTCTTTGACAACCAGGCTCTTGTGCACCTTAGAATGACTGGCATAAAAGACCTCTTGAGACTCTCCCGATAAAAGCATCTTCTAAATGAAATAAAAACAGACCTTAATGGAGATCTTTAATGGGTATCCTCTAAACTTGACGACAATGGCAGCATTCTTTTCTTAAAATCAGATTGAGAGGTAAATGGATTTTTTTTTTTTTCCCCTCTCAGAAATCTGTCATGGGTTGGGCTCCCAGTGACAACGTAGTGCCTTTCAGCTCAGCCACATCCATGTGACCTGTCTTATATATGGTCTTCCCTCAAATGCATTGTACGTGGAAAGTATTATGTTACCTATAGTTGGATATACGCAAGGGTGTCGGTGGAAATTGTGAATGCAGATCAGGGCTTAAGATCTATTAAATACAGACTCTTCTTGATACATTATCACATAATTGCCTTTCCTAGTCCCACTAGCACTGCATAGACCTTTGTATTTAGCAGGGCATGAAGTGGAGTACAAATTGCAGTATTTCTTCAGTAACCGCTGACATTTCCACACAAAATGTAACAAAGAGCTTCATGGTGAAGTCTTAATAATAATAATAATAAATTTGAATAGCAAGTAGCTAGCACAGAGCTGTGGTTCAGGGACTGATGCAAGGAAAATATATTGTAAAAAATGTTTTTTTTTTTAATATTCCATTACCTGATAACTTGTGTGTTTTATAGCTGACCCTTATATTTACAATATTCATTATTGTTTTAACCAAGTTTCGAGTCTCCTTAAACTTTTTAAACAGCATTTGAGCCCATTGCTTTCTCGATCTTTAAGTTCGTGACTACCTGAAAAGAAAAAGTAATCTTTTTTCCATTTGCAAATATTGCTGCTGGCTTCACATGATTCAATAATTCCTTTTAATGTTATTATTTCTTTCTTCAAAGGAAAAGAGGTGTTTGCTATATGTCAGTAGAAAGACAGCCCTACTATTTGTTACTGCGCAACACTGGTAAGACAAAGCATTGTGAAATTGTGCTTTGTAAAAGAATTTGTCCAGAATAGTTTTACAATGAACTGATTTTCATAATTTAAGTATTAAACATCAACAAACATGCAACTTACTTTCTTGTTCACATTTTTAGTTTGATTCCCACAAGTGTGTATGAGCTCATACATAGCCTCAATATACAAGAGATGAAGACGAACATTGTGTGACACTCCTGAGCATCTTGGTCTATCTGGTGTGAATTCTCTATAAAACACCCCAGCAGGCTACTTTTAAATGCAGTACTTTCACAATATTACCTTGTGCCCAATCTACACACAAGGCAAGGACATCATTACAGTAGTAGCCACCCGCAGCATCAGGCCAGGTCGATAATATTTCTCGAAAACCATTATGGTTGTGTATTCCCTTGGGGAAGGTCTAAGGTGGGAGAAAATAGAAGCAGTGGAATGATGGTATCAAGTTGATCTAATCACTTCTGGAGCAGAACCAGATAGTGAAAAGTGATTTCTTGTTCTTTATGTCAGTATACAGGATCCATGATGGACCAAAGATAGCTGAAATGAATTCTTGGCATTGAAAAGTCACAATTATAGTTTGTGAATATTGTGAATATTGGGCGAGGGTGGCTGTAATGTCTGTCATGTGCACAAAAAAACAGCAAGTGTCTGGGCACATATAGTACTTCAAACAGTGCAGTTTGTGAGGAAGCATTCAAATGGTACTTACATTCATCCTCATCATAATAAACTGACATCACAGTCACATATGGTTCTGCTATACAATGGCCACAGATGGGTGATTAGTTGTCGTGATCTGAAGGCCATGCTGTTCTTGTACCAATTGATATGGAGCTTGAAGGCCAAAATGTAAAATGAAAACTGTAATCACAGATCCTTCAGAGCTGTAACTCAACACTAACAAAGAGCATCTATGTGCGTCTTAATTTCCTGTGCTGAATGTGGTCACACAAGCCCCCGTTTAGAAAATACTGATGTATAGGGAACATCAAATTTAAATCAGATTTTTATTTATTACTGGTGAAATTGCTACTTTTTGTTGCTCTTCTTTGCCTTTAATATATTCATATAGCTTGATGCTATGAAAGTGTCTTAAAGATTTAGGGTCCATTACCTTAGATGTAGCTGGTTGTGCTCCTAATGAATCACTTTGCTTCATAACAGCCTTTTCATGCTAATGAATGAGTGCAAAGATAGCTGTACAAGGTATCATAAAAGTCTACTTAAAGCAGGCTGGTAAGCCTGTTTTCTGAGCAGTATTAATAGCTTTGTGAGTATTTGGATGATTAGCCCAAAGTGGGATTGAAAGCAAGCATTAATCATATGTTTTGATCATATTTATATGAAGAGAATCTCTGCAGTCTGCTCAAAGAAGCCTGTGGAGTTCACAAATTGAAGTGGCTGGGGGGGTCTACTCAAAGTGTGATCCTGTAACCTGCCTACAAGACGTGTTGATGACTCCTGAAATATACCTTTTTAGCACACGTAAAGCTCATCCTCAGAAGGTCACACTGTGGAGTAAAGACCTGTCAGTCTCGATCTGATAAACTCATTTTCACATCAAAAGCACACCGTACACAAGAATCTTTCAGAAATCTTCGTAACGTTTCATCAAGGGCAATGAGCAATGTGTGGGGTGGCTAGATTTATTGTGACAGGATAAACACTTGTGATGGCTATTGCATGTAAATCCATCTGGATTAATGTCCCCCAACTAACGTAAGTGCAGATTTACCAACCTCCCATGGTCACAGAGACTTCTATGCTCATCCGAATACCTCCTTGTTGCTAGGATTCTTACATTAAAAAATGATGTTGCTCTGCCTTTTTCCTCATTCTGGCCTTGCTAAGAGAGGCCTCCACAGAAACTGAAGAGAAGGCAATGTTTAGATGGCAATGAGAGGGAGAGAAATAGAAATAAAGAAACTGATGAATGAGAAAAGAAGGATAGCGCTATGGTTACCCAGCAGGATGCTGAGGAATCATGTCTGTGTTGGATGATTCAGTACCTCCTATTTTATGGTCTGTTGCCAAAGAAGGATGTAATGTGCTTGTTATGTTGTGAAGTTGCTTTACATTTGTTGCTCATTAATATGATTGCAATCTTAGTGTAACCCTATAAGACGCTTATTTCTGGTCAAGTTACACATTGTTGTGTCAAAGGGAATTAACCAACCCTTAGCATGTGCTGTAGCCTCTTAATAGCCTGCTTGGATAAAAGGTGTGGATGTTACCTTACGCCTTGCTTCTTATCATCGCTCCAGCAATGTCCACTCACTTGAGCTACGTGGTGGTCCTCTGCTTCATCTCAAAACCATACAGTGACGGATTACATCGCAGTTCTAGTTTAATTTCAGTTGGAAATGAGACCAAAATAGTTCATGGGTAAGGCGGATTCCTCATTGTCCATCAACGTCTCAACAAAAGAGCTTCTCACTGTATCAGCAGAATGCCAACTTTCTTACCTTGCATCTGTTGTTGGCTTATTTATCTTTTTCTTGCCTCTGCCCTCTGACAGGCTCAGATTAGATGAAACCCACCATCTTGACACATGGCAACTAATCAATAGGACAAATGACAGCATGTGGCTGTGACGCCAGGCTTAACTAAGGAGTCAAGTGTTTTAGTTGCCTCACCTCACCATATCCTAACTTTAACCAAGCTTTAATCACAATTGTTAATCACAAACTGTTTATTTGCAACAATAATCTCATCGATAACATAGATCTCATGCTGACATTCCACAAACAAATAAAAAAATGCATACTTAATTCTATTTTCTTCCATCATATAAAGTAAACAAGTAATATATTGGAAAACTAATGTCATGGTTAATTGTTAATGAAAAAGGCCATCACTGTTCATATCAGATCAGATATAATCCCCATGGGACATGCCATCATTGTTCGTTTCACCTCCTACGGTAAGGAAGCATACAATGAAAGATTTTAATTGAAAGAGCAGCTCAGATCATGACCCTTTACATACACATGGCACAGTCTGTTAGATAACAGCTAAAATTAAGTAATATCACAAGCCATGTTACACTGTTTAACAATTCAGGGCATCTGTCTAGATGGCACATGGGCAGATACAATAAAACTGATAAATACATTGCTAAGAATGAAAAGATCATTAAGCAAGGAGGTAAATATAAACCTCTATGAACATGGTAACTGGCCACGGTAACTCTGGTGATGAACAGCAACAGGCAGGGTCATTTCGGAGTCAGTGGGCAGGCAGAGCAGTTGCTATGGATGTCTAGTGTTGACATGGGTGTGTTCATATTGGAGTAATTGGAAGCCCTGTGCGTCCCTGTTGACACACCCACTGATGATGTCTAGTGTCAGTATTTGGCTACTTGGGAGTGAAGATAGCTGAAGCACATATCTGCAAGGAAGAGCCCTTGAATAACCTTCATAAAATTCTGCAATATGAAATAAGATAATATGGATTGATTCCTTTCTGTCTGAAGTGCCAATTAAATTAGGACTTAACTTAATTTCTTGCCCAAGCTAATGATCAGCAAGTTCTTGATCCTCTGATGGGTCTCCCAACTCTCTCATAACGGCAATAAATGGGTATCATCTAGGTCACTGACAAATAATTAGGGATTATCCACCAAGACTGTGTTAATTATGTCTACAGCGACAGCAGGATCCGCCTGATGAGGGGTCCAGTTGTGTTTCCAGAATGACCAGTGGCATGCCACACTTGGGATTGGAAGACAGATACATCAGATATGAGCAAATGGTAACCCTCTGAGATTTACTGCTGATATGGAGCAATGCTTCATTATTTATGGTTGATTGATGTGATGCATACGACAACATAAATCCATGCATTGCAGACTTCACGTGATAAGGATGAAAAGTCTTTATCACTCATGAATATCATCCCATTTTCCACCCGACTGTGGGTTATATCTACTGATTTGTTCGGAGAGATTTGCATGAGCTTTACATTTTAAGCTCTAAGCTTTCTGTTGCTGATGCAAAGATATGTGTTGGATTGGTGTTATAAAAAAGGCTTTGTAAAGTTGCATATATTTCATTATTTAATTGTTTTTCACATGATTAACTTGGTTATCTGTTCAGGTGAAAGAGCAGCCAGTCATGTATCTACTATATTGAGTCTGTTACTAAGAGACCTCTACACATGTTTTGTTGGAAGCTGTCGGCCTGAGTGGAAGAGCTTTTCTCTTATTTCAGCCGCAATTCCAAGAGAAAGCTTTTGTCTTGTAACCGTGCCGGGGAAAGAGTGAGGCAAATGAATAATTGATAGTGTGAGATGGATGGATTTCCCTCTGTGGGAAGCCGGTCCAATTGTGTGTTGTATTACCTGAAATGAGGGTTCTGTTGTGCATTATCTGCAACCCCTCTATAAGCTTTTTTTTTTTTTTTTGCTGCCTTTAGCTGCCCATCTTCAACTTTTCTTTTTTACTTACCCCAACTTTTCTCTGAAGTCAACTGCTCTTTTGAAACAGTTTGAATATCATTGCTCATTTATTTACTTTTACTTTAAAAAACTGGTTATTGAACGTCTCTGTTTTCTTAGAGACATGTAATGTTAAAACAGCATAAGGCCATTCATTGCTTTGAACAAAAATCTACCCATAGCCAGAGTTTTTGTCCTAATATTGATGTGTTTAGGCAGACTGATGCTTCAATGCGGGATACCAGTGTTTACTTTTCCCCAAATTTAAATATATACCTCACAGTGGGAATCTGTTTGGAGTCATTTTTATGTAAAGTAAGATGAAGCCACTGACTAAACACTGACCCGGCAGCCCTGTGTGATAGTTAGAATGTAAGTATGAATGGAAATGCTGAACTTTCACCAAGTGCTTCGCCATCAGTTTAGGACAAAACATTAAACAGAGTAGTAACAGGCACAGTTGCCTGAATAACAAAACAGTTAAATCAAAAATAGCATGAGGGAAAGAGTCAGATACATCAACTCAAAGCAACTAGCCTGAATACTGGCTCTGAAAACATGAGTCAGTTCAATTAGATGATCTGATGGTGAAATGTAACAGTTTCCTAATGGCTGTCTGATAATGGCTCCTCAAGCAGAAAAAAACACTGATTGTAGGTTGGCAGGTACTCAGCAAAGCACACACAATAAGTTTTTCAGATGAGCGACTTTGCTTTGCTCTGCAGAACAACAGTGCACCCACAGTTCAGGGGCTGCACACTGATAGCACAATAACAAGATAAACAGAAGGACATTTTGCTTTGACCAGTTGGCTGGTCCCTTTGCTGGGAGTGAGATGAAGTGTGCCATGACATTGAGAGGACGCGACACGTTTAAGTAGCACCAGACACCTCGAATGATGTCGCACATAGAAAATTTTGCACCTTAAGTACACTGTGGTGCTGCAGCTATTTTAGAGTAGAGCATTGAACCCAGGTCTCAGCGCAAGTGTGTGAAAGCTGGTTAGGTGACTGTTATTAGCAAGGAGCAGTCGTTTTACACTTTTATAACCACAGTGAATAATAAATGAAAGCGAACTGTGAAAAGTTTCCCAGCATGCGTTTCTGTCAGTGAGTTGAAAACAGTGAACAAGGAAGTTTCTCTGTCGGCTGAAAAAAGAAGCCTTTGGGTCAGCAAAACAACCCATTCTTCACTTTCCCCCGCCGAACATTGTCAGTTTCTTTTATTGCATCAGACTCAGCCACCATATTTGACAAAGACAGCAAAAGAGCCACTGCAATAGAGAATATGCTGAGGTCAGCCATCTCACTGGATTTTCCCTTTTGAATTCAAGCACTGGTATGAAATTTAACCACCTTCTGTGAGATTAATCACCCCAGAGAGTCTTTTATGGCCAAGGTTTATCACTGGGGCGGGGTTATACCTTGGATTCTTTTATTTCACATCAAGGCATTACAGGTAGAGAGAGACTGTTGATCAAGTTCTCTACCACTTATCTAATCAAGGCCAATCCAAGAGAAGATCTGAGAAGCCGAGTGGAAACTAGAGATTCTTCCAGTCATCTTAGCCCAGCTGGGGCATGCTTTTGTCTGATGACGTCCACTAGGAGACTCTCTTAGAGAGGTTTGTATTTATTTCAGCAGTGCACATAATACTGCCTGTTCGCAAGGTCATATTATTTTTTAAATATGTCTATTACTTTCAAACTCATTATCAGCTCCCTTTGGCCAATTTTAGGGCTTGACTGAAACTTTATAAGGTAACATTGTTGCTCAGTTTTGGGATATTGTAGCTATGACCATGACATGTCTTAGAGAAATTTGAGGGAAAAAAATAATAAATAAGTTGCAGTAATAAACATTTTGTTTGGAAAAAGCTCATAAAAGAACATTTAATCTGGTGAGGACTGTGTGATAAAGTTGTAAGCACTGGATGAGAATAAGTAGACCTCTACTTGAGATTGTCAGGTTTTGGTTTTGTTTCAAACTATTATTTCCAACAAGAATTGTGATTGTGTGGTAGTAATATTCTATGAATGAAAGTTTAAATTACAGAGATATTTGAATTTAAAAATCAGTATCTGTGGTTGTCGGTGTCACCAGTGCTATACCGTGTTCAGGAACACACCGATTACATAACGTCCTCACCGGCCTTTTAAAAATTACAGGTTAAAATTCATTTGGTTCGTCATTGGTGCCCAGGGATGAATAAAGAGATTAGAGAGAGAGAGCAGAGTTGCCTCACAGGGAAGTAGTTTGGGTGGAACCAAAAAAAAAAAAAGACGACATTAATGGTGACAACATTCAGGTACCATTTCTAATCTAAAGAGATTATTAGTTTTTTTCTTGTAAAATGTCCACTCTAATTTTCCCACACCATGGAATCCCTAACTGTTATGTGATTTTTAACAGCATTACTGTGATCGTAATGTTTAGGTGCATTGTGTGAATGTGTAATGCTCTCAAACTCAACACATCAAGAGCGATATGCCTCTTTAGGGAAGAATCTAATGAGCCCCCCCCCATTACACTCTGAGGATATTCAGGGAGGTGCCAGATTCTTTCCTGCTGAAAGCTGAGAGGTTAACAGCGATGATATTCATCATACCCATGCACTGATAATTGCCCAATATTATTGTATTATGTGCCCCCATTAGATATATATTGATTCTCCTGCCCAGAAGGATAGCAGTGGATCAGATATCCCACCAACAGCAGGAAAAATATTGCTCTGCCTTTAGCAACATAGCTGAGGCCATTTTAAGTCCTTAAAAACTTTAAACTCTGAAATATTTAATTAAGACCATCCATTAAGAAGTGGCCCATGGCCCTAGGAGATGAGATACAAGGCACAAATGGCAAAGCCATAATTCAATCTTAAAAAGGGAGCTCTGTCAACAGGCATCAGGTAAGGTCAGGTACTTCACAATCTCCATCTGTGTCTTCCAGCTGAGTTATGAGCTCTCCATTATATTACAACATAAATTTTTGCCCATGTTGAGTGCATAATTGAGTTGAATTGACAAAAGGGGAGTTAAATGTTCTCTCACACAGCGGGTGAGAGATTCAGATATGGGCAGAGACGGCCCAACTCTTCAGTTTAGAGTATCAAAAAGTTTCTCCAGTAGTGTGTGAGTGCAGTTCAGGGTTCACATATATGTTACAGATTTGTATTATTTGGAAGATGTTAATATATGAAACTTAACGATAAAGGAATGTGGGATGGAATTTATTTTGCTGTTTTCTTTTTAAGTGCACATCCAATAAAGAAGATACTTTATTGACTCTTAAGGTTCTCCTCTCCTGACATAGTCAAGAATCTTTTGCATTTATTTTGTAAGCATTTCAAATTATGCCGATATAAAATGCCATTAAAATTAAAGGCTTCCCCTTCATAGTTCTAACCTGTATTGACGACAGATATTGGTGCCCTTGACTTTTGACATCTGATATTTCTTGATATTCAACACCTCTCTGGTCATCGTTAATGTATTCTAATTAAAAAAAAAGTCATAAGTAAACATTCAGGTTCATTCATTCATCTATCCTCTAACGCTTATCCATTTACGGGGTGCTGGAGCCAATCCCAGTTCACCCTGGACAGGTCCCCAGTCCGTCGCAGGGCCAACGCACAGAGACAAACAAATACGAGTGCTGCTTATTCAGGTGCCGAATTATGAATGCTTGTTTTTTATTTGTTTAATTTATGAGATTTGATTCATTAGATGAATCCTGCAGTTGGGAAAAAAAACATTATTTTTTTTTTCATTCAGTGGCAATAAAGAATTCTTTTGCTCAATAGTGTGAAAGGCTGGGTCTCAGATCGGGAACATTATCTACCACAACGATATTCATTTCATCTCCATGTTAATGAATTCCACTGTTTCTGTTTTCCCTGTTTAGTTAAATCTGAACTAATCTGGATGGAAATTTCAGAAACAACTAAAGAATTAAATTGTGTACACTCGTGTCATTTTCTGATGCATACTTGAAGCTTTTTCAGGTTTTTAAGTGTTTTTCAATAGAATAAATATTTTTACATTCTCACATGAAATGCAGCTTTTAACAGGTGCTATAAAGATTGCTTTCCCATTTTCTTTTGTCTCTTGAATTCAGTGTTGCATACTTTCTGATCGCAATTAACTATAATATGATGTCGTGTTTCTTATTGGCAGCAATTATGGGGCAGTGGAGACAAATGAGTGCCACAGTGCAGAGGTGATTATTTGTATGTTTATTGTATGATGTATTTGATAGTCCTTATTTCTGTAATCAATGACTGCTGTGCACTGTAAATATTACCGGGTTTATTTCCTCTCAAAATCCTCAGCATGATGTGATTCTGCAGTATTATTCTAATCTGACTGCCACGGATGGAAAGTAAGAAGGTGAGCCTATTTTTCCCAGTTTAAAATCTCGTATTTTACTTGAAGATTTAAATCTAAATTATCACACCATGCATTTTTCCATTTGTCGGAGCCAAACCTTCGAGTCCTTTTGCCTCTCAGTACTGCCTTGTTTGATTACTTAAGTTTTGCCCTCATCAGTTAGCTGGTGTGAAATTTCTCACAAAATGGAAAATACATTTATCGTAGTGGTAGGGTATCACCATCCATCCCTTGCAAGTGACATATAAATCTCCTACCAGGTTGTCCACTTAAAGAAAAGCTGCCTCGAGCCCAACCAATTCCAAGGGTTTGGCCCTTGGGATGTCAGAGTTGATCCATAGACCTGCACAATACACTGTGAGCTAGTCTGTACATGCTCCACTCCTCTGATCTTCACTCTGGGATCTGTCACCATCAACTCTGGGAGAGCTATCAACACAATACACAGGCATTGAGAGAAAATGACTGCACAATTGTGAGAAAGAATAAGACCATTCCCCTATTGAGAATCCTTGACTAAGGTGTGTTGACAAGTGAGGGCTCCTCCTTTCAGCCACGTATGAAATATTTATCGGCACAACTTACCGCCCATTGATCAATTATACACCTGCCACGCGCTGTAATGAATTATTAACATACCCCTGATAAGCATCTCACCCATTGATTTTTGTCACTCCTTTGAGATGGATATAGTGGAAGGGTTTTTCTCTCACTCTTCAGACATTTAGCTGATCACCAAAAGGTGCAAACCAAAACTGACAATTCAGGCTTACACAGCAGGTCCACCATCACCTTTCAGGGCAGTTTCTTAAATAATGTGATTATCTTGGGGGAAAAAAAAAAGAATTATTGCAGCACCTAATGGAAAGTGATTAATTTATCAACATGTCAGAGAATAGTGAAGGGGGAAAAAAAAAGTCTTGTGGAGCCAAACAGCAGTTTGAAACCCAAAGAAAATATATTTAGTAGTTTATTTCTTTTCCCTTTTAATGCAGCTTTCATTTGGGATGTCTTCATGCCTACAACTAGACAAACTGACAAACATCAATTTACAATGTTTGGAGGTATGAAAGTCAACATTTAACTGACAATCTCAACATTAGAGAAAATATACAAAGTAACTATAAACATTAAAGAATTATGTTAAATCGATTAAACCAGCATTTTTTCCCTATTTCAGAAATTGTCACTGCACTGATATTTTTTTGCTTGACAAATTAAAAAATAACTCAGTTGATAAAAATGATGATGTTTAATCAACGTTGCTCATTTATCACTTATTTGCTTCAGTTGACTGAATTATTTATAGGAGACACCACACTCTTGGTAACATAATCACAAAGATCCTCCTCTGAGCTCTTTGTGAACATGACACAAATGTTGCTTCTTTAAAGTATTCCAGTATACTCTGATGAAAGGCCTCCCTCCTACTCCAAAAGCTGTGTGGCATACAATATTGTGGAAACTGACGGGAATCAGGTTATCATGAAATTTTCTTCAGATCTGTTGCTTTCCCGGTGGGCTGAAGCATCATGCATCATGAATTGTGAGGTCCTGATACTAGTATGCGTTATGTGTTCTGTTTCTAATGGTGCCAGAACACAAGGCAACAAGTACGATCACAAACTCTTCTTGTAACCTCATGGCCACTGCGACTCCCACAGATCTTTTATCATATAACCCTTTTTCTGGAAAAAGCTCAGATGGATTATTTCATTCCTCCGTTTCCTTCCACAAGAACGCCCCTGTCACCCATTCATAATGGTTACATCCACTGCCAAGGCTAACATATGCTGGCTGCCACTAAGAGTTGAGGAGAGAAATTGAAATGTTACTTTCTTCATAGCCACAGCTCCTAGTTTCTGCAGACTTACCCTGCCAGGGGAAGATTGATTGCTGGGGTTATCGAGTTTGAAAGTCAGTTTTCACTGTGCATGAGACATTCAAGATTAGGTTTCAAAATGATGTGTAGATGCTTTCAGATTTGGCAAGAGAAAGGTTGGACGTGTATCAGACTAATTTTTGCACTTTTTCTCATTCAAGTGTGAAACATCTTAAAGAAGATCTCAATTTTAGATGAATTCTACAGTCTTGTGCCTTTGTTTAGTAAATGCCAGCTCACAGACAAACTCTGAGGCTGTTTTTGTTGTCAGAAATCAAAGCCCTCTCATTCAGAAGCATTGACTTCTTTTCTTTCTCCAGATACACTCAACTAGTTTCTTTTGCATTCCCCCTGCGTACATGTCTTCCTCTAGTCCGCTGACATAAACACAAGTCAGTGGACTTCCGAATATGTTCTGACAACTGCAGAGGGTGTCAAGACTAGTCCACAAGGCATATTAAACAGATCAAAGACTATGAGATTAATAGCTATGCCCAGATGGAAACCAGGGTAATTAATGAGGAGCTTAACAGCAAATTAAATAGATGGCAATGCAATTATGGAGGCTAGTGTTGATCAATAACCTTGACTAGCAGCCTCTGGGATGCTGCACATACAAAAGAACATAGCTTATTTGGTCTATCAGCAGAGAAACATCCTCAGGTGTAACAACAGTGGTGTTTGAAAGTGTGTGAATTGGATTGGGTGTGTAATAGATAGATTGCCTTATTTTTTTTTTCCGTCAAAGACAGTATGCCTGGATGAAATGTAGCTTCCAGAGTGGAAATGAGAAATCAGGCTGTTAATGCATTAATTTATCATTGATTAGACCCCTTACTGGTATTTATATTCAGTGTGAGCTCAGGACTGTTGGCTTTGTGACCTCCTAGAAATGATCATTAAACTGGTTAATGAGAAGTTGTTTTGAATTTGCATTCAAGAGTAGTTGGTGAGCCTAATTGGTCGCAAAATATAATTTGAAAAGTGTATAATTAAAGGATTTTCTCCAAAACACTGTGTACGTACTGAATTTTAGAGTGGATATCTTGCCTGATTGACAATTTCAGAAATGAATATATTAACCTCATGATAGTCAATAACCTCTGTGTATAGAAGCTTGTGAGATTTGCTTTCAAATGACTCGTCCTCCAGGGCTTTATTTTTTGTGTCAGTAACAGCTGTGGCTCGTAGCATGATGTTTTTGGGTTGTCTATTTATTCAACAGTTTGTCCCATTCTTGTGAACGCAGTATTTCACTGTGTGGGAGTTCAGTTACATTTAACGTCCACTTGGCTAAACTGATTAGAATTCGATGATTGAAGGTCAATTTCACAGTAATGTCAAAAATACATTTTTGGCTATAACTCAAGAACTCACGGTCATCACTATAAAATACATGGTAATTAAATTCCTTTAGAGTGTTACATACATATATTCTGGCTAGACATGGATTGAAAATAATACTTGGCTGGTTCTTGGAGCCAAAGAATTCTAATTTGAAGTGAATATTCCCAACTTAGAAGACCACTATAACAATATGTCCTTACTTTTAACCATACTGCTTTTGTATTTGTACCCAGCGGAAGCAAAGTGGTTTTGTATGAAATGAGTATATTCCCCCCAAAATGGCTTTTGTGCAGCTGTGAGGGCAAACTTCAATCCCAATTTTCCGTTTCATAAACATTCAAAATTTTTTTCCCTCTCAAATTCAGAAACGTGCTGAGTATTATTCCCTGCTGCCAATGCCAGGGGCATGCTATTGTAGTCACTGAGCAGTGTTTCATGTTGTTCAGGTTCCAACAGAGATGTTACAAAGCTTGAGCCATGTAATTAGAATGAGCCTATATTTACGGCCATGTCAGTCCAGTTTGGTCCCAATTACACTGCCACAACTATAACACATTTCATGTGTCCCAAAGGATGGAGCCTCGTGGCTTTTTGGATCCTTTGATGTTCCTTCGGTGCTATCAAAGTCTCAACAATTTTGGATTTCCGTGACATGTAGTGAAGATGTTAACTATGTAACGACCTGAGTGACACTCTGACTTTTCATCTGACACAATCAAAACATAATTTATCTCAGCTCCTTTCGTTGATCACCAAAAGCCTCCGCTATAGTTTGTGTTTAGTTTGTGTTTAATCAACGTTAACATGCAAGCGGTTGCGTTTGTTTCAAATAACCTTAATGCAGCCTCAGAACTTTAACCTCTGAATACAGATACAGTTCCTGAGATACACACAGTCACAAAGTACAGTATTAATTTTTAATCAAACAAAAAACTGCACTCTGTTCTTGTGGAAGACTCAATCAATCAGCAGTTGCCATACTGTCATTCTCACAGAGCTCTTCATCAGGAGCATCATACTGATACTGGTATGGCCTCCCCTGCTCTCAACTCAGATATGAACAGAAGCATGCCTCTCAGATTCTGCTCTGTGTTGACACGATTGCTTCAGATAATTTCTTCAGGTTTGTCAGCTGCACATTCTAGATGCCAATCTTCTGTTCTGCCACATCCTCCAAGGTCAAATCTAGTGACTAGGGAGGCCGCTGAAGTACAGCGAACTATCAAGTTCACTGCTGCAGCTTGAGATCATTTATTTTGAGCCTTGGTTGCGTTATCATGCTGGATGTAGCCAGCATTCACAATGATTGGACTACATTTTTCGAGTTCTCAACTGTCCAGGGTTAGTGAGTCTCTGCCCGCTGTCCCGTTTGTGTTGTTTCCATCTTTCAACACGGGAACCTGATGTGGTCTTCAGCTGTTGTAGCCCATCAGCCTGGAGATGGACATGTTGTGCATTCTGGGATGCTTTTGTGCTCACCATGTGAGTAAAGAGAGGGTATGTGAGTTTTCTGTCAGCCAGTCTAGCTTTTCTATCCTGACTTGTTTCAGCAACAAGAGGGTTCTGTCTGCAAAACTGCTGCTCGCTGGAGTTTTCTTTTTGTTTGTTTCTTTTTTATAGTGTTCTAGTTAAAGTTAGGGAGTTCTGTGGAGATCAGCAGTTTCCAAACTCATAGCAACACATTCAACATCAACAATCATGTCATGCTTAAAGTCAGTGAGATCAGATATTATACTTTCTGATCCTTAAAGCCCCTGACCTCCATCTAAGTCTTTTTAGGCAATTATCGCAAAATTAGCATCACCTTGAGGCACTTATTTTGGATTTATGAGACCAGGCTATTACCTAAATTAATACAAAAATGCTAAGAAGGTTTTGTACCTTTACCCCAAAACAAGGTTCAAAGCACATTTTTTTTCTTACTGGATAATGGCAATACGCCACTGACACCACTGTGTGTAACACAATCCTAGGAGCATACCTCCCATACAGGGGGCATGCTATTCTGGATACAGACTTATTTCAGTTTTTGCATTACAGTTAATGAGAGCACTTTCATATATGGACTTCTTCACCCATCACTACTTTGAAACCTCCTGTGATCAAAAATGTTGTCAATACTTCATTGCCCTAGAACCATGGCATATTTTTCTGGGGCTAGGATTGAGATGGGATTATATATAATTATATGAAATATGAAAATGCAATTTACTGATGTTACCACGACAGTTGAAGGGGCAGTGCTTATTATGCTGTCCTCTTACCAACAGATGTAGACACTCTTTGCCAAAATATGTGTTGCCATCCAGATAAGAAAGTATTGATGTTTCTGCAGGAGTGGTAGTGGTTCCTTTTCAAGTTCATCTGAATTATGTATAGAATACAAAAAACTGTGTTTTGGGCACACCGCACACTGATGAGAAAATACTTGAAAAGTCAAAAGCCGATCAGACAGTTTTTTATGGAACTGCTACTGATTTACATTCACTTTTTAATCCTTTGCATTGCAGATATGGATCAAAACAAAATCCATTTTACATGTGCCAGACTTTAATTTTCCAAGAGGCACTTTATTATTGAAAGAGAACACTGGATACTGCTTTCAGAGCTTATTGCTGAGCTCACTCCATTGTTTCTTAACAGAAAATCTCTCTCTTGGCAACTGAATTTAAAAGCAAGTTGTTTGTTTCTTATACTTTATAGAAATAAATCATATTTAATATAGTGACTGCCACCCCCCCCCAAAAAAAAAAATAAAAAATCTGTTGTTTTCAAACGGCTTATGATTCATTCAAAGAGTGTACAGCAGAGTGAATGCTACAGGAAAGTTGTTTTTGGGTCCTCATTGCAGAGTGAAAAATAAAGGTGCGGTAACAAAGTTGTTTTTGGATTTTATAATGAAAACTGCTTTCAAGCACTCAATAATGTTTAAACTTTATTTTGAATTTAACTTCACCAGGTAGTGGAAAACTTCCCCGGGTCAGTAGATGTGATCTTAAACAAGCCGCCAGTGTGACACAGTCCGAATAGAACCCGACTAAAATAGACAAGATTCTAAATCAGTTTGAGCTTAACAGACAGGGAGAACATCAACAGCAGCGGTGGCTGCTGAGGAGCTGAATACGCTTAGTTTTTCCTTGTTAAGAAACTGCACAAGTCGCATAAACTCAGACCCATTGACTCACCAACACAAAATGTGCAGAAATTCAATGAGACCTCAACTCAGCCTGATTTCAATAAATGTAATGGGCAGATCAGCTCAGATTTGCTGAATATACCCCGGGAGCCTTTATTTTGAAATGCACTGACCATCTACTCATTTTAAATGTATTAATTTAGTAATGTTACTTAAAAAATATATCCTTTTTTAGGTTTTTTTCAATAACGGGACAGCCTGTTTAGCCCATAGGCCAGAGGCATATCCCAAATATAAAATGTGTACCAGAGAGATGGCTTTTGCTGCTGTTTTTGTCTTGCAAATCAAATCATAGCCAACTAATTTGGGTTTGCCTGAAGGTTCTTTCAGCATATTTTTTTATGTTTGCAAATTAAAAAAGAGGGAAAATCTCCCCAGAGTCTACTAAAGCTTAACAGTGCCACATAGCTATGCTGAAGAATGTGTTGAATTTATTTATTTTTGTTATTCTGCGAATGTTTGAAGTGTCAAATTTAACAAGTTTACACTCTTAATAATGCACTTTCAGTTGAGCTTTATATCTCAGCTGATCCGCATAAGAGTGGATTTTAGAAATTAGACCTCTGAACACAGAACTGTGTTTCCTGAGGGGGTTTTCCCTGAGTAACTGATCCACAAAATCCAAGTGCATGGAGAGATAAAGGGGGGGAGGGGGAAAAAAAGAAGCGCAGTGTGTGGTGGGGGGGCACAGTGTGTGACATAGGAGTGCATTTCAGCTCCACTGCCTCCTATCCTGTGCGCGTGACCGTGGAGGATCTGAAAACCTCAGCTTCGCCCCAAAGCAATGGCAAGGAGAAGAATGTTCTTTGGGAGACTATATTTAGAACCAATGTGCTGTACCATCAATCCAGATTAAGCTAACTGTGTAGCCACACTGTGTAGGGAGAATATGGCTGAATGTTGAATCTGGGTTACGTAAGTGTTTTTGTGTGTTTGTCACTCTATAGTTTGAAATTGAAGGAACTCCAATAGCTTTGTGTTTTGACTCTTAAATACTAAACCTAAATAGTTTATCAGGACGTACCGTGGAGATGGTAATGGGGCTGCTTTCTAATGTTCCTTTGCACTGATAAAGACAGGAAAGAGGCCTTACATTTCAGTTCTTGAAGGGGGATGATTTGCTGAATCCTGTACAGACATAATTCCAAGCAGAAAATGTGAAATGTTTGCTGTAGTCTGACAGACCTAGCCTAACTTACCACATTTGCAGCTATACCATGCTATTCAGCTGTTCAATGTGTAGTTGTTTCTCCGTGGCAATCAAATGATTTATTTCTGAACTATTTAATGTTTTTAATTTTTTTTTATACTTACACTGCAAGGTATGTTTATTCTAATTGACAGTCCCTCAGGGTTCAGCACTCAGTAATGACAGGTTTGCATTTGGCCTCTTCACTTCAGCTCAATCCAGTTGCCGAAATTAATTTCTCCAACAGTTTAAAAAGCCTGTGACCAACAATTAGAGACATGTGACTCTAGAAAGTCTTTCCAGGTGACAAACTTTTTACCTTTTTACTTGTGTTTCTTTTATGTAATAATTCCCAACCCTGTGCCTTATTCTATGGGAAAACTCACAGAGGCATACACGTGGAAAGGTGACAATGGATTCACCTCTCGAGCTGCACCGTCATGGAAAATCACTATCAGTAAAAGTTCTTTAGAGACTTGTGTATTGGTGCACATGTTTCACATGAAAGGACTCTAACAGCTGTCAGATTAAAGATTCCTATGTTGTGTGCACACAAGCATGCATACAGTTGTATTTAAACAAATGAATGAGTGAATGTTTCGCTAAGCGCTGCGTTACCTTCCAACACAGAGGCTTGTGTCTCAGTCTGACATTTTCATTTTCATTACCTTATACATCATGAATGAATCATAACCTAAATAACAAATGTCTGAAAGGTATTTAAGCATGACTTTTCTCCTTCATATCTCATATCTGGAGTTAAACTGATTCTGGGAGCTTGTGAAGAGAATGACAAGATTTTACTGTTCTTGACAAGGTCTTGACCTGTGACGGCTATTTACACGCCAACAGATGGCAATTTGTCCAATGCAATCTGTGTTACAGTTTGTACAGTATGTCCACAATTTAAATTATTGTTGTTATTATTGTTTGGACTGACTTAAGATATACTCTATAAAACCTGGATGAGCGCATTTCTTGCTATAAAATTAACAGTGAATAGCTGAAAAAATTGAGAGAAAAACATGTCCATGTGCCGAATGTATATGCACCAACTGTGAACTGTAATACTCTCAATGACATTTATCCTTATGAAAATAGGACCCTTGAGGCCTTTTTTTTTTTTTTTCCTCAATCTCCCACAAATGCACACAAGCCATCTGGGTACTAAGCAGACCTCTGCCAGCTTATTATAGATTCTATTCTCCTTTACATCACCCTTAACAAACAATAACTTAATTAATTTTGAACATATTGATAGCAAAGCAGCTCAACGGGTTACGTTCGCCATGGCAACATGGGGAGCGATCAAAAAAAGGAACTTGGTCTTCATCATTTGTCAGGAGTACTTTTTTCATTGTAATTCACATTTTTAATAAGTTCTTTTCCACCCCACACTTTCTAAACGCTCTTTATTTCGCTTTTGTTCTCACATTTTCATATCAACAGACTTGTCATGGAGACACATCACTGACAATCTGTTGATGCGGTTCTCAAGTTGCTCCACTGGCAACACAAACAGACCCTCCCTAATAACCCTCCCTCATTAATAGCTGAGCAAATGCCATTTGCATTAACCAAAAATTGTGATGGATTCTTCTAGTCAAACATGCATGTATTCTGTTTCAGCATAATCAAATATTTATTCAAATGCCGTGTTCCTGAAATAGTGCAATAGTTAACGCTTCACTTAGTGGCGAGAAATACAGTATTGATTAATACTCCTTGTTTCATTTGCATGCAGCCCACTGTGCCTTGACTCGTGCAGATGTAATTTTACTGAACCCTCTGAGATGATGGTGGCATGATTCATCATGTAAATAAATGCATCAACATTACAAAGTTGTTTTCACAGAAGACATTTATAATATGAATATATTACCTGAACTTACAGTGTCACTTTTGTTTGCACTGTGCTTGTCAAATTACCTGTCTGCGTCATTCCTTATGCAAGATGTGCTCTCATTTGTCAGGGCATCCTTCACCCCCATCTACTCAAAGATCTCAAATTAGAATCCAGCGGGGACACCTATTCTCTATGTTCAGCTTGACTTGATATTGAAATGTGAGTGTCATATGTGTCTGATGGTGGAAGAGATATAGCAACTCCCTCCTTGCAGGTCAGGGCTGTCTCTCTATTGAAAGAGCTTTTACCTTGTCACATTCTCACTGATGCATGTGCAGGTCAGTGTAATCACTCAAACCAAACCTGCGCCTGCCAAAGACCTCAGACCTTCCAGATCACTATCCATTAGTCACATCAACCTTTTGGTCCGGGCCTGTTTGGATCAGCATTTTAGGTTGCATAGGGTTAAGTACAAGCCAATGAATGCCATGCGTTGGTGCCTCTTCACAATTTTGGGAACTGTGAGATACAGCTCACCAATTTTTTTTTGAGTGGAAAGGTTGCACAGCATTTGCCGTTATTTAGGACTCTCCAGTCACACAAAGCTAAGTGAGCTAACAGTGTTTTTCTGTCAACAACTGTTTTTATCTTTTGCTTCATATTTGTTGTAGTGGGCTGAATAGCACAGGTGGAGTGACCTGTCAGACTGACAGTCATAAATAATGGAACCAAGCAGAGAGAAGCATGGCTCACACTGCCAAAGGGACAGCTAGCCACCAAAGAGTGATGAGAGGTTCCCGGGAGCCCAAGGATACTCATCTAAAGGTCCACCATAACCGGTGCTCCTGTCGCATATCTCAATCAAACCACAGACCTGCCATTCTCACACAGAGACTGACAGAAAAGGGAAAACATATCCTGTATTTTCCATTTCACCAAGAAGTTGACATGCTAACGCTCTGGGAGTGTGGGTTAAAAATCATTCACCCTCACAGTCGAACATAATAAAGTTTGCATTAGAAGGGGAAAAAAAATAAAATAAAATAAAGTCACGATTTAAGGGACAGTATATGGGCAGTGTCTACGAAGGAAACAGTGGGTCCTTGAGAGAGAATCCTGGTCTGTGATCATTAGAAGGTCCGTGTGGTGAGTCCAGATGGAGCTGTCACAGTGAAGCATGCCTACACATGTCCTCAGTGTCTGTACTATCCATCGCTTTGGGCTGAATCAGGGGAAGGAAAACTAACATAACCTTGTGTCAGAAGCTTTGCTCGTATTGAAAAAATGATGACTTATTGCCTGAAATCTTCTCCTTGAGGAGTCACAGACTAATGTAAAAAGCCTTTTACTAACAGCTCTTGCCAAGGGTCAGTCCTATTATCGGATGTCTCTGTAGTTTTTAGTTAAAATTGCTTCTAAAGTTACTTCTGTGCTAGCTTTACAAATTTTTCATGCAAGCTGAAATTGGCAAAAAATTTGCATTTCACCGTGGATACGTGTTTACTTATTGATTTTTTTTTTTATTTATTTTTATTTTTCCCCCCTCTCTATAAAGTAGCAGACCATCGATGTCTTTCCACAATTTCCATTTTTACTATTTTAACTAAAAATATCAAACCCAGAGAAGCAGAGACTGAAATTTTCTTGATTACTTAAACAATTCGGATTAAAACAGCTTTGTAAACAGAACCATGGGAAATAGTGTAATGCCTAATTTGTTTCATGTTTTGGTGGGATGGAGCCAGGGTTGTCTGGTGGACCAACATGTCAATGCCACCGTCTGCACAGGCTGCAGAAGAGCTCATATGCTAAATGTGGTGTAAGGGCATGACCCAACCTGAACATGGTTTTACAACTCAGATCTAGTTTGCAGATAAGTTTGGCAACTTCAGCTGTGTGATGAACTCTGAGCGCAGTAATATTTAGTGTGACTCACTGACATGAAATATCTTCATGAATATACACTGTACAATTGGTGAAAAACACAGCTCGGCACAAAACCCAGTATAAACAGGTCTATAATTCACTGATGCTCATGCTTGTTGCATCCTGCTGACCCACATCCACTCAGATAATAATAGATGTTGTTAGACTTAGGGCTGCGGTTCCGTTTCATCTGTCCAGCTATATTTTCTCTTTGGAAGTCTGTCATGAATTCTCAAGGTTTTAAATCTGGACTCCAGAGTCTGGATCAACAAAATGCCTGTGGTGACAAAGTGTGTCCATGTCCTCCCTCTGAGCTGCACAGCCTCTGGATTTAAAAACACCTTTACTTTACTAGAATTAGCAAACCACGTCCACACTTGGTGTCACCTCACATCTCATATAGATTTAAGTCATACTTAGAAAAATGTATAAGCAGGTGAAGCAGCTATGCTCGTGCCCTGTCATTGAACTGCTTATTGATTCTTTCTCCTTAGAGTTAACTAAAATTGCACATTTTCTTTATCCTGCTTTGTAAGACTTAAATTAACCCTTCTATTAAGGGAGCACCCTAGTTGCCCCAACACTGACACATTAACACTTCATGAAGTTGTTATGGCAAAATTGATAGCAAGCAATTGCTCATTTATCCTTCCAAATGGGAACCAAACATTTACTATTCATTAGGCATATTTCTGACCATCTGGTAAATGTCAAGTAGGCCAGGGTGGTTGAAAGTCTGATATTCTCCTTTTGGCTCTGTTTTGGTCTCTACCAACTCCTGAGGGAAATATCTGTACCTCAAGGAGCCCACTCCTCCACTGAATTCACCAGCTGGCCGCTCACTGTGCCTGTGTGCCAGTTCAGTCTGAGAGCTGGGCGAATCCTCTGTGGGTTTATCGCTACAAGCACCACCTTCAAAATCACAGAACATGAACTGCTCGATTCTCTCATGAAATTAAAATGCTGGTTGGTGGAGCTTAAAAATGACTTGATCATATAACTGATGATTTTCTAAAACAAAACTGTTCAAATATTTAAACCATTACCTGAAAAAGCAGGACAGTAAGAATCTAAAGTATAATTTCCAGGAAACATATTTTCCTTGGCATTTGGAAACTTGTGGTTTCCCCAGGACACTGTGTAAGCAAAATGCCCAAATTATAGGTCTGCATATCAGAGTGATGGCACTCTGTTGGCCTTTTGAAGACGCCACTTTGATGCATAGTTCAATAAGAAACTAATAGCTTTGAATGAATACCTGTGATATGTATCCTCCCAGTTCAGCCCTTTTCAGATGTATTCGTCCTCACTCCTTTCATTTCCAGAAATAAGTTATATGACAGAGTGTTTTCAGGTGGATAAAATGGAATTGTATTCTTTGCACACAGCCAGCTCTCCGCTATTTCGATACCTTAAGTGATTCATTGCATGAATGTTTTATGGATAGAAATTCGCAATCTGTCAGAATTGGCTTTCTCCAGTGGAGCTGGCATAGTCCTTGTACTCCCCTCTAACTTTGAGCTACTGGATGATAAAGTGGAACCTTTACAGGCTAACTGGGCTCGGCAGACTTTGTGTGCTGTAATGTTAATATTAAATTCACTATTTGCATGCATCATTCTCTAACATTTTAATTAGTTTACTACCTCCGGGAAATTTTATAGAATAGCATAATTAATAACAGCTAAAATAAGTGCAGCATATGTTTCTTGGTGACCTACAACCTTGCTGTGTTTTTTTTTTCAGTATGAGTGACGTTAAGCGGTGCTATGACGCACAGAGATGTTCAGAGCAGAGATTCACACAGGGATCTTTCCGAGTAGATGCAGTAATGAAACCATAAATCACAGCATCATTGGATGTCTTCCCAGGCCCTGATATTTCCCCAGACATTTTCACTCCAACCATTTCAGTCTGCTTACAGTGTTAAATAGATTGACCATGGAAGATAAAGTTAAATGTTACTTTCTTCCAGTATCACTGACTCAACAAGAAATGAGGAGGAAAAAGAGCAGTTACATACTCCATGAATATGAGCTTTAATACTAATATTTTGGTACGGTTCAAATCTAGCAGCAACAGAAAAGGTGGTATTAAAGAAATGCTTTTGCTCTGCATTGTGCTGAATGATGAGGATGGAATAGTATTTAAATGTCAATGAAAGACTCTTTTCTAGTGGAACATATTATCTATGTAGCAGCATAGTGAGTCCCTTTGAAGATTTACATCCAGCGTTGGTTCTGTGAGGCATAAAGAGGCAATGAAGGCTTGCAGGTTACGCTGTATGATATCCAACGCCCCCTCAGGTGCTAAAAAGACGTGGGGAAAAAAAAAAACAAAAACAGAAATGCATTCGACATGGCAGGAATTTGTGTCTTGTTTCCACTGTTACAAAGAAAACATCATGCTACCTCATTTTTCTTTCACTTGACTCTGAGAGCTTTGCAATAATGGCCATTTCATGAATGAGAAACAGATAGAAAATTGGGCACGTGCGGTTGTAAGGACCACAATGAATACAGAACCTGCCAGTCGAGTAATTAGTTTGGGCTGTGGTTGGCTATGGCTGTGATAGAGGTTGTTTATCACTCCCAAGACAATGACTGCAAAAGACCTGCCAAAACAAGGCAGTGTGATCGCTTCTTTTCGCCCCAGCTTTGGATGTTAAAATGGCTCTCTGAGGTGTTGTGGGGACTTGCTGTCAGGTTTTCCCTGGCATTTCCACTCCTGTATGTCTCCTTAACTCATGACAGGTAAACAGCCTTATAGCAAAGGCAGGAGGTCAGTGGCGCAAGTAGCAATTACTTCATTTGCAAAGGAAATTATAATTGTTCTCTTTCTGTGTGAAGCAGACTGACAGATAGACATCAGTGTGATAACGAACAGCATTTTTTTTGCCTTTATTTGAACATCTGCAAGTGAGAGAGAAATGAAAATCAGAGGGAGATGGGGGGATGATAATGTAGGTTCAAACCTGTGCCAGTTAGGACAACGCCTTCGTGGTTTGGGTTGTACCAGGTGAGTCACATGGGCTCCCCCTCCAGGATATAGCCAAAGGTCACACTGTCCTCACAGGAAGGTTTTGTCCTCTGAACGCACTATCCCTTCAGGGAAGCCCTTCCATTTTGGTACATACTTCTGTTTGCAGAGATGAGTGTTTTCCAGTTTTGTGGTCAAAGTTCAAGGTCAATGTGGCAGTGTGACTGTGATATATCGGGAATGCCGAGAGGGAATCTCATTACAGCTGTCACAAACCATGATTCACGGAGGACTTGATGAGAATTATGTGGTCAGTAGGAATATATTCTGTGGGTGTTGGCTTCTTACTCCTAAATGGTCAGAGCTCATCAATCTTACTGGTTTTATCCGATCACATCACTCCAGTCTTCGCCTCCCTCCATTTTCTCCCTGGCGATTTTAGCATTGAAAAAATTTTTTACTGATCGTGTTCACTTTCACTTTCACTGATCACAAGCGCAACAGCCCCTGGCTCCAAGTTACACAACTGAACTACTGAGCCCGTTGTAACTGTAGATCCTGGGGCGGAGCCCTTCTAGTCATTTCAAAGTCAGGGCTTAAATCTAAATGTACTTATTTTCATCAGAGCCCCTCGACTCCAGAAGGACCTGCCTGGGTAGATGAAGCAAGCAGAATTAGTGACTTCTTTTAAATCAAAACATTTTTATAGGCTTTTATGTGATGTCTCCTTTTACTTTTATCATTTATGCTTTATTCTTTCTGTTTTTTTTTCCTGATTCTTACTATTATGCTTTTCAAAGGATGTTTGTGGTAATCTGCAATTTGTCTGGTTGGCGAAGGCATATAACCAACACTAAAGTGGTAATTTGTGTTGTATGTGTGTTGTTTTTTTTTTTGGTTTGGTTTTTTTTAATGAAAGGAAAAGTTTAGAGCTTGTATTTTAAATCAAAATAAGGAGAGTTTACTTTCATTTAAGTAAAGTTCAGCATGGCAAAATAGGTAAGATGTAATAAAATGCTTCCTAATAATCATAAATTTCTCCCTCACTGCATCACAAACATCTTCAGTAACTTGTACTTTTCCCTATAGCCTGACTTTCCTCCAGTCTTTAGTGAAATGTTTTGGCAGGCTTTTCAAATATTTTGCTCAGAGATGGGCAGACTGACAACATATCCTCCTCCAGGCCAGGGTTCATGTTTCACATTTTAATTGCAACTGATGTAGTAGAGTAGTATGCTGTGGACACACTGACCTTCTGAATGAGTCAAAAATCTTAAGTTGGACCATAGGATGGAAATGCTGCAATGAACCTTCCATGGATTAGAACTTGAAAGGACCTACTGCATTTTATTTCATGAAATGAGATTTGAAACAGACTCTACTTTTGCATCCGAGCTATTCACAGCCTCAAGCCTTGGGGAAGCTGTGGTGCAGAGAACGATACACAGAGAGGGAGGGCACATGACACCAAGAACTGATGTGGAGGAAACAAGTCAAGGTTGACTAACTGTTGTTAGGAAATGATAGTCTGGAGCATACTGGGGCATTTGAGTGTGTGTGTGTGTGTGTGTGTGTGTGTGTGTGTGTGTGTGTGAAGGCAGTATCATTTCTTAAAGAAAGAAAACCTACAGATAGAGATGCTTTTCACCTGCCACTGAAAATGGGATGAGGTGGCCCGATCCTGCACTTTGATTGTAGTTTATTGGCGAGTTATTTACGAGTGCCATCCTCTGACCCACATGGTCAAGGCCAAACAGTTTGAAGCCCCCTCTGGACAGGACGGTTAACCTTTTACCTTGAATGCCAAGCCAGCACGTTATATCTTGGCAATTCGCCACAAATCCAGTTGCAGAAACTGAAATAGCCTTGGCCCTAGCTATTTAATCTATGGAAATCCATAGCCTTTTCCAAAGCCTTAGCATCAAGTGTGTGTCAGTTACAAGCCTGAAAAAACCTATAGTATGTGGCAGCTTTTCAAGTCACACCCAAATGAGAGAAAATAGGTTCCTGTTTATCCTTGACTGAAAATGGAAAAAGAACACTGACTGTCATTGCGGCACGGCAACAATTTAATTATGAGAGGTGGCCAGCTGCTACTAATCTCACCAACGTACAAGACTTCTTTTAATAGACTCTCATTGCAAATTCCAGTTAGCACAGAGTTAGCCATGTTAAAACCTTTGTGAAGGCCCTCTAGCTGTGCCCATGCAAGTAGAATTACAGCTCATCAGAGAATAGTGTGTAATGTAGGTAATAATGAATGTGGAGTGGGTTATTTGGTCCAATCACTGCACCTGGCCTCAGTATAATGAAAAGTAAAAGAGAACAGTACCATGCAAATATATAATAATCAATGAAATCAAAATCTGCTGCCATAAAATGCTTCATGTGCCATCAGATTACTGCCTATATCATGGTTGTATTTTTAGAAATCTCTCCAATCTCTCTACTTCCACATGATCTAAATAATGCATGTCAAGCATAATTTTGTTCTGGGTCACTCAGGTCTTTTGGGTCTAAGACTGAAGATTTCAAATAACAGCTCATTACTGGTTAGTCTGATGCGCTTTTTCCTAAAAAGTACAAGTGTCACATTTTGAGCTGTAATGGAAGCAGTGATATTGCTGGAATGATTGCACTATGGGATATTAGTCTTTCTGTGTTGAATCTTGATAGCATTTTTGCTTCAATTTAGATGACTGCAGCCGAATGCCAGGTCTTTCTTCCTTTTTTTTACTATTACTATGTAATAGTAAATCTAATTATTGAAAACCCCTGCCCTCTATTTCCTATTTATTGACAAACTGACAGTATATTCATGGTGACAGCAGGTAGGGAGTTTGTGCCACACAGCAACAGAGTGCTGATTATCTATAGGCAACAGCATATTTGTTTGAAGCCAAACCACCGCCTCTCTCACAACCTGTCAGAACTGCATGCAAATGAACCCGGTTTCTGGCTCACTGCACAGCACAAATTAATAACTGTGCACACTCTACATTACAGTACAATTAGATTGTCCATTATTTTGTAAACGCCAGCAGAACCATTCCATCCTCTCAAGCATATTGTCATGTGGCTGCATTTGCCTAACAAACGTGAGATCAAAGAAGTATTTTTGAATCCTAATCAAATCTATTTCAAGTCCCATGTTGGCGCCGGATGGCAGGCTGCGGTCTATGGCTGGCACGGTTTGAGGCCCTGTCTGAATACCTGCAAGAGTAAATAGATGGGCGGGAAGGGTGATTTGCATATAAAAAGGAGCAGTGATAAAAGAAAGTACTTAACCTGGAGTTTCTCACCATCCAACACTCTGGCACCTCCAACAGAATGACAGAAGACTGCTTTTTTATCAAAGGGGATCCCATTATAAGATAATTGTATTTATCCTCGATGGAGAGTGAAAGGGAAAAGAGAAACAAAGAACATGGTCGGCAACACTGTAGACCAGAACATGCACCTGAAAGGGACTGGAGAGCTACTCAAATTAAATGCAAAGGAGTCTGAGATGTTTGTAGTGTCGGTGTGCGTTTTCAACGGGCCCTGTATTTGTGCCAAGATGGCTCCTTTGAACCTGAAGGAATTCTATAAGGTATAATTCATGTTGCGTTAATTATGAAGCAGCAGTTGTAGCAAGCTGAACAGAGGGAGTTCCACACCATAACTCTTCAAACAGTGTGCTTTTACTTCTCCACCCCGTTAACATTCCTCTTGTTAGCCATGCTTAGATCAAGGCAGCAACGCTCAGCAATTTGAAGGTCTCTTTGCTGGTCTAGAAGATTTGTTTATGAGTTCTGAGAGGGACTGCCAACTCAAAAGACGTACTCTACTACTTGTAATAACAAGGATATGAATTTTATATTTACATCAGTGGCTTGGTGAGACAAAGCAGTTCTTTGAGTGAAATGCTAATGTCAGAACGCGCCTGATCTCAAGGAGGCATAATGTTTACTCATTATCTTAGTTTAGAATATTTTCATGCGAACATTGGCTAATCAGCAATAAACACTGCTGGCAATAAACAATAATGCATTCCACAAGGGAATATACATGTCATGTCAACCCACTCAATATCTGCCAGAAGATTTTAATTAAAACCAGACTTGCAAACCTCATAGTGGCGCTAGAGGAAAAGTAATTATGCTACCAAAGCCAGTAGAATTCATCATCAGGGAACAGGGAGTATCTGCACAAAGTTTTGTGCTAATTGATCTTGGAGATATTCACTGAATAAAAACCTGAAGTAATGTTTAAATGGCTGATGGCACGAGATGAAAGATCGGAGGCTCACTGAAGGGTTTGGGATTCATCCTCTGGGCACCATGAATGTCTGCGCAGAATTTCATTACAATGCTTGTAGTCTACGTGTGTGTGATATTTCAGTCTACAAGTGGTGGAGTGACTAACTTTGTCAGTTGATCCCTGGAGACAATTTTTTTTGGGAAGTGGGGGGCAATACTGATGATCTCTGCTTCGTGATCATCTGCTGGATTCCCCTGTGCGCCTACATCCATGGCACTCTTGTTAGTACATGATTTACCATGTAGTGACTTTACTCAACCGCAAGTAGCTTCGTGTGACCTCTCAGTTCAACAGATGACCAGCATGATCAGTGTGCTATCCAAACATCTTCAGGCTGTATTCAATGTCAAAGTCTCCACATATCTTCTGCCTCCCCCATACTGAGGGACAGCTGGCTGCTTCTGCTGCTAGAGGGGGTCACAATGAACAGGCTGCCCCTGAAGCCTCAGAGTGGCCCTTCAAGCAGGGCATTTGCCAGCTCTCTCTCAGGCCCTTTTTTTTTTTTTTTCTTCCCTAATAATTAACCAAATTCGTCGTGTGTTGTGGAGAGGAGCCTAACGGGGTTCTACTCATGAAATAGCCATATTTATAAATTGGAAGGAGGGTGTTTGTCTTTACAAGTTTGAATACCCTTCAATCTGTGGTCAGATCTTGCTGCATGATCTACTTTGGGTTGGTCTGAGTCATCGCGTCATCCCTGTGGCCGAGAGGTGACCTTGACAATCAGTGCTGTTGCCCCCCCCCCCCCCCCATCTCTGTAACAGCACTGAGGCAGAGCAAGCATCCCTCAAGGGAGCCGTTCATCTTGATAGGAGACCCATCAGTCAAGGGAGCCATTGATCGGCACGTCAGATGGCTTGATTTCCTTGTGTAATAATCGGCTCAGTTTTGACACCCTCCCGAATGCGTAAACGGGATGAGAAGAACAGGGCAAATGGATTGTGAAGGGCAGCTCTCTCCAGTGGCTGTGTCAGACACATTAATATGTAGTGGCTTTTATAGTGGATACTAAAAGGGTACTGCACACGGTGTGACTTGGCTCGTGTACATCCTGACTAATTTTACATGTATGTCTAATTTTCCTCTGCTCTGTAGTGGGGTTTGTGTTGAAATATGGAAGAGGATCATTAAATGAATCCAGTCTACTTTCAGAGCAGAATAAATTTATTGTCCTCACTGTTCACATTTCCAAGCAAAGAACAAGACATACTCTTTGCAACCTCATGTGAGAACCATAAATGCCAAGCAATTGTTTAGGATCCATTTTGAGACTGCAGTGGATTAGTGTGTTCAGTTCCCTGGTGTGGTCAGTGTGCTACTAGGACAGTCAGAGGCAGGCCGACATGTGTTGGGCAATGATAATGACCGTTGAATCACAACAGACCCACTGGAGTGCCGGGTAAAATAAAAGCACACAACCATATCAGCCCCAAGCATGGCGGCAATCACCCACAACAAAGAGCAGTGTCTTGCATGCCAAGCTAAGCTGATGGGTTTTATATTCAAATAATAAGGATGGGGAGAAATACCAGCAGCGCGGGATTTCTTCCTACGTTAGGCTATCTGGAGCAACCATGTTCTTCGTCACAGTGATATTATAGGCTGCAGGATTCATCATTTCTTCATGAGCCTCGCTTCCATAAAGCCACCGACTTAAAACGCATTCAGTGGCAGCAAGTGTTCCAAGTTTAATTCCTTTAAGTGTACTGTTTGGCAACATGTAGCATATTTCCATCAATAAGTTGTTGGTTTTCAATTGACTCTCAGAAATGCACACCATATTGTTTTGTGCACCAGTCCTTTTTATCTGCCTGGTCAAAAGGTTCAATTTGATTCTGATTGTGGGTGGGAAAATAAATTCCAGTCATAATGGGGGTCATGTTTGACAAGATTCAGTTTGTTTTTGTGCTTATCACTTTCAATTGGCTAATGTGGCTGTACAACTGAGTCAATCCTTTACTATACAGAAGAAAGAGAATCAGGGATTAAAGTTTTTTAATTACATTTCAGAAAAAAACTGCAAGAGAAAAGCCCCCCAACCATTTGACAGCTCTGACAGTAAGCATCAAAGTGAATGTCTGAAATTCATTTGAAGGAGTGCTATTCATGTAGCTTCTGTATACATTTTTTCATCTTGGTCTCTACTTAGGGCCAGTAGATGACATAATGAAAAGCATATTTGCTGAAAAGATGAATTTGGCATGTCCACACAAATTCAGTTGGTGAAATAAGATATTTACCCCTCTTTAAAACAGTCAGTCAGATGCTGTTAGGGTTAGTGATGTGCATGGAGCATGACATTTACAGACTAAGCTTCAACCCAAAAACTGTGTTAGAAGCACAAAAGTCTGCTGCATGAAAGACCAACTTCGTCTAGTGTAATAATTCTGCTTGCACTGCCTGCTAATTGTGACAACACTTTTTTTGCTGCAGTGATAGCAGATCAGTACAACAGATGACAGCCGGCTGTAATTCTCTGTGATCTCAGAAGGCTGAGCTGATGTGTGTGTTGTGTAGTTTAACAGCACCTGCAAATTATTGGATTGCCACTGCTTGCCCTACATGGCTGCATGCAATAATATCTATATCTGTGCAAAAATGAAAAATAGGAAATCAGTTAAACTTCATTTTAACACGATGCATCCCTTCAGGTTAAGATTGCCTGTGTATGCACTGTTGTCCCCGTTTGAACAAACATCACGCAAGCCCCTCCCTCTGATAACAGGCTTTTGCTCCATAAATATGGCTTTTCAGAACAGCTGCAAACACTTTGACCTCCCCACATGGTCATATGTCCAATTTTTATTTTCCAGCATTCTGAGAACTTTATACCTTTCAGGCCATAGAAGTCTGTGCAGCTGTGCTTTTCTTTCTTTTAAATTCTGGTGTGGAGTCAAGACAGTTTTCATCTGCTTGAGTGCAGATCCTCAAATAATATCTGAAACCACCCCCGTGTCTTTTCAATGCTGCAAACAGAGGGGTCTGCACCTGACTATTTCAGACACCATGAATCCAGATAAAAAAATCTGGATAAATTCCATATTCTATCGCTCAAGAATAATTTTGAGAAAATAACCCTGTCTGAGCCAAGCTCTGAATGCCATCTTTTGGAATGGGTACAAGTTGTTTCCTGGAAAAAAAACAAAACAACTTGTCGCTCTTGTCCTTCTCATTCTTTTCTGTTTCCATTGACTGTGAATTTCCTTTTTCAGGTCTGACAGGCTGATAAGATAGCTGTGGTTACGTGCACATGTCATTTCATTCAGGTTGACATCCTTCAGATGTAAGATTTTGGGTCAACTGTTTACATAGGATGTGATTTAATGTGGACTGGTGTTGACATGTGCTGACACATTTAAATAGAGCAGCTGTGAGTATTATCTTCTTCATAGATCCATCTCATCTCATTGGCGCATGTTTGATCATCTCCCTGAAGATAAATGCTATTATTTTTTCCTCTTAACCCTATTAAACCCAGTGTGCCGCTGCCGCTGACACATTTGCACAATGGCACTTTGAATTACCGTACGTTTTCAAAGGTTTGCTCCATTGGAGAAATGCCACTGGTATCTGAAAGCGGAGAACTCGTGCTTTGCAGCCAAAGTAGCGTCATTTTGAAAGTTCCACTCACGCTGGTTCTGGAAGTTGGCGAAGTCGTTCCTATGTTGTTAACTGCTAAGACATTCTTTGAAATACGTTAAACTGCAGGATATAGACGATTCTAAGTGTTCTTGGAAAAATGGGCAAAAAACACTGACTGGCAGGACACTTTCTAGCACCTTAATAGTTAGAATAAGCAACAAGTCCAGGTGGACAGTAGGAATCATCGTGTCAAAGGGTTAATTAGCCAACAACTTGATAACGGTGCCTATTCCTGCTTAAAGCATGAGATGAAGAGCCTTCTTTGTCATTAGTGGAAGTGTTATTTCTGAACTGGGCATTATCGGCCGAGCTGAGCTTTTATTGCAAAACTATTAAAGGTTATTAAATAGGTTGTATTAGGAGTGTAAGAACAGTCCAACTTTGATGTTTATGTGTGTCAAGATGGAGGTGTTCATATAGAGCATTTTCACACAGTTTCAGCATTTAAACCAAATGTAATCTGAAAATTAGGCTTCATGTAAACGTACCCAATAAATTGGAGGCTGTGAACACAAGACACTTTTACGCTACATTAGGCGAAGGTCCCGCATTCTTCTCTGACAAATACAATTTAATGAGATGAAACCATTCGACTTGGCAGAATTTCTTCTTTCCTTTTTGTTTCCTCCCGTCTATAACTGATTACGTTAATGTTAACTTTCCTTTGTGCAGTCGTATGGTCTCATCAAGGACATTCAAAGCGTGTATGACAATTCAAAGCAGGCAGTTACGCAGATTTAATGACTTCTTATGAATTACCTGTGACATGTCATTGAATCATAACTTTAGACCAAGGAACAAATGAAGACCTTTTGTAGGCTGACACTTGCTAGCAGTAACATCCTTTTAGTCTTGTAAAAATTAGGTTGTTTGTAAATTAATCTTTCTGTTCTGTTGGATCTGTCAGTGTGATGTCAAGCTACGCAAAGCAGCCAATTAATCACAGTTGTAGAAGTGACCTAGAGTCCATCGGTGGGCCGTCAAGTCGTCACGTAAATGAATCAATTCACTGTGTGCTCACACATGAAATAAGACCAAATGAGAAGTGCCTCAACCTGAATCACATAGCAACAAGGAAATTGCGACTGCCACCCCAGTGCTGCTTTTCCTGTTCATGCAAAAGAAGGCCAGAGAGGGAAAAATGTCACATTTCCTGTTATTTGTTTGAGCCGTTTTCAAATTGCTTTCTGTCACAGAAATTTCATGAATCAAACGTAAAGTTGGATGCTTTCAAAACGTGTCATGCTCCCCCACCAACCTCTTCCACTATGTAATCTACAGATCTCGATCACACAGCCTGTTCCTCCTGTATGTGTTGACTGGATAAGTGTTGTGTGGATGGTCATGCACCTCCACCCTTCATGCTATCTCTGCATGAAATTGCAGGGACGTATGTATATTGGCTCCCTTTGATTGAAAGTGAGGGACATTTGAGAAAGTTTATTGGTGTATTTTTGTTCACTACTGCGGCCCCTGATATTGATGAGCGGGTGTGTGGAAGGTAATAAGTAGCTGCAGAGAATGTGCTGACAGAACCCATTACCTCTGCAAGAGAATACTTCACATATCCACTCAAATCAGAAAACATGAGGGCATAAATAGGAAAATGCTCGTTGAAGTCAGTATGGCTGCTAGAAAATTGAGCATTATCACTGTGCTATATGTCTTTCAAATGGGTTTGTGACAGTCTCATGTTTATGTTGTTTGCAGGAGAAAGCTGTCAATCAGCAGAGAACAAGACAATGCTGTTTAACTGCAGGCTGTTGTTTTTAGACTCAACGAGAACATTATTCAAAATTGATGATCCATACGTCATCGGTAAATTTAAGACTAGTGAGCCAACTTCAGGAGAACTGCAGGCAGGGCCCAGCTTTGCTGCTTTACAAAATTTAACCCAAGACAAAATGTTGGTGGACCCAGAGCTTTTAAACAAGTATACAGTTTGATGACAAAAAAAACCTCTCTGGGGTCCACGTATGTTTTTACATACAAATCTTATTCAGAATACAGATTCTGAATAAGCACCGTGAATTTGCACCGTGTACCTGCTCCTCCATTTCAAACTGGTTGCACACCGAGTTAAATCAACAAAATCAGCTTGTTTAAACTGCGGGTACATCCTGTAAATCTTGAGGTTTCTGTCTCTTATGACAGTGCTTTTCTTTCCCCTATTGCCATGCGTTTGCTTCTGCTGAGAATTGCGGAGTCTCTGTAAATAATTTTATATCGAGTAGTTAAACCTTTTCTGGGAAGAGCCTTGCGATAACTTCCGTTGTGAACTGGCATAAATAAAGATTGACTTGACTTGAAATAACTTTTGAGAAGTTTAATTCCAGCCTGTTTCCAGAGGAAACGCTGCAGATGGTGCAAACCTATTCTGAGTGATCAGCATTGTCCTCCGTTGTAACATTTCCAGCCAGTGTCTGTCTAGGCAGCATTGTCATCCACAGGAAGACCGGCCTCACAGAAGGCTTTCATGAATATTAAAATGAAGTACATCATACGATATGGTCTCTGAAATCCCACCATACTGGTCCAGCATGTTAGATCTTGGACCGCTCTCCATTACCACTATCAAAACCCTGAATGAAGAAATACTTTTTGGAAGAATTTTGTTTCATCGCATCATTAGAGATCAGAGACAATCTGTCCATCCTCTTTACTGGAAGCCAATCAGACTTAGCTTTTTACACTATCACACTATCACCAGAGGTAGTACATTTAATTATGTCAGTATTCTCATCCCAGAAAATTAAATAATGAAACCCGCATTATCAGTATAGCACTTCGGCATCTTTGAATTAAGGAAGCTCCTAAACATCAACACCACACTTTGTAGACTGAACAAGGCAGCTTTGCCAGCTAATCAACCCATGTGATCAAAAGCCAAGTTGCCACAGTGAAAAAAAAAAAAAAATGCATCCATGACCAAGATAGAAACTTAACGTTTAGACCACACAGCAGATTATTCTAGACAAACTTTCATCCCTGCATAATTGACTCCTGCAGACTTCTTCCTTCCTCTTCCTCTCATCTATTCTCTTCCTGGGTTTTCCACTTTTAAACACTTGAAGCTTCATTTTATCGTCCCACATTGTGGCCTGGGTTTCAACCCTTGGTGCAGAAGAATATTCCAGCAGAGAAGCAAGAAATACAAGAAGACATATGTATGACTATGTTAAATCTATGAAAATGTATTGAGAGTAGAAGCAAAGGTTTTGCTTATTTTGGTTTTGTTTTGACGCCATCAATTTTCCTATTTCAAGTTGTTTTTGAAGTACAGACAAGAGTTTTTAAAGTGATCCATGTGGCATAATTTTGAAGGCAGTAGCTGGTTCTAGTGGATATAACTTAAGACTAGGTGGTTAGTATCCTGTTGACTTGCCTCAGCAGAGCCAGCTCGCGCGGAGACTGCAGCGATGGATGTTGTCTCTTTCTTTTTATCTTCCATGCAGTATGCATGAGTCTGACTTGTTTTGACTTCACTTGCACAGAGACATTACCAAACCAAGTTGTGATGCCAAATCCAATCAATACTTCGAAGACAAGGGATTTAAAAAAAATAAAAAACAACCCCAAACTTCTGTCCAACACAAAAATCTCTTCGTCACAGCAAGGAGCGCAGACGCTGTAGTTCTTCATGACAGACAACTGTGCGGCAGCTTGTGTCTTCCAGGTCAATGCACAATCAATGGGAACACTGAGGTATTTGTACGAGGTGACCTGTGGAATGGTTTCACTGTTGATGACCACAAGCCTGTGGTCCCTTATCTCTTTAACATTCACCACCAGGTGCTATTCAACACACTGCGCTACAATCTTTATATTTTTGAATATTACACAAATATTGCCGTCCTTCTTCGTTACACCTAAAATGGCATTATATGACAATTCGACGATGCTGCAATTAGGATTATAGCTTCTATGCTTATTATTGTGTAAAGTAAGACAGGCAGTGGAACTAACAGGGCCCAGGGGAGCCTGTGTTGAAGGTACAGTATGCTGAAAGAAAACCATTAGAGTGCTGCCATCTAATAATTACAGTTCACACAGTTGTGACTGAGCAGCATTCAATTCAGAACAAAAACAAAATATGAACAAGTCTATCTGACTGTGTTTTTACCTCTACTACACTTTTAGCACCCATAAAAGATCAAGTAAATGGTTGACTTCTGTTTTGTTCATTCGTTTCATTCATTCATTATTCATGTTGTTGGATCTGCAGTGGCAGGTTTGCTTTCCAAAGTGTCTTCTGTGGTGAGTGTTTGGTATGTTCTACAGTGATCTCCTTTAGAAGTTGGGATCCTGCTTTGGAAACAATGCAATGTTCAACCGAACAGAGGTGAAATTTGTTGGACATTACTGTTGAACCAGATGGGACACAAGAGAAAGTGCAATTCAATCTTTTACTTGTGAGGCTACTGTATCCAATGCATCTCACACATGCAACAAATTGCTTGACCGCTGTTTACTGCTAAGTTTAAACAATATCAACAGGTCAGTTCTCCTGTCTGTTGCGCTTATAAAAAAGAGAAATGTAGCTATTTTCATGCTGTTTGACTGAGAAAGAAGACATTTTCTTCACGATAATTAGAGGGAACATGCCAGGAAAGAAAACCTGGGGCTGCTAACATGATATGAGCAGGGAGAATATATTAATATCCAAAGGAAAGGGACAAGAAATAATATAATACACATGGTACCTGTTTCCATATGGATTTACTGTTTAAGCCTTACTGAAACTGAAAGACACGAAACAGGACCAAATAAACAAGCACAAATGTTAGCAGTAAACAGTGCTCTCCTGATGAGCTCTACCCCCCTAGCAATCTAAACCAAAGTTTAAGGCAAAAATAGAAACTCCTGGAGGGTTATTTTCGTCCCCAGATTGTTAACGCTTCAAAGGGTAATTCTAGGCCCACTGTGTTTTTCTGTGTTTCAGTGAAATTCAGTGAGTTCTGATGTGGTTTCTGATCAGTGGTGTTTTGAGGAGGAAACTCCCTTGGTGGTTCTTGGCCTCGTCAGAGACCTGGAATGAGACTCTTAAAAATTTCCTGCACCACAATTAAAAGGCAGACATGCAGCAGGTCAGAGAGAGGCCAAAAGCGACTGTAATATCTGAAACATGGATCATATTATTATCACGCACACTGAGACAGTGAGGGGAGAAACACGTATTTACAAAGCCAGACGCACATAGACAGCTATCTCTATTAGCCTTAAAAAGTCTGGCATCACCAATTTCTATTCAGGTTTTCAAAAGTTTTCAAAGATAAATGGTAGCTAAGAAGAGTCCCAGTGGGGTTTAATGGGGCTGCAACTGCAAGAGAATTTGTTATGTTTGCAAAATGTGGCAGGGGACACAGATTTCAGAGTCATCTGCTAAACACTGACAAATTGTCAGTTGAGAGGAACCTTGGTAACCACACATTGACACACAAACAGAACTCTGTCAAATCAAGACAAACAGCCTCAAAAACAACCACAGACTTGAAAATAAAACCCAAACCTGCTTTCAGAGCTTCAGCAGCCTGGTGCATATGCTGGAGTTGTCATTGTAAAACTAACTGTTTTTGAGGCTTGCAGGCAAAGACAACCTATGTCGAAGACTTTTAAAACATGTACGCCTGAAGAGCAGGGAAAACATTATATAGTCTAAAGATCAATTTTTTTTCTGTTTTCCCCACAAAAAACCAAAAGATTACTCTAGGCACAAAATCGTCCACCAGCTGTTCAACATTGTGGTAGATTTGCACTGATATAAGCAGCCATGGGAAACATTTGGTGTGATGATTGTTCCACATGGTGATATAACGGCTAAGGAACATAATGCCATTTAACCGAAGCACCCGGACGGCATCGGCAGACTCTAAGGTACTCTTACTGATATATGGGCCCATTTTGTGACTCACAGCTGGAAGTCCTCTATGCAAGTAAAATCCAAAATATCAAAATAGACACCAACTATCTTGAACCCACTGAGCCGTTTACTAATTCATTTTTATAGGATCAGCTTCCAAACCTTTCACTCGATGAGATAGAAGCAGTTTTCTGTGAATTCTCAAAGACTAGATGCCTTTAAGAATTGTACCTCTGGTCAGGAGCTGTGCTTTATTTGATCCACACTGCCATTAGATGTAGGCCTTTAATCATCCATCCGTTATCTGTGCCGCTTAGCAGTCAGGGCCCGGCTGATGCTGGGTGAGGACAGGCTGCACCCTGGACTGGTTGACTCTGGCCTACAGACAAGTTAGAGGTGCCAAGTTTGCATGACTGAACTGCGATGAGGTTGAAAACAGAGAGGCCCCAGAAAGCAGGGAGGTGACATTGTTAGCTGATGCATCGTGTCTCCCTGCCTTTTTCTTTGTCCTCTTCTCAGCACTTCATCTGTCCTAAAGTAAAACCTTTCTGGGTGTTCAGTCCTTTCTCATCCTTTCTCCTCCCTGAAGAGTCTTTATTTTGAAAAATCTCATTCACAGGAATAGCCAAGCTTCATTAGTATAAACAAACATTTTATTTCTTGTCTATTTGGAATTACAAATGTAGGTCTGTACTTTCAGAATGGATTCTGCCTTTATCTTCCACGGCCTTAACTGTAAAGGGTATTTAATCAGAAGCGGTTCGTATACATTTACCCAGCATCATATTTCATGTCTTCTCACTGTCCAAGTCTTTTTTTTTTTTTTTTTCTCCTTGCCTACCACATTCACTCAAAGGGTGTGCGTTTGAGCTTTAAACTTAAATTGTTCCACTGCATTAGACCAAATAACCCCATCTTCCAAAATTAGCATATAGATTTTCAGTTTCTGCTATTGCATGGTATTCATCATCATCATCATCATCAAAAGTGGAGCAAAGGATCGGCAAACAGAAAACGCTTAGCAACAAACAGAAGAACTTCTGTCCAATCAGACGGCAAACAGACCTTCTAATGTGCTTGGCATGCTCATCACATCTCGATGATTTACGCAGAAAGCCTGGTGCTGTGAAGTACATGGGCTGTACTTGAAATAGTGGGTCCAATTTGCAGGTGACCACGGTTGGTGCTGAGTGATGCAGACCTTTGCTGTGGTGGAGAGGGAGGGGAGGGTAGAAGTGGAGTTGGTCTGAGTGCAAACAAAACTCTCCACTGAGATAGAAATGACAGAATAGAGGGGTGGAGGGACAGAGGGTTACATTCGCGCAATATTGATTTTTCCTTTGGGCTCTAAAGAACAGGAGCTTGTCACTGTGGCCAGTGAATAGAGTGCCTTTGTATTGCATTCTACATGCTTGCTCTGACAATGAATATACCACAAAAGTATTTTTTTTTTTTTCTTCCTCGATCTCTCATCTGTCAATAACACAATGGTTCGTCAACTCGGAGAGAAAAGGGTACAAATGATCATGTCTAGAAACAATATGTGCCCTAGACAAAACTGTTTCAGTTTGGAACTAGTGGCACAGCAGCTAAACACAACTTTTGTAAACTGTTGAGTTTGGATCTGGCAACAAAGCTTTTAATAGGTCCCTCAAAGTGTCTCAGACAACATCTGTGGATTAGAGAAACTTCCTTCATTGAGCAGTCTGTCGGCTTAAGACAGTGAAACAGATAAAGAGCTCCCTGTGAAAGTGGACACAGAGGACCAGTGTGGCAACTGTTGTCATCTCTTATGGTGCTCTGTTACACACAGCCATCCTCCGTACGGTCAACAGCTGGTAAATGTTTAGCAGGCCCAAACCCTAACTGAGCACCGATGGCTTGCAGATGCTTCTGTGGAAACTTAAAATTCACACCTCGTAAAGAGCGGAGGCAGATGTTTGCATATTAATAAAGACGGGATATGGAGGGTGTTTGGTACGGAGAGGCATTACAGCTGCTCCATTACAGTGTACGGTGTACAGTATACACCACAGATGGATGTACTCTCGTTTCATCTCAGGAGTATTTTGATCTGGTTGCCTTACATGCCAGATGTAAAGAAATCTTCAAAAAATATGCACTGCAGTCAGCACACATCTCGTCCAGGTGTTCTGTAACATTACAGTAACTTTCTCCCATTCACATTTCATGCCACCCTCTGCTTTTAACATTTTATTACAGTTGTTGCTCCCGTAGAAAGTGTTGGAAATACACATTTTCTCTGGGAAAAGAAAAATCTTAAATAGTAAGAAACAGGAAGAGTGACAGGCATATACATGACATTCCTGGACTGGCCTGGTTTGAAGATATAGTGCATAAGGCAGCATCATTCATCTGTCATTGTGTTATGTAATCTAGTGGTAATTATGCATCACACACTTAAAAAAAAGTTGCTTCAATAAAACCTTTCGTCTCACCAGCCAATGAATAAATAATAGTGAATATGATTGTCAGTCAGCACAGGCCATTTGTGGACATGCAAGACATTTTTAGTGCATTTGAATGTGAATAATATTATAATTATAATGCTGAACCTTCTGTGCATGGCTTCTATGTTTAATAAAAATTTAATTCTATTCCTGCAATGACATTTTCTCATGTGAAAGATTCAGCTGCTTCTCTCTGCACTGGTTCATAATATAACTCTGTATGTAGAGAAGGAGCCATTTATATCTATATCAAATCAGCTGCCTCGAAGTGTTTTCTGACACTTACAAAAGGCACAAAGGCCTATTGTCGAAGGTGTGGTGAATGTCATGTCTCACAAAATGACAGTGAGGAATTGTCTGTCTTAGAGGTGGACACAGAACAATGGCAGATGCAGGTGTTTCTGAATGCAACACACTATATCAGACACGAATCTATTGATTTGTTCATTCAACAGCTTCACTAGGCCATAAATCTCATTTCACAGACATACCAACCACAAGGGCAATCTATTACCAGTGACTGAGCTTGATTGCCTAAAAACCTAAATGGGATATGCACTATACTGTCATTCAATGAATTTTTCAAAAATGTCTCTCAATGGTAACTAGTTCTTGGAATGATGGTTTGTTGTGGTAATTTTGAACTGCAATCAGCATCTAGTAAGTGATTCAGTTGGGAACAAAATCAGTGAAAATCAGGCCAAATCAGACTTTCACATGCTTCTGACTTGAATGCAAATTGCCACATTGGAAGACACGGGGGGAAACTGAAATCGGAATTAGGTACTGTGGGTAGATAGATGATGTTCAGGATGGCTTCTATTACTTTTGGGTATAGCTTCCTGCTGTGTACACACTCACTGACAGACGCAGAGAAATATCACACAGCAAACATTGACTGATGACAGTTTGCGTTTCCCACCCCTAGGAGTCAAATTCATTAAAAGTCTGAGGTTGCAGACTAATAACCATGCATGGTCTTTGCCAGTCAATTGTCAACCAGTCAACAAGATTAGAGGAGATGAGGAATTAGTAATTGATGTTTGAATGTTTCCAATGCATTTAGCCGAATGGCTTTACTTTTAATAAAAGGTTTGCAGAGGCATTAACAGTTAAATGTGGTGCTCACACAGCATGTGTTCCAGAAATAGCCCCAGAAGCACTTGTGCAATATAGAGAATATGAATTACAATTGAAAATAAATTTGAAATTGCAGAGAAAGGAGCTAAATAAATCAACAAAAGCAACAGGAAAAAAAGAGATAATCAACAGATATAAACATAGTTACTCCTGACCTCAGGGGGGCTTCTCTGCAGTCTATATTTCCTGGAAACAGTAGAAAATGATGAGGGAGCTGTCATTGTGCCAGACTGGAGAATGTGATGCAGCGTATGTTTAATATCTGATTAAATATCGTGGCTGGTAGTCCAGGCACGTTCACTGTGTCAGAGCCCCTGTTTCATACTCTGCTCACTTTCGCTCGTTTAAAAAAAGACTGTTTCATTTGCCACATCTTGCAGTGATTGGGTAGATCTGGGAGCAGGCACGGCCTAAAGGGTCGCAGCTTCACTTGAGGGTGGGGTGTCGGCAGCATTGCTGCATTCCCTCACCAACACCACCACCCCTCCAACCACTCCTCTCTAAGAGGAAAGAAAGAAAGAGAGTTCAGGAAAAGACTTTTTTTTTTCCTTTATTTCAGAGCACTGAGGAAGAAAGCGTGAGAACAGTCACTGCAGGGCTTCAGGAACATTGTATCTGTCTGTAGGATGAAAAGCCTGGCAGTAGAATAAGAGAACGAGAGGCTGTGATACCAGAGCTTGGCTCAATGCGAAGGGGGAGGCGATAAAGTGAAAGAGTTTTCAGTACTTCCCACTAAATTAGATTAAGGTGTGTATTGATTGGGTAATAAATGCCAGTAGGCCTGTACTACAGCACCATCTACAACAGAAGCTGTTTCAGCATTTCTTGAACATAATGAAAGTGGCAATGAAAGTAAGAGACAACTATCTTATTACAGCACATTTATACCAATCTATCACATGCCAGTAAAACAAAAGAAGGCAGCAAATAGCCCAAATCGGATTGAAGTAACTGTACAGTGAAGGCCCATGGGTACTCAGTTTGAGGTGTGGCTTCCTGAAAACTTCAAAAGTACAATGCTGAGATATGTCAAAGCAGCAATGTTAGGAAACTTGCTGTCTCAGCGGCCTTGGAGATATGTTGCTGATAATGGCAACTCACTACACACAGGCGCCGATGCCAAAATTCAAGCCAAGATTTCTGTTCTGTGCCCTCATGGCGAGGGCCGTGAGGGCCGTCTATGGCTCTCCATTAATCCGTGCTTAAGCTGCCTGGATTCAAGAACAGATGCTTGAGGAGGATAAGGCAACTCAGTGGGAGAGAAGGCACCTCAGCCTTGGTTGGATTAAAAAAAAACAAAACAAAACAAAAAAACATGGCCGCTTCACAGTGTACCACATATGCAAGATGGGACTTTGCAGGAAATTGTCTTTTGTTATCATCTCGCTCTGGTCTGTCTGAGAACAGCATGCGTTATCTAACATGTCACCAACACTTTTTCATGCAAATGTTGACATGTTCTTGACATTTCATAATCATCCAGTCCAGAGAGAAGGTAAACACATTTGACAGAATTTGAGATTAATTCCAAATCAAACCAAATCAGTGCTGAACCAAAAATGGCTTCTTTCTCAGAGCTGCTACTTCATTTTGTTCTTTTATTTGTTGTTTTCTGAATTAAGAGTAGCCCGCACTATTGTTACTGTTGTCCCTGCTGATATTGTGTACTTTTTTTACCAGCTGCATGGCCAAGGTCGGGGGAACCTGATAAACAGTAGGGATCACCTCATCAGTGGATCAACACATTGTTTCAGTTTTTCACTGAGCCCAGTTGTGCCGCCAGTAAGGCAATCTGTGCAGATCATATGATAATCTATGGGTCAAATGACAGATGTGAGAGGTCTAATCAATAGATGTCCTCATGCTTTCACTTTAAGTGCATCATTTATTATTCAGTGAATTTATATATGCATATTGCATTGAATAACCAATGAGTAGAATTGATGTTCTGTTGTGCTCCTTCTTGTAATGAAACTGTCCGCCTCTTCACCATGAGTGTGAAGTCTGTTCTTGCTCTATCATCAAGTTTTACATCATTGTTTCCCTTTGTTGAGTGGCCTGTGCATCATCGCTTTGCACCTCAGTCATTCTAAGCGCTTTCATTTTATGTTTTGGTCCTCCTTAGTAATCAGTATCTCAGGGATCTGCTTAATGGCCTGAGACACTTTAGTCAACATATCCCATGATAAACAGCCTATTTCTGCCCAGTCGCTAGATTATGTTTTCAGGGAGCAGTGCATCAGCATTCAGCAATATGTTATTTCTTCCTATGTAGAATTAGACTGGTGACTCTGAGCATTTAATATAAACTGGATAAAAAATGATGCTGGCCACAGGGCCAAAGGCGGGGCTGCTAAATCTCAGCTAAATTGTATTCAAATCCACCCTTTGCTTGCCTGTCTTCCCATCATGAAAACACCATTATGTTTAGACACTTAATTTTATGATTATGCACAACAGCTTGCCAAAGAGGAAAGTACAACAGACGGCAAACCCAGTTATTGTAGCCTAATACTAAGTTTGTTCGCTGTAATTTATAGCCTGGCTGAGTTGATGTCTTGCTGGTGAAAGAAGAGCATGAAAGGCCACCAGCTGATTTATGCAATAATATTTGTTGTCAGATTACACGGTGGGCTGTGGAGGTTTATTCATATCTATTTTCTTTTAACCTTCATGTATACAAATGGAATCAGCTTCAGAGGCTCTTTGATTGAGGGTGTATAGGATACACTTACAAAGATGTTTTTCTGTTAAAGCTATTTCTCCATGTGGAAATAATTTTGCCAGTTTCACTTTAAGATAAGAGCTCAAATTAGGTGCCGAGAGCAGTTTGGTCCTTAGTACAGCTGCCTAATCTTGTCTCTTGTCAGGGAAAGTAGACGTTGAGCCCCTGGGATAGGGGGGGCTTTAACCTCAAGGGCAACAAACCTTTTTTGGGTTCAGGTTGCATATCACAGCAGATTAAATTGTGACCAATATCATTTCAGAATTTTGTCTCAGACTTAAATTAGACACTTGTAATCACAGCTTGGACACATTCTCTGTGCTTCCCAGTGGCTCCCAGCAAACCATTTGCACTCCCAAAACAGGTCCAGGGGGCTGATGTAGTGGCCAGTCAGGGGGGTGTGATACGTGATGAGCAAGAGGAAAAAGTGCCGGAGAATTCAGCACTCCCTTCAATACTCCCGTCACCATACAAAGGACATGCTGCACATTGAGTCGAGACGGTCACGCACACACATGCACACAGGGGCTCCCGATGGAATGTGTGACCCTTGACCCTGATACTTCCAGACAGTAATTAAAGGCAGACAGTGTATTATGTGACAGTGTGCAGTTGGTCAGATGAAGATAGAGAGCTACGGGCCAAAGGGGCCTGAGGGACCAATGTGTCGTCCAAAATAGACATTGGAGATTAGGGGCCACGCTGAAAAGCACCCACACTTGTGCAGGAATGTCACAGCTTGCCATGATTTTGTGTTAGGTCAACCTACATCCTTTTCCAACGTGACCAAATTCCTATGAGGAAGGCGAATAAAGGATTCCCACGAGCCAACCCCTCCTTAGGAAAGAATTCCATACTCATGGCTTCAACCTTAATTGGCTCTAAAGGTTTTGACTGACTAGGTCCAGTCAGGCACCAACAATAACATGCATGGTAACCGTGAGTGATCTGCTTTTTTCTCCGTGCTGTCTTGGTGAAGTACTTCCTGTAGTGTGATGTGCTCATTATTATTTTTTTGTCCTAGTTTCTCAGCAGAAGTAGACACTACAAGTATACTCACTATGCAAATCCAAACCATTTCTGTTGTGTAAGACAATGACCTTCATTACAACAGTGTGTGTCATTATATCTTTAACTGTTCCTTTGATTCGTGTCTGCCAGCAGGCATTATTAAAACTCACAGCTGGGCATTTTATCATCTGTTTGGCAGACAAGGAGTCATTTTGGGCACATTGTTTCAGAGGGAGAAATGATGTGTGGCTCCTGTTGGAGGATAATACAGAACAGAATTGTATTGGCACAAGGGAGTGTGGTTAACTTCTGAGTCATGCTGGAGATTTGGAGGATTAGCAGAAGAACAATGAGAATCTTTCAGGGGCTGAGATAAGCATATTGTGAAAATAGATGGGCGGCAATGGTTGCCAGAAACTTTTTTTGGAATGATGGATAAAAGACAAAGATGTGGGCTCAAATTTTGTGTGAGGAGGAAATTTAATTAAACACTTAAATGTCTAAAATCCGTTTGAAGAAGAAAACATCTAATTTAAGCTAATAGTCTGATAACGACATCAAAATCGTAGCATCTGCATTCAAAGAAGATCCTTTTTTTTTCCTTTACAGCACTCTTCACGTGCGTTGGCATTATCACCACCACAGTATCTGGGTTGTGTTTAAGCAAAACAGGGAGCAGCCTGTCTGTCCTCCACTGTGCACCCTGTGTAGTGAAATACATCGTTTCCAAGATGCTACCTGGGAAATGATATTCATTACACATGAGCTCTTCCTGGCACCAAATATATCTCTGAGTCTCACAAATTAACTGTGCACCAGCCTACAGACTTGTTTTGATGCAATTTGTCATGCCAGCTTCGTTTGCCACGTTTAAGGCGGCAATTAGAAATTGCTTGCTCTGGCGAAGCCCTGGGGTAAGTCAGACAGATACACTGCTTGACCTTCGCGCCCTCAGATAGTCAGTTGCCAGTGGCCTTGTTGATGATCAAGAGTGTTGCATTTTAACACACCGAAGGACGCTCTACATGTTAGTCCCTCATGTGTAATCCAGTGATGCATTCTGCTTCATTACCATTTCAAAATGCTAAATTACCTGTCAGAGCTCTATTGGGAGTCAGTGTTGCCAGCACTCCCACACCCACAGTAACAAAGGGTACTGCCTCTTAACACATAGATTGTCATTAAATGAAACTGGAGCTATTTGTAGGTTCATTAATTACACCCTTTCACACACCACTTCCCTTTCCATGGAACAAAGGGAAGGTGAACGAGGACTTCCATTTTTGCTGTACATCAATGTCAGATTACAGCCGTCCTGTCTTCAGCGCTCCTCTCTGGCTCTCTCTGTGTGCCCTGGAGATATGTGCTTAATTATAATGAAGTAGAGGGAAAAAAGTGACATTGATGTCAGTGTGTATACACTGTCAGCTCAAGCTTTATGCAAGAGTCATGGCCGTGAAATTGGGGGTTACTGGCTCAGAATTTTTATGATGCTCCCATCATTCTCATCATTCTGTAAAAGGAGGTTTGAGATGTCATTCAGCCACTCGTGCTGTCCACTTCCTCCAAATGGCTGAATCTTCCACTGCAATTAGTTGGTAGGATGATATTTTGTCCTGAGTCATCATCTCCGTATAGTTAGGCTCTAATGAGTAACTGGAACATGTCTGGTTATTTGCCATGGAACGTGATACTTCACTGTACATTAGACACTCTGGAAGATAAAATACTGTACATTACAGCAGGAAGAAAATGGGGGAGGACAGCATTTCCCACTCTTCATAAACATAAGCTAATGAGCCACTGTGAGTTCAACAGCAAACAGCAACCTCTCAGCTTTATTTCTTTGTCGAGATCGACTGTGTGCAGCTTCTGCTACGGACAGATATGCTTTTGAAGGGTGCACTGCCACATGCTGCATACAGACACGTGGATCTTTGGATCAATCTTCATCTTTCCGTATGTTGAAAATCAGTCTGTAATTGCTGAGACAAATCTGTCACATTTAACATCCCAATTATGAGAACAAATCCAAAGGCCCCCATGAGCCCCACTCTCTAACCACTTGATTTTGTCCTCCTGTGTAACGAATCACAAAGCCAACAAAGCTAATGAAAGTTTATCAAACTCCATCCCCTCGTTGAATGAGACAAATTTGATCTCTATCTTTCAACACACACCAGCTGTTCAAACACATTTCAGGGGTGTCATGGCCACTTAATAGTAATTGCTAAAGACAGGTACTCACAGGTACCCATTGTTAAAATCTGGATTATGTTTAAACAGATAATAGCTGCTTTTACTTTATTATAAACAAGGCATCATGGAGGTCCTCGGCCCTGGTGAATTATGGGTGGAGGGTTCCGCCGGAGTTGTGAACTTCGCTGTGTCTATATCTGATAAAAATATTTACTTTAAACTCAATTTATGGCTGTATTAATCTGTGAGACTTGTATTTTTGCCAGCCTTGTTAAGGTTTGTAGAGTTATCTCCAGGTGCAGATGTTCACTTAAACGGTTTAAATGGTCAGGCTTCACTCTAGTTAAAGAACAAATTATCAAATCAACATTTCCATGACCCACAGCCATTTTAAATTCACTTCATACCTAAATATTTACTCACACCGCCATGTTGTGGGTGTTAAATGGTCATAACCAGACAACATGCTTATTGCGTATGTGCTAATTAAATGATAGTTTATGAGTAGCACGGTTATACCCTGTGATGTGAAAATTAAAAATGATGTGAAAAATTGCTATGCTGTTTCTTTCGCCACCAAGAGACCAGTGGATGGATATCAAAACTGGAAACCACAATACAACTTGGATGATTATGAGCGCTGGGCTGCCGCCAATAATAAGCTTTATTCATAGAGCACTTTTTCAGCAAAGCTTTAGAAGCGTTTCACAGTAGATAGTGACAACATGAAACAGAACGAAGCAAAGCAACAAAACCCACAACAACAACAACAACACAGTAAGCAACATAATAATGTAACACAACCACTATAAAAAATTTCACCAAGATAAAATCCTCTCTCTCTCGTTCTCTCTCAAAAAACAAAACAAAAACAAACAAACAAAAAACTAAAGCTAATACAGTATAATTTAAAGAAAAAAAACTTTCAGTGCTTTATTCTGTACACTCCATGATAGGTCTTCCTGCTTTGGGAGCTAAAGCAAGGCCACTTTATTTTACCTACTTGGATGTTGGAGAGAATGACCACTGTCGCTCCGTCAGAGAGTGAGCTTTGCATCCGATCCTATCGAGTACAACATTCAGTCATAAAGCTTGAGCATCGCGTCAGCTGTTTGCAAAAAATAAAAATCTTTGAAATCTTCAAAAAACTGCTCACAAAACTGACAGGTGAGTGGTAAAGAAACTGAAGGCTTGTGGAAGTGATATGATCCTGTTTCTATCCAACACTTACTACTTTCAGGTGAGAGAAAGGATGTAGACATTTGTTAACCGTGATCTGGATCACTTTGCGTTTAATGAGGTGATTCCTTGTGCATCATTGAATCAAAACCCCATTTAAATAGATCTCGAATACTTGCTGCTGGATGATTTAGGTTTTCTCCGTGATGCCTAGGCTCAAACATTCATTGATTCGATCTTGGTGGTCAGAAGTGAAAGTCACATTGACCTCAAAAAACACATAACTCACAAATCTATACACTGTTTAAGTCTTTTTTTCACTCAAAAGTCAATAAGGATAAATTTAAATTTAAACAATCACCCCACGCTGCTCTTCAATTACAACCGCAAGCCGTTTTCTAAGAAAAATGGAGGGACAGAAATATGGAGAAGACATTGAGACTTTGCATATACATATATTACATATACCTTTAAAGTAAGTAAGTAGCAAACTAAACTGTCTGAAATATACATTTCGAGATTTGACTTGTCTCCATCTTTGAGTTTGACATCTCAAAGTAGGTGAAGAGATGAAACAAACAAACGATTAATAAAAACCAAAGATGTTTGATAAAACCTGAATTTGGACAATCAAAAAGTTAAGTCTGGGACGCTCGCCAAATCAAAACATACCAAGGTTTAGCTGCGTAAGGGTGAGGTATGGATGGCAGACAGAACTGGAACACCATGAATCAGCAGAGTATTACTGACAGATTGAAATTTATGAAGGTGGCCATAAGGCACAAGTATTACTGCTGTTGGAGCTTATTACTCAGCAAGGTTTTAATAAGTAATAGATGATTCCTGGGATACTGCTGGTGATGACACTGAAGGCAAACGGTCGTTTTTCCTCCTGAACCGAGGCAGAGCTTCATTAATACAGAATCCTAAACCAACCGCAAAACAAAACGGTTTGATGTGTCCCGGTATGCGCTGAAAGCCTCAATCTTTGCCTCGGGATCACTTTATTTTTATACCTGACATCAGCCATAATGTGACCTTATTTCTAACTCGTTGCTCCTTTCATTCTGTGACCTGAAGACTCTTAAGAGAATTGAAAGTGTCACAGCTGAATATACCAAGTAAATGTGACCTGTGTGTGGCACATAACCTGACTGTGGGGATTCATCCAATCAGGGCTGATAGTCTGCTGTCTGGTGTCATTTTCCAGCCATACCTGTGTGCCCTTTTTTCTCCGCTTTACCTACATGTCTTCTGCCAGCAATTTCCAACTTTGATCCGTAATATCTGGCTCCCATCTTATGAGGTGTGTCTGGGGCAGTGATTGAAGGTGATGGGGTGAATATTAGACTGACATTTCTCTGTCATCTGACATCACAGGCAGCTCATTTCAGTGTATTCCCTACACGTGGTGTGTCCTCTACAGCTCCCTCTTCCCTGAGGGAAGATGGTGGGAATTTTTCAAAAAATAATTTCTTTTTAGGCTGCAATTAATTATTGACACAGTCATTAATCATTCAGCGCATAAAGTGACAAAAATGAAATGTAGCTCCTCAAATTTAAAAGGCTGGATCAAATGAAGGTACTTTGGCAAAAGAGGGACTTCACAAGACTGTTGATTCATTTTCATTTTGAATGACAAATGAAATGATTTGTCAAAGAAAGAATATTACTGTAAATGTTTTCATGAAGCCAGTCAGTTGCACCTCTCATGAGTTCATCAACTTGGGAAATGGGATTGATGAGATTGTTGTTGACTGAACAGACAATAATTACTTATGGATGAATTATACATGAAGAACCCAGGTTTTTATCGCTGCATTTGGCAAGACGTTTTATGGGATCCCAAAAAAACTTTGATTAAATGGCTATAATTTCATTTGTCTCCACGCAGAGTTTCAATTTTTGTCCCTTACTGATTGAAGTTTGGAGAAATTAAACAGGTTGGCAAACTTGGGCACCGGAAATAAAGAAACTCCATGCTCAGAAATGAGACTGGATTTCAGTGTGCCTTTAGCCTGTCTTAATGAGGCCTAGACCAGGGCCATTTTTCTTGTCAGCTTTATCTAGTAAAACGAACACATTATATCTTTGACCATGGCTATCTCCTCGTTTTCTCCTCCTTTTAATCTCACACTAAACTCGAACTGACCCTCCCAGGCTTTCTTCTGCTTGAGGATTCAGATTCATGTCTTGTCATCTAAAATGGAGATGTATGGGTTTGTGCTGCCTGCCTCGATTGAGCCTTGACGTGCAGCAGGGTCTCAGGTGTCAGGAGCCATTTCCCGGCCAGGGTCCCGACCAGAACGAGATTAGGTCCATTTATCTGATTCCAGATTGCACTAAACCTATTTCAACTGTCATTTACTCTCATTAGTCCTACATCTGTTTTCTTTCGTGGTGAGCCTGTGGCTGTGGGTCTGTGTGTGTGTGTGGTTGTGCGAGTATGTTTGATCGGATAATACTGAGATCAGCAGTGCTGTGTGAACATATATACAATAAGAGTAATTTGCCTGTCGTATTCTTGCTATGATGGAGTCAAGAATAACATAAATGCAGTAATTACTGACTTCTGTTCTGATGGCATAAAAAAAAAGTGCATTTGAGGAGCTTTGCAAGACAACATGTTTCTATGAGAGTTTATATATTTTTCTGTTTAAACAGTAGTAAATATTTTTGCCTGTCAGACTGGCGATATTAGTGCCCAGACAAGCAAACAAATTGCCAAAGTCTTCATTGTCACGCTCTGATACATCTCTCTGCCCTCTTTTTTTTTTTTTTGTGTCATTTGCTGAATGACAAAAACACTCAAGCTGTGAAGTGGAAAAACTGACACATGATTACACCTGAGTGGAAAGTTTGTGTTTTGACCTAGCAATTGGAACATACGGCATCGTTTCTGCTCTAGCGATTCTTTTGGAAGTGGGGCAAATTGAAGCGAAAACCCCAAAGATACACAACATATTGGCTCACTTGGTATCCAAAATATAACAGAATACATTGTAAATCACATTGATTTCTTCAGCTGTGCCAGATTGTTCAGGAGTGAAATTCAATTTTGTGAGGAATGAAACCTACTTACTGTTGTGTTAGATTTTCTTTGAAAAGATTACAATGACGGAGGCTTCTACAAATGACTGTGGATTGGTTTCCACTCTGTGAAGTGGTATTGAACTTCTTTGTTTATTCTGTCACATCCTGTCAGGTTGAATCGGCCCCACACTTGATGATGGCTTTCAATCCGGATCTCACTCCAATGCTAATGGTAAACAGCAATTGTTTCTCGGCTTCTTGCCTTCCATACAGTCACTGGTGATGGGCAACATTTTGATTCATCTGACAGGATTCAGCTACTTCTCAGAAGATTATAGAATTATCTGTTTCAACCAGCAATTACCTTTCCCTGAGGATGATGCAACATAGTGGTCTTGGCAGAAAATCATTGTTTATTCAAAGCAGGTTTTATACTGTATGTTGCTGGCAAACATCCTGATAATCTGTGTGTGCGCAAGAAACAAATAAACCAACCCCACGGGGGCAGCTGAAACAAATTTCAAAACTCTTAAGGATGAGAGACACAGGAGGCGGTGGAGTTGCAGGTGGAGGGTTTCCAACACTGAACAGCATCACTGTTTCTAACTTATGAACGGCTACACATGAGCTATTTCCAGCTGGTCTGTAGAACATTTTAACGAGAGTCCACGTCCATATATATATATTCCCACAGGTGTCCATTGTGTACGTGGTCCTTCCACCTACCTACCACGGGTAAGCGCTCTAATCATGTGAATCTTAGTTATAAGATATCATTCTAGTTCTGACAAAAAAAAAAACAAAACATATCAACATTTTTCCTGATCCAATGGTTAACACACTACTTAATATTTGACCAAATGCTCTTTAAAAGTTACTGGAAGAATGAAGAGGGAACTCCACCCGAAAAGGCTGAAAAAAAATAGGTCATATCAAGGTCCAAAGTCTCGTCCAAATCTAATGTAAGAGTATAAGAAACATTTTGTTGTCATATTGGTATTAGAAGTGGTGCTGTAAATCTTTTACTGTCAGTGGACTCTGGATATGGGCAGGGCATGTGTTGTTGTACTGTATATTCAAACATGGCTGACTCAAAGCTTTGTGCTGTTGCCAGGATTGGCATTACTGTTGATAGCGCACATTAAAAATATTCAGATACTGCAATACAACGATTCCAGTATTGATTAGATTTAGATTGAACTGACTGTAATGCAACTTTGAGCATATTGCATTGTCCTGGCATGAAGCTGCGCAGTTGTTGTGAAGTCTTAGTGAGGCATTTATTTCAAACAGACTGGAGAGAGTCAGGTGCAGATAGGGGGTATTGCTGTTGTTTCACTGGTTTCAGCTTTAAAATGACAGAAAAATTGTTTACTCTTTAAAAAAAAATAAAAGCTGCATCTGTGTTGTTTTGGTTTCATGCTGATTTAGCCTAATTTCCAGCTGTGAGCAGATGTCATTGCCTTTACTTAGAAGCTATTCATCTGGGAGTGAAGATCCCAGAGCTTGCCAAAAGTCTTAAAGGACTTATTTTTATTTTCACTCATGTTGTTTGTTTCAAGGACAAATTACTTCTCTGCAGTTTTGAGTTCTGAAACAAAACTTAACAGCAGCAAATGTAGTTGAGTTGTTTCTGTGCCCTAATTTCAAGCTTTAGTCTACAATGTTGTCTTTCTCTTCACTGATAGTGTAAGTATGAGTATGACTTGCACTTCATGCACATGCGTGAAATGTCTTGACCATGAGCAGGTATGCATGAATTCATAACTGTTTACATGTGTCAGGGTCCAGTTTGTGTTTTTGTGTCCTCCTCATCACTCCCAGAAGCCAAATGTCTGTCCCCGTAATGAGGACATTCTTCCTGTTGGAAGGTTAATGGCAGACAGAGAGGAACCTGCCGAATCCAAAACCTCCTGACTCCTCAGGCAATTTCACACAGAATCTTTTTCCTTTTTTTTTCCCCTGGAAGGAGAGTCCATTCACTGTGCGAATGAGTCAGGTAAATCCAATTCCAAAAGGCAATGGGATTTGAGATGAGGAGCAAATTGCACCAAGGTGATGCCGGACTGGTCAAGAGACCCTCGAGGAAAAAAAAAAAAAAATTTAGCTCGATCCAACACAATAGAGGACACTGCTGTTATCTTCGCTGTTAGTCGTGTTTTTATAATTGATTTCCTCCTCTGGCACAATGGCTGGGCAATAATGAAAAGCCTGTCATTCCCATTCCTTTGTGTTGTACGTTGATGAGGTCATTGGCTCAAGGTGGCCAGAACTACGGGTGAGCCCCGTGGAGAGTGGTCAAGGGTTAGAGAAGGAAGTCCAAAGTTGGGATTTTTCCCATTGGGGAAGTGATCTCAGACTTTTGGACCTCACTGCTGAGCAGAACATGCAGAATGTTGTGGACTGATCACGCTTTAACATGCTTCAGTCCGAACCTTTGCACTATCACAATTACATAGTTTCTGCTGTGAGAAAAATAAACAATTGGTGTGTAGTTGCCTCAACTAAAAGTTTTGAATCACCTGATAGGAAAAAGAGGTGGCTTTGAAAGGAACAGTGATAAGACTGAAGTAGCAAGGGACATTAAGGATTTAATAATTAGTAACAGTTAATATATTGTAAACTTGGCCTGTAATTTGATCAAAATGGAATAATTAAAGCAGCGGCTCTGTAGATGGCAATTAGTAAATACTGCTTCATATTCAACTATCCTAAAAAGGTTTTGTGATATACTTCTGTCCCGTAATTGCCTCAAGGCAACATGAAGAAATGTGATTTAAGCAGTCATTCTGAGAATCTATCAAATTAATACAGGCTGTCACCTGCCGGATCACTTCAACAAGGGACGCCATTCGACACTTTCATTAAGCTGAAGGTAATGAGGGGAGAGAGAGCACATTAATGTTAGGTAAAAGATTTTTCAAGCTTGTTGCTTCCCTTTGATAAGACAGGGAAGACGTGACAAAACTCAGTTGGACATGACCCGTGGTGTCAGTCTGACATGGTCTCAGCAAATACATTAAGTTACTGTTGCATAATTTAACAAAAGTAATGACTTATCTGATTGCAGCTATTATTCTGCACCATCAAGTGACAGCTCTGGCCAGACAATTGTTTTGATGGACGTCCGCTTGAATGTCCCATTCTTGTGAAGGATATTCGTCAGATTTTACCCAACATTCCCTTACACCCAAATATGAGTTGACTTTTGTAATTCAAATATTTTAACAGCTAATATGATGAAATTGAAAAATGGGGGTAGTTTAAACATCCAAATGGCTCAAGGTCATCTTTGCTGTGGCCTCATTATGTTCAGCAAAAAAAAAAAAAAAAAAATGAAATAAATGAACAAAACAAACCCCAAAAAAACAAAGACACCCTTTGCATCGCAGAAAGAGAGACTTCAGCGTGAGTGGTTGACAGAATCATACATAATTTCAGTTTTTTCTCTCATTGTGAACCCGACAGGAGTAATGCTCGACATCAGCGCAGATCAAAGACGAGGCACTGATGCCCTTACTGTGATGGTGTTATAGCTAAACATTATCGACAAGCACGAATGTTTGCTGACAGACAGTAGGATTATCGGTAAAGCCAGTGGTAATGGACTGAGAAGGTGGAGCTATTAAACATAATGAGCTACACGGGTTTTCTCTGTATCACACTTATCACACCGATTGTTGGATCTGATTAATTAGTCACAGATATACATACATTTTTGCCATGATACAAATTAGCATCAACATTCAGATAATACTTAAAAGTCAGTCGTTATTTACAACGAGCCTGATTGATATCAGAAGTTATGTCCACTTCCTCCGGCAGAAAAAAAAAAGGATTATTCGACATGGGATTCACTATTGATTGTGTACATAACTGTGTTGTAGATCGGACAAGATGCATTCTATAATACAACAGCACTCCAGGGAAAAGTCATTTTAATCACATTGGACCTGCAGCCCCAAAAGTTCGCTCCCATGCATGTGAGGAAAAATATACCAGTTTTTTCCATGCTGATTCTCTGTCCCTCTGTAATTATACCCTTTGACTTAACTAATCAAACTAAACAGCCTTTGTGTGGCAGCTGCCAAATTGAGTGAATCACTTCACTTACTAATGGTGTTGGTCACTGAGGCAAATATTTGAAATCATTAAATTATTTCCTCAGTTGACCAAACAAAAAACAAACCCAAAACAGAACTTGTTGGTACTTGTTGAAGGACAGTACTGAAGGCTTGATTGGAGCACGTCAGATCAAACTACACTATAACAAAAGTCCACCTTATTTCTTTTCATTAATCTAAAATTCTGACGCCCTCGCTGACTATAAATAATCTGTAATGTTATTGAATAAACATGAACCAAGTCGCCCCAGTCTCCCCGCAGTGGATTAGAATAAAATACATACGTGATTTGTTTAAGAGTATGTTGTATATTGTATTTCAATTTTTATCACTATGTTGCAATTATACCATCCAATACCAGCAGCAGGGGAATGCTGTGAAGTGTTTGGTTAATTAAGAGCAGTAACTTTATGTGTTGTGTTCAGATAATCCATGACAAGTTTTGCCATGAATGCAGGAGCTAATGTTTTCACTGCTTGAGTTTATTCCAGCCTCCATTAAATATTTATGTGTGTGTGTGGTTGTTGTTATTATTATCTTTGGGGCTTTTTATGCCTTTATTTTGTTGTTAGTATTTGGCACAGAGGCTGACAGGATGAAAGGCCACTTCCAACAAATATTTGATCAAAAAGTAATAAAAATAAATATTTTTTTATGTGTTGTCCACATCGTGGACGTGACATTGTGTAGTCTTGTTGTTAAGAACATGAGCAGCAGCTACAGTTGTTCTGTCTGTTGTCACCAGAAAACAGCTCGACAGAATCTTCACATCTCAATACTGCAGCACTCGCCCTCATCTTCTTCATGGTCAATATATCTTTAACTGATTAAATTATTAGTGGTAATTTCATCCTAATTAATACTCCATTTAGTTTTGGTTCATCATTCAGAACCCTGGTAATGGTACAATGTTATTGAGGTTCCCCCAGTAACAGGAAAAAACACAGTAACCAGTCAGCTGTCAAAGTTTATAATCCACAAGTGAAACATTTTTTGTAATATGCACCGCATCCACCATAGTGCTGACACAAAGAGATTGTGTTACTGTCTGTGTGGCACATATTGTGTTGCACCACTTCATCTTTGTTAGTTTTGCAGCCTGGAAATGTGTGTGCTGGGAGCAGACTCCAAAGAGAAATCCAAAATTTGAAGGCAAGAAAACATGGAGCACAGTTTGTCCTCCTGTGTGAGTTCACTTCCTGTTCACCTCTGGAGTTGCAAATCTGAGACATGTCACTGAGATTAACAGCGAAGTGAAATGATTGCAGCCGAACTCAATAAGTATAAAGTTTGCAGTGTGCCCTTTTCCATCAAAAGAACTGAGCCCATCTCTGGCAGTCTGCAGACCTTGTGGTAACAAACAGATTAGTGGATGTGATTCAGCCTCTGCACAGAGATACACGGTACTGTGTGACTTGCTAGCTCCATTCTGTAGGTTTGACATCATGTCACAATGCAGAGCTGAGGGAGAGCAAGAGAGCTGCTGAGGAATTACATAGACCTGCTTGGGATGCACCTGATGATGCCGAGATTTTGGGAAATGATAGGTTTTCTTTAAGGTTTATATATCCTTCCTGCTCTATCTCATCTTTGCACGTAATCACTCTCCCCCTTCTGAGCAACAGCATATCAACAGTACTGTACATGAAAAACGAGGAGGCAAAATTGTCGTGACGGGTTGCAGCTCACTTGTGTGCATGGAGGCACCGTGCACCTCGGCAAGCATGCAGACTCATATTTTCATCTCTCTCTCTCTCGGTGCGACTCGCATCTTTCTTTCAAAGCGTGCGTGCATTCCCCCGGTGGGCTCTAAGTACAAGCTCCTACAAGAGGTGACAGGGGGGACGAAAGTGGCTGAGGTGAATTCCCGCTGCCCAACTGGCAGCTAAAACCCGTTTAAATTCAGTGACACATGCAACATAGTAACTCAGTGGGTTTTCGATGAAGACTGCTGTTTCACCATCCTATATCTGTGGATTTGACCCACACGGTGCTTCCTTCCCTTTGGAATTGAATCCCGTTATTGAAGCAGGTCAGCTCCTGGCTCGTGTGAGAAGGGTGGGCTGGCATTCTTGTATATGCCCTGGTTTATGACTGCTTTGATTAATTGTGGGAGAACATAAGTCTTGTTGAAACAGAGTGTATGTAATTAACTATCCACTCAGGGTCTGCCTTGAAATTAATAACTGTGATGTTTAATCAAAATTTACATCAAACAGCGGGAAAGCCGTATGAATATTTGCACATACTGTGCCCTATCAGTTTGACGATAAAGCCTATACTTGCTATTTTTTTTTTTTTCCATATTCCCAAAAGTGATATTACTCAAAATTATGGAAATAAGCTGGATTTTATCAGTTATATGCGGTATCAACACCTGCCTCTGAGGTACAAGTTCTTTAATTAATTGAACAGTAATTAACAGTTAAAGTCAGGATCCTGAGAGAAAGTGAACTTGAAAGGCAAATCTAAACTAATGAGCTTCTACTTTGAAGTAATGAACTTTCTGGGTTTAGGGTAATCATGGGCTTCTGTGTTTTAGTCAATATATCTAGAAGAGGGTGAGCTAAATGGGGATGCACTGTTCTTGAACCCCCCCCTTTTTTTTTTGACAACTTTGAGTTGCAACTTCACTATTTTTTATTTTTTTTCCCCTACAAAATTCCAACAAGACATAATTTTCAGGCCTATCCGGGACTGAATATCTCATCTATTTATTTTTGGAAAGTCTGTGACGCGTGCGTGTATTCGATATGGTTTGAATGTTTTTGTCTATTTGAGGGAGTCGCTGTGAGTTTGAATCTCTTTTTATATTGCTTCATATACTGTGGTGAAGAATGTTCACTCTGTAAAAGAGAGTCTTAATGAGGTTTTGGCTAATTGCTACCAATAGGTTAGAAAAACATGACACTAATCTCCTGGTAGCAGCTGAACACTGACAAACAAAAGAAATACCAGCTCATTGAGTTTTACTAGATTAAATTCCTTTCTTTTTTCTTAGTGACCTTAAAGTGTTGGAAAGAGCTGAGTTTGCTCTTTATTCCTGTTTCTATCTTTATAAAGTAAGCTAAGCTAATTTCTTCTTGGCTCCAGTTCCATCCTTAATGTGCAGGAACGGTCAAGTCAGACGATTCCTTTAATCCAAACATTTGCAAAGGTTTGTGAGTATACAGGATGTTGTTTTTACCTTCTTGGTGGATGACGGGAAAGTTAAAAACACAAACTCATTTGAACAGCCTACCCTTGAGGCAGAGCCACTTGATTTATCCTCACAGCACTGTTCAACAACATTACCTTCACAGACGTTACAGCAGAAAAATCTAAACCAAAAGTCAAAACAACAAAATGCGGATGTTATGAAATAGATAATGTGAGTTTGACATCAACGCAGTCAACAGCTGCTGATGTGTGTTTGAACTGTCATACTTGGGGATTTAAGAAGCTTCAGGAGTGTCACTTATCGGGTTATTCAAATAAAAATCGCTGTTTTTTGTTTTTTTTTTTCTGAATGCAAAAAATAAAAGTAGTTTTTTCTGTCTCCATAAAGAGATAAATATTGTGAGCTCTTTTGGCAGATATAGTGGAAATGTGCGCTCGTGTGTCTGCGTGGTGCAGACACACTTGACGGTCACACCAGAAGCCAGTCGGAGAAGAGAGTGAGACGGTGGCAGTTATGGCTCTGCTGTCATTGACATCACTTTTACTTTCTCAGGCATGCAGAGGTGCTGGTGTGTGTTAGTCGTTGACGGTGGGGGGTCATTACATGTTGTCGGCATCTTGTCTACCTGTCTTTGTTTCCACAGGACACTAACAAACCCTGCTGCCTCCAGTGAAGCATCCAGCTGAGGAGCAACCGGATAGAAAATAGGTGTAGTGCCAGTCACCCCTGTTACAGACATGGTTTCAGAGGGGCAGCTCACTCAGCACTGCAGCGTATGAATGATGGTTATTAAACCCGCTACCACCACAGGACTCAAACTTTATGGTCATTACTTCTGATGATATGATCATAAACAATGTCAGTATGTCACCAGGCTAACTATGGCCGAGACATTTTAATATAAAACAACGTCTGTATTGGTCTGTTGTCTCTCAGTGGGAGGAGCAACGCAGCAGCAAATGAAATTTCAAAGCTGGATCAATACTTAAGTGTTTTTCTAATCAAACTGGCAGGTGAGAGTCTGTCGTCAGCTGAAACACCAGTTCTCAAGGATTGGCATGAAGAAATAAAGCCAATCAGTCAGGAGCAGCCAATAGGACATTTACACATGTGGCCCTGGATGAGTTTAATATATAACCATGTTGTTTTACACATGTCAATACTGCCACTGCCTGTTTTATGGGTTCCATTTCCTCACATGCTGAAATATATGCACATTAGAGCTGCAGTGTGCAGATTTGAATATCAGGACATTTAATCATTTTCAGATGGAACAAATGTCATGCAAACATTTTCCAGATTTTTAACACAAAAACAGAAGTTATTATTCTTAGTTATTTTTGAAGTTCAGCCAGGATCAAATTTTGGCTCCCGATATTAAAATATATTGTCTTGTCTTTGAATATTTTAGCAGCAGTCTAGTGTATTGTACTGTAGCTGATAATTTATTCGCATGACCTCATTATATCGATGTGAAAAATGTTATGTGGCTGGCTTCATATTTCTCAGAAAACTGCTGCACATATATAGTAAAGAAACAATTCTAGGAGAGAGGACTGAGTCTCTATATCCGGGTGGGAAGAAAACCACAGATCCCCGAAAGTGTTGGCGTGTTACATTCATTGCATTCAGTTTCCTCACTTGGATAAAGTTCCCCTCCATGTCAGAACATTATGGCCTGCCGGTTGACTTGAGTCTTACCAAATGAAAACAATGCAGCAAAATAAACTGTTGGCTAGTAAGCAAGAGTGTGAAGGCTTTCTGGTGTCCACTCAGCTGTGTGGATTACAGTTGGTTTGAGGGTATTAATTCAGACAATATTTGTGATTAAATCATCCTCTCATAATCTAATATCATCAGATGATTGGCCTTCTCATGTGGCCATAATAATCATAGCTGCAATGAGCAGAAAGAAATCAGCAAATGCTGCGTGCCCAAATCCGATTCATATCGTACTGCAGAGAAAGAAATGCTGCTCGTTTGAGGTGTATGTGCTGAAGTAAAGCAGAGAAGGCTCTTTGCCTCATGAGGATGTTTACATCCTCGGACACACCAGTCCACGGATACCTACACAAGGCCATGTGGTGCAGCCCCCTCCAGTAGTTCGTTGCAGTTGTAGCGTTTTTATGGCCTGCAGACAGATTGCGTAGACTTGTGGCTTGCTGAGGAAGGCAGGGAACAGTATTAGTCTCCATCCCCTTACGTCAGTGGTCATAACATTTGCCATTACTTCCCCTGCAAGATTCAATCACCAGCACACAAAGCCATGCTTCACGCACAATGAAAGGCAAGTGCTTTCTGTCAGGCATTCTGGAGAGTGAATTGCATATAGAGTGACTCCGAGATAGCATTGTTTCTGGCTGCCATAAAAAATCTATTTAAGGAAAATCTAATCTTCATAATCTTCTCCCTCAGAGGTGGTGAACGGTGATGGGAGAGATTTCCATCCAAGTCCTGGGTGTCTGGTTGGCAGTGCACAGGGCCCGAGGATGTAGGAAATTGCTGGGAGCAGAGGATATTAAACTTCAATTTGAGAACACTGATAAGCAACAAATTGGTGATTTATTTAGGCATTTTGTCAACTAAATCATTCTTAAACACTGGACACAAGTATATTCATAAACACACCCCTCCTGCTCGCTTTACAATTCTATTTTTTCATATCTTCAATCTGAGCTGCAGGGAACATGCTCTATGTCTTCACACAACTTAGAGATATGATTTTGGACGAAGATCATTTTCCCAGCGATTAGTTGTGGCGTAGCCTAGCAACTGTGTGTGTGTGTGTGTGTGTGTGTGAGAGAGAGAGAGAGGGAATGGAGATGGAGACAGAAAGCAGGAGGGCACTTCCTATCTCTTTTTTCTCTATCCTTTCTCTCTCTCTCTTCCTTTCTTCTTAAATGCTATGTCCTCTAAAGCAGCTCTGCACATCACTCTGCCGTGCGTCGTCTCGGAGCATGTAAATGGGCCGGTGTGGTTCAGTAAGAAAAAAGGGGGCCCTCCTAAATCCACAGCAGTGGATGAATTATTAATGGGTATAAATCCCAAACAGACGGATGGGGCCGAGACTAATGTCCACTGGCATGAGTTCTGTGGAGATGGGCAGCATCTCAAGGATAGCCAGACAGCCTGGCAGCTTCATGCCGCTGTCAGCTGGGGACACTAGATCACTGCAGTGGCAGGGGCACTCAACAAAGATCATCCTCACCTCCACGCTGCACTGTAAACATTAACAGCAGTGCATGTGTGCGTCTGTTCTTTTATTTATTTATTTTTTTGGCGAGCTTGAAGTGTCCTCTCCGGAATTCTTTGTGGGATTAGTTTGTGCTCAGGATTTAGATTTAAAGTTAACTTCAGAGGAAGGATTAAATTATGTTTAAGAGGATGTTACGAGGTCACAGAGTGAATCGAACCTGCTGAACAATGGAACTGTAAAAATTACAACATACAGTATGAACAGCTGCCTCTCGTGAATGTCTGTTTGGCTGTGTACATAGAGCTATGAATCTTTTTGTCTGTCTTTCCATTTGTGCCTTCCTTTGTGTTTGTTTAAGATACACAGAGGTGAGTGGACGAGCGAACACTTGGGGAAAAAAAACACTAAAATGAATGAAAAAGAATTTTGCTAGACTTGCTGTTTCTGTTAGCAGAAAAAGCTCTGCTATATCCTCATGAATCTTCTTGGCCCTTCAGCTGCCAGGAGCAACCATTTACAGCGAGTCCTCATGACTCATCATAATGAAAAAAATTCATGCCAAAAAGTCTGCAGTATTGAAAACAGGAAAGTTATTCGCTTTTACAAAATCATAGCTCAAATAAAAGTAAAACTTTAGATGGTTTGTAATGAAGTAATTAGCAATCTCACAAACTTTGAGTGGGAGATAACATTTGTTTGAATGAGACCATTTGTCATCATCACTTTCAAGAAAATCTGAAAATGAATGCATTCAATTTATAGGATTAAACTCTTCAGTTATTTCTATTGCAGTTTGTGCCTGCTGGTGAATTACTCCACTGTTAATGACATTAGACTTACATTCTTTTTAATATTGCTCTCCATTATGAGTAAATCCCGTACTTCTGGCAGGCAGATATGTTACCCTGCTACATTACCCTGCCGTCCACAAGCATGGAAATAAACAAGTGTTGCATTTATGTTGTTCATTAAATCATTCATTACTCTGCAGTTAAATACAATACCACAACAAGATCATAAAAAGCAAAAAAAAAATCATAAAACCGTGTCAACTCTTGTGACCAAAGAACCATTTGAATGAATATTACTTCCACTTAACTGAAGACCTGCTCATTTTATTTTCATTCATTCATCCTCTACCGTTTATCGGTTTCTGGGTCGTTTGGGGGGGCCAATCCCAGCTCACACTGGGTGAGGGTGGGGTCACCCTGGACAGGTCAGCAGTCCATCACAGGGCCGACACAACGAGACAGACAGAGACCAACAACCACTCAGACCCAGTTAACACAAACATGATGTCTTTGGATGGTGGCAGGAAACCCACACAGACAGGGGAGAACATGCAAACTCCACACAGAAAGGCCCTGCCCTAATTTTATTTTGAATATTCAAAAATTCAGATGCAGGATTATGATTTGTTAACCTGGCGGCTGTTTCTGATCATTAATCTGAGAACAGACGGAGAGGTTTTCTTTCCTGGGCTCTGGGCGCTTTTGTTTTGAAAGATTGTCTAGTGTTTGCTATTTATTTTAATAAGTTGTTTAACATATTCCTGCACATGAAAGGCCATTATGCTGCTTATACACTGCATGCTTGGTGCTGGAGGACTCTAAATGGTTCATTTTAATCCTGTTGATTAACAGTTAATGGTTGGTTAAAGAGCGTCTGCTATCAACGTATGAACAACTTTAGCCAGACTTCAGTAGACATTTCATCATTTTTCAGTTTTAACTGTTGCTTTTGCCAATGATTTCTGTTAAGGCCAGCTACTTGGACTTACCCCGGGGCGGTCTGCGTCACTGGATATCTTCTCCTTGTTTTTAAGAGGATCACAGTTTAGCCGGGCTAGCAGGATGCCAAAGTCCTGATTGGCTCCTTTTGGATGAAACAGGAACATACATATATTTATGACCAATAAAGTACTCATGGTGCTGCCATACTGTGTGTTGCATAAAGTTGTTGATTTTATGGCTAACTAAGTTTAAGTATATGTAACGCATCCAGGATATACATTCAAAAGCCCCATGTTGTGCACTGTGCATCCTGGGCGCTCCATTAAATTTTGTATTGACAGGCCAGACCTCGGTAACAAGGCACACAGAGAAGCCAGCTGTGCCTTTGGGGAGGTTTGCTTATTAACAGGCAGGGAGTCAGAACACACACAGAGACAAAGAGGCAGAGATCACTATTGAGCTGTCTGTCACCAGGGAAATTGCTCCTGTCCACACTGAAGAAAAAGAAAAAATTTGTGATTTATTTATTTCATCAGTTCTAAAATCAAGGCTCGACCGGCGTGAGGAGCTGAAGAAAGGCCAAGGTGGGAAATTTTAATTCAGCCGGTTATTCCATATTTTTTCATCCATCATACTGCAGCTATGGAAATGGCTCCAGTGCAGTTTTGACTCATTGTGGCGGAGACTGATCCATCAGACAAATGCCTCTATGTTTGTGTTATTTTGAGCAGCACAGCAGCTACAGCATCTATTTTCCCAATTACAAATTTACTGTTGCCCCGCTGGTTTTAGTGGTGGTGTTGAACTCAACTTTTATTAATTCGGTTTGCCCTTAGAACAGGTTCACCTTGAGATCTTTGACATCCTGATTTATCTTTTCCTCTTCTAAATTTAAAGTGCCTTCAAATAAATTAGATTACTACAGTGTCAGGATAAAATCACAGTAAAAAATTAAATGAAAAGTTGGTGTATATCAAAATTAATTAGTGAGTCTTGGCTCACCCCATCACCTTCTTCAAACTTTGTTCTCATTTGCAGTGTTTATCTAAATTCTCTGTTAAATGGAATGACTTTATAGGACGGAGTTGAATTAGTGTTGTTCATCACACTAGACCGGCGTTGTATGAGGAGAATAACGAAGCACATTGTTTTCACTGAGAAGTCTGAGAGGATCTGTCACAGCAGGTGAGGCCATTCTTTTCCAGCTGGTGCTAATGAAGCCTGCTAGAACTCTGTGTTTTTTCATCTCCCCTGTCAGAAAAGGCTTTAGAGATTAAGTCACATAGAGACCTCACCCCCCCCCCCTTCCATAAGTGAAGTTATATAAGAACACAAGCGCCAAAGCACATATCATCAGCCCATTCCTCTTTACAGTCTGAAGGGATTTAGAGTGATTGCTCGTCTGAAATGTACTGGTGAACTGAAAGAGAGCTTAATGTGACATTGACTCGGAGGAATTCTAATCACGGCACGATGAAGGTAATAATTAGAATCAGGACATTTCACAGAAAAATCCAGTTTCCCGGTATGTACCACCAGATGTGAGCTGCGATTGTTGTTACAAGAGAAGCAGCCAGTCCTTAACTTCTGTTATCGATTGATCATTCACTCTTAGAAACCTGTAGAAAGTAAACAGTAAAAAAAATAAACAGCATACCTATCACAAACCCCCTCCACCCCCCAAGAGCCCAACTTTTGCTGCCTGACATTTGAGAAGCTGAAACTCATATACACGCTGTACTCTTTGCCAGCAAGATTTTTTTTTAAGACCTTAACTTCCTAGAAGTTTTATTGGAGAGACAACTATGAAATTTGCAACTTAATTTGAATGAAAATTAGCAAGAAAGAACTGCTAGATTTACATCCAAGTGAAATTCATTATTCATGTATTTGTTGTTTGAGACTATTTTCCATATTTATAATTGTTTATATGCTTGTAGAAAAACCCCATTTCTTCCTGTTCAGTTGACCAATATGGCTCCTGATGAAGAACACAGGGTGTTATGGTTATCAATTGGAAGTGTACTAATTAAGCAATCTCTTTGTTTTACTTTTTGCTTCTTTTTGGAAATAATTCAGAAATCTTGCTACAGACGCTAAATTGCTAAATCCCAAACGACCTAAAATGATTATAAGGTTATCTAAACAGTGCTGGATGAGTTCTCTGTAGATCATTTACCATGTCAGCACATTAACAGATTAAGCCAGATACATTCAGTGTTTTACATCTTTAGTTTCCCCTTTACCTGTCTTTTGCACAAGGTCATCTGATCCTTTTATACGTCCATTATCAAGAATATTCTCTGGTTCATGGGACCAAAGTGTGGCTCTAAAGCTACATTAGCCAATGTGGGTCTTACTGTTTTAAAAAGAGGTCTAATTCTCAAACAACTTTCATATGCTAGAAAATGAGATTTGTGAGGTTTCAGAGCCTGTGAAACTGGGATAATGTCTGTAAAGGTCAACTTTTTCTATGCAAGTCTAGGTTTCACCAGCCTCCGAGCCCGAACAATATGAGGCCCAGTTTTGTCACTCTAATGGTTTTGTCTGCTCCCAGTGAGGCCCTAGATGCAGAGTGAAATGAATCTTGGGTAAAGGCTCAATTAAAAGGCGGAATCCTTCAGCATGCCGGAGGCGCTCTGTGGTCTCTCTGGTCTGAATAGAAAGTGTCAGGAGGCGCTAAAGCATTGAGCGGTGACCGTCAACTCAGACTGACAGCATGTCATCTCTCCTCTCTCCTCGCTTCACAAAGCAGTGCTGCCTTCTCAACGCCCCCATTAATGCAAAAACACAGACACACACACACACATTCCACATACCACATCCATAGTACCATCTATACGTACTGTACATAGCAAGCAAGCAGAGGAGAGCCTCCCACACTTTTGCTGTGAGGCTTTTAGTAAATCTGGTGAGTAACTCATTGACTCAGACAAATATGATCATATTCTTTCTTGCTCGCTTGTCTCTCCTGCTTAAACACACATAGCCCAGTGTCCATGTAACCCGGTGCACACAAATTCATGCATGCACACGAACGTTTGCTCAGGAATGCACATTCACACCGAGGCATGTGTACACACACTCATAAGTAATTAGTGGGCAGGAGTTCAGAGTCCTGCTAGATTGTTTTCTAGGCCTAATAGATAAAGAAAAACAAAAAAAAAAAACTTCAGTAAGCCTCATTAATCTTGGTATCTGCAACCACCATCCCTCTTTTCTAACCAGCAGGACTTCACAAAACAGCATCCTAAGCACTACCCATCAAATATACTTAAGAGAAGCCGACACGGTCATCATTGCATGATGATAAAAGCACTTCCCGATAGAAAAATGGCTTCGATTTGAAGTGCTTTTTTTTCTTCCCCTCAACCTCTTCCTTGATGTGGGTGCTGGAAGAAACAGTAGCGCTTTGTTAATACACTCATTCAACGAGGTGAAAGTGTTTAAAACAGTTGACCCAAATGTGCCCAACTAAAGCACCATTAGAAAGAAAGCAAAGTAGATCTGGAGGGGTAAATAGCACAATCGTTTCAATCACATGGACGTTGGGTGCAGTGGCATGCTGCCGAGCTGGGGCCATTTCTATTCAAATGACTGGAGTCACATGACTTCTATTCAAATGACTGGAATCCGTTTGCGCTTGGCTGAACCCGGCACCATGGACTGGATCGCCAATTTAAGGGCCCTGATTAAAATGCTGAAGTAGATCAGTGGATGATTCACCTTCCCCTGGCATGCAGACGCATATCTCTGCATGCCTTCGGCGCTCGGCAGCACCCTCACATCCGTGCACTATATATTGTCTTGGGTAGAGATTATGCACAGCTGTTAAGTGCTAATCTACAAGAACATGTTTGTTGTCATTACAGCTACACCTTCGGTGCTAAACCATCATTGCTGTAGTGTTTTTGCACATCCCTTCTCAGGCTCACTTAGTGAGTGATCTTTGTGAAGCTGTTTTTTTTTTTTTTTTTTTTTTTTTTTTTTTTTGGCGGGTCTGCTCCCACATGACCCCCCACAGGAATTAATCGCTCACACTTACCAGATCCTACTTTTTACCTCTGAGTCAGGGCTGAATAAAAACTGAGGTCATGTCCTTAGTTTTAGGCACATGGAGGAGATTACTTTCTTTTCCAAGCTAGATTTTGTGTTTCTGAAATGATTACTTTCCACAGAGTCTAGTATTCTCCGCAAAAGTAGAATTTAGGTAATTGCACTGATTTTATAAGTGCTTGTCCTCAAAAAAACATTCATACATGCAAACAGCACCCACACGGTATGCGTGTAAACAGCATTAGACAAATGCACCATTCAGCAACCAGCGACAGTAGCAAGTCAATTAGATCCTCAAATTCAAATGGAAATAGTGCATTTAATATCAAAAGATAAACCCAGAATATACATATCATCTAAGTCAAAGAGATAGAGTTATCATCAAAGAATTAGTCACACTGAAACATATTATACCAACTCTTCAAGACCCACTGTGTAAAAATTAATTTGGATATTCTGCATAAATATGATTGATTAATCACCATTATTAATGTTTCCAAACTAATCCCTCAAACACATCGTTTCCTGTATCCCGCTGGATTAAGTACAGAGACTAATCACAAGCTGATTGTAAGCAACAGAGTTAGAAAAAAATCATCCAGCTATTCACTTTTTTTTTTTTTGCAGAGCGTCACTTAAGTCAAGGTAGACCACCTAAACTCGATTACATAGTCCAGTGAACTGGGAGAAGTTGCAGGAATCTATTCTGTCAAAGCTCGGAGCTGTGAAATGTATTTTATAAAAGGAGAATACATTTGCTCATGTTTTGTCAGTCTTTCCCAATTCAGCCCAATAATTGCCGATCTGCATTGTCAGTGCTGGAATTATTCAGCTGGTTCTGGCCTGACCAAGAGGAAGGCACAGTCAATAATTGTTGCCTTCAGACAGAAGTGATATTAATATGCTGACTGACGCAGCATTTTTCTTTACCCAAATTTATTTAAGGTCATTTGTTTGAAAAAGCTTGACATCTGTTAAATAGCTAGCAGATGAATGCCAAAGAGCTGCCAGAGCTCTGTATCTCAGTTGGACTGAGCCGATAGGACCCGAGTTCACTGTTGTATTGTTGCTGCTTATGAAACTAACAAGTGTGCCATTTCTGGATTTAAATCAAATGGGGGAAAAAACAGATACATTAGTGACACTTTTTTTTCTCTAATTTGGGATTCATTGAATCGTTTATCTCAAACTTATAACCACAGATTCTTTTTATGCTGTTTTGCTTTTCTCGAGTATTTTATGCCAAATTATTTATCTCTAAATGCCATATACATTTATTCATCCGATTGTATTAATATTATATCATTAGTGCACTAGTGCTCTTTTACAGTGAGCTAATGGCTGTGAACAACTGTTGGAAATCAGATGAGATGCAGATTTCTCTACAGCGAGATAATAACTGCAGATTCAGAAGTGGGAAAACATCAGGAAAGTACCCGAGGAAACTCTGACCATCCCAGAGCAGCCACATCAGGTGAAGCCATATCGCCATCAAGATGTAGGTTTGATGTCATTATCCACACTGAGGGCTGAGGAAGAGTTGTTGGTATTCAAGTGATAATTTCTCTGACCCACAATCCTCTTTGGTTACCCAGCAACAGGCTGCCTGATGAAGTCCCCCAGGAGGGAGATGGGGTTTAGGAAGCAGGAGAAACAGGAGGAGGCTGGCCTATGGCAACAGACCCAGAGAAAAAGGAGATGCTATCTTTCATTAAGGACGGCTGCACGAACCAGCCAGCGCCAACTTTATCTAATAGAGGGTCGCAGAGGTGTACTGCACCTCACAGGAGAGAAATACATGCAGGTGGCGTGGCAAGGTCCTCTGGCCTTCAGTAGTGCTATAAACATTCTCAGACTCAGTGTGCGTTGTGGTTTTCATGTTTGGAGAATGTCTTCCATGCAGTACACCTGTATTTCCTCTTCCTGCTCCCGTGGTCATTTTGGCAGTATGAATACGCCACCTGCTCGAGCATGATGTGTCGCGCTCCAAAATGGATGTGAAAACAAAACTCAGGCACAGCTCTGCGTACGTTTGCATACCTGTGAACAACATGCCACCGCTCCTTATTGATCTGTTGTGTGGTCATAGTACAACGTGTGATTGATTGGCTGCGCTCATCATGTCTGCCTGGGCAAAGCAGCCGCGCTATAGGTGGGAGTTAGCCAAGACCTCCTTTTATCATGCTGTCCCTGACGGAGATCTGGGAAACAAATACTGTAGCCACACAACTGGAAGTCCTGAATTCACTTTTCTCTTCAGTTAAAGTGCAGCAGTTGTAATTCCTGTGATTTTTAAAGAAATCCTGTTTGCTACATTTTTTCCAGTGATGGCCATTTGATGTATTTTACACAGTAAGGTTTGATACAGTTCTTTTCATTGTTAGTGCACTAACTCATTTTCAGCATTCAAATCCCTTTCTGTCTCTATCTCTCTCACACACACACACACACACACACACACACACACACACACAGGATGAGTGTGTAATGTCTAGTTGAAAAGTCTGAGACCTCCACAGTATTGCAGCATTTTGGTTTTTAATTGGATTGCATTGATCGGCCAATACATAAAAGTTCTGAACAGGTTAAACTGCAGAATGGCTGTCACTGTGATGTGACTATGAATTATATTATTAAGTTGTTGTGTTATTAGCTACTACTGTCGTTACTGTCTGTCGACAGTGTTACTTGCAGTCCTGCATTACATTATAGATCGTAATATGTTTTGTAAACAAAATCAAAGTCTGCAAAGTCACTACAGCTGCCAGATTAAATGGATAAAGTAGCATTGAAATACTTAAAAACTGTCTAACTAAAGTATATATGTCGATAAATTCTGGGATTATTACATCAATGCTTTTGGTCGTTTATTTATGTAAAGCAAAGAAATGTCTGTAAAACAACCAATTTCAATGCATTTTGAACATAACAGTAAAACCCAAAAATATTTGATGACTGGATCTATATAAATGCGCAAGCAGACGCTTTTATTGATGTGAGCACCTTTTCCATTGCTCCAGCTGCCTGAGAACAGGCATCGATTCTAAATTCCCCCCGCAGACAACTGAGAATCGATCCTTTTTTGGTGTCGCCTAGATCTTCTGCCAAGTACAAACCTGGCAAATGTCTGTCTATCAGATGAGAGAAAACGAGTTTGTGTTCTTGGGGAGGGGGGGAATCACACCAACACTTTTTTTTTTTCCCCTGACTATGGTTCAGCACCCTAATTGAATTTTTTAATAACGCTCACCCAAAGAAGAGACCGTAGTTTGCTCCCTCTCAGCTGAACCTCACTTCTGGATTTACAAGGCATTAACATTCTGGAGAGAATGGGCCGCTCTCCGTTGAGAGGAAAGGCGAAAAGAAAAAAACATTGTCAGGAAGCAATTGTCTGTAAATGAATGGCAGGGTCACCCACCACAGTAAAATGTTAATGAGGAACAGTACACTGGTTCAGAATGCAATAGGGCTTGAAAGAGACAGTCTTGAATACAACACGCCAAAGTAATTGAGGCATATTCTCCTTACCACAGCTGCTGAGAAGAAACAATATCAAAACATAAGCCAATGTATATCCAATTTGGAATTGTTTTCTTTAAGGAGCCATTTTCATTAGACAGTTCATGTGTCAACACATAACATCTATATATTAGCTTTGGAAGTTTCAGTCCACGAGCAGCTGGAATAAAAAAAGGTTTCCGTGTCAGCGTGGCATCGCTGTAGCTCATGGAGAGGGCAAAGATTTCCACCATAATATTCCAACAAAAGACACAATCAGCTTTTCCCGTGTGACCAAAACATGCACATTTAGGGCATAAATGTAGCAGAAGAGGCAAGAAGGGAGCCTTTCCCTGAAATAACTGACTTCAGTAATAGATAAATGTTTAATGAACGAGGAGTTTTTGTACCCAACAAGGCCATATATGTAAACCTCTCATGTAAAGGTTGTTTCCTCTGAAGGACAGATTTACTGAAATGTCACATCTTATCTGGCTCACTCTGCAGTAGGTGAGGAAGTGTCATTGCAAGTCATTTGATCAGCACTTGACGGACAGGTTATAGAAACAACATGACCTTTCTGCAGTTTCTGTGGCTATCAGCATTTTCTGGAGGTGGTATACAACTCAATAGTGTGAATCCGCTCTGCAGCTTCTGTCCTTAAAGAAGAGAAGTCCCCCGAGCCTTATCACCTCGGTGTGCACTCAACCTCGGTTTCATATTTGGATAAAATGAGACTTTCTTATTGTGATTAAGGTTTTGCTCGGTTTCCACTTCAGTGAGGATATCATCTGGAATTGCAGCTGCTGCAGTAAATCTGTCATGACATACTTGTAGAATAACCATGTATCGCAGACATACACAGAAATGCACACAAAAAGACACTTTTTTTTCCTCACCCTGAATAGTGACCATATAAACAGCGAACTTTGGACGAGAGGAAAAAACAGGTCAAAGGAAGAGATGTCAATGACATCTGAGACCAATTAGAAAAAGAATGTGAATGAGGTGGCAGGTTGTTTTAATAAACTAGCAGCAGCTTGTATCTGAAAAAGAAAAACTGCTTATTTATGACACTGTCGGTTAACTAACTAAAAACTAGTAACGCGTTTTGATGTGTTTACAGCCCTAAACCCTGACTTCTTTGCTGAACTGCACATTTTCGAGAACTTATAACTACTTTCTAATTGCAGCACCGGTTTAGGGTATTGTTTACCTGCTTGCTTCCTCTCTCTCCATCATAGTGAACACATCATTACGTACTGAACGTAGTTACCTTAACAAGCAACAGAGAATATTACAGTCAAATTACTGCTTTTATGGTCAAGATCCTCTATAGTGGAAAAAAAAAGAAATTACAGCAAGAAAAACAATATATTGAGCGGGAAGGAAGGTCAGACCTAACAGATGTGTACTTGGCAGTCTAGAAAAAAATATTTTGAGCTTCGAATCGACATCCATCTTTTGCCAGGTAGGAGCTGTTTCCAGCGATGGGAAGTCCCAACAATTCTTCTCCTGTGTTGAAATTAGCATGCTAACCACCTAGCCCAAGTTCGACCTGACCAACCTGTCATTTTCAGACAATGAGTCACTCCAGTCTCTCCTGAAGAAGAAGCGCTGCTCAGAGGGCGTACTATAAATCATTATAATAATGAATCGCTAATAATAACCACTCTAAACACAATGATGGCTGCAAGTACACAGCTGTTAATAATAATACTGGCTATGCAGCAATAACAAAACTTCCAAAGAGCAGCTGTAAGGCCTCTATTAAAAAAGTAGAGGACAATGGTTGAGTCTCCAGCTGGTTTGGGACTGGCTTTTCTTTTGGGGCTCTTCATCAGAAACCATAATAAAGTTATGTATCTTCAGTGTTAATAGTTACTTATGTAACTATTGGAGTCAGAGGATGTGTACAGAAATGTTCTCTCCAAGAAATAAGAAACAGACTTTGCATCTTTGTTAAATATATATTTTTCTTTTTCAGTCACGAGACTTAAATACTTACTTGATGTGGATTTACAGTTCCTTGAATATTTCCCTCAAATTAAATCAGGACCTGTTCTCCTCCTCGGTATTATGGTAATGAGGATGAGGAAATCGTACCCTTGTAGATTGTTCGTTCACCTGACTCATGATTACCTGAGTAGCAGCACATAGTTCATAAAGTCAAACTCGTGGAATACAACACAAGTTACTTCCCCCCAGAGGATCTGACATCTGTACAGGGCTGGGAAAAAAGAGTAATGGCTGCTTATGCTTATAGTTTTTATTTATCGTGATTGTAGGAAGGAAAATCAATGGCAGCATGTCTCTGTAGCCTTTTGGTTTCCATTAATTCCAGCAGGTACCCATGTTTTTCACACGACAGCTGAACTGTAGACTAAAAGCCTTCCGCCATATGCAGCACTTAACATGCAGGTTGTGTTCCCTGGGGTTGGACACCGTACCTGGAAAATTGATGTGTGAATGCAACACGCAGCACAAATGCTTGTGATACATTAGTCTGCCCTCTTTTTCTTGGATAATCGCTGAAATAGTAAATAGTATACACAATAACACCACACTGTTCCAACTCTTCAGGGCAGTTTTCCTGAATTTTTCTTCCTTGAGTATATGCTCTGTTTCATAGAGTTCCTTCGACTGCTGTTTTGCTACCAGGGTTTCTAATTTTTTCTTTTAGCGACAGACTTCCCCAGCGTACTCAACCAATAACTGTAAAACGTTCTCCAAGGAACAGTATATAGCATGCTAATTGTACAACCCTGAGGTGGAGGTTCTCCTGGTGAAATCAATCATTTTCCAAAAACGAGTTATTCAAATGTGCCTGCTCCTAATGAACACGACATCTATCATCTGTGGCTCATTAGGTTCCACATAAGCACAGTCCATCATAGACTCATATTTAGATGATTCATGCCCTCATAAAGTGGGCAGTGCATCGTTATCTTAGCAGGATAGTTCTCTATACTTTGTGGTGCAAATAATATCACAATCCTAAATTAGATAAAACTGACTGTCACTCTTTGTGCTGAAGATCGCGACAGGAACTTTGTCGCAGACAAAAGCTCTGCAGTCATTTCATAGTTGCATGTTTACCAATTTTTGTGAAAGTCTTCCTTCAAATCAATAAGCCACCTCGGAAATTTACAACGGCAGCTGGATGACAAGTAATCTCAATTCTATCAACGTATTTGCATCAACAAGCTTTTAATTGGAGCTAATCTGAAGTTTATGCATCATCTTCTCTGCAAACGCAAGTGGTTTGATGCTCATCCTGTAAAGCTAACATTTGTACATATATTTTCTTTAGAGCTATTGGATTAAATATATTTTAGATTAGATTAAATGGCTACATGTAAAGAAAAGGGGGTTGCTTATAATGATAAGCCCAGAAAAAAACAAAAAAAAACAAAACAAAACCAAAGTTCAGTTCCATGGAGAGTTTTAGTATCTCTCAGCTTATTACTTAGATTTTTTTTTTTCTTCCTATAACGTCAGTTTTGTTTCACGTATTGTTGTTTTAGCCACATGCAGCCGTTTTCAGCAAACTGCTGTCCACTACCAACTGAGCCACCAAACAACAGACAAGAGTTAGCAACGAGCAAATAAACAGTGGGACATTCAGCAGCTCCAGGGACACTGTATTTTCCAGCCGGTGAGGAGCTGCTGCTGCAAGCTAATATGTCAGCGTTGTGTTTACAGCTTGTTATGCTGCCACAAATCTGACAAAATAATCAATGAATGCAGGTTCAACAAATTGTAAGAGCACAAACTACCTCTATTCCTACAAATGAGCATCTTTATATCATTCTGTGCACACACATTTGATAAAACAAAGAGGTTGAGAGCAGTTGACGGGCAGTTGCACTTTATTTTTTTTGCCAAAGGTCTAATTTGAAGTAATTAACTTGTCAGTCTTCACTAAAACTAAGATCATGCAGGTTCTTAAACATGAAGTGGGAACAAATTTCTCTCTCTCTTTATTTATTTTTGCATATGAAGGTGGGTCAAGAAGTCTGGGGTGGGTTAAGGCCCCCACAGCCTCAGCCCAGCTCCACACATGTGCTTCAGTGTGTTCTGGAGGAGACGCTGGAGAGCTGGTCAGGTTGTAAGTGCTTTGGTCTGCAGTGTGTGCCATGACCTCTGGCAGGGCCTATTAGAGAAAATGTCTCTGTGGTCTACATGCCTCCAACCTCTCTGGCAGCCACAGAGCAACATCAATTACACCCACAGCAGCTCCAGCCTATAGCTACACTCGTATATTGCCATCACCGCAGGGGTAATTGGTCCAATATATACTTCCAATTCCAAGCAAGTCACAGCCTATTTTTCCGGTCAGTCGACACTGGTCCATGTTAAAATTGCTACTATGGCCTGCTTTGCTTTGGGGTTCTGTAGTTGAAGTAGAAGAGAGGAGGGGGTCAATACTGTACCAACAATGATCAGAGTGATCAGCTGGGAGAGACTGATGCATGAACTGATTCGGCTTCTGTTTGGCACATAAGAATGTTTTATCAGCAGTGAATCACCACATACAGTGCGGTGGAGTCATGCCAATGAGGAGTGCTCTTTCTCTTTCCTCCTTTCTCTGCTTATTCCTCTGAGATGGCTGGATATGCATGATGCGTCTGAACCCCTGCGGCGAGTACGAGTTAAATGTCCTCCTCTGCAGTGATGCACACATAAACTGTTGTTGGAATTAGACCTGTGACCTTTTCATTCATAAGACAGTTTCTCCGCCGCCTAAAGTGACTGGACAATTCTGTAATAGACAGGATGACAACAATAATTAGCTCTGTTTATTACAGAGTCCAGGATAATGTAAATGTCTCATGTCTTTTCCATTTACAATCCTCAGCTTGACTCATATTAGTTTTGACAGCAAGGGTGCGCATGCACACACTCCGTTGCTTAATGCCAGACACATATGTGGTGGAATTATGCACTCATACATACACATACAGTTTGAATTGGCATGACATTTTGGTCTGAAATATCTCACCACAGCTTACGCATGCATTAATCTAATTTACAGCCAAAATAAATTTAACTAATCATGATAAATGCTCATGTTTAATTGGAAATGCAAAAGTATAACTATGGATTTACATGCATGCCCACTCGATTAAACAAAACACTGGGTGCATGTGTGTGCAGATGAAAGGTCAGTGGAAGTACATCTCAGCACAGAGCGCTCTGTGTGGCATACATTGAAAAAGACAGGGAGAGCGAGAGACACACGCACACACACACACGAAAACACTTTCACACATTCAAAAGGCAACTGCAGAATGCAGATGTGTGCCGCACATGGACAGATGCACAAAGAAAGCAAACATAAACACAGTGCCGCGTGTACTATGCTGTACCACAAAAAGACAGACACATGCAGAACACACATGGGTGCACAAATACAGAAACACCAGGCCCTCTGGCTGGGGCACTGGGGCCAATTAGGATGCCAAGGCCAATGCATCATCTGAGGGAGCCAGCTGTCTGTGGGCTGCCCTGATGTGGCTGTCCTCACTGTGCTCTGTAAGCCTTCCACTCCTCAGGGCCTAGACCAAATCTGGTGCTCACAGAGGCCTCGTCTCCCTCACTGTCTCTCAACAGGAGACATGTAACAAGCAACAGGTGAAATGGTCAGCTCTTATAATCCACTTCTCGGTTTGGCTGATTAATGCTCCCCTGTGTGGCATTTTGAAACATTACACAGGCACCGTCAGGATGATTGTCATCACTTTCCTTCCTGCAGTTGTGTTTTTAGTACGGTTGTTTTCCAAAAGTAAGAACGCATTTCTCCTGAATAATGTTGCTGCTTGTTCCGGTCTTTGTCAGCACTGAACAGGATAAACATGTTAAAGATGTTTGTGCTTTTCTCTCCATTTTCCGAGACTTAATTTCTCTCTCATTCCACCATCTGCTGGTCTGAAATCTCAAAATCTTTATCTGTGTTTGTGTTAAACGAACAGCAGCGGCCCAGTGGCACATCAAGTAAAATTGAGGCAGTATGGAGGCTGAAAGAATCTGCCGTTCCCACACTGTTCTTTGTTTTTTCTAATTAGACAAATGTCTCAATTGACTCCGTGTATATTATGAAGTCACAGCGTAGTACGTTTTAAGTAGCAGAAAACTGAGTATAAAGAAGAGTGCTTGTCATCTGATGATATAAGATATTATCAGATAGACTGTGATATCCTTCACAGTTTCTTTGTTTTCATCACAAAGACGTGCTTGATGTGCAAGGGAGTCCAGTTAGGTGCTCAACCTTGACCATCTGTTGGGTGAGAGAGGGACTGACGTCTCCCAGAGGACAGACAGAGGTGCGGCTGAGGGTGAAAGAAAAAGTCGGACCAAACTGAAAGACTTGAAATGAGGACAAAATCTATTTGATACAGAGTTTCCTCAGTTTGGCATGAAAAGTAAGATATTTGAAAATATTTAAAACTCCAAATGTAGCCCTTCTTCGCACCAGGGATTAATATGCGTTTTGTTGGTGCAAAAATTCAAGGGTGCCCACAAGATGAGGTCGTTCACACCAAGATAGCCAGCTCCATACAAATAACCCGACGATAAATTTTAAATAGGGCACAGGTACAGCTGCTCCGAAAGTACTGCAGTAGTTGAATTCAAAACCAGCAGATCTCAGCAGGCTTTGGAATCTTTAACTAGCAAGTTGAATCAAAGTTAATATTACTATCAATTTAAAATTTCATATCCCTGTCTCTATCATTTCCCCCTTCATAGCAAATCATTTAAAAACAAGTAGGACCCTGAATTGCACATGAATGTTAGTAATACAGTCCTGTTTGAAAGAAAGGTTCAATCTTTCTCTGACATCCCCGACTGAATTATAGTTTGTTGTGTTTTTTTTGTCTGGGATAGTGAGTCCACATTTGCAAACCCTTCTCAGAAACAAAAAGATTCTTTTCATTATGTGCCAACAAGAAAAATCTGGACATCTGACAGGTCTGTGGGGTCGCAGTTGCAACGAGTGTCTGAGGGGATATGGACACTATTTGCTGTTAATGTTTGTGTTGTGCGAGCCAACAAAGTGCAGACAAATTAATTGTCAGTGGAATATTTCCAGGCCCTTTTAGGAATAAAAGTTCAGTTGTGCTAGTTTCTTTTTACTGTTTTTCTAAGTTTAAAAAAAAAAAGAAGCAAGAATCTGTCTGAAGAGTTATTGTTGGTTAACACAACGCCAGAGAGGTTTCACTCGGATTACATGTGGTTTATCCGAATCACAGGGCATTTGTGTTTAGAGTGGGAATGGATTTTAGTCAAGGTACAGCAAGAAAGCAGTGCAGACACAACACACTAGCTACTGAAGGTGCAACACAAGTTCCTCTTGAGGGCAAACAACGCAGAGGCCTGTTGCAGGGGATGATAATTGAATGAAATAGAGATTGGATTGGAAGCTCCTGTCACTGCCAGACACATCGGCTGGTTGATGACTCGTCGCCTCAGGCCCCGAGGGCCCTGCTGGTGAGAAAGAAACAGACTGTTCAAATGGCTCAGTGCGTTTGCTTTTTAACTGTCCTGCTCAGAGCAGGTGGGTTATAACTCCACATGGACAGTCATATTTTTCTCCAGCACAAATACCGGAATGTGATCTTAGCCTTTTCATTACAAACATGAGCACGAATACTCACACAAATTGAGGCTTTCAGTTGAATACAAGTGTACACACACACACAGATGCACACACACACACACACTGAGCAAAAACAAAAGAGGGAATGGGAACCCTTTCAGTTTTAATTAGTCACTGCTGCTGTGTTTTGGAGGCGGTGCATGGGGTCAACAGTAATTGGGTTGTTTTCATATTGAGGCATTCAGAGCAGAACGGAGGGATATGGGTCACAGCGAAGCGATCCCTGAATCCTGCTGCCTGCTTTCACCCTCTCTTCCTGCCCTCTTCTTCCTCCTCCCCCCCTTCCCCTCCTCCTCCTCCTCCTCCTCTTCTTCTGCTACCCCCATTTGTCCTGGCACCAGCACATTCACTGGAAAGTCTTGTGTATCCTGGCAGGCCTGGCAACTGGAGAGGGGCCACAGCACCACCCTCCCCTCACAGCTCCAAGTCAGTTCTCACCAAGACCAAATGGAGGAATCTGGAGAGCTCGGCCGTTCCATGAAAGAACGGGCTTCTGGGAACATGTCTGGGAAAATAGAAGGAGGCGAGGACTCAGAATGAGGCTGAGGAATTGCAGTCCCTGGAAGTAATGCCAGGATTTTCTTCACCAGCAAAACCCCGAGTGCCAAGGTGTTGAGTGCCAAGCCAAACTTAGAGAAGCCAGCCTCAGAACATAGAGAGGGAGATGATAGAAATGGTAAGACGACGGAAATGATTCAGCGAGAGCACTACTGTGGAGGATAGACACCGTCCAGATGGTCAGCTCAGTGGCTTTCAATAAATTATTCATCGTCTTCTTTCAATGTATGATGCCTGAAGCATTAAACTTTATTTTTGCTTCATATTCATGGATCAAACGCCAACGGCGGGCTTCCTCATTTGCACTTGTTTTATGACAATTGCAGCGCATTAATATGGAGAGTTAGCATCAATTACACACAAATACATAATGATTGCACATAGGCTCTCCAAGCAGTGGAGTGCCTGTATGGTGTTGTATGATACAGCAGGACAATGGCAGAGGAGTTTTCCAAGCTAATTGCACTGAGCAAGTTGGAGTGCTATCAACACGAAGGACCATTTTCTGACAGATGCATATTAAGATGAAATGGACTTGAAGGACTCTGCTATTGCAAGGCCAGTCATGATAAATTATAAACCCAAGAAGCTGCCAGGGTTAGGTCTCGGCAGGGCATCCTCTCATGTACTGAAGTTTAGAGCAATTTGTCTTTGTATGTGTGTTTCTCATTGGCTCACTGCTTCAGAGTTTTTATGTATTTTCACCAAGTAGATCAGTCAGAACTAATATTTACCCAAGACAGTCAAACTTTATTGTTCTTCCTACAGTCTGTTGTGCAGTTAACAAAACAAGACAACATGAGAACTCTTCGGATAAATGAAAACTCGGATAAAAATAGGAAGAACATTTGTTTGAGCTGCCAATTGACCATTTATAATAATGGCTTTCTCCAGCAGCAATTGTTCATTCAGAGTGTGGCAGCTGCATGACAGGCATGTCAAGCATTGTTTCTTTCCACATGTTGAAGTGGTGTGCACGGCGCTTTAGCAAATACATCTTTGGCAGCCACATTCCTCTATCAATGTTTTTCTCTCTTTTATCACATTTTCCGAACAAAATATAGAGATAATATTCCAAGAATAAAAATGTGAGGGCTTTTTCTGATCGAGCATGCCTCACTGAAGTTTAGTGTCGCTGCCAACATTAATATTTAGCCACATTATTTTGTGGGGCAACAGGTCATTTTAGAAAAAAGCTGTTCTGCAGCAGTTCTGGTTGCCTCTAACCTTTGGGACTTTTGGATTTGGGGATGTTGTGCCACTGATCCACTTTTCTCTTTCTCTTTTCTCCCTTTATGAAAGGGAACTTATGTCGAGCTACTAGAATTGTGAATTCAGGTGACCCACACCTCAGTACTGTGCCTCCTGTGTGGCCATGCAGCACTGGAATGGCTGCTGTTCTGTGCCAACTTCACTTCCTGTGTAGATTAAGTAGTTCACATTATAATATGCACGGCACCATCGTTGCCATTCTTCACACTTAACCCCTTGATGCCAACTGTCGTACATTCGCCTCAATCCGCTTCTGTTCAGCATGCAGCCAAGATAGCGAATTTATTAGTGTGTATCCAAACATAGTATGTAGACATCTTTGCTGCCAATAGCACTGTAAACATACAGTGAATACAGTACTAGTGAATCAAGCCTGTCTAAAAAGCTCCAGGGCTTAAAGGTCAGTTGTGAACCAATTAGCATCTTCCCTTTAACTGATTTAATAAGTATTGATGATCTACTTTCATTTGTCGTATAATATTTTTCAAGCAAAAAAAAAAAAAACAAAAAAACATCAACAACCACCTAGGGCTGTGTTTGAAAAATTAAAATGTAAAATAAATCCCCTTTTCACAGCTTCACTTGTACATAACATTCTGTATCCACTATCCCAGACGGAAAACATGGTTTGCCACAGCACAACGGTGCTGCTTGCAGACTTGCAGCTGGAAAACACACACCACTCCATGCCAGGGATTTAACATCTTAACATCTTTCTACTCACTGGCTCTGCTCTCTAATTCAAAGCCAGACTATCACCATAGTATGATCACATCACTCAGTAGCATTGGCAATCCCTGTCCTATGCGCTTTATTTCCCTTCCAGCATCCACATCAAATTCTTTGGAAAATTATGTCCGCGGAAAGCCGTCCAAAGAAAATCCTATTGCAGTCAGCCAGATTTCACTTTCACAGGAAACTAGAGGAAAAACTAAAGGAGCAGAAGTGCTTTTCCCGTTCTGCTGAGGCTCGCGCTTTGAATCATCATAAGTGTGATTAATTTTCCCTCCAGTCCTACAATCCTCATTGGCGATTCCCCTCCAACACTTTGGCCGCGCTCCGCAGAAGTGACAAATGTGTTCCCATGGAAACAAACCTGTCACGCCATTGTCACCGCTGGCCTGCCACATGACATCCAGCTCCGCCAGAGACGAACCAGCTGGTGACCTAACTGATCTCCCATCAGTACAACAGTGTGATTTTTGACAACCAAGTTGCTTTTAAACTGTGTATGAGCTCTCGCTGTCATTGTCAGACACATGCATGTAGCGCTTTTCTTTTGTCTCACAGCCTCCCTCTTCCCACTCTGTGTATCTGTCATCATAAATCTCTCTCTTTTTTTTGTCTCCCATGGTTTTGTCTTCTACAAAGCCTCAGCACATATCAGTTTGATGACACTGGCTGAAGTTCAGCTGCCTTAAGGGGAGAAAAAGTTTTGCTATCCTATTTTACCCGTATGGTCTGGAAATGACTTTGCTCACAAGGCTCAAAAAGCTCAGCGAAGTTCCCTGTGATCACAAAAGAAAGAACAATGACGGAGAAATAAATCTTTCACTTTCCTGAAATTGTCTGATCCTACTGGGGTAAACAGTAGTTCTTTTACCAGAGTCACAGTGGGAACTATAGGTTTTAATTATAGAGTAGGCGTAATTCATAGACGTTCGTACAGTAACTCGCACCTTTTTCTGCCCTCACAATGTAAATGAATAATATGGCTTCAGGCAATAAAACAAATCAGTGCACTTAAGAGAAAAGCAATGAACACTGAATAATAGATGCTTTGTTTCTGTCTGCTAACAGCAGTGTTCCCAACATTATCAGCCTGGCTAATGTTCAAGGTAAGAGACAACCAGGAATCCCAATTTGTTTGCAGGGGTGGACAGTAATGGAGTAAATTTACTTGAGTACTGTACTTAAGTACAGTTTTTGAGTGTGATTTTTGGGGGATACTTTTACTTTTTACTCCACTACATTTCTATTGATGCTCTCATTACTTTTGCACTTGTCTAACATGACTCGTTCATTGTTTTTAATTGTAATTGTTTTTATAACACACACTCCTCTGTGTGTGTTCCAGTTAAGAATATGGCCACGATGTATAATCCTCATCCTACCTGGATTATTTTTCCATAACGACCAGCTCATTCTTCATTATACATCGTGGCCGTATTATGACCTGGAACACGCATTAGCTTGTAGCCAGAGTTTGGATGTCTTCTGTGGACATCACTGACAACAAAACGGTCCAACTCCAACTTCTTTAAATTTTTGTTCAATATCTTTGTGTGGAAAGAACGTGTCCCTCTGTCTGTTACCTGACTGCAGCTGGAGCCCTCTCCTCTCTGTGCTGACATTAAATTCAGCTCACATTGTGCAAATTCATAGTTTCAATTAAAAATATCAAAGCGAGCAATTGGTAAGAAAAAAAAAGACAGGCTGAGGTTGCTGGTCAGTTTTGATATCACTCACAGTTAGTCATACAAACACACAAACACACAGGCAAAAACTGACAAAGGTTCTCTCGCATGGATGCGGCCAGGAAAACATGTTTGTGTGTAATCCTGATAGTTATTTTACAGAAGAAAAATCATTTTACATGATTAAATCACTGCAGTAAAGGCAGATGAGTGCACCTTAAGATTCTGACCAAACATTGGCTGGCTTGCTGCTTTCTATACTTAAACAATTTGTTCACTTCCTTTATTTTCAGGAAATGGTGCAGACAGCATTGTTTACACTGTATACAGTGCAAGCTTTAGTATAAACACATGCTGCTGTAGATGTGATAAAGGCGCAGAAGAAACAGCAGCAGCAGCAGTATTTTGCTTTTTGGACAGCCTCATCGAGCAGGTACAGAGTTATTTTCTGACTTCATGACTGCAGTGGGCAGCAGTTTAAGCACTAAAGAAAGCCTGTCATGATATCAACACCTCTTTCCATCTGCTTCTGTTTTAATCAGTTTCATTGTGCAGTGTCTGTAGGCTGTTTATCTGTGGCTAACTGAGTCTACCCACAGCTCAGCTCAGTGAAGTGCATCCAACACGTCGACCTCACTCCCCTCTCGTCTTAATCCAAGCCTCAGTGAGCGTTCCCCTGATTAGACATGGCTCTCAACATACGTGTCTTTGCTTTCACAAGGTGGGAGGAGGCAAATCAATAGCCCCACAAAAAATCTGTCTGGATTTTAGAAATGAAGGCTTCAGTGAAGTGTGTGTGTGTGTGTGTGTGTGTGTGTGTGTGTGTATATATGGGTCAGGTGCCATTTTCTGTGAAATTTCTTTTTCCTCAAAGTACAATAGGAGCTGGAGAATACATATGCCAGCCTCACTTTCAATGTTACCATCGTTCAGACAGACAAATATTGATGGAAGAGTTATGTAACACTTTTGCTCCTCTCCCTGGCACTTTTATCTTTTATTTTTTCCCCAAAGCGGTTCATATAATCAAGGACAAAAGGGCTATCCAGCAAATTCGTCAACTAAAATAAGGACTTCTGACATTGGTGAAATCCTGCTTTTCATTTTAATCCGTGTGCTGCATGCACCGACTTGCATCTGCTAGACCTCTGCTCTACAGTATGTGATGAACTGATGAGGAATATCTGCATGAATTATTAATATAACGTATTTAGGAGATTGCTCACATTTGAGGGGTCATAAAGTAGTCTGACAAATAATCATGTGGCAAATTTAAATACGTCTCTTAAGTTCACTGTATTATGCAGAGAAAATCAAGTGCAGTAGCTGCAGAGCTAACCACTTCAGCCTGACGTAAAGCTTTCCAAGATGCATCAAATAACAGGAAAGAATCTGACAGATGCAGGTTATTCATCTTAAAGGAATGCTCTTCTGGTCTGTATCTCCTTATGGTGATGAAGGACAAAGGGTCATAGTTTACACACTATTACATTGTCCCGACACCAATTGGAAAAGATAGATGCAGCTCGACGGAGGCTATCAGGCCTCTGTCTGTGAACTTTTATGGACCTGGCCACAGAGAGAGGACTCTGGACATATTGCTTTGGTTAATGACTGGTGACACTTGCAAGATTTGTGATCTTTGAAGGTCGCGCCCCTGCTGAAGTCACACGAGGAGGGGAATAAGTCGTGGGCTGATCCCCGCTGAAAGCTGCAGGATTGGACATTGCCATGATTCATCTCTGTCTCATCGCTCCTGCTGCTGGGCCTCCATGAACGGCCGCTCTCTGTGACACTTCCTTCACTGGCCGGCTCTCAGCCAGTGACAAAGACCATGTGCTAAAATGCACGCGAGTGTGGTAGAAATGGAGGCACTCTGTCTTCCTTTTCACAGCTCCGACACAGTGAGAGAACAAAAGCATTGCTTCGACCATTACCTTATATTCAAGCTTGGTTGGAGTTTTGTAGTGTTGACCAATGTTGGTCATTGCAGTCAATAGTACTTTAAGGCACAAATGAGTACAAAGCTGTGATATTTAACATTTGACGTCTCCCAGTAATAGAAAAAAGAGAGAAGACAAAACAATGGAATTAACAAGTTTAATCTCTGTTTTTATTTTCCCCATAGCTCCATTATTGTAAAAACACGTCAGTGATGCATAACATTTTAATCACACTTACTAGATATATAATGTGCATTTGTTCAGCAAAACCAAGTTGCTTCGTGAGTTTATTTAGCCCTTTCTAAACCTCTGCACCAGAGGCCACGAAAGTCAGGGGCTGTTGTGTTTTTCAGGTTGTCCGTCTGTATTCATCCGGCCCATTTTTGTGAACGTGGTTTGAGGGATCATTTTCAGAATTGGCATGAACTGTCACTTTGATGCAAAGATTAACTTGCAATAAAAGACAATCACTGAACACTCATATTTTACTGATAAACACGGTCCAGGAAATACAAATAACTGCCTTCAAACTTTTATTCCTCCCTCAAAACCAATATCGGACTGAATTCCTCATCAATATGTACCATGAACTTCTCATTCGCAGTTTTTCCATATAGATGAAAATGTCTCTAATTATTGCACTCACTCATCCTATGCACAGCAAAATTATTAATATTCATGCAAGGATTGAGAGGAATTAACCATGGTGGATTTAAACACCATATCTCTTGTGTGCTTTGTCTTCATTAACCCAAAGATCAATATGTCATTGGCTCAATTACAGCAGACATTGATGACATTGAGCCCAGCATCTTATTTGTTCCAAGTCACTTCATCCCACCCTTAACCCCGTGGTAGGCCATTCATATGCCAACTCAACCTCCCGCGTCTCGCACCATCTTGGATTTCGCCTTGCGCAATACAATTTTGATAATAGTGTTTGTGGAGTAAACAGAACTTGTTATGATTGTGTGCTGTGCTCATTCTCATGCCCCATGGGAAAGAGGCAGGTTAATAGAGATTAAAGTGTGGCAAAAGGAATAGCAAAATATCAGGGAGAGACACTGCTGCTGCAAGGGGTGCAAAAAAGAAAAGTAAATGGAAGGAATTTCTGCTGCAGTCAGACAGATGAGGTTTTAACTAACGTTATCGTCGATAAATCTGAGCTGTTCGTGTTCACTTCCAGCACACACATCTGCACCCACCTTGATAAAGTGCTAATTCAGAGCCCAGGACATTGTACTTTGTTTTGTAAGTGATTTCAAATGTGTACTCATTAAGAAAAGGAAGATCCTTGAAAGTCTTCTAGTTAGGAAAGTTGTGCTTTATAGAGTCTGTATTTTACTTTCTTTTTTTGAATAAAATACAGTTAAATGCTAATCACAGCGAAGAGCAGTTTGATTTTTTGTGTTCAAGTGTTTCTTTTTTCTTCACATTTTAGTGCAGAGCCATTTTAACCCAGTTCCATAAAGAACCATTTCAAAAGGGCTTTACATTTCCCCATTACATATTTCAATTTCAGCATACAGAGGCAGACGGAGAAGAGCTCTGATGTAGGATCACAAAAGTGCAGCCTAGTGCTCCTGATGAAATACTAACTTGAAGTCTCCTCTAGTTGTCGGTCCTCGCGCTTCCACTCATCTGTGGGACAGCAAACATGAAAAAAGAAATGCTTCTGGTTTGCGTGATGAAGATGCAGGTCAGCAGAGCCAGCCTTTTCCTGGGCAGAGCTGTGATGAGCAGGTGACATGAAGCTGTTTTTAATAGGATCTGCCCAAGCCTCTTAGAGATATTCCATGACTCTAGAGCCGTGTCCCACTTTCTAGATGATATTACTGCTTGTATCATTGTCTGGTCTTATTTGTTGCCATGTAGTGATCAAGCCAGTTGCAGTAAGCTATCATATCTGTGTGCGTGTACTGCTTGTTTTCCCTAATGGTGTGACATTTTTTTATTACCGTCGGGTAATGCTTTTAATAAGTACACTGAGGAATATTCCGCTGTATTTTGTATTAAAAGCATGTATTTGAACAGGTATTTATTCAGCCACCACTTTATATTTTAGATATATTTAATTAAAGGTCTAACACTTTTCAAAGGCAAAAGCCTCCCACTTGTTAGTGCTGACCTGCTTTTCATCCCTCATTTAAAAAACAAGCAGCGTGAGCGACTGTACCTGACTGCCATACATAAACAAAACACCAGAGATAGACATTCGTTCTCAGGCCAGGACCTTCTGAGACACATAAAGGTGCACTAAAGCTCTCAAGCCTGCCCAGCTCATGACCTGCTGAGACAGCCTGGCACACCGGGCCGTCTGTCGATTGTGTGGTCAGCTGCTCATCACAAAGCCTCTTGGCTGCTTTTATCTTTATTTAGTTCTGTCACCTAGCTGGCTATGGGTCAGCAGTGGCTTGTAAAAGGGCGTATTTCCTAACTTAGGTTGCCACAGCTCACATCCCCGGAGTGCCGAAGGCCCTCATAGACATTTTGTCTTCATCAGTCACCAGACAGCTGGCTGTGGGGGAGATCTTTGGTTGCTTTGTTAATGGTGGTTTTGACATTTGGGTAGATTTAAAGGAGTGTCGTGTTTAGTTTTTTTTTTTTTTAAAGCTCATTGTGTCATCAAAATGAGCAAGACCAAGCTGGGACATGTAATCGCAACACAAAAGAAGAGTTACCTCAAACACATTTTTAGAGTGATTTGAAAGCTGCAGAAATTACTTATATCTGTTGGCCACCATGGAAGTTAACACCATCCTGGTTCTGATGAAACAAGGAAATTGGGATTTTAAAATTGGGTCGGGTTTAAAAAATAAGGTCTGTGTCAAAGAAAGCAATAACCCCAGAAAAGAAGCTAATGCTAACAAATGGCACCATAGTCACACAGAGTGGAGGTCACCATTAATAACCAGACCAGTTAGTAGGCTGCTTTTTGTGTTGAACGTGAGGATTTTATAGAATCATGACTGGGGCTTTAACTGGATAATCTCAGGCTTTGATTGTCTCTTCAAAAACCCAGTGACCTCATTTCAAAGGAAGCAGAAGTGCTGAAATACCAACTAAAAGTTTTAAGGACTCACTCTTGCAGCAATCTATGACATTATATTTTACATTTTTGGAACAACACTTGATCCCTTTTTTGAAGGTTGAACCTGGACTTATGTCTAAGTGTTTGAGTAAAAAGTGAGAAAGGCGATTAGTTTTCCTAAGCAGGGGAAACAGCTAACCTGGCTCCAACAACTCAAGTTCATTAAATAACAAATGATCTCATTATCTCTTTATGTCTTTATGCTTAAAGAAGATGAGCTGAGACGGACTAACCTTCTACCTCTATACTTCACACACTAACATGAGATTCTGATCTTCTGATCTAATTCTTGACTAGAAAGTGAATCGTTCTCAAAAATGTCAATGTTCTTCAGTTTAAATTTTCATATTTTTAAAAGGGTCCATTTTTCAGCAATTTTCTCTCCATATTAGTATATATGATAGGACTGATGGAGTAATTCCATCTGAAAACCACTCTGGCCTGCTCTCTAGCGTATAAAGATAATAGTATGGCATGCAGTAATTACTCATGATAATTGGACACATATATACCAGATATGTAACTTTGTAGTTGCACAACCTGAGTAGCTGCATACAGCACTTACTGTAGGAGCGCCTGACACCTGCATTAACCCTTGCACTGCCACCACTGAGGCGAGCATGGAGACTGATATTTTACAGGCGAACACAATTAAACCTGTGGGCTGAAATACATAACCAGAGGCAACGTGAGAGAGATGCAAGCATCTGTATCCTGACATGTTGTGCAGCTTCCTGCCTCCTCTCAGATAATGCTGCACATTTGTCACCCCCGCTCCCCACCTACACACTGGGCCGCTGATGTGCAGGGTAGTTCACGCTCTTTGGAGGGGCAAGCTTCACTTTTATAGCAACAGGGTGGTGCGGGGCGGAGATGCTCTGTGCTGGACACATTCATTATTCAAAAATGTTTTTACATATTCCCAGTTATGAAAGCACAATTCTGTCTCGGTATGATTATCCTTTGTGGCTGTGCGCTCCAGGATATCGGGACAGCTAAACCTAGCATACCAATCATCAAGGGCTCCCGGGATGGCAAATGATGATATATTAAATAGGATTTAATAGAACGGGGCTTTAAATATTCTGTCAGTTCTCTAAAGTCCCTAAAGTTCTGGTCAGCAGTATATCAGTGTTAAACTAAGGTGCAAATAATTTATTTCCATTTCATCATTTTTGACCTTTATTTTGTGTTATCATCCGTCCTTCTAAAAAATTCATTAATAGCAGCACATTAAAACAGGAACACTCGCAGCATTTTAACGATAACACACTTCAATGCGGTTAATAGATTGTCATAACAGAGATTAGATACTGTTCAAAGTTTTCAGGATTAGATTATGCTTAAGGTTAAAGTGTTGGAGTTAAGGATTGAAGCACAAGGTGGATTCAAGTGTGCTCGAGTTTGTATTTTTGTGATTTTTTTTTTTTTTTTTTGTGGGGGGGGGGGGGGGGGGGGGGGTCTATTTTTCCACATCTGTGTGTCTCTTTGCAGTGCTGGGCTGTATTGAAAAGATAATCTGTGTTTTTGTGCCATTGCTGCCAAAAACAGTAGACTGATAACCTGATTTGCTGGTAACCTTACACATGGGGGACACTGATGACAAATACCTTCCTGGGAGGCCTTGGCAGCCGCAGCCCATATATTACTGAGGGGTCACCTTGGCCCGGTCCCCATCTCATCACAAAATAGCGTTCAGTACCTTCTCACTGTGGACAAAGCCATGCTTCATGCTGTCGTATATCTTACCTGCCGGAGCATCTTGTATCAATATAAATAGCAGAGAACCGATAAACTCAATGTGGATCCTTGCGGTGTTCTGCAAAAACTATAATATTTTATATAGCGCTCCGGAGATACTGCTCTGTGTTTCACGCGAGAGATTTAACTCTGTCTACACCAAACACACACACACACACACACACACACACATTCATGGAGACAGGAATACAGACAGACATGAAAACAGCCATGCAGAGTATCATCCAAGACAAGTATAATGTAAGATTAAGTATTGATGTGTCACAGCTCCATAGCCTGAAGTATGAAACTGTATCTGGCGTGCATTACAGTAACTACAAAAGACAATAATACAAATGTGGAACAGGCCTGGTAGCAACTCCAGGATGCAACTTAAGACACCCAGTAAAAGTAAAAGTACAACAAAAGAAGGGGGTTGGGAATTGTTGGTAACCTAGCAACAAGCGGCTTAGCGAGGTCTCAAACAATAGCTATGGCCCCGTATTCTGTGGACATCATTTGTTATGATTAAGCGTAGGGAGGCGAGTCAGAGTCAGAGACAATCATGACGGTGTTGATGGTTGGCTGTTTCTGCCAAACAATCAGCTCAAACTGAAAGTGTTAATTATTGTTTTGCAGGATCATTTCCAAATAAAGAATAATGAAAAATTGAGACAAATGCTTCCCGATTTGTTGCAGTAGGTGTGTTTGTGAAATATAATGCATATTCCCTGACAAAAAATAAATAAATAAATAAATAAAACGTCACTTTCAGAGTAATGAATAGATATTTATTCCAATCAGTTAAACACAGATGAATATCGGCATCAAGCTCTTGGGCTGTGTGGATAAGTGTTAGCGTTGTGTTGAGTAGGAGGGAAAGTTTGTGGGCTTGAATGCCAATAAGAGTGTGTGCGTCAACAGTTTTTATGAGTAAACTCTGGTTTGTGTGTCTGCGTGTCGAATCTGATAGGTACTCCCTTTTCGCTCAGTGTTTCACCTCCGATCAATGGCCTCCCACAGGAGACCCCATGACTTCACTCACAAAGAGATTTTGTTACCTCTTCTCTTGTCTAGGAAACAAGACCCTTCCAACGCCAAAGAGCCTTTTTTTTTTTTTTTTTTTTTTCTAACCATTTTCCTTTTGGGGCGCCTCCATTTTATTATCCAGTCTTTTTTGTTAGCTGCTTATCTGTTGGAAGGTTCCACTGATACGTACATGCATAAAGAGAGAAAAACAAAAAACCACAGGAAATAATGGCCAGTGAAAGGTGCAGTTGTCTGCTGCTGCTGATTCCCGTCCAAACTGTGGGCCAACCCAAACACGAATGTATGAAAAAAATGAATCTGTACTATTTTAAAACGTGTGCTGTTATTGCATTCCTTCCTATCTCGGTTGGGCCTGAGCTCTGTGCTCTGTGGGTTGCAGAAATATTGATTATGTTTGCCAAGTTGCACCGGTTCGGTGGAAGTTGGCTTCTAATTTCATCACTTCAGTAACATATACATTTGAATTCACATTACCTATCTGGGCAATGACATTTTCACCGAACACCAACAATAGCTCAGTAAAATAGCTTCACAGACGTGATGCTCCATCCAAATTGCTGTGGTCTTGCTGGGGGAAGGAATTGTGTGAGCCATGAAAACAGCTCAACACAATGAGCTGAAACAAAAATGTGCCATTTTTTCCCATATGGAACAGTGTTTGTCCTTGGGCTATCAAACCATGCACGTAAAGGTGCGGTAAATTCAGAGAGGGGTCAGTGTTAGCTGTGGAAACCTTTGGCGCGTCTCATAATGAACTCTGAAATAGTGAAAGATCAACTTGAAAATACGAAGGGCATCTCCTGCCCTTATATGATTTTTTATTTTTGAGTCTTATTGACCATTGAAATAGCTTTATAAGACATCACCTTTTCTTTGTATACAGTTCGTTTCCTCTTTCATGTGAACCGATAATATTTCAGGAGCATCTTGGGGTTCAGTGTCTTGACCAAAGACAGTTTCTCAGGGGGACCTCAGGGGCTGGAAATGGACGCATCAACCTTTTTATTATTGGATGAACAGCTGTTCCTCCTTAGCCACACAGCTCACCAAAATGGTAGAAGCCAAAATAAAGCTTGAAAACAGCTGTATCATCCTCAGGGTTTTTTTTTATGTTCCGTGGAGCTTTAAAGGATAATTATGCTATATTAAAATTGGGGCTCTCTGTTTTTTTACTTTAAGCCATCATTTGGGTCAGGATTTAACATCTGACATTTTGCGTAATTACGTTATCCTTTGCCTTTCTTTTCTCATCTAGATAAGTCCAGCTAACCTAGAGGGTTTATTTAAATCAGTCTGGTCCATGCATGCAATCTCACCATGTTGGTCCGCTGCTGCATTACTGCCAGATCTTAGCAATTAACTCGGTCTGTACAGTGTTATGAACGCTAATAAAATGGAGAATGACGGTAGAAGCTACTACAAAAATGAACATGGGGCTGGATTCGGTTTAATAGTACCTGTGTGTCTCCATGCACCAGCCTTGAAATTATCTTTATTGCTCACCAGCCAATTCAATCAGTGGGAGTTAACCAGGTCCTCTGAATTTTTATGAGCCTAAACACCCTGTTCAGTTTAACACTGCGTAGAAAGGGAGCAGCTAATAGGTGAAATAACCAATGATAAATAGGACAAAGTGTTATTTTGAGAAAGTTGAGCCCCCTCTGTGCCATCTTTTTTCAGCGTAGATATTAAAGCCAGGCTATGTCACAGTTCTGCCACACCGTGTGTGCCTATATGTGTATGTATATAAACACATGTTTATTAAAGAGTGTGAAAGGACAAGAGAGTTGAACAAGTTGCAGGCCTTTGTTTCACCTCTTCAGTGAAGTATTAGAGCTGACTCTAAAAACTATGGTTCAACAAGTTTCTGCTTACGGTGGCATTTTTAGGGAGAGCTGAAAGTGGCTGCCGACTCAGGCAGAAGGAGCAGGTTGACAGAATGATGATTCTCAGCCTCTCAGTGCTTAGCAAATACAGATGGTACAGTGAGTAAATGGGGGCTTAAGAACAGCATCACAGAGGGAAGGGGAGGGGGAGGGATGCAATGAGACGTATTCATCCAAATTGAGACAGTGAGCAGAGCCGAATGAAAACAGAGTGTTTTGGAATTAAAGGGGAAGATAATGGGACTGAAAGTGGGAAAGAGATGAAGAGCAGCAATCGAGGTGGAGTGAGAGTACCCTAGGAAGATACAGTGAATGGGCAGAGAGTGGGCTGAGAGAAAGAGCTGTTTACCAGAGAGAGGAAGGCATCCAACGAGAAAGCGACTGCAATAGAAAAGAGATAGATAATCGACGTGTGTGTGTGTGTGTGAGAGGGAATGAGAGAGGGGGGCGGCTGAGAGTGAAACAGACAGTGACAGAGTGCACATCGGGTGGAGAATAAGATAAAGGTAAGCAGGGGGCGGAGGTTGTCAGGGAGAGATTTCCATCAAATGGCCGACAGTTGTAAAAAAAAAACAGGAACAGAGTGCTGTTGAGCCAACCGGAGGACAGCCGGCACGGATGCGACCCCGGTTGGGGCTGCGTAGGGCATCGGGCAGGACGAACACTCACAACAGGGACATTAACAAAGCGTGAAATTAAAGCTGCCACAGTGCTGGGACCCCGGACTCTGCCTTAAACCCACCATCATCATCACCCCTCTGAGGCCCGCTCTGAGGCTGGAGGGAGGCGGCGGCCATGGGGCATTGGCAGGGTGCTGAGGGGTAATAGAGCCTGCTGTATTACAGTAATGATGTGTGGAGAAAGGACAGAGGAGGGAGATTATAAAAGGAGGCTAATCACTCCTGTGTGACAGCATGACTCTATCTGCTACCACAGGCGGACACACACTAGTGGTCTGTTCACTGCTGGGCTGTGTGTGCAAATTAAGAAACGCTGACATGGCATGTGTGTTTCCCGATTGGAACAACCATGCACCTTGTCACTCCCCGCATGTCCGTTTTCTGCGGTGGAGTTGGGCTGACAGGACGAAGTGACATCCTGGCATACACGTTATTTGGCATTTCTATTTATAGCTGACACATTGAAGTGAAACAGCGGTGGCCGTAATCACAGGTTGTTTTCGGGCGTCACCTGTTTCTATGTTTTCTTAGTTTCCTGGATGAGACAGACCTCGATGTCAGTCACCATGTCCCTGTTTGTTCCACCTGTTGTCCAGCCAGATATTGTATCAGCATCTACATAGGTTGGAGCAGGTTTAGGGGACGTAGCTGTAAATCAGTTATTAATAGAACTGAGTAACTCTGAACTTCAAGGACCAAAGACTTTTCAAGTTTTAGCCTGTTTATGTGCAATTTAAATGGCAACTTGATGCAATCCGTCGTGGCTGTGTGAGAGAAAATTATAATGCAATGTTTGTAATGTGCTCAGTCATTCTTAGCTTCGATTGACATCAATTACGTGTAATATAAAAATCAATTTCCTTCGGTAACAATTAGCTTTAATCAGTTAGCCCGAGCCCAGCAGGCCGGTGTTTTAAGTGCAAATCCTTCCTTTTTGGGTTTAGATTTAACATTGGCTGCTTCAGTTGTCTGACCGCTGTGCCTGATCTGGCAGCGTCCTACTAATAGTTTCTAATTCCCCACTTGTCACCAAAGTTGACCTTCCCTTCTCCCTCATTGCCAGGAGAGCTCAGTCAGCCTGGCTCAGTGTCCCCCTTTAATTCTTCTGTGGCTTCTTCCAAACGGATGTTATTTACTCTAATCTTTGAATGACTTCATCTTGTCTACGCCTCAGTTTGATGCTCTTTGTTTTCATTTTTTTACTTTAAGATGCAGTATTAATAATGTGTAATAATGTTATGTTAAAATGATGTTACTATTTGAACCTCGTCTGAAAAAAGACTTGAAACCAGATGTGTACATTTATTCCTAAAGACCTCCAACTATCAAAGATTCTAAAAATTTGAAGGTATTTACTCAACAATATGCTGAACTTTCTGTGGTTCCGGTTCTCAAATGGAGGAATTAGGGAAATTAGGAAATGAGGAATTAGCTGCATTCCCTGTTTTGTATCACTGAATTGAAATCCTTCGTCAGACAAAAATGAACTATTTCCCTGCCTCTGCGACACTTCTTATCATTTTATAGCCTTAACAATTAATTCATTTCTTGAAGAATTAATTAAAACATGAATTGAAGGCTGCTAATTGCGGCCCACTAAGATTTTGTGTTGATGCCATTTCAGCGCTTTCATTCATCTAATCTACTGCAGGTAAAATGTGGACTTAATTAGATGTTTTCAAGCCATTTGTATTAGGCTCCTCAATGGAAAGATACAGCACTTTCAGCTGCCTTTGAAAATCAAAGTACACATCAACAAAGGGAGTAATACTATGCATACCAGTGTAAATGTGCTTTTGTTGTGTTTGCAGACATCACAGGAAAAGGAACATAAACGCTTGGACAACAGCCCCTTTTTCTGAAACCTCAGGAAATCTTCCATCTTTAAAGCTCTTCTGAATCTAAAATGCTGTCTTCCTCATCGTCAGTCATCTGCTCTCTCATGCAGGATCTGTTGGAGGGATGAGAGGGACTGGAGTACAGCGTTATATTTTATCCATGTACGTGTCACTGTCAGGGGGAGCGCTGGTGCTCTGCAGCGGTGGCGGGTGCTTAATTACCCTGGTGTGCGGTCTAGTGACGGGGCATCATCAGCCAGCTCTGTGCTGCTGACAGGAGCCATTTACCCCAAGCAGTTCTTCTGCTAATGGAACATCTGAGTCAATAAAAACAATCATCACTGCTAGTCTTACTGAAAGCAAGGAAATTCTGTTAGGTGGTCAAGGAAAACATGGCTGAGGTGTTTGCCTCTGTCGGTCCAGGATGCGCACTTAGATGGCCTATTACAAACCTGGTCTCCTGTGTCTGTCTTCTGTGAATGCCCTGAAAATCACAGCAGGGTTTTCGTTAGCAGTACAAAGGCTACGGCTGCCTTCCAATGAACCGGCCATTGTCTATGCATTTTGATCTCCGTTGGTGGGCCTGGGCCGTTGTTTGGTGGGAAACAGAAATCTATGTTAAGCTCTGTTGGATTGGGTATAAACCTTATCAACAACCATGTTTTTACTCCCACTATGGCTTAATGAACCACTCTCAGCATCCACTCAATATCTCTTCAGTGAGGACCTCCATTGTGCCTCTGAAAGGTCAATAGCTGGACAGTATGTCTTTGAGAGGCTTTCTGCCTTATTCAGAGACTCTTAATGGTGTTCAATGGAGAGACCCACACTGCATTCCCAAGGGACGGTTCCCAGATATCCGCCCGTGATACCTAATCCGGGCCCATTAGCTCTCCTTCCAGCCATGAAAGAGCGCGGCTCCCTTGCATCTCAGGAATTAAAAATTAACCAGCTAATATCCATTTGTCTGATGGGATGCTCAGCGTGGTTGAAACAGCAGATTCCCCCAGCGATGGTCTGTGAGGGATGACTTGTGGAACCCAATCTGCTGGAGGGAAAACGCTGACAGAGATGGCAGGAAGAAACAGAGAGATAGTGCCTGTCCATCACATCCATCACAGCTGGATCACGTCTGTAACAGCTGGGTACAGAGCGATGACCTCCTCCATAAAACTTGAGTCTATTCTTTAGCTGTCATGTAACATACATTACTCAGTGCTGCATCCTGTGCAACACGACATTGTGACCTTGCTGTTTGTGTCCTTACATGTACAATATCAACAACCAGGCCAAGACACAAGCAGCATTTTCCATGTTCTGTAATGCCCCGTGGTATATATATTTAACATTTCATGAATTATTAGTGAGTCATTACACAAGCTGACATGTTTGTTGCATTAAGAAGCGCAGCACTACAAAAGACAGCGACTATATAGTGTCAGTGTTTTCCCTTTCCTGCTTAAGCAGCCTTCAACACTCAGCACAATCCTCCACATGCAGAATATATAATAATTTGTGCTGTGTCGCCTCCTATTCCTTCTCAGATCTTTGTGCTTAAGGGCCTCGCCAACCTGCTGGCTAGTATGCATCTCTTTTCTATTGCTGAGTGGCTAACCGTAGTGGGGGGAAAAAAAAAACTCAACAAAAAAACATGAGGAGGACAGGCTTGTTTCTCTTCCCCCGTCCCTCTGCAAGAATTTTCTGCATTTGATTTCTTCTTTTTTTCAATAACCAAGGGCTCTTTTCACTGTTGCCAACTCAATGAGAGCTTATGTGTCCTTCATCCATTTCCAACCCACCACTCTCTTTCGTTCTCTGTTTGTCTTGCTGCCGCTGTCTCTTCTCCTTCGTTTCTCTGTGTTTCCCCTTTTAAATATAGCTTCTGTGGAAATGCTGGTTTTTTTGTTTTGCATTTTTTTTTTTTTTTTTTTTTTTCTGCACCTCCGGCCTTTCAAGAAGGGGAATTCTTTTCAGATCATTCATGTCGCTCTCTCGTGGCTTAAGAGGTGTGCTTGTGATGCAGTAAAATGCTTTTTGGTTGATCGTGTCACATTATCTACAATAAGACCCTTTAATTGAATTCAAAATTTCTTTAGTTGATTGATCACCATTGGGCCACATGTAGCTTGTTAGAGAGTAGAAGAAAATTAAAATTTGTGTTGTCAGCAAGACACAAAATCACATCTCTGATCATTAAAAACAAGCAATTATGACTTCTGATTCATTATAGCTTCCTTAATTAAAACAGTCTCTGTGTTGATATTACTTTCTTCCTCACAGAAGACTCGAAATGCACCTAAGACAAAACAATGCCGCTCTATCTATTTTAGTTGACAAAGGAGGCTCCATGTTTGTAGGTTATCAGGATTAAAGACTGACAATAACACTTGATCCAACCCCTTTAATCAGTTAGTGAAATACTAATCAGCAGTGTTGACATCCCAGAGATATCCCAGGAATAATCTAGATTTTATGTTCTAATGCTCTCCTATGGGACTTCCTTCTGTTGCATCGCCGCTGCATCTCACACAAACATTTTATTCTTGCCACTGAGACTGGAACCACATTATCATGTCGACTTATCAGGCGGCAGAGTGGCAGTGAGACTTCTTTCCTCTGAGGAAATGCAGAGAGGTACAACAGTACCTCAGTGAGTACTCACTTAAAATTGGGTCTTCATTCTGTCCAACTGCTGAGAAAGTAACCGCAATCATTACCATGTCTGGCTGCATGTTGGTTAATGATACAAAGAGCTCTGTGTGTTCTCATCATTAACTTCCATTAACTGTTTTCCTGCCTCATTGAATCCTGCGTTAATTGCGCAACAGTTATAAGATGAAAGCATCCTGCTGTGGAGCCTGATCATTATGTATCAACTCTATTTTTAATTTTTGTGGATGACCAAACCACTTTGATGTGTTTAATATTAAATGTATTACGTTAAAGACTCTGCTCTATTTTACACATCGTGATTTTTAGTTTTAGTTTTAGAATAATGGGGCATAAATTGCACTCTTTCATCGATAACCCATCACCTAAATTAATATCAAATCAGTTGACTATTTTTTATCATCTAAAATCCATTTTTATTCTAATTGCAAAGGAGGGAAAAATATGATTGAGACTTTTAAGACAGGGAAGTTAAATCATCTGTTCTGTTCATAAGTGCATACATGCTGAGTCTGAGACTTAATTTATGAGATTGAAATGGGAAGATTGAATATTTTTTGATGAGATGTAGATGGACTGTGACACACTAACAGCTGTAGTTAGTCTGAAAAGCAAATACTTTTGATAAAAATCCATGAGGAAATCGAGGAATAATTAAAAATGAACTTGGTTTAATAGCACTGATTAAAACCTGAAATAGTCCACTTCCAAAATAAAAACTGAATTGACAGAGGTGTCTACATTTGCCAATTTCAGTTTGTGACAGAAAGTATGAATGAGGCTACACTGAGAAACAGCCACCCATCTCACTGTAAAGGTGAAAGAATGAGCACAAGCCTCAGGCCAAAGGGGAGAATAACTGCAAACAGCCTCGCTATGTTCTGTCTGGCTCTAAAAATAAGATCAAACACTGAAATTAGTCTCTTTTTAAATGACGGCCAACATAAGAGCGAAATACAATTTCTTCAAAAAGCTAAAAACCATTTGTGCATGTTAATGAGATAAATGCATTTAGTTCCTCCCATTATACAGCAGTATACATTTCCTGCTGCATGGCAATGAGTGGTTGTCATTCACACTGTTAATTGTGGAAATCGTGCCGGAACCAGTATTTATAAATAAATAGGATTGACATTGGACAACTGACAAATTTAATATAAGTAATTTTCTTTTATGGAACGTGCAATTTGGCCTCAGAACAAACAGCACCAATCACTGCTGTGTCGTACATCATAAATTCGCTGCAGTGTTGTCAGGTGTAAGCAAATGTAATGCAATGTGACATAAAAGGAAAAAAACTATTTTGAAAAGTGTTAATTTTTCAGACTAAGTTTTGAATTTTAACATGTGATCTACAGTATAGTGCACGGTCCATAGAAATCAGTATGGATGGTGTATTTAACCTGAACAAAACACACTGGCTATAGGTTATTCATCAGTGATCTCCCACAACGCTGCAGTATGATTAAAATATATGCTGATGACAATGTTGTATACCTGGTAACGCTGCAGAGGCACTTGGAGAAGAAGGCGAAGTGGTTTAGTCAGTCACTTGTTACTGGAGGTCAACAATACTGGGGTGAATCCGTCAAAAACTAGTGGCCATGAATTTACAAGGTCTGACCTGCAGATATTATCTCACACTCAGCTCAAGTTTTAACACTTGCAGACATTTAGACACACAGAAACAGCTGAGTCTCTATAGGGGCAGACAGATGGATCATATGAACCTTTTCTTCTCATACCAACTACCATACCAACATATAATATTATACCATAAACCAAAAAAGCAAAAACAATCTTTATACACTTCCTGAACAAAAGAAGTTAAAAGCCAGTGACTCCTAAACGCCTTATTGACTGTAGACAACATCAGAAAATGACTGAATCTGAAGTTACTTCTTCTTCCTGGTGCTTTAAAGATTTGTTTTGGTCAGTAATGTGAATAAAAGATTGGACTCATGCCACCATTTTTATTCACAATCTTTTAAAAAAACACACAAAGCCGTCTTTGGGATTCATCTTCTCCTTTAACAGCCAGTCAAACTTTTGAGTTACATGCAGAATATAGCAGCTGTGTTTATGAGTAATATATCTTTTGGATAATAAGGCAGATGTGTGGACAGCATCATATCATCCCCACACAAAATGCCAGTGATACCTCCTCAGCTTCCCAACTTCAGCTCCAATGGAAAATCAAGCATGCAGTTAACACTGTGTGTACGTGTTTGGTTATCATTTAAATATACGGGTTTTCTCGGTCAGCGGTGGCCTGTCTGTGCTGTTGTTCTTATCATAATCTACCAGGGCAAATGGAATCAGATGGAAATACAGCAAAGTCACGAAGTCACTAAAATCAAGACTTGATATCTCACATCTCTGCAGCACAAGTATCTTTTTCACTCTTTGGTTTAAACCTACTCCAAGTCTATATTCCATTTTTAATGACTGTAATATAGAACATGGTCAGAAAAGTGACTGCACCAGCATTAAATCAGCCTTCAAACCATCAAGTACCAACTGAGGGGCTTCTAGATAGAAACGAATCTCTTTTACAAGTAATTTCTCTCGACTAATTTCCCCATAGAGTTCAATAAAAAAATTAATAAGGAGGAACAGCTGATAAAGGGAACCATGTATGAAGCTTCATTCCAGGGGTGTTATGGTTAGAGGATGATTTGGTGCTGCAGACCCTTTTTGATTTGCAGTAATTTAGCCAACCATTTATTCCTAATCATAGCAATAATTAAGAGCAAGAGGAAGTTTAGAGTTGGGACTTTTGTTCCGATACTCTGATGGATAAGTTGTTAAATCGACAGGAAGAAAGGGGCTTGTCATTATACAAGTCATTCCTTCATTAATGTAAATTTCCTGTGGAAAAAGCTGCATTCAGATTTTAATTCATTTAATTCATATATATATATATATATATATGTGTGTGTGTGTGTGTGTGTGTGTGTGTGTGTGTGTGACTTACACCTGATTGAATTAGAGACAATGATTCAACGACAGAGGTCAGGACAAAAAAGGACAAAAAACAACAAATACACCAGACATCTCTTTGACCTTGACATGGAAAAGTGGTCTTCTGGTGCCCACAGAAGATGTCTGAAGAATGTAAAACAGGCCCGGAGCCGTCCGCCTGAGATACTAACAGCATTATTGAACATACACACCAATTTCTCTGTCTGGCACCTACATATTGATAATTGTGGTATCAAAGTGATGCCTTGCCTCCGAGTGTGCTGGGACTCTTAATTGTCAGACAAGATCCTATTCCTGGAATGCTGTGCACTGACCAAGGTTATCATTTGTAAGGTGAAAAGGAATTCAATCCCCTTTCAATCAGAGTGAGGTTGCAAAGCAATTCGTTCTGCTACATGAAGTGGAGATGAATGTGTTTGCTTCATCGTTTGAATTCCTCCGTCTGTGTGTGTGAATGGAAGACCTTCCTGATTGCCCAACTGCGGGAGACATTTATGACAACGTAAAAAGCTTGTGTAAATGTCATTTGTACCAGTTATTACGGAGGGAGTGGTGAATAGTTATGCTGCAATACAGTCGGGAGATTTTTTTTTTTTTTTTTTGCCAAGCTAATGATTGATCATGCTAAGGTTAGAAGGCGGAGTAGATGGGCTGTCAGAGTCCTATAGATATTCAGGTCCTCATTACTGGGGGTCACAGCATCCATGCCCTGCATGTTCAGCCGAGTCGCTTGAGTGCTCATGCACTAAGAGCCAAGCTGCACTGTAAGCAGAGCCCTCTCTGTGTCCCCATTATGTAGCTTCACTTGTGAATTCTGCGGTCGCTGGAATCTGTCCTGGATTTCCTCTGGGTTGTGATTCACTTGGAAATGTCAAATCTTTGATTTTTTTTTAAGGTATTCGTTGTAACCTAAAATGAAAATTCATTTTTTATCTGTAATGAATCCACAGCCTGGCAGAAGGTCTCTCTTTATTTCCTTCTTCACATTTCAGTGTGAACAAGTTGCAAAAAACCATTACAGGTTGTTCACATGTCTGTATATGTGGCTGAGAAGAGAAAGGGGGAGGGGGGGTATTTCCTGCTGCCGTCTCCCAGGGAAGAGCAATTTTAAATAATGGTGGAAGAGGCAAAAGTTGGCCTTCACTTATGAATTATAAATTACAGTCTTGTCCTGGGCCTTCACGGGATAAAGGAAGGATGACATTGTGTTGTATTTGCTATTGAAAAATGGGGATAAATATTCTGTTCCTGGTGATGATTCATAAGTTGGCACCCAGAGAGGAGGTGGTGGTGGGGGGGGGGCACCTGGATCAGCCTGAGAGGCTTCCAGGTAAAATGAAGGATAGTTTGACACCTCTGTTGGTAATATTGTCCTTGCTTGTTTTTCCTCCTTCCAGTCATATCTGACAAAATCCTACCAAGGCAGTTTGCGTGTTAAAAATATGTCTCTTTATTTATTATTATTATTATTATTATTTTGTTGGGGTGGGGGGGGGGTACCCCCGTGTGTAGCTGCAGGAATGAATGGACACGGCAGCGAGGGGAGCCGAGTGGATCCGAAGATCCTGCTGATCGACCTGTATTTGTTTTCTCCACAGAGGCGGAGAGGAGCGGAACTGTGAAACAGCCCCCTGCCTTCTGTGTGGGGGGGGGCAGGCTGCTGCTCAGCGTTCAGCAGGCAAGAAGGAAGGAAAGAGGGGAGAAATTTTACTTGCAAAGAGAGAAGTGATATTTCTTGTTGTTGTTGTTGGTTTTTTTTTTTTTTTTTTTTTGGTGTGTTATTTTTTTGTGTTGCTCTGGTCGCCCTCTCCGGCGTGCACGCGGCCACACTGAACACTTGAGCCGGTCAGCAGCGACTCGGGGAGCCGCCACGGTCAGATCCGGTGTCCTCGACCCCCCCGGTCGGCCGACCAGGACCGGACCTCGTGTTCTCCTCCTCCTCCGGCGGCGGACTCGGATCTTTTCTCCCTCCCGGTCCCTCTGTGTCGCTCCCGGCTTGGTTTGGGTTTGGCACTGAAAAATCTTCGGCTGGGCTGTGGATTTTTTTTTTGTTGTTGCTGTTGTTGTTGTTGTTGTTTTTTTTTTTTTTTGTTGGCTTTTTTTTTTGTGTGTGTGTGTGTTTGTGCGTTTGCTCGACACTACCACTCCACAAAATTGGAGACGGGGACTAAACGCAGCTGGTTTTCGGAGAAGACGAGAAATGCCAACGGCGGCGACGAAGACGAGGTTCAGTAAGTCCTCCGATATCTTTCCGATTTTCTTTTCGATCTTTATTTATTGATTTAGTCTTTTTTTTTAATGCCCCCCATTGAACTTGAGACGTCGCCCCTCATGAGCCAACTTTCTGGGATTTGGGCTGCTGTGTTATTTGGTTTGTTTCGGTGAAGACTTCACAGAAAAGAGAAGGTGAAACGTGTGAAGTCGGATCCGTCCGGACACGAACCGGCTCCGTCTAAAACCAGGCGAGCCACGCACACAGTTTGGTTTTTTTTTTTCTGACGTGCAACTTTTATTCCGAGGACAGATAATAACAAGGCTGCAGCTTTTTAGACGGGAGGGAAGGTGATTTGGTGGAAGGAGAGAGAAGAAGCTGAGTGTTTGTTGGCATCAATCACTTTATTTCACAAGTGCCCCTTTTGTGTGTGTGTGTGAGAGAGAGAGCTGCGCAGAGTTTGGCGTTAAACTGAGCGCAGACACTTTTTGCACCCAGCAAATAGACGCAGAGATGAAATCCTCAATCACTAATGAAATACCCGTAAAGAGGAGCTGGGTGGCCTGTGCACTTTATTTTCTTTCTTTGTTTATGAAATCATCTAATCCCAACTCGATCATTTCTCCCATCAAGCCACTGATTCAATGGCAATGGTGATAACAATAGTCGTCATCATCATTTTCAGGAGCTCCATCCAAACCTGGCTTTTCCCCTCCGCGTGTGTGTGTGTGTGTGTGTGCGTGCGCGCACGAGCCTCCCGAGCACAGACGGGCTCTTTCGCCGTTTCTTCATCGTGACCGCAGACAGACAAGTCTTTGGAGCACTTGTACGCCCATCAGCTCCCAGAAAAGAGAGCAGCAGGAAGAGAAGGAGCCGCCGTCATGTACGCGTGGATCTGCCCTTTAAAAACACACCATGGTGCTGCAGCGGAGCTCACAGGCTGCAGAGATGTCAGGCATTTGGCTCCTTGCAGCAGAGGCAAAGGCGTAAATTTAATTTAAGCATCTGGTGCAGATTTGGAATTGTAAAGCCATTTTCGGGACAGCCTTTGCAGGTGTATCACTCCACTGAGTAGCCTAAAGCCCTCATTAGGTATTGAGCAGGTCTGAAAGCAGGCGGTGGTGGTGGTGATGGGGGTGGGGGGGTTACACTGGGTGGATATACAGAAAGATTCTCAGCATTGCATCAAGCCTGCAGCCCTCCTGAGTTTATTTAAAGAAAGGATTGAAGGCAATTTTGTGGGCTGAGTGACACGGTGAAGTGGCCTCTCGGCCATCCTTTATCAATACATAAGTCCGATTACAGCTGTCACAGACACAATGAAGAGAGCATAAGACGACTGTAACAGGATGATACAGGGTTAGTTTCTTGGAATTGCATCAGAGGCTTTCTGCAACCGAATCTTAGGTCCTGCTGCATGTTATGGTTTCTAACCTTCAGCCCTGCCAGTTAAAAAGAAAGTGACATGGTGTGTTTCTCCTCCAGATTTCGGGTAATTTGATAGTAACTGTCCTGTAAGCTGTGGCCCAGACAGTACCACCATGTGAGGCCCCAGAGGGCCGGTGTGCTGTAAGACATAATGGCTTTTCTACGCCGGGTATCTCACATCTTCACCAAATTTCCTTTGCGGAGCAGGTGACTCGAGCTGTTTGCGTTTAAGATACAGCGGTACCTGTGTCAAACATGTTCTATCCCTGAAGCCCATCTTGACCGGCCTGCCACCCGTGCTGCTCAACAATTAACATTTTCTGCATCATCTTTGCTAAATATTGCAGAAATTGAAAACTCCAGAGTTTCCCTATTGTGTTTATTCTGGTGTATTCTCTCTGTCTTTGTGGGCTGCAGAAGCCATTATATAAAGAATCTTTGACTTATTGACTTTTTTCTGGAGAATACATTAATATTCTTCAGCAGGTTTAGAGCCTTTGTAAGCACTGGTGTTTATTTGCTGAATACTGGTATACTACCTCGAGCTATTAGGCCTGCTATATACTCGCACCACTTCAAAACAGAAAGATCCAAGAGAAGACATTTGATTTGCTTGACCTAATCTCCATGACTCCTGAGGGATTACAGGGTGGCCCACGATGGATCCCTACGTCTTAATTCTTTTGTTTTTTTGCCAGACAAGTCAACAGTTCGTTCGATGTTAATGTGGGGCGTTCTCTGAAAGAGTGCCTGGGCTCTAAAGGGGCTGACGTCACCTGCCAAGTGTACATACCGGGAAATGCTAGGGTACATAGAAACAATCACCAAACAGCTGCTTACTGATACAGCAGCCTCTTTGACTGCAATGTTTGTGCTGTTGTTTGACTCATGGCAAACATAAAAACTAGGGTGTAATTTGAGGCTTGGATTTTTCCACCATATAAATTACAGTTTGTAATTGCAAGGATTCACTTAGAGTACAATCACCATTTGGTTGTTGTTTTGTTTTGTTTTTTCCTCAACTAAATATAATTTAAAACTATCAGCTATTATAAAGATACTAATAATGTAAATGCATTTTAAACACCATCAAGTATTATGGTTTCAGTTATTGTTTCTTTAATGAAAGTTAAGTGAACCCATCCGCCCACCAACCGATCTCATAAATCTTCTGTTAGTTGTCTTGTGTGAGTGCTTGTATGTAGTTGTATGTCATGCAGGGTATTTCCTAGCAGGTCTGGTCTTGGGCCAGCAGCCAGAGCATCTGCCTCAGCTTCCTCATTTGCTGGTGCTGCCTGGCAGGGGCCGTTCTGAATGGCACTGTTAAAGAGCTCCAGCTCTTCTGTGGCCACATGCTGAAAAACCGCTCGGCACAACCCTCTCCCAGATGACGCTTTCTCATGCTTTCCATATGGGTGAAATGTTGGTAATTTCAGGACCCTGGATTTTTAATGAGAGGTTGTGCCCGTAGTATGTTGGTCTGTGGTGGGCGGGCTCAGCGTTTCTCGGGTTTATAGAGGATTATAACTGCTCTGAGATGCTTCACTGCTCCATTGTCAGGGCGTTGGCACAGAAAAACCAAAACTCTTTTTAACCAGGCAAACTGGTTCAAACTGGCTGCTTTGGTACGAAGGTTACAGGAGCCAAGCTGGAGGCTTAAGTTTACACTCAAGGCAGCAAATGAGGTCTTGTGTAGGCTTCTGCAAGACACAGATTCTGCTACAGATATAAAATGGGCTGACTTTCTGCTTACGCATCAGGATGTTTTACTTCTTCTTCTGCAGGGCCTCGAGCAACTGCTATTGTCCTGTTTAGCATCCCATCCCCACATAGAGACAGGGCACTCTTAGCGGCACGCTTGGTGGATTTTTAACAATACTTATTCCTTAGCATCAGCAGCGGAGAGGCAAAGAGTGATTTACTACTCTGTCTACGAGGGTAATGTAGGAGCAATTTGATTGCTGATTGAAACCAGGTCTCCCATTTCAGAGTCCACTGGTGGCATTATAAACCATTTACACCAATGTTTTACTGGACGCGCCTGCATTGGGAAAAGTGGAAACAGATGCAGGCCTAAAAACGGCCTGCGCGACCACGGAAGGCCTATTTTTATCTGTTCCTTGTGTGATTTGTTGTTTTTAGTTCAAAGTGTGTCAGTGCTGCTGAGTGAAGCAGTGAATATGGAGAACACTGAAAGGTTAAATGTTAGGTTAATCAGTTGCGTCTGGTTTTCATTTAAGCAGAAGGACCTCCTAGGTCTTAAGGTCCTTCTGCTTTGAAAGACACAACCCTTTCTGTACACGGTGGAGCTTTTTCTTTTCCTCCAGCCATTATATGCGAATTAGGACCGTGGTCTAAAATGTGTGCAAATTGGCTCAGGAAGATTGTTGCATCAAAACCAAAGGACTTTTTCTTTTTTCTCCTTGTTCTGTTGTCTGTAATGTGTACATTTGTTAGAAAGTAGCCATTTCCTAAATGTAGTGAGCAATCTTAATTATATATTTCTAGACTTAAAAATACACACAAATCATTACAGAGTCAGGAGAGGTGGATTAACAATCTTATTTAGAGGAAAAAGTGTCGAAACTAATGAGTGAAGGATGTTTGAAATTGTTGGCTGAACTATTAGGATGTAAGTATTCTCCTAATGCCTCTGTTAATGACTAAAATTCAACATTAGCTCCATCTGCTTCAAAGTAAGAGCCTTTGGGCAGAGTTAATTGACTATGTTTAAAGAGTGTGTTTGGTTGTGTTCATTCGCGGTGCCATACCTTCATTTTATTGGCTTTGGAATACGGTTGCTTCGGTAAGCATGGTTGTAGTCTACATTTGGTTGAGTTTTGGTGAACAGAGTATCATTTTCTAAATGAAGTACAGATATGACTGTCTAGATACCAGCTGCCATTAAATTAAATTGGATTTTTCATGCACATTCACAACACAAAAATTGGAGATAAGAAGTGGGTGAATGTTTCAAGTCATCATTTTATTACGCACAGGCAGCTCAAACATATCACTGCTCTTTTTGCTGCTGAAAGATTTTCTGATGGGAGAAATGAAACTTTCAGACAATTGTGGAATATCATACCGACAATGTGCCATTAGTCGCCCATTGGTATTCATAACAAGTTCTGTACTGAGAAGCAGAAACTGTTGCTTTTCATCTGCCGTCGCTGTGATCTCACATGGTCCTAGATGGCTTTGCATTCTCCCCACACAAGCCGTCTATTAAAACCTTTCGCCATCAAATATATGACAGTGGATTATTTGTAGACATTCAAATTTATTTATTCGTTGTTTGTCCCAGAGTCCCATAATAGGATACCTGCATTTCTAACAGCTTGTTTACTTCCCTCGCTACTGAAGATTAATGGTGTGAAGCGTTTCGATAGTAGAAAGCCAACTACGCTTTTGAAATGCTGCGAAGTTTTTGTGATGCCGTGCCGTTCTCATTGTTAGTGACTGCAAATGCCTAAGTTGTTAAATATCAGTAACCGTGTTTAGGAAACTGGTATTAACGTCAGCCACTTTGCTAGCTTTTGTGAAAGTGAATTATTGTTTTTGTACAAACGTGGTAATTACAGGTTTGAACAGGTGGGTGCTTACTCATAACATACCTTATGGTAGCGTGGGAAAGGAATTTTTCTTTATCAAAATCTCACTGTCTAGACAACCTTAAGTTGAAATTAAATACATTGTACACACATGAACGCATTGAAAGTGGAATAACAATAATTTTTTAGAATTGATGAATCACAAAGCAACAATATTAAGTGATTGTTGCTCCCAACTTCTCAAGTGTGAGACTTTGTTGCCTTTCTGTGTAACATATTGTTGTTTGGGGAATGTTTGTACGTTTTCAGGCTGTTTACAAGACAAAAATATTATTTCCAAAATCAAAACCAAGACGCAACTAATGCCAATAATGCTGAATAGTTCTGCTGTGAAATAGTGTAGTCTATGTAGACAATGACCACATTCTCCCCTCAGTTGTAACAATTTGGTGCCACTCAGTCCAACACGCTTGATCTGGTACATCTGATGAACCAAACAATGACCACGCAATTTACTCAGTAACTGTTCAACAATACATTTCAGCTGAAGTGAGGTCCCCTGTTTTGACACCAGATGTTGTGTTTGTTGTAAAGAGCTGCTTTTGTTTTTGTGTCATCCTGCTGGGAAACCACTTTAAATTGGACAAAACTCTATTGTTTCATTCTGCGCTCAAATGTTTTACTTTTATACTTTTATGATGTAAAGTGTAAATTGGAAAACGAGATGTGAGACTCATTTCAGGAAGAACATATTTTTGGAGTATTGAAAATATAGGAAACTGTGATGCCACTGTAATGCATCAAATCCAACTGTGAATTTTATGAATCATTAGAGCCCAAATAGCTTCACGTCCTCTACAGTTGTTTCTTGTGACTTATTATATTTTAGTTTGAGGCCCCAACATAGATTGTGTTTGGATTCTCATCCTCGGATACGACAGAAACAATTATGTTATATCTTGCTTGTTAGTGAAGGTACCAGGCAGCAGACAGGAACGTGGGACATGCGTGTAGGACTGCGTAAGTTTTGCTGTGCGTTTGCCAGGTCAGCAGAAGTGTATGGACTTTATACAGACGCTGGATGGGGATGAATGGAGCAATGGCTTGCTGGTTGATGTCATTCATTTTACTTGTCTAAGTATTCTTCATAGGTTCTCATCTAATTACAACATGCACTCAAAAACACGCACATGCACGCACACACATTCACACAAAACACACAGGCTGTGCCAGAACTGATGCAGACCATTACATGAAGGTCAAACAGTCAGCCACCTTATCAAGCTAGACTTAAATGTCACAAACTCCCTGCTTAAAAATGGAAGAAAATGACAAATTCAAATAGGTTATGTTGATTAAATGTTGTCTGCAATCAAAGGAGCCAGTCTTCATACAGAGTTTGGTTTGGATTCTCAGTAATTACCAACCAAATTTATACTGGCAGGACGAGGGAGCAAAAACGTCCTTTTAGAGGCAGAGAATGTGTCCTTTTGTTTACTTTATCATTCACTGGTTCATTGATGATGAATGCCCTTTAATGAAGTTGTAAAATTGATGATGGGATGGAAATGTTTGCAGTTTGATGTTCATAACACTTTATTTATGTTTTCGGAGATGGGCCATGACTCGGGAGTTTTACTCGCATGCTTTCATTGGGAGGATGTCAGCATACTGTAGCTTTCACCTGTGTTTTCCTCTCGAAAAAGCTCTTTTCCTCAAGAGGATCTCTGTCCAGGCCATTACCACTTTTGGTTGAAAACGCAGTTGTACAAGCGCATGGACAGAGATTTTGTGTGCTCTTTCAGGTTAAAAAATAATGCCGACTAAAAAAGAGCAGAACTTGGCATCAGGCACTCCACCAGGTGGCTTTTAGGATACATATATAGTCAGTTGGCTTTTAGTATATGTGGACGTGGTTAATGTAGTTTATGGCCAGCAGCTTGAAAATTTTAGGGTGACTTTATTTTCAGCTCATCTTGACATAGTTAAAATAATGTCATGCATCCAGAAACCCAAAATCCGGAACTGACCATGTGCTGGCAGTCGGAAGCTAAGACTCAGGAGCCCTCATGGCCACGAGCTGGGAGTGCTAAAGCACAACAGTGAATGGCAGAAAAGTGCATTGCTTGCAATCCGTCTGCCCTGCTGGTATGGCAGATGGATAGGATTTTCGGGAGTGGGGGCGGGGCTCTTTGGCAGTAAGGGACAGAGATGACAGCCCTTCGTCCACGGAGGGCTAGCAAGGGCCTTGGCTCTCAGCACCTAGTGTGTCCTCATGACAGAGCCTTGATGCCATCGCAGACCATTAGTGTTGACAGCATGTCATCATGTCACAGTGGAGCTCATGGACACGCACTGAATGAGTAAGAACAGTAAATAAAGATGGCACACTTGGAAATAAATAGCATTTAGCTAAAGCCAGTCTGAGGAATTCCTTCCTCTTCTCTGCAGCAGATGAGGCTTCTTTTTCAATATTTCTTCCAATATCCAAACTCTGTCTTGGCCTTTGGCCTTTGCTTGGAGCAGAGGCTGTCTAGAAAGCCTTCAGAGCTAGTGTGTCATCTTGAGATGTTTTTCAAGATGGCATGATTTGATTAAGCCCGAATACATGACACAAGTGAAGATGAGTGAATCTAATAAAGCCAAGTAATGCAATAATTCAGAGACTGAATTAAGGGCTGGGCAAGACTTTTTAAGAGAGCTCTTCTCACAGCTTGGGTGAAATTACACAAAATATTTAAGGAGTTTAGTGTGAGGCTACTTACTGTAAATAATTTAGTTTCTGGGCTCCAGCTTGTGCTTGTCAAATGTGTTAAGAATGCTTCATACGTTCAGACTGGAAAGACGCCTCTGCTGTAACTTAAAGAACTGTGTTGTTAAGCTGGTTAAGTTAGTCATGAACATGATTATTGATATCACAGATGTAGAAGATTGTTTTAAAGTAAACAGTCCGTATAAACAATTTATCAGGAGAGTCTCATTAATACTGACTTTTAAATTGTTTTGCTTGAAGTAGTGCAATAATCTGTAGTAGAAGTAGCTTTTACTACATATGGTTATAGCTAAAGCCGGAGCTAATCAGAAATAATTACCTCAAATGGAGCTTTAATAAAAGGAAATCCATGTCTGACAAAATATATATGCCAGTATAGATACCAACAAATATGAAACACACAATTAGTAGATGTGTTCTGAGAAAAGGCTCTCGGTCATTTGTCACAATATTCCTGGTCAGACTGAGACACGTGGAATTAAAATGCTGCCAGTTTTGATCCATCACAAATTATACCGATCCTCAGTTCTACTTATTGAACCCCTGAAGGGAAAAAGATATCTGTCCAAAGTAGTGTTTTATGAAAGGACATTTTACAATTCACCACAGATCTCAGCAGAATAAGTCATTTAGAAATGCTGAGATGAAGAACACCTGAGGAAATCCTGGTCAGGTAGCAATTTATAGTCTGTATTAGTAAAATTAAATGGTAGTATCGCCAAATTTTATCACTTGATGGTTGCCTCAATACTCAGCTGTTTTTGAAAAATAATCTCACGCTTTTGATATAATTTTAATAAGAACAAACTAACCATGTACTCAGCACGGCTAAAATTTGACATTTGAAATGTGTGTCACTATTTGAACCATCTCGTGATGATGATGATGTAAGCAATCTTTGCCCTGCAGTTTAGTTATTATTAGTTGTTAGTTACATGATTTAGTGGCACAATTTTTATTTCCATCACCCCTGACTAATGTGGAGCTGACTTCAGGAATGAATTCTGCCGTATGCAGGAGTGATACAAATAGTCTAATAATTTGCTGTCCACATTGAACTGTCATGGTGGTGAGATAACACATAACCACGACAGGAAATATCGATATTTTCCTCCTCTTTCATCTTCCTCCAAACCCGTGCCTGGTCTCTATATAACACAAGAGAGTGATATTTGCTATCTTAAAGGTAGAGTATTGTAATGCCATTCATCCACCAACGGAGAATGATATCTCAATGTGCTCATTTTTAAATTGCTAGATTCTTGGCACTAAGACAGAGACGTATGCAATTTTTCATGTAGTGCACTCATGCAAAATCCGTTCTTATTATGGATGCAGTTCCTTTGAGTCTTGGAATCAAGTACTTACCTTTTTGGTGTTTGGTAATGTATTCCTACCCAGTATAATAACAGTAGTTTATTATCAGGGTGGCACTGCCAGAGTCAGAAACTAGCTATTGTCAGTATTTCATAACTTGATTTTTGGAACTTGGTCATTGTTCAGACAATTTCCTTCAGTGCCATCCTTTGTTTCTGCCCACCAGGAAGACTTAAGAGGACCCTATGGACATAGCTAGGTGAGATCCACGCTGCATCTCCTCTAAAAGGGCAATGATTCATGAGGCTGGCTCTCCTGTCCCCGGGGCTGGGAAGAATAGCTGGCATTATCTCCTGCAAATGGGTTTGAAAATGTTCTTGGCCAGGTTGACCACGGCACTGATTTATAGCCCAAGATGCACTGAATGGTTGGGGCCTCTTTCTGTGCATAGGTATTAGCCCTCGCCACCACTATACACCAGAACATGCACATCAACTCTCACGTCAACTCACAGCTCGGCTACTGCGCTGCTTCCAATCTGGGCGTCCCCGCTCTAAGTATCCCCAGGCCATGTATTCAGATAAAAAAGGAGGGAAACTTATGACACTGAAGTTACAAAGCAAAACAAGCAGCCTTTTGTTCTCAGTGTGTCAAGAACAAGGATAAGCAGTTTTTCCACCTCTATCTTTCTTTGTCAGGGAGTATATATCGATATGAACCTTATCCCCGACCGAGGAACCACAGTCAGAGAAAAGTCTTCTCTGTGAAATAGTGCGGCTAAACACCTTTGATGTCGATATTTGAGATTAAAACGAATTAAATTAAAATGGTAAACAATTTCACTGCGGCCCCCCCACTCCCCCCACCACCAAGAAGACTGAGTGTGTTAGGCCTTTTAAAGTTGGACAAACACCTCTCTGATTCCCACGCTGATTTCTGTCTTACACATAGATGGTCTTAAGCTTCACATGCAAGTTGGCATCAATCTCATTATTAAGTCAGTAAGGATTGCTAAAGGACCGGGTGCAAGCAATAGTCATGATAGAATTACCAGAATGTTTTCACATCAAGCATGCTCTTTCCTTTGATTGCGTTTAGCTTGTTCTCATCGGAACTGCAGGGGCTGGTGGCAGCACCGGGGGAGAGGGCGGGGGGGTGTAGTTAGACTGCAAATGAGGATTTCACAAACTGGTTTTGACTGACTTTGTGATGCGTCTAAAATGCAAACTGACAGAGAAGGTTTTAGCCAACATCACCTGTGTCTACTGTTGCAGTCCACCCCATTAGAAAATTCCTAGTTCCTGCTTCACCAATGTTATGTAAGCACATAACACAAAGGCGGGGGCGGGATGGGGGGGGGGGGGCTCGCGTTGAGTCTCACTGGGTAACTGCTGGAACTCTCTGTGGAGCACCAGCAGCAGTCGCTTTGGGTTTTAATGAGTGGCATCTCAAGTCTGGAGGTCTCACAGGTCTCCACATGGTGTCTGTTCATGCTGCCATCCATCGCTCTAAACCTCCTGCACCCCCATCAGATAATCACCTTTTCTCAGATAGATGTTAATGTTTCTGAATGCTGTACTTAAAAGGGGATTATTTAATGGCTACATGTCAGCCAGACCTTTATATGCAGGCTTGGCAGCTCAACTCGGACTCATAAGGTTTGCTGCCTGTGCATGTTGATTAGCTTGTTGTTGTGGTCTCTCCTTGCTTTGCTGTCTAGTCTGCTGTGCTAACTCACCTCATGTGATTTAGGCCAAGCAAGATTACTCCCTGGGAATGGTTAATCCTTTTTTGGTGTTGGATGGGAATGAATGGAGTGGCGTAATGAGTAGCCATATGCCGTGCACAGTGTCCAGAGAATAGGGTGATCTGTTCTTTTGTGTTATAGTGTGATCAGGAATATTTTGACTCTTTTTGATGAAAAAATGTCTGTTGGGCATGTTGGATATGTTTTTTCTCCTTTGGTTAATGCTTGATGTGGTTTTTCACAGTTTGCTGAATATTGTAGGAAAAATAATGGGCTTGAAATAAAAAAAAAAATCTTGCTGAGTGGAAAACTGACAGAAGTGGAATAATTTCTTGTCCTATTTATATATCATTTGATATTGTCACAAGTGCTCAGGCTATCTGCCATTGTACTTTGAATCTCGTTTAGCTTTTAATCAAGACACTGTGACTTGGCAAGGCCGTCGCTGACAACCTGAGGGTTTGGATTTTGATATCTTTTGGCAGAAATTCACTGGTGCCCAGTTAGATTTCTCTAAATAAGGGCCTTGTGTACATTTTGTTTTTGGTATAAAAATCCGTGTATCAACGGTGGTATTCATTCATTATTTTTCACCCACTTCTTTCCAAGGCTTTTATGTCTCAGAATAAAAGCAATCCCCAAAAAAAACAACGTAATAAAATATATGCAATGTGATGTGTCAGAGGAAAGAGTCAAGATTTGTCCACCCATACAAAGATTACAAGATGGGGTTTTAAGTGAAAAGCACAAAACCTGCTGACAATCTGAGCCAAAGCAAGTGAAGAAGGCAGCTTGAGAAAATATCATCAATCTTTGATTTTAGAAAAATCCCAAAGTAATATTTCAACAGCCTTTATAGCTGAGAACTATAAAGCTTCCTTGGATTCTTGAACTGTTTTCAAGTATTTTATATGTTTGTGTAGTGTAGTGACTATACTGTAGTATACTGCCATGATGCTTTGTTCTAAAGACTGATAAAAACAAAGAAAGGCAAGCAAAGCAGAATCTCTTAACAATAAAACATGCACTAATATGCAGATGCATCACCAGAAATGGTATTTCTCACTCTTCCTGTCTGTCTTATCTGTGCTTTTTATACCTGTACAAAGCCAAATTACTTTGATCTGATCTGAAAGAAATGGGCAGGGGCAGCTTATCTGCTAAAGGAAGCGCCACAACCAAACAAACAAACATCAAAATAAAGTCCACCTGGTTGGGAAATCAGATTATTTTAATTGAAAAACGGATTGGCGTTCTAATTGGCGCTCTCCGAGCTAAACCTTTGGATGATATCTGATAGAACATGATGAATGCAGTAAGCTGCTAAACAGTCGGCCTAAAAGCTAAAAGGTAACCATTACCTTAATGAGTTTCCTTTTTAAATCGGATATAAAACAGCAGCCAACAGAACTACTTCGATTCATGGTCTGCATAATTCTACTGTCGTCGGCCACTGTCGTTCTCTTAATCCTCGTTGCAAGTTAGTTTAAATAATGAGAAGAAAAACATGAATTCAAACTTTGATGGTGATATTTTAATCACGTAAAACTTGGAATGGTCTAAATACGCTAGTAGGGAAGATGGCAGATATTAGTTTGTGGTTCAACCCAGTAACTTTTATTTTGTCAGTACGCTACTTCTTAAATCTGTTCCTTTGCATAGTTTGACCTCTGTAATCTGTAACACTTATTCTTAGTTTCATATTCCAGTGAAGCAGTTTAAATGTCATTGATATGCTCAGGTAACTGAGGAGTGTCAGTTAAATTATGGTGGCAGTTTTCATCAAGCACAAAGAAAATACCAAAGAAAAAAAAAAGTTCGAAACATCTCCAGTGGCTCTGCTTCTCAGTAAGAGCCAATAATCATTAGTAACTTTAACAGCGGTGTTGTTGTGTTCATCACTGCGCTTTAATGGAGAGAAATTGGCTATAAACAAACAAAAGTTTGGGGGGGGGGGGGGTGTTTTGGATGGCCAATATTAATCCATCGCCAACAGCGTCGGAGATTGGCTGTGGTCGTCTCAAACTAAACCCACTTGTCATTGTGTCACCGAAGGAAAATTTAAGCCACCACCGGGAACAAGGTCACAGGCGATGGGATGCTCGATACATCGAGGTTAAGTGATATTAATGTGGTTTGGGGTGAGAAGTTACATAACTGAAGTCCTCTAAAACATGGGCAAACAAAAACTGATTTATACGATAAGCAAAAATAATTTGTGGTTGTCTGCATATTCATTGCCGACTTGTCCCATTATTCAGAGGCTCATTTACATTTTAAGCAGCATACCATGGTCAAGGACTGTCTATACTACACCATGAGCCTCTGAAGCATTGCAGTGAGTTTACTGTTTGAAGGAGGAGACGAGCCGATTGATTAGAAACGGCCTGGCCTGCGGAGTTAGCAGGTGAGCGGTCGCTTGCTTCTGAAACGTCAAGCGGAACCGCTGCAGCCGTTGATTAATCATCACTGAATGTGCATCTATGTCTCACCTGAGTTTGTCACATCAATAGCTTTATTTTACTGCGAGATTTTAAGGAAAGGGAAGCTTTTGAACTTCCCATTTGTGTCCTGCCAATTATCCGGCGTCTTCGTTCTTTCGTCTGCAGGATTATTTTCCCGCAGATGTTAAGTGCAAGTAAATGTTTGTCAATGACGTGTCAGTCCGTCTGGGTTGATGAATTTACAGCATGTGTCGCTTTGGATGTGTGACAACTTGAATAGCAACGGCAACAAGTGTGACCATCATTAATCAGGCATCAGAACGACTGCTTGTTTAGTTTAGATCAATCCAGCTTTGGTTTTAATCCAAAGGAAGAAAAAAATGTGCGATTTACTTAAGCATATACTATTATATCAAATCCTTGCATCTCCAGAGGCGAACTGATGTGTTAGGCATAGGTGAGGTAGCCATATGTTGTTGCAATGGTGGTACAAAACCAATAAATTACCCACCAATAAAATGGAAAGTGTAATTACCGCCTTATTATTTTTCCAATAATGCAATTTCAGCTGGTAATTGCAACCAATATTAAATGATATTAGACTGCTCAGTGCAATATTGTGTTTATTTAGATGTGTTGAGCAATTTCCGCAACTGGAGCAACACCTATTTCTCTTCAGGACGTGCAAAGGTGAACATGCCTTTATACGGAGAGTTCGTCCCTCTGATGCTACTGAGCACTCAAGGTTACAGGAAGATGAATTTGTTTGTTGCTGCTTCTTCGCTATTGCATCCTTTATAGCAACGTTCAAAGATCACACTGGTGTTCTGAGATGTTTAACTCCTTGTAATGCGCACTCACGCTGTGGGATGCTTCACTTTGATTCGGCAGTCTGTGTGGGTGGCTAACGCCTGGTATGGCTTCTATTGAAATCTTGCGCTCTGAGGAAACGTTTTGAGAAAACTTTTGATACAGCTGAAAGCAACCAACTCACATCACTGAGTGAAGAACTTGAAATTAGTCAGCTTGTTGCATGCTTTGGTGCTTTCAAGTCATTCTGCACTCTGTTAAACACACTTGAAGGGTGAATAATGAATTTTAAGCGGACAGTCACAAAATAGCAGTTTGTCTTCGTGGCCGTTCTTTAATATCAGCCTGGACTGAGTATGTCTTTCCAAATGTTTACTGTCTCATCACTTCTCAAGTGTGGATCATATTCAGCTATAGTGTCAGAAAGCTCTGAGAACCTTCAGCACACAGATTAGCTCCTGTTATAATGTGTTTCCTCTACAGAAGCAAGGCAGTAAAATTGGATACAGCTTCAATTTCCCAGCATTACTTAACTTATAATGTATATTCCCACAATCACAAAGTCCACTAATAACAATAAGCTCTTTACTAAATGACAACATGCAACACAATGGACACATTAGCGTGAGTTGGAATTTATAATCAGAATTCTCAGCATTTTGTGGAGTGTAGGCTGCAATTCATCTGAATATATCCAAATATGAACTGAATACAAATCCTGTAAAGCCTGTTGAGTCCCAGACAAATTGCCCGTATCCAAATTAGAGAGGAAAAGCCGTGAAATTAAACAGTTCCTCGTCTGTGTGATGCATTTCAAGGTTATCTCCGTCATTAAACGACAGGAGAGACTGACACTTCAGGGTTCATGCTGGATATTAAAGAGCGCTGCGGCAGCCACAGGACCAGAGCTCAGTAGGTGTCTGTCCTAAGGCTCTTCTCCCCTCTGGTGCACCGCTTTAATGTGAGCATGTGCTTTGTCATATTAGCAAGAGCAGCACTGCAGCTGCCATTTGACTGAGACGGGCCAACACAATGTTTGTGTGTGATGCTGACAAAGGAGGAACGGCGCACAAGACTGAATTCTCCCAACACCTGTCAATAAACAACCAGGGAAGATGAGGGCTGTGTTGCTCCTGTCAATGTAGACTGTCAGGAAAAAGCAAACAGCCGTTGTGCCTGAGGATGACTCCAAATAATGCTCTGTGTTTTGGCTGCGATTTAATTTATTAATCATCACAATAGGGATTAGACCCACCAGCATGGTTTGACAATAACAACTGTCCTGTGGCTCTAAGTGTTTAGTTTTCATACTTGCCCAGAGATCTAAATCTGTTATGTTTGTCTCTCTGCTCTGCTGCAATCCCATTCACTTGTCCTTTGCCCACAATTCATAATCTATTACCTTAAAAAATATATATATACATATATGTGTATATATTTGGCTAAGGACTGTCTGAGAAGTATGTCTCATGAAAATACGTTTTGACTCAAACTCCACAAACATGTTGATTTCCCTCAAAGAGGAATAATATTTGAATTTCCCTACAAAGTTATTCGTGTCTTGTATTTTTCAATGTAAGATTATATTGTAGTTGAAATAAATTCAATACGAAATGATATGTCTTTTTCATAATTTAGGCTGTACTTTTCTATCTACCTTCCCAAAGGTTTTATCAGGCAAGGTTCAGATTACTATTTTAGTGAGACAATGATAAGGTAGCCATGCATTTTCATTCATGTACAGATATGTAGTACTTTAAATGACTCCAAACTATGATTTGATGGAAGAGACGAGTAAAAAGATTAGAGGTAAACATTTAGATATCAAGAATCCAGGACTATTGAAACTGATATGAAACTTAAGGTGTGTGCATGACTTTTTATGCATTGTGCGGTCACTGTGACTTTGGCCTTTTGACTGCCAAATTCGAACAAGTTTATTCTGGAGTTAGAGTGGACATTTATTCAAGATGTGACGGCAGACCCTTGAGGCTTTCCTAATACATTGTGTTCTCACAAGCATGAAGTCAGTGTGACCTTGACCTACGACAACCAAAATCTAATTAAATCATTTTTGAATCCATGTTAAAGTTTGTGCTAAATGTTAAGATTTTCTCGAGGCGATCCTGAGATGTTGCGTTCGCAGGAATGGGAATGACTGCGGTCGCACTGGCGTTTCGAGGAAAGAGGGCTTTGGATACAGATGTCAGGTCCAGGGCTTTGTGCCTTTCTTACATATTTGAAGACGAGGCGATGCTAGTCACAATTTATCCTGTCTGTCCATGATCATCCTGCATAACAATAATATCTACTTTCCTTTTTGTTTCAATTATGCATCTTGTATACTGACTACATTTTAATTATAGCTCTGTTTTGGGTCTTGTAATCAAAGCTTTCTCATGCTGTCCTACTTTCAAAGGAAAAATTATATGCAGTGAAGCTAAATTATTTTTCAGGTTTAATAAATAATTGCTCTTTTCATGATATAATGTGCAATTCTAAATAATGTGTGAGCACAGCTGATTTGTTGCATGATGAAAAAGCTTCACAGGCTTATTTTGTCACCAAAATGATGGTGGCACAAGCTCTCTATCTTCCATGAAATTAAATTAATAAAGATTTTCCTCTTTGTTGATGAAACTCACGCAAACTGCTTTTGGACCGTGCAGCCCTTATCTAGTGAAGCATTAAAGCGAGACGCTATGAATGTTTAACTATACACTTGGCCTTTCGCTGTTTATCTTAGTAAAGGGTTTGACTTAATATTCTGTTTACCTTTGCCGTTCACACATGGGAATCAAAGTACCTTATTACACGTAGGAACAAGGGGACAGTTGTTTATAAAACAAGTGTGAACAGGTTTTCACAGTAAACTAAAATTTAACAATCGACAGACTCGCTGGATGCCATTTAAGAGCTTGTGATAGTGGCAGTTGAAGCAGAAATAAAATTATGTCATGAAGCGACTTTGACCCAAAAAAAAAAAGTCTTAGGAGTGTAACCAAGGATAAAAACGGTGAATATCAAACAGCATGTAGGCAATTACTGAAGCTGTATCTGGTAGACATTTTAGTAAAATGACTACAAACAGGCGAAATGGTCATACGGCCACCCGAGCCAGCAGCACCTACTCTGTATGTTGGCGCTGGAGCTTTGCCACACCCCACAACGGATGCTGCAGATCTACATCCCAACAGGCCTCATAAACGGCTACTCTCTTTGATTTTCCATGTCAGTGTTGATTACATTTCTAGAAAGGCTTCTTTCTATTAGCTAAGAGGGCTCAGCCATGAATACCAAATTTTCAGCAAGGGCCAATTAACATTATGGAGTTGTTAAAAATAATACTTTTTAAATAATTCAGTTAAAGCAACACTAAGGGATTTTCCCAAGGAATTTTCCCTAAAGGCTCTGACTTGCCCTGTAAAACAGCAAGTGTAACATAGCATATTAATTAATGAAAAGATTCATCTGCCGAGTCCGAGATGATTTATTCAGGTTGTCGCCTGCGCAGCGCAAAGCCAAAAAATTTAGCTTTACATACAAGTCCATCCCAAAACCCATCTTAACAGGGCCACATGAATGGTTTTCCTCGTTTCATGCTTACACTCGTCTTAAGAGTTATCTCGACTCTCTAACATTCTCACTCTCGCCTGCTTTGTAAAGAAAGACACATTTCTCATTTATAGCTGACCTGATATCCAGCAGACGAGCTCAGAATTCACCGTCTAGTCCCCCACTTCACTCTCAGGAAAGTTTGTTTTTCTGTTTTTGAACCTGAAGCACTTAAAAAGCTTTTCATGTGCGCTGTCACCCCGTTTTGCTCTCGTGTCAGGTTGTGTCTGCGTTGCTATAAAGGAATGAGAAGGTTTTGCAGCATTAAGCACAAAAAAATTAATGTAATCCACTGGGGACAAATAAAACTGGAACTCATGACACATCCTAATGGGCTCCTTATGGTTGAGTGGTAGAAATACCTTCATAGCAAAACATGCACATTTGACAGCACGTATGTTGAGCAATAGATACGCGCTCTGCACACACACTAGCCACAGTTAAAGCTGTGTGACATCAGAGATTTTTTATGCTGTGTTCCTCTGGAAATGGGATGCCTCATGAACCGCCCTAAAATTTGTCCCATCCATCTACCATGAGAGAGTGGTCCTCTTCACAGGCTGTCTGCCATTCTTTCATTCTAGCCCTGTTGGGAATGGTGATTGGATCCCAGTCAACCAGCAATAGATGGATTGGCCCTCAACCAGGATGATTGAGTGGCGCTGCTGTCAATGCACGTGTATATGGCTTTGTGTGCGGTTGTGCTGCTCTCCACGAACAACAGCACAGCTGTTTCACTCCATCGCCTTTCTCTCATTTGAATTTTGAGTTCTCTCAATCTTTGCCAGTGTTGCCGCGCTCTTGTTCTTGGCTTCTGAGTTGCAGACTAGGACGGTACTCCTGTGAACAAGTCTTCTTGACTTAACCATCGAATCCCACTGGAAATGAGCATTCAAGATAACACTGCATCAGTTGGGATGTAGTAGCACGAGTCCCTTTTAGCTTAAATGTTAGTAACCAAAGATAACCAGATAATTTATCAACACTAAATCCACGCCCGCTTGTGCAAAACTGTAATCGCAAGAGTTCCACAAATCTCACAGTTTGAACGCACTAATAACATTATTATTAAAGACAAACATTCACTCAAAGCATGTCACTCATACTTGTGTGCACAATGTTGTATTAGTCTATTCCTTTTTTTAATGACTTGGTAATTGCTTTGTCCCTGGTTATTGAGATGACTGCCATGCACTATTACACCAGTTTAATGGTGTGTAACTATTCCGCTTAACAAAGCCATCAATCACAGGTGTTACTATGGTTACAGCTACATTACATCTACATTATGCAGATGTCGTAATCAAATGCATGTTACATAAAGTGAGGTAAAAGAACTACCACATAGCTTTCTGCACCTGAGGAAGTGGACATAAAATAGACACTGAATTCTGTGAATGTTCTTTGTTTAATACAAGCTATTCATAAACAGTCAGCCGTATATTAACTCTACGCTTGAGCTTCATCTTATAAAAGTTTGCATGGCCTGAGAGCAGTCAGCAGAAATTTAATCATCTGTTTTTGTGCTGAAGGACCAAGTTGAAGCTGACAAGAAGCTGACTTAACCCCCAGACTCCCTCTTTCCACCCTCCCTTTTTACACTTAAATTTTTCCACTTTCCATGTCTAAACCCATGTTGCCTTTTCTGGCCTTGAAGGAGCAAGACATAAAATGAAATATATAAATGCAATCCTTTGGGAAGGATTGCAAATGAGTTGGATCTTTAGCTCTGGACGGCCATGGCTCAAGTACTGTGTCTTATTGACCCCTCTGGTGATAACAAAGATGACAAGTCAATTTGAATGTTTGTTCTTCATAAGAGGCTGCTGAAGATGTTTTCATTCACAGTTAGAGCCTCCAGCTCAAGGAGGAGAGTTTACAGCTTCTACCGTGCTTCTCCTTCTTGTTAACAGAAATCCTCAGTGATATTGTGGATCAGCCATTCTCGCTTTAGAATATGGTAAAATGGTGTTTGTGTTCAGAGGATTGCTGGTGCAGCTATGTCCTTTTTTTTAATCATGAGTCAGCTTGCATTTTTTCCCCTTGGTTCTTCACCCAATCAAATTATTATACATTCAAAAAATACCTCAAAGTTTGACCTACAAATTGACCACAAAAGTTTTGTTTTTTGTTTTTTTTTTTTGTAATGCATAAATTACCTAAACCTTGAGATTAACTTTAGATTTATCAATTAATCTTTTGTTCTATGTTGCTGTTTATATAAAATGTTGAATTGTTATAAATAAATCAACGATAAATGCCTAATAGCGAAACCAATCACCACCTCCAGCATTAAGTTTTTGGCGTCGCACACTGTAGTTACACTTATCATTTTGCGGAATATAAATTTACTTAGAAAACCTGGACAGCTATCTTTTATCCACACTATGATAGTTGCTAGTTGGGTCAGCCTCTGGATGTAATTTAGAGTTTATGTAGAGAGCGTCGGCTGTGATGAATGCCAAAGAGAGAGCAGGTTTGGAGAGCCTCCAGTGTCACTTCGAGCATCATAGTTCCCCAGAAAGGTACAGCACCATTGGACAAAGAGTGATGGAGTGAAGCTGTACGTGGCTGTTTGGAGGAGGGTGGGTACATGCCTGGAAACCATTACTGATGTCGTCAACCAAACAGTGTCTGCATCAGGTTTGAGAGATGCTTTATTGTTCCTTCCTGTTGAGTTTTGGTGCCGGCACAGTAAAGTTAAAAAAAATAAAAAAAATAAAAAAAATAAAAACCTACACATTCAGGAATTCTTCACTGCTCTGGAAATGACCCCCCCCCCCCCCCCAACCAATGAAGGGCTATTTAACTGTGTATAACAAAAATTGAAGAGTCTTACGTGAGTCTGAGCATAAACAGGTGAACTGAGCGTGAAGAACTTAATTTGCACTGCTGGCTTTAATTTCAGCTTCCTATAAACATGCTGCACTTCTCATAATTAGTCAATGAGCCATTATTTGATGTAAACAGTGGTAATTAAGTTTTTCATAATAAATGTTTAAAAAAAAAAAAAAGAAGTTGAAAAATATTTTAGAGAAAGTTTTCATCTCCCCTGCAGTATTAATTATTATCGAACCATGAACTGATGACTGAACTGTGAAATTTGTTGCAACAAAGGGATTCATTTTAAATAATTAATATAACAAGTCCTTAAATCAAACGAACCGAAGCCTCGTGTTAATTTTAGGTGATAAAATAGTGATCACGTTTTCAGGTCCGTGTTCCCAACAGACTGGTTGGGGGAAGAGCTTATTTTCTTGGTGTCATATGGTTTTTCTATCCTTTATGCATTTATTATTACTGTGTCACGATCTGGGTAATGTGGCTTTCCTACAATAAGATCTTTGGCTATGGCTTTGTGACAGTTGTGGCTCTGTCCCAGTTGCCTCCCCCCCTCCACCCTTTGACCTCTTCATTAGATAAATAGGGCAGCCTATTCTCTGGCCTTCACTTGTGATGGGCAGCATCTGGCTGTTTCCGATACTCACCATGAGAAATGTGGAGACAAAAGCCTCCCTTTCCTTCCCTCTTCCACAGTTTCCTCCCTTTTCTTGCCGTTGCCTATGTTTCTCAAAAACGGAGCATTGTGTGATATCATACGTCTTTGAATGGGCCGCAGATATCAGAGAAGGCAGGACAGAGCAGATGCTGATTTTCCCCACTCGTCTTGTTGTTTTCTCAGGAGGAAGTTAAATTGATTGGTCACACTTTGCACAAGGACGATGGTAATACGTCCTCCTATGACAATATGCCATTTTCCTCCGACGTATCTTCATGCATTCCTGTGTGGATTTAGACACATTAAGAGATTCATTTGGCGTGTCAAGTCAATGCACCAATTGCAGCTCCTCAGCTGATCTTCTCACCACATCCCGTGCACTTTATGTTGTCTGCCTCTGCTTCAGCTTTGCTTTTAAGTATTACTGAAAGTACAACTGTAAATTCAGCGGATGTCGAATTTTAAGCCTGGGAGAGATCTTGGAAAGAACAAGCTGTGTGTTGCATCATCCACAATGTTGCGAGACAGGTGATTCTACTTTATCAGTTTGGCTGCTCTTGAACGTGTAGAGAGAAACTCTTCACCACTGAGGGCTGCAGTATTGGCTCAAAGTAGAGGCTGCTGGACTGTAACCAATGATTCATTTTGTTATTTTATTCATTATATATTCTGTAAAATATGAATACAAATACTATGTCTGCACCTGTTGCCTACAAAGGCATCTGCACATCCACCGTCATGGCTTTCACACTGTTCAACACTTCATGTTGAGTATATTCCAGCTTTTAACAAAGAAGCTAGAGTGGAAAAACACATCGAAGCTGGTAATGTTGGGTTTCTGAAATGTTGTGGAAAGGGACAGCTTCAACCTGCATGGTATAAATGTGGATAAAAGCAAAGCAAAAATATCACATTATCAGCACTCTGTCCCCACACTCTATGTGCACTAGTACACACAGACAGGCAATCCATCAGCAAGCAAATATAGTTCGTGTCACTGAGAAAAGGACTCTAACAGCAGAGTGAGTGCCCCACACATCCGTATCTTTAATGTCCACATGTGATGTTGCAACTTCCTTGCTTGAAATTTGAAACCAAGGGTCTCCTCCCAAGCATAACATGTCATTTGGTGAAAGCTTTTTATCCTACAAAGCACTTCACTTCCATTGGATGCAGTTTTTCCATTTTATTTATTTATTTATTTATTTATTTATTATTAAGTCTTTAGAAATGTTTTATGGAAATAAAATCTCTGCAAACCTATTACGACACATTTTAAAATTGCTAAGTGCTTCCTTTTGCTCTGAAATGTATGACGTCTTTGTTTGAAATTACCAATAACATGTCATCTAAAAAAAAAAAAAATCAACTGCTTCCCCCCCGTATTCGACCAACTTCTCGAAAATGGCAGATTACCAAATGAGGCTTACTCTTATTCTTAAATTAGAAGTACTTTCTGAAAGAGTGCGACTTCATCCTTTGCAGTACATTTGGTGCAGACCAGACTGACAGTTCTGAAATAACAAGCCTGGGGGAATGCAGTGCACACGTCTGATGTCGTATCTCCTTGGTCCAGCACTTGTTCTTTTGGAGCTCTACTGAACCAATCTTGTTCCCCGTACTTACCAGACCCTCAGGCCCTACTTTGATCTCCTCTAACAACCAGGACAGCAGTTCAAACATCTTATGTTCGACTGTTTAATCCATCAAATGTGTTTGTCTCAGCAATGTGTAATGAACATCTCTATCTAGAACTTCCTGCTGTTGAATACTTCTTGTGATAACAAGTTTTATGGAGGATGCACTTGCGTGAAAATTTTAAACAGTAATAGCTTATTTCTGCAAATTGCTGGTGTCCTATTGTCAAGCATTGACGGTCTTTTTCCAAACCTTAACTAAGTGCCATGAATTTACCCTCATCACATTTAGCATGAAATCGTAATACTGTGTTGTCTGCCGTTGGTTTTTTGGCACTGCTTTGCACAATTTTAGTAGACCAAAGGATTTAGATTCCTGAATCAGCCTTTTAGTTTGTGTCCTTTTGCTAGCATGTCCAATACAATCTACTGTATCAGCCCCCCTGTGGCTGAAATGCCAAGCCACTAAGCAAAATGTCTCAACTAATTAGGAGCTTTAAACCAAAGCTGTAGAAATGCATCATGTGACAAACTTTTTCTTTCTTTTTCTCCTTTGTCCATACCTACTGTATTGCTCTTAGATGCTCCTGTATTTAGGCTACACATTGGTTGACTTTTCAACTAAAAAACCAAGGCAATTAGAGCTCAGAGCAGCTGACAGCTGATATATGTTAAGCCTTCAATTCCTGAATTCCTGTATCCTAATTAAACTACAATTCTAAAGCTTTGCCGAGGATTTTTGTGATCTAGGAAAGGTCTTTAATTGGAGTCACACAGTTCACCCAAAAAAAAAAAAAAAAAAATATATATATATATATATATCCTTTGACAGTATCACTGAACCTCATGTCTGAGAAGTAAAAAAAAAACAGACACATTACGTTAGTGACATGTGTAGGACGGTAAATAAAATTAAGAAGCCACATACCTAATTATAAAGGTCAGCCAATCAGAAGAGAGGCTCAAAAGACAGACACAAAAGCAAGAAAGGAAATGTGAAACTATATTGAGATGAGGTTTAGATTTTAAAACCTCAAATGTATTTAAACTTGAAGTGAAAAACTTAAAGTGCAAAACATGGACCCTTTAACAAGTTTGTCGAATAGACTAGAACAGAAAAGACCTTAATTGAAACACTACTGGGCCGAACAAGGACAAATGTTAGAATACCAGCAGGAGAAGCCAAATCTTGTAATTAAAGTTTGAACTCAAGGGAACCAAATGTCCCACGTGTTTGCCTGAATTCACACTTCACACTGAAATTTCTGCTGTTATTTAATTTTGGATATTTAATATGGTCTGCTTTTCAACTGCACAACTTAACATTTGACCTTTGCTCATCCACCGGACAACCAGATGAATTTGAAAAGGTTGTCCAAAGAAATGAGGAATAAAAGGCAACAACTAGTCTGTTTTTCTGGGCCAAAAGGACCAAACAGGCATGAAAGTGACCTTAGTTGACAATTTAACCGTACAAACATCGCTGAAAACTGTTAATATCATTGTCGTTCTCCTGCGTTTTTAAGATGGCAAATTTCAAATGAACGAAAATAGAAGGAACTCATTCCTATTTTTCCCCAAGAGCCCGGAGGGACCCTGTAGGGGTCCTCAGTGTCCACTTCGCACTGTAAGTGGAGACGTTGTCAGAGGTGTAAATCTTAAAATAAGCCACTGAGCACAAAGACTGAATGAATTTTATTTTTATTTTAATTTCATATCCCCTGCACCCTTCAGTTTCTCAGATGAGAGCTTCTGAGCTGTCGTAAGCAATTTTACTTAATAAGCTACTAGCAGCAATGAACAGTGTTTTCCGGTTGTTCATTGTGTATACCAGGATTTCTCATAGCACTTTGCAACACTTTTAAACTTTGTTGGGGAAAAAATCTCATACAAATGAGATTATCAGTGCATTTAGATGCAGTTGTAGCATATCCTTGTTCTTTCCCACACTTCTGTTATAAAATCCCTCTGGGACCCGTACATTGTTGCAACTAATACAATTTCTACGCTCTTCAAGGTCTGTTTCAACTCCTGACAGACATTTTACTAGTTCACATTCTCAGTGCTGCTGCTCCCAGATGCTTAGTGCATCTGATCTGGCTTTCATGGCCGTTCACACAGAACACTCACTGTCACATTATCTCCTTTTTTTGGGGGGGATTTTTCAAAAATCCTGGCAATTAATTTTTGCTATTTTTATACCTTTGGGGCGGGGATTGTTTTGCTACCTGGTTGCAGTGAGAAGTCCATTTGGGGTGGACCAAGTAGACGAGGATGTATGGACCATCACAAAGATTGTCAGTTCTCATTTGTTTATTTCATGGCAAACACTCCGGCGACACAAACTGACTGTCTCTCCTTGAGAGTATCTTGTGCATGTCAGTCTCTGTTATTGATGCAGAGAACCATGCAGGGAGGATAGGCCTCAAGGATGTCTGTCTAAGGAAGCAGGAAAACCTCCTTGACCCTTTTTTATATCCACTTTGAAACCTACAAAGACTCACAAAGTGCGTGTGTGTGTGTGCACCTTTTCAACAATTCTACGCCTGTGTCGAGTCCTCGAAGTGTTAAGGGAAAAAATGAACGCTTCGCTCCCCTTTTTGAATATTTTGGGGTCATTCATTCTTTAACGTAACGCTAACTCCAAAAGCACTCTCATCGTACTTATAAGTGAAGATGATCACTTATTAAAGAGAGCTTAAAGAGAGCACCGTTCTCTTTAAGCTTGTTCTCTTTAAACATTCAGATGGTTTAAGTCCAGCGTGGTGTTGTGAGTTGCCTTACACTCTTAAAAGCAAATATACTTAATTAATAATATAAAAGATAGATAGGTCATAGTGTTCATATTTGAGAAGCATATTTTCTTGATAGATAATTTGCATTATTACTTGTGAGTCGAGGAGTTTAGGTTTGTATCATTGCTTCCTGATCCAGTACATCAGTGCCCTTTTTTTTATGTTGATTACTGATCAGTTAAAATGAAATGAACGAGGTTAAAGAGTTTCTCCTTGGTGCAGACTTTCCCACCTGGCATTCAAACAGGCTTGGCTAACGCTGCCCTCTAATACTGAGCATAAATTAACTCTGTTTGCAGCTTTCACTATGTGTTTTGCTGCCTATTAAATTTAGGGTTGACACTAAGCTTGCTGAGTCTGCCTGCCTTGCATGCATATGATGGTGCTACTTATACTTTTAATGCAAAGGCTCGCTTCCTAGACTTCACACAGTCCTGAAACGTTGAAATATTAAATATTGCAAAACCTGAGATCAGAGATAAATACGCCTGTATATATTAACACTCTGTTTCCTGCTCCCTAAATTAAGTCGTTGCTATTCTCTGTAGGCTACTTCCATGGCTGTGAACTCTCGCCCCCTCTTTTCACCTTTGCAGTTTGCATAGAGGTTTGATAAACCTGACACTATGAGATGGATTTCCCAGCCAACTTAGCTCTGAAGTAATGGGAATCCAGAGCGTAACAAATGGTGGTGCCAGTACAGAGCTGGCTCCACTGGGCGTGCAGGTGGTCCGCCATTCCCCTTGTCAACCCCCCCACTTTTCCCCCGAAGTGGCCATGGAGACTTGGGCAAGATTATTTAGAGTTCAGGTTACAGACCAGCTCTTTCACTACCCATTAGTCACACTTCAATTTCTGTGATAGGAATTTTATTTTATTTATTTTATTTTTTTATGTCCTGTCATATTTTGAAAATGTATACACACGGTTTCCACCTCAGACTTGAAAGGTCACAGCATGTTTTAGTAATTTGTTGTGTGCTCCTATTATTTTCATCTTAACTGGGGTGCTGTGCCTGTGGAAAGCTGGTCTCATTTAGCCTTTACAATGGCAAGTTATAGCGTGTTCTCCAAGTGACATAAATGATGAATTAAAGGTGCACAGCTGACTTGGCAGGAAATGTTCATTTTAGATTTCGAGTTGAAGAGTTCACAATCTTTCCCTTTAGACTGGATCCCTGTCTTCTTACAAATCCGACCCCTCCCTGAGCCAATAATGTGTATTGATTGGATTTTACTGACCTGTTTGCACTTGCAAATGGAAGCCCAGGTGTTGTTTTATCAGAGAAAAGCTATAGGATTTTGTCTGTCAACATGTTAAGAAAGAAGAAAATAGATTTTTTTGGTACAACAGTAGTAGTTCGGAAGTATACACAAGAGATGTTATGACTCTAAGCAACCGCTATTCAGTCTGAAAAACTGCAATGATTTACTATTAAAAAACAGGCTGAATGGCATATGCTAATAGTTTGCACTTTAAATAAAAGCATTAAGCTTATAGGACACCCTTGTCAGTTTTAGTTAAGATTCGATGTGGTCTGACTAAGTCGCTGCTATCCTATTTCGCCCCAGAGACTTCTCATTCTCAACACTTATATTATTTAGTAACAGTTTAGATACTTGATTTGAATTGCCAATTTAGTTTAGAGTATTTGACATGTACACTAATTTGCATAGTCAATTTAGCAACGCAGGGCTGGTTTAATTCAGCACTGAACATATTTTGCTGCCATGGTGGCTTGTCCACCCACAAGTATTGGCCATCTGGTGACACAATTCTGAAACCTCTCCCCAGAAAAATCAGGCACAGAGTTTCGAGAAGTTTCAGCAATGGCAGCATTCATAAAGTGTTTGTTCTAATAAATGGCATTATACTATTGCAGTATGTACTGGGAAAGACCTTTAGAAACCTGTAAGAAATGTTTTACATCTGGAAAATAGCATTATTCTACCAACTGAGGCCTGAAGCCTGTCTGAAACCTTCTGTCTGCCAAATAAGACCAAAATAAGAATAACTATTTACTTCCTGGTGTTGTGGTAGTTGCACCACACAAAATACTAATTATACAGATACATAAATGTAGTTCTCATTTGCTGTAGTTGGATTTAAATACACTATTTTCATTGAAAGCAATAGTGCAAATCTGTAAACTGTCAGTCTTATGCACCTGCACTGTTAGATCTAGGTTAAAGGTCAACATTTGTGGCCAAGCCTGCATTCCCAACAAGTCCCATTAATGCATGGACTTAATTTTGGCCACCGTGTAGGTGAGGCGAGTATCTGTATTTAGAGGGAGAGAGCTCATCGTCAATCCATGCACATAATTCACATTTAAGCAGAAGCACGGTTGGACGCATTTTCAGCTTTGCCTCATCTAAACACAAAGGTCACATTTAAAAGACAAGTGTAACCCCAGCCAGTGACACACAGTGACAGAGAGGTGGCATTTGTCCACTGCAGCGCTGCTCTTAATATTGTCAAAAATATAACCCGAGTGGCAAAACTCATTACGGAGAGCAGAAGTGATCTGAACATTTTCCTAGTCGGGAGCTTCTTCTAAGGCGAGCACCAGGCAAAACGCATCAGGAGATGCTGGGGGAAATTACATCACGGTTCACCTACCATTTTATTTCGGGGCTGTCCGATGGGATAAGCTGCATGGCTCAGTGCAGAGAGATCAGCTTGTGGAACAAGTGGGAGCCTTACCTTTTCAAACAGTCCATTTTTAAACCATGCAACACCTCTTAAACGCTGATCTGCGACCGTGATAGCATGCTGCGTTTACTGGGGAGTGTGACCTGCAGTATGGCTTTGACCTCAGTCTGAAATATTTGATTACTATGGAAAGGGAGGGGGTCGGTGCTTCGGTGTTACCAACACGGTGGCCCCGTTAATGCCATGCTGGTGGGTCAGACAGTAGGGAGCCTTGGTGGAATTTAGTAACTCTAAGAATGCTGATCCCTTTGCCGCGCCCAGTGCAGACACTGTGACACAAAACCAACGATAAGACCGAACCTTTTCAATTTTAATTTCCGAGCTTTGCAAATGTTGAATTGTTTGGCAGTTTGATGTCATTTCAGTCTCTGAGGCTTATTGTTGCTGGAGATCTTGACTCAAAATGACTCAAAGGGTAAAATATGAGCGAATTATTCATTTTAAGAATGGAACACATGCTTTCAAGTCTTTTGCTTTTCATGTTAAACGCAAGATAAGTGTTGGCATTCTGGGTCTGCTTTCTGTTGAAGATCATGTCCCTTAAGCCGCCACTTGGTTTTTCCCTCACATGATCCACTGGTGGTTTAGACGGAGCTGACAGTTGGCCTGACTTCACTGTCAAAGTCCCAGAAGTCACATAAAGATTAAAGCAGAGGAAGGCAAATGTGGGGAAGGCGTTCTGGGGAAGATTTTTGACACAAATTTTTCCAACTAAACGATATTAAAATTATCAAGCATTAGCAGATGAATATGTCTGTGATATGTTTAGCGAGGAAAACTCCTCATGGAGCCTGGTGGTTAGGATTTTTACTGCTGTGTAAAGTAAGGTTGGGATGTACAGGTATTTTCCGCAGGCAGAACTGTCTCTGAGGTTTTTCCCTCTTCTCCTTTTTTTTCACGCCTCAAAGAGCACTGCACTTTAGCACTTTACATTTAGCAAAACTTCCCCATCAAGAGGTAAAAACGGCACAAAGGGCTCAGGACGATTCGGGGGGGGGCGAGTACTTTCCCTCCAGAGCACTTAAGCTCAGATCTTTGTCATTATTAGCTTGCTTCTTTAGCCACAGAATCCTCTCTTAGAGCAATAGAGACCAATGCTCTGAACACAGTTTGCCTGATCTGCCATGCAGCAAAAAACCGTCAGATAAGTAATAGAAGGTCTAACTCTTAAAAGGCTAAATGAAGTTGAATGGGAGGAAGGGGAAATGACTGGCTTTCTTCTCCATTAGCACTCAAATTAATCCACTCATTTCTTCTCTATAGATTTATGAGGCAGAAATGCTATAATAAGAAGTTTTATGTTGAATATTTAATTTCCTTAATTATTTTGGGCTAACTTTTTACTCAGTCGGTTGGAGTCCATTTGTTACTTGCTTCTATGAATGGTTAATGAAAAGCACTGTCATTTCCTGTAAAACTGTGGTAGGTCCAGGGTACTGTTTAGCTTTGGTCAGTTATTTAGCTCTTTATTAAGTGGCGTGTTTGAAACGGTTTGCACTCCATTTTCAGGACAGTCTTCACACTATGTTTATAAGTTAATATCATTTCCTGCGCTAGGAAGTTCAGAGTTTAGGTCTACGTTTTTTAAACGTTAGCTGTGAGAAAATGAGCATTACTTTGATGTTATTTTCTACCATTAGTTATTATAACCAAGGCTACTAATATTAATTTCCATTCAAAGGATCATTTCAGTTTCTTTGTGCTGTAGAATGATGACTTTGCCATTGTTTCCCATGAGTTCAGTGTTGTGGTCAACAGAGGGCCCTTATCGTTCCCTGTCAGTCACCCCATTGTTGAAATGAGGGACCCTGCAAATGCAAAATGGCACAAGTGATGGATTACTCTTTCATTTGGCAGGCTTTTCATCTGTAGAAATGGTGTGTGTGTGTTTATGTTTATTTGGGAGAGCTTTAATTTTAGATTTTTCCTACTCATTTAAAAGACCATAACTGATGCTGATGTTGCAAAAAATGCCTTATTTGGGGACATGAATCATGTTAAAACAATTTAACTGTAAATTGCTGTTCCTGCATCTCAGTTTTGATTGGTTAGATTTGAATTTGGAAACAATGCAGGGGAAGGAAAAGACACAGACTTGGTATTAGAGTCATAATATAGTTATGGATAACAGTTTCAGTTGCACTTTATGATAATATATAATAACTATGTTGATATATTTTCCAAGTTTTTAAATAATTTGTTTACAAACACATATGTAGGCCTTTATCAGTTATTCATGCAAGAGGATAGCTCATAATTTGCGGTTAATTTCCTTTTAGCAGTGGAAGCAGCCTCCTCCAACTGCAACAGAGGGAATAATTTCACGTCCCCCCTCCTTTTGATTCCAACAAAGTGATGCACTTGGTTGCAAAGCTTGGGGAGATTTCCTAATGAGAGCTATTAACAACGCTGAAGTTGATTTGTGTTTTTCAATGCATCCCTTTGTGTCCGAGTAGTTTTTCCTGCGTGCCAATGGGAAATTATTTGAAAAATAAAATGCCTTTTTTGAACACCACTGGGTTGTTCTATGGAAAAAAGCACCACAATGATTACGTTGTTGTTTTTGTGTCGTTGAAGTCTAATACATATTGATGTTAGAATATCTGCAAAGCTTAGAGAATATTTGAAAAGTAGTTGACACTTTTTCCTCTATCTAGTCAGGCTACTTATCTTCCTGAGTGCTAGCACCCTATCCTCTGTGTGAGGCAGACATTTATTGAGGGAAAGCATCTGGACGGCTGTCTTGTCAGAGACAAAGTATTGCCTCCACGGGTTGGAAGAGACTGCTCTGTGGGGCTTTTATTAGGAACCTCTGAAAGTTTTGCAAATTTATCAAAGTCTCCCTAGCACACAGAATGCTTACTCCACCTGAAGTACTGTAGAAAATTGCGGGCCCTGCCTGGATAACATGCCTGTCCTATCCTTTTGTGCATTGTGTGACTGTGAACAGGCTTCATGCTTGTACTAGTGCGGTTATGTAAGCCATATCTCTCTTAATTTTTTCCTTAAATGGAACATCTGCTTTCAAGTAAAATCCACCTTTGAAAGACTTCAAAAAAGAAAACGTAGCAGCATGTGTTAATCTCTTGCCACACATTACTGTTTGTTTTGCGATTTTCCTTACTCTCAAGATGATTGGCCGAATCTAAATGTTAGACAAAATACTCAGTGAAAATGACTCACTTTCAAAGTTGGGATAAATCCAAAATTTACAGAGATTGGAGTGAAATGAGTAAATGATAAATAAAATGAATCAATTCCTTCACTTAAAATAGCCACTCAAAACAGAATGCATTGTAGAAACAGCTTGCATCCTTGCAGGTCTGATGACAGTAGCCTGTGAAATGTAACACTGGTGAACAGCTGGTCGCATCACACCACAGCAATGCTCTTTGTCCACGGTGACTTTTCCCTTATTGTCGGACCAACTGGGCTGCTTTTGCTATCAGTTTCTTCACTTTCACAGAAGACGTCATGTCTGACGCTCTCGTAACACTTTCGTGATATTGAAGGGAACAGGTGGATGAGGTTTTTGTTGGGACCGTTTTGTGGTTATTTGCTTTTAAAATGCCACAGAATAATACAAAAAGATGTCTGAGATGTGGCTGCATCACCCAAATATTTCCTGTTCTAAATGCACCTTGCCAATCTGACACTGACAGTGCATTTAAGCGGGGTCACGGCTGAGTTGGAGATAACCCTGGTGGATGTGGAGCACATCATCAGCCCACAGTTCAACTCAACAATCATCCTCATCCGCAGTTCTTGAATCGTTAAATCCCATCATCAGTGTGTTGCTGACTTCTGATCCCTTACTGTGTAGAAATGTTCCTCAGTTCCAACACTGCGGCTGAGGTGGCGCTCACAGCTCCAGCGGTAACACCCCATTGTTGCCTGAAAAATGATATGAAAACAATGAGAAGTCATTGGTTCAAAACCGTAATGCCAGTCACCTCTCCAGTAGATATCCTTCGAGATGCTTGTTTCATCTTAAGTATTCACTCAGCCATCAATTTTGGTTTTGGTCCAAGTTGCTTTTCAACATTACAGCGAGTTGGTAAGTAAGGAGTGTTTCATTGTCATTGGAAATAAAAATGGAAATGACAAGTCATGATGGATTATGAATTTTCACGACCTCGTCCATCAAAATGATGCTCACAAGAAAGTTTGATGCGAACTCCGGTCTGAAAATGAGACCAGAGGGACACATGTTCAGATGAGGAAGAAGGGAAGTGAACCATGCAGGCAGTGGAGAGGGGAATGTATACCACTGAAGGTCATCTGCTAAGACACGTTTGGATAAATGGAGCCAACATCCATATCATTGATCGCCAACTTACCCTTTGAAGTTGCAGGGGATGCATCGAGTCCCTTGTCATGCTGTTCTTGACCCTCCTATATGCTTTGCCTTGTTGGGGGATTTCTTTAGAGCTGGAGCAGTGACTGTTACTTCCTAATAGGACTTTGCAAACATTAGGCATGCAAGATGAAGCAATAAAAAATGATGCTGCATCATTAATGCTCACATCTGACAAACTTCGCCGCATATCCCTCAAAGCGACTTTCTCAGAGCCACCCGCCTCTTTCGCTTTCATCGCAACCTCCTCACCCCCCACTGAGAGCAGTATGCAAGGAGGTGGGTCCCTGGAGAGGTTCAGAGAGCGTAAGGGGCCAGAGGGTAGAGAGGGGCACAATGCTGTAAAGTACCTCAACGCCGCTTCATTTCCCCATTTTAATTGGGCTATCTAAATGCATCCCCGGTTTGTCAATACCCGCCGGGGTCCCAGATAAAAATGATTTGTCTCTTGCATTCTGCGGCATGCTCTGCCATTCCCCTTTGAGAGCGTGCCCTGCCAGTTGTCGGCAGTAGAGTGTAATGGAGAGTGCTAGTTGTTTTTGATTTTCAATGAGAAGCAAGAAAATAGGTCCCTTCCCTTATCAGCTCTGCTGCTCTTCTTTTTGTCTTGTTTTTTTTTTTTTTTTTTCTGGGTACTCTCTGTCTGTAAGTAACAAGTCAGTCTAGGCGTGCGTGCACATCCCCCTATATGCTCGCATTTACCCAGACTTAGGGATGGTGCATATGCACAAATTCACAAGCTTTGACACACACACAGACGTTCACTGAAGGTCAGTACCATGAAGCCAATCTTATCTGTGCTTTTATGTACTCTGTTTCCTTCTGTCCTTGTGTTTTTCACACCTCTTGTCGCCATGTGCCGTCACCTTTCCTCTGGGCACCAGAGCCAGTGTTAATCGGCACACGGTCCTGAGAAAAACTCAGGGCCAAAAGTGTGCTCTTAACTCTTGGAATGGGGAGCAGCAGTATTATTCACAACGCCGTGTGTGACGTTTTCATTCATTACGCTTCGAACAGGGATACATTACTTTTCATGTTTCATGCTTTACTGGGTACTCTCTGCAAGAGCTGCCTTTCATTATTTGAACAGGTGGATGATAATTTGGGTGTTTTGTCTCTGCACAGATTAGGCCTTCCCTGTCCGTCATCTCCTTTCAGATCACAGCATTTGGTGATATGTTATATGTTGGAGGAATTTGTGGGTTCCTCCAACCCGTGCTCATGAGCGAAGACATGATCCGGTGCATGTGCAATAAATTACCCCCACAGTTACAATCTGTAGGTAAATTAGTCAACAAACAGCAGCGGCCAAATCTCAGTAAATTGTGAATTGGGCTGGGAATTCTAAGCTAACAGGTGTTGCCCAGCTGTACTTTTGGACATGATGACACAGTGCAAGTCTTAAGAGCCCATCAGCAGCAGCAGCAGCAGCACACTGACTTTCACGGCTCAGTGTTTATGACACAGGTCAGCATTTTTTCACTGGCATGCAGCCCGAATTTCGTGACCCTTCTTAGTCTAAATGGAGGGACAAAGCATGCCTATTTGATGCCACTTAAAGGATGTTTTGTCTTATTTCAGCGATTCAGATTGTAATATATTGTACATATATATATATTTATATATAAATATATTGTTTGTTTACTGCAGACTGCACTGCTTTTAAGCTGCAGCTAACAGTACATAGGCTTCTTATTATATATCATTCATTCAGTCAATGTATGCTCCTCTGAACCTGCGCGTTACCTCCGAGATGAACCTTTCTAAAATGTTTTGGCAGATTTCTAGATGGTGCAGACTGTTGTATTGATAAAGCCGAAGGCATATGTGATTCATCTGCACTAGCCAGTGCAGTTTCCCATCAAATGATGACTGTAGCATTCACAGTGGAGCTGAGGTGTCTGGCTTGATCCGGGTGTTCTTCACCGGCAGATAACCCTGCAGCTACACTGATTGTGTATATGCAATAACCCACAAAGTAAAGCCAGAAGATAACAGCGATCTCATAAAATCAGGCTTTCACTAGAATCTATTAACTGGCTATTGTTAGCAGACTGGCTTAAGACCGGGAGAGGCTGGCTCCTTCAGACTGAAGAGGTTGTCAACCTTTTTTTTTTAAGCCAAATGAAACGAGCGGGGGATGGGTGGTTGTCACAATGTTATAAATTCTCAGACGTGGTTGGGGGTGTTTCCATCCCTTTTCAGACTTGTGGGGGGTGGGACAAAAGATAAGTCCTTAAAACTGCCTGAGCTTCAAAAAACTTGCTGGAGGCAGCAGTTTTAATCTTGCACAGGGGCTCAGTCCCGTCTGTGTTTAGAGTTTTAAATTGGACTAAAATGAAAATGAAATGGCTCAAATTGTGCAACTCACAAAACATTACTGTACCATAGAGTTAATTTTTCTCTGGCGCTCTGCTAAGACTACCAGCTCATATATATATTTTGCACTGAGATTTGAGCTGGTGAAGGCTGTTTACACCCACAAAAATACCTTTTCTCCTCTCCTTAGGGGTGCATGGGTATAATAATTACTCTCCAGAAGGTTCCTCTAAACTCCAGTACTCTAGTACTAGTTTGGAAAGGGCGATAGGTTTCACAGTATGCCTAGATTGGTTGTTTTGTTAACATGTTTAGAAGTTTTTTTTTCTGCAGTGTATTCTCGAGCTCCCGTGTTTTTATTATTAGTGAGATTGTTGCAGCACATATGGAAGGAATATATTTATATTTTCGGCTCTTCAAACTGAATTACTTTTTCATCAGATGACCCAAATCTCATTTGTTCTAAACTGGAATGAAAGTTAAAGATAAAAACAATTCATTCCCTTGTTGAAAAGTCTGTTGTGTGCACAGATCTGCAGCCTCCAGTGGAATCAGACTGTCTCCCATTGTTAGCAACAAAGAGAAATGTAGAACGTGTTGTGGTTCACCATTTTCTTCAGCGGAGTTTGAGCTTAGAAGACATTCAGCTTTGCTGCTCTTATTGGAAAACACTTTTTAGAACTTCAGTCTGAATATCTTTCATTATGTTAGTTTCCTTGAGGTACTGCACTGCTTCAGCTGTACTGCTCTATTTAGAGTAATTGGACTTACTTTAGACACTACAGCAATGCTCTAAGATCATTTGTCCTTTCAGAAAGTATTAACATATAATGACATAGTCACTGGGAATAATTAAATCAATAATGTCACTTCACCTAAAGACCTCGAGCTCAGTCTAAGTCACGGCATGCAGTGTCAGCAATGCCACCGATATATTTTTTACGGAAAAAAAAAAACAAAAAACTAAACGTTGCTATGTTGAGGGTGAAACATTGGTGAAGCATCGCCGGATGAGTCAAGTTACAGTCCACACAAGTATTATGGGGATAAATGAGCAAACCTCTCCCCAAGGTCCTGAGGCGCTGTGATCTATTAAGGCACTGTCGTCTCGGCTGGCGAATCTCGCAGAGTGAGGGAATTTTGGAGGGAGGAGAACGGTTGTGCTGACATCCTCTCTCAGTGCAATCCCTTGTCCTTGTAGAACGGAAGAGAAAAAACAGCACCACAGGCTGACTTGGCTGTTCCTCTGAGCGCCATCATAAATCCGACTGAACATTTCTGAACATCTGTTGTGGATGATTAGCTCCGTGGCTAGCAGAGTTTGGCCAGAGGGAGCAAGGAGCAGTGTTAGGGAGTTATGCGTCTGTGTGTGACACTCAACGCCTTGCTGATTTAAGAATGAGGATTTTGCATATTTATTTACCCCCCCCCCTTAAAAAACAAAGGAGGGGGAGCCGAGAAGGACCAATTGCTTCTGATATTTTCATTACCCGTAAAACACGATACCGGACATGTGTTAACTTGTCACAGTTCTTTGGAAACACTTTTCAAGGTCACACTTTGTTAACCTCTTTGTTTCAGCAATAACAACGCAGCAAAAAGATTTTTGAACACACATAAGACCTCCATTTAAAACTGGGATCTAACATGTTGGACGTGTCAGACAACCTGTCGTCAGGTTTATCACAAGTCGCCCTATCAGCTTTCATTATGTCAATAGATAAGGCGTAATGGAGGCTCAGCGCCGCAGGACTATGTACATACTTTGGGCTCAACCCCCTTTTTTTTTCACATGCAGGTGCACTTTAAAAATTTCTCTCATTGGTCAAGGTTCAAAAGGTAAGGCCCTGCAGCCCCCTCCCTCTTCTCATTGAAATCTGATACCAGTGACATCACATGGTGGGCTTGGCTTCTCCCAGGCAGTCCCTGAGCACCCATTCAGTACGAGACCAAGCTCTGCCTCTGAAGGATCTCTCCCCAAGCCACATTGCTCGATAGCCACAGCTGGAAACGTAATGCTGGGAAGCAAAAAGACAGTTCCTGTGCTTTACTGAAATGGTGTGGACGGAATAACTGAGCAGCAACTGGAGACTACTTTCCTTCACATACTTTTTCATAAGACATCTTTCAGGGATAATCTTTTGTGGATACTGCTGGATTTTCTTTTCTAGGATTTGGATACTCTCTCTCTCTCTCTGTCTTTCTCTCTCTCTGGAATAAGTGCCTAACAATAGAAAGGAATAGAAGGGATTTATTTATAAGTGGACTTAATTGACATGCATTGGTAAGTGTGAATTTTGAAATATTACAATAGAATCAATGAGAAAGTTGTTTTTGCTTGATAAACACGAGGCGCAGGTGGATGTATTTATTATTTTTTTTAACTGACTAAGCCGTGATACACTCTGAACTTCATCCGTCTGCTATCTCCCCGTGCCAGTGTGTTTGTGTTATTTCTCATCTCAGGATATACTCTTTACAGCTCGCCTGTTACAATAAAAGTAACAAAGTAAGTTGATGTGTTACACTTCAGTGGTCAGGTATTTTCTTACTATTCTTTTGTCCCCTTCTCTTTTGTCCTTGCCCACTCTTGCTTGTTAAGCCAAAACAATAGTTTAACCTCGTCTTGGCTTAGCTCTATTGGCTGGCTCTCTGGCAAATTGCCCTGTCTGGTGCGAGCCCTCCCCTACGTATTCAGAGGACGTTGAATAGAAGGGCCATAGAACGTCCCTTAGCTACCGCTGCTAAGGTGAGGCACCCTGCCGTTCTACTGCATTGGGCCTACACTGAGGCCAAACAACCTGTTTTTCCAGTTGTCTTTATCTCCCCGGGCAATCTGGAGGGTAAAGTTTCAGCGACAAGAATTCCAGTTAGAAGGAGACACAGGAAAGCTTTGAAATCTTAGATAATTGCAGAGGGAGAACTTTTAGAAGTCACAAATGATGATTATCAGAAAAAATGTGTCGGCATTGGTTTCAGCAGAGTTTAACCCGTAAGACGTCTTTCTTAGTTCAAAGCGAGATGCCACTCAAGACACCTGAAAACTTTTTTGTGCCTCTCACCTCAGCAAAGATTAACCAGCTCTAAATGTTCCCTCCAGTTTTTATGGTGTCTTGAATCTCTTGTGTCTTTTTTTTTTTTTTTTTTATCACAGCATAAAACATTTATGTGCTCTGAGGAACTTGTGGACTGAGTTCATCTCACTCTTGCACACAATAAATGGGGCAGTTATTTCACAATGCATGTGTTGCTCAATACAAGGAGCTGGGTTCAGTCAGGAATTTTTTGCTCTTTCCCATCAAAACTGTCTTAAATTACCAAAGAATATACTGCTGGTAACATGTCTATCTTGTTTTGTTTGGCAGTTGAAATAACTTGACTTACCACAAGGATCCGTCTTGCTGCAGTGGGAGCTGAACTTTTCTTTGTGTTTTGTATTATTCATGGTTCTTCCTTTAGAGTTAATGATTCAGAAGTACAAATCTCTCTCTGTGCAGCTCACCACTGTTAGTATTGACTTGGAACGGTTACCCAGACTTGATTAAAAAAATGACCTTGAGGCGAAACGCAGTAAGGACTCAACTGTTAAAACGTCTACTCAGCTGCTCGGCTGCATAAACAAACAAGACGAGAAACTGTCAACCAGGGTCATTTGTTCAAACAAACGCAATTTCTTCCCCACACTGGGTGACCTGCAGGTCGTCCTCCTTCACCTCCACCATGCAGGCCGCTGACCCTTCATTCCACTTTTACAGCTACGCCTCAGTCACTCCGTCACCGGCAGTGCTCCAGACAAACATAAAGGGATGTCTGGAATATGACCTGAGGAAATAACTACAGCCATTTCTGTACCACTGCCCCTTATTAGATTCCCTCACCGAACATACAAATATCCTTCATTTAAATGATGCCCTGGCTGGAGCCTTTCCTTTGGAATAAATTACCCTGTGTGGACCAGTCAATCACTCAATCTCTCTCCCCATCGGATTCCTCAAAAGTAATTATGGGTTGAGCATATGGATTTTTCCATAGAACTTGATTTCTCATCATCTGTGAATTGGGTGATGTCTAATGGCCTGTTAACGCATGATGGATCTGCTTAATCACGCTCATCCCAGTTGGGACATGAAAGAGGTTGCTTACAATCACAGATCAATGTCTCTGAAGGCGAACGTGTCAGTGGAGCCAGACATTTGTCTATGACACATACTGTAAATAGACAGAAAATATGCCGGCTCTGTGTTATGGGTTATTAAAGTTCAAAGCTTTGTTGCTGAGGTAGCATAGACTTCATGGTGATATGGTTTCACAGTTTGAAATTCCAGCAGAGAGGGGATTTTTTTTTTTTTTTTTTAATCTTTGTCAAGATGTGTTGCCAAATCGCGACAAGGCACGAGCAGTAGGTTCATAATGGACAAGCCTAAATGTCAATTGTTCTGTGAGAAACGAGCTGTTTATGCAGCAAGACGTGAGCACGCCGGCTCCATCCTGTGTGACGTGCAGTATCAGTCAGCGGCCACGGCCTGTGTGACGTGTCAGCTGTGCTGATAGTCACTTTCTGCTCTCAGTCGTGACACTTCTTTCTTGAAGACAGTCACTCATTCTTTGTGACAGATGCTGAGACAGTTTTGAGTGGAAAAAGGGTTTTTTTTTTTAAACCACTAAAGTCACCAGTGTTGTGACTAGAACACTTTTCCTCAGCTGCCTCAAGCAGAGGGTTCATTTGGTTGAACTTTGTCTGTGCCTGAGTTTTTCTGACATCCTCACAGGCTCGCTAAACACGTGCTAAGCTTTTGGCATATACAAGGTGAGATCACATCTACATAAGGAGGCAGATTTATTTTTAGGAAGGTGATGTTATTTTTGTATCAATTAAGGATGAATGGAAATTGCCTTATGAGAATCAACTCCTGCTTTAGCTCACCATCTCCATAAATTGAGGAGAAAATAAGGAATATAGAAGCCTGCTTGGCCTGGGATCAAACTCATTTCATTTCTTCACCTCAGCTGTTTCTTCTCTTTTTTATTTTATTTCTCACATGGCATAGCCATGCCGCATTTTAAATACATCTATGTACATTTTCTGCCCAGTTATAGCCTGCCATCAGAGGTCTGTTTTGTGCTCATATCCCTGCACCTTCCATTTAAACCTTAGCTCTCTGCATTACAACTGTGGGTTTCTCAATGGGGGCACAAATCCGCTTTGTCAGAGAGGACATTTCCCTCCTTGCACAAAACTCATTTCAATTCCACATCATCCCATTATGCCTCCACATTGATTGAAAAAGCCTCCATTTTCAGGGGCGGCAGCATTTTTATGTACTCTGTATGTATGACAAGGCCAAAGCTTATACTTCTGTATGTGAAATGTGCAGCGATGCAAGACATACAGCCATGACTAATCGAAATTCTTCTACGTTTCCAACAATTTTTCCCAAAATAGAAGTGTACGGGTCACTGTTCTCGCTCTCCTGCATTATACAGATTTTTATTATGCTGTATGCTACAGTATGATAGCAGAATAATAGTATTTGCTTTAAATAGCCTTCTCTGCAGAAAAATATGATCAGATTTGTTGCCGGCGGGCTCCCATTAAAAGGAAATTAAAGGTCACAGCTTTACCTTAAAAAGGGACAACTGATGCTAAACGGTAATGAAGCAAATTAAAATGAATGAAGGGAATTATGTAGTGTCTCACCAGCAGCCTTTTTCGCTCAACCTTGCATTTCTTCAACTTAAAATTCTGCTTGATTACTTCAGCTTTCCTGCCTCTTCCATCAAAGTTACCCTATGATGTTTCTATTTAATTTTTTTCTAGTAAGTCACTGCTGAGATCTCTCATGGCAGCGAGTTGGAAGGTATCCTAAAATGGAGTGCTAACAGCCTTTGCACTCACACACACACATTTGTATGCTAGTGCGTATGAGTGAGACACGTGTTTTGTGCGTTTCACTGGGACGCATATTCAACATTGGCACAACATTTGGCTTTTGTCCACCTTTATGGTCCATCCCCTCTGACAGGCGGAGCCTCCTCCTGCTGCAGAACTCAGGGGTCCCCTGCTTGTTTTGGGAAGATGGATAGAGATTTGTTTGCTTTCATTATAATGCCTGACTTATTTATAGCCTGTCTGTGTAATGCCTCTTGGCCCGTTGTGGCCCTGTAAGGATGCTGGGGGCTGAGGCGTTGATGAAACATTCCTGTGTCCAGGGGGTATTCTCTGAGGAGAGCACTGCTTGTTTAAGGGAGGGCAGTGGGGTGACAATGTAAGAACCATGGGCAAGGCCACTGAAATCTAATTCCACCAGCCCTGCCTAGCTACAGCATTCCTGTTTGGGAGCTTTTTTGCACTGTGGGGGTGTTGTAATGGCACTACGTAGCCCGACAACATGGGAGAAACTATACAGTGTGATCTGATCTGCTAAATATAGTTGCCACAAAAATAGGAGGAGGAGGAACTTGATCAGAAAAAATGGCATAACTTCTGTACTTTGTTTATGCACAATTTGGAGTTCAGAGTTCTGCAGCACCAGTTCCAAACCTTTATCTGGATCTCCCCCGTCAGACTCAGAGATTACTGCTTCACAACCCCGGAGCAGGGATGCTGTCTGCCTGGTAATTTGATGGCTAATCCCTTGCCTCTTCCCTACAAATCTCTGCCCTGATAAAGGGGTTGCTTCTACATTAGTAAACATGGGAGACTTGGCTGCTTTTGCTGACAGTCAGACAAGAGGACTGTTTGAGGAAGAGAAAGAGTGCAATAACCAGTTGCCCTTTATAGTTAAAAGTAAAGTCCCTTTATAGCTCATGTTGTAAACTCAGCAAGCTTGCTCGTAAGGCAATCTAATTTTACATATAAAGTAAATGATAGATTCCTTTCACAGTTTGTCAAAGCATGAAAAACCTCCCTTTGGCTTGGTATCTCATGTGGACAGTGGTTCTGATGGTTTGATAGTAAACTGTGAATGTTTTCCTTTTTCAGAGACTCTCCATAAAGGCCATTGTTCATGCACATCCATTAGCTTTTTGACCTGAATATGTTATCCTCGTGATCGCTACGCTACCGCCGCGGCTCGGCATGGGTCCTCACTTTAAAGCAATCCATTTCCTTAGATCTAACGTCACACCCGTATGGAACGACTTCATGACCAAGAATGCAGGCTGTAGTCCTCGTAAGAGTTGTGTTCGGGGATGTGTTCACATAATGTTTGGCATGAAAGTGCTGCCAAGACACAGAGGATGTTCTTCATCCCAGTACTTCATCAAAAAAAAAAAAAAAAAAAGAGGAGGGGGGCTGCATGGGCTTTGTTTCTATGACAACCCATCACCACTACCGCCGTGTGATAGATAGAGCAATACCATTTTACTTTGTATTGCCATCTTTTTGAAAGCTCGCTGGTAAACGCACAACATTCAGTGTCTGCCTAATTTGCCTCAGCAAATGGGCTTCTCTGACCTAATTGTGACAGTTTCATGGCTCGGGGTAGACAAGACACGGACAGAGCAAGCTTCTCCTCCACTTTTTTTGGTAACTATGGTGATAACATCTCAATGGTTGCCTGAAACAGAGCAGCGGGTGCGATGCTGGTGCTTTTCCAAAAAGTTCACACATTTTCAACCGCTTAGGAGGAAAAGAAGGTGCTCTGCAGCACCCGCTCTCTCGGCAGCTGCATCTGGAGGAACTGAAGAAAAAAAAAAAAAAAAGACACTAACGCTCAATAAAAGCGACTATATGGACACACACCCTTAGGAAAACGTTAGCTTATGCATGATTTCTATTTCCTCAATGGCTGTTCACCTCCTGTGATGGTGTGTCAACAGAGCACTAAGCCCAGGAATTAAAACTGACGCCTTGAGCGCAAACATGCTCAAGCAAGTTAAGCAGCACATGGCAAGATAGCATTTAGCCAGTCTGTGGTATAACTTCAGCCTGATGACTGCAACATCGGCTGTGATGGCTTCTCATTTGTTGACCTGACAGAGGCACTTTAGGCTTCAGGGTGGATCTGATGGTGTGAGTGACGGGTCCTGTCCCTGCATGTCTTTCTGTATGTGTGGCGGCCTGGTGTTCAAGCCAATCTTTGTCAGAGAGCGAGTTGATCTGTCAGGGAGAATTTGGTCAGCTCTCTGTTTTCATCATTCACAAACCAGTCAAACATCACAACAATCCAAATGAACTGCAGTCAGGGTGCCGTGTTTTGTTTGTTTGTTTTGACGTTGTATTCATGTGTGTTAACACTAGCGTGAGACTTCAGCCTGTTGAGTCAAAGAATTCATTTTTTATAATCCCAGCTTCTTTATTTTTTTAACCATTTGACTCAAATGCTTGAGGTGATCAGAAGCTCACAGATTTTTTCCAGAAATGCTTTTTTCCACTAATTTACTGTTTGAAGGTTAAATCTCTGGCTTCTCACTTACAATTTCTGCTGTTCTGCTGCTCTTCTTGCACAGAACACTTGATCAAAATACAAGTTTGCCTGATTGGATGTATTTGCACTGGCAGAGAATCACAAGAGAACCTCTTGTCTGGATTTTTTATGAAGTGGGTTTTCATCTAACCATTTGATTAGGCGGTAAAATCTTAAAACTCCCAACCTGCCCAGTATATCGCCAACTTGATGTACCCAACAGATCTTTGTGTGTGCGTGTGTGTGTGCGTACGTCTTGTTAGCCAAGCTTCAGAATAGTGACTACGCTGGTGGTAATTGATAGTCTGGAAGCTCTCTCAGCTGCAGGTAAATCCTATCTGCAGCTGCACTGTGAAGGAGAGGGGTGGGGTTGGGGTGAGGGTATAAATAAGTCTTCCAAGGACTAAGAATTTCAGAATAAATAGAAGAAAGGGAAGGGTGGGGGGAGAGGCAAGAAGAGAAGATACTGTAGCTGAAAGACGGATTGATAATAGGCGAAATATTTAATATGGCAGAGGTCCCTTGCGGACAGTTAGCATTTCTCCAAGATAGCCCTGGCTTAAATGTGCATTTAGGCGGTATTTTTCACAAGAACATTGCACACTGTGTCATCTTTTGTTGTGTATCTGTTGGTGCCTGGTGCACAAAACTCAGTTCGGAGGCTTAGATTGGGCTTTTGACTCCTTTCAAACACTCCCATTAGATTGACAGAGTGAAATTCAGTCCACGATTTTCCAGGGACATGTAATGTTGAGGGAAAGTAAGAGAGAGCGATGGGGGAGAGCGATGGGGGAGAGCGAGGAAGGAGAGCACGATGCAGCGAGACCAGCCCGCTGAGAGATTCATTGGTAGTAATGAGGGCGTTAGTGGAGTGCAGGGAATCATGTTGTGGCTCCGGCCTGTCAGTATAATGGACCTTGCTAGTCAGCTGGCAATCGATTGTTCTGCTCACAACCTCACATGCCTGTTGTTCCTCACTCTTGCTGTCTGTCAGCCTGCCACCCAGAGATGGAGGGCGAAGCAGAATCCTCCCCCAGACGACAGATACAGTGTCCAGATACTTTCTCATTACCTGAAAGGTGGCCTGAGGCGAGCTGATGTGGGGAGGAACGCAGGTCTGACTCCACATTTTCAGCTGGTGCAACATGAAGAAAGCCTCAGGAGTGGCATCCAAGTAGTTCCAGTTTATTTTTTGCTAGTGGCTAGAAACAGTAATTCACTTAGGTTAACAAACAGAGGTATAAATATTTGTCATTTTACTTTGTAAAGTGGTTACAAAGATTATTTAAAGACCAAATTTGATGTTGAGCACACAAGCACCAGAGAATTTTGAGGCATCTGTTTGTGTTACCAACAAGAATAAAATTTGCTACTCATAACATGGAGGACAAAATGTTGGATTAGGCACTTGGAAAGAACAGATAAACCAGGTTTATTGCCATTTTAGCGTCGCCATCTTGGTGGTTTATTGGCCCATTGTACAGTCTTAGTTTTTAGGAGAATTATACTTGTCTGAGGAACACGGTCTAAGCTAGAAGTCCCTGCTTCTCTTGCCCTTTATCCACCAGTCCTTGCCTATTCTGCACTCATCTCTTTTACATTTTAAATCCTCGGGCCTCCGGAGAGAGATGGGGATATATGGTTCCATCTGCTCCAACAGACTGGCTCATGGCTCACCCAAAGCAAAAGAGACGGAGAGGGAGACATGGCCGAAGAGAGAGAGAGAAAGAAAGAGAGGGGGGGAGAGGAGGAGGAAACAGGGGGAAGGAGACAAACACAGACTGACAGAAAGACAGAAAGGCTTATTAGAATCAGCCTTTTTTCACTAGTGAGACAGGGACTGAGAGGAGAACTGCCTGGAAGAGAGGGCAGGAAAAGAGGAAAAGAGTTGGATTAGGACCTCGGGGATCCTCTTTTTCCACATTTGCAATGGCAACTAACCCATGTTAAATCTGTTAGGACTTTTCAGTTCGACTGCTATTGGCTTGTCTTGCTGTTAGACAGCGAATTTTTTTTTGTCTTGTTAATCCCAACAAACAATTCCCATCAAGGGCTCCTTCTTTCTTAATAGCTTCTCCTGCTTTGTAGCAGACACTTTTGGATACAATGACTGTTTCCCATCACAAATGCTTGATTATATAGGAGGCGTTTTTTCCCAGCCCTTCCTCAGTTAGTCTAATCCTTCCCTGTGTCAACACTGGGTTTGTTCCTGTGTACCTTGGACTGCAGGGGACTGTTTTCCCCTCTGTCTTTTGTGTGCGATGTTGTAAGGTGAAATAATAAAAGAATTGTGTCAATATGCAGTTTCATCTGTTGGCTTCAGCTCTGACTGAAGGCAAACAGAACCATCCAGCACACTATGAAAAATTCATTCAGGAATCTAGGCGGCACTTAGTTGCCGTCACCTCGGTGAGTAGTGGCGGCACGTTATCGTGGAATATCATTGCTGATACTGCAGTTACTCAGAAGTAGCTTTGCATGAAAGGATATAGGGAGATAATGAGCAGCTTTTAAGATTACAGACAGACAAGCACCGTCCTTCCTCTGAGTGGTCAGGAGCAGGTGAATGATCTTTTTCCATTTATTTGACTAACAGCCAGTGGTAGCACTATGGCTAATCCATTCACAGCTCGTTTCAATCTTTTCAGTATGAAAATTCAAAGCATTATTCGTGTAGAAACATTTCATGTACAAAGTGGAAGGAATATGGAGCAACTCACATGTTGAGATCTGACTGGCTAAATCTGTGAAAATCGGGGTGTTTGATGGCCTTGATGAAGAAGCCCTGCAAATCCAATATTGCCTTAATGAGGTCTGCTCATTGATTTGCATCATGTTCAGTCTGACGAGACATTAAAGGAATAGAAGCCTGCATATAACCCAACCCCTTGTGCAAAGTATTATGGCACACTGTTACATGAGTTTCTGCTCTGCCACAGAACACTGAGGCCGTAGCTTCTTTTTTTTTTTTTTTCCTCCCCACATTGGCCTCTGGAGGGTCCCTGCTGGCCAAAGCGCTTCGCTCCCAGCCGTTACAGTCACTAATCTGGCCTGACACCAAGCTGATTTACAATACCCCCCTAGCCTAAGTACTGACTGACTAGAAGTAATTGATTTAGAACAGTTCAGACACCTGCTGAAGAGTATGATGCCCTGTAAAGTCCTTCCTACCCTTGTATACAAACTCGGGCTCACTATTCTCACCTCTGTGCCACCTGTGGAACACAAACGCCCTGAAACCTTAAGAAAAAGGGAAGGTATCTATTTTTTGGAATTAAGCAATACTATTGAGAGAACATGCAAATTGAGTGCATTTTAGGTTTGTATTGTATTCCATGTCTTCTCATGCTCTGATATAGCCCTCAAATACATCTTTTTTTTTTTTTTTTTTGCTCTAATATTTCAGCTCTTGCTGCTTGCTAAAGATCTCCCCACAATAGATCTGCGGATGGAGCTGAGCCTGAACAACTGTCTGTGTTTGGCAAGCTATTGATCTATGGAGCTCTGTATTTGCCAGTCTTTCCACTCACATGCCTTCACTCTGTTTGTCTTTTACTGACGGAGCCGAGGCTGTCTGCCGAGGAGGTGGTGAGGGTGGTCGGGGTAGGGATGAAGTCTTCTGTGTGGTTTGAGGGGGGAGTCCATGCCTTCTGCGCCGCCTGCCTAGTCATTTTATGGCACCATCTGTCCACAAGCAAAACCGTCAAGTGGTGACGTGTTAGCCCATCTCTCTTGTTTGACAGCGTGAATTTTCTTTTGATATATATGCACATCTGCTGTTGAGAATGTGTCTCAGTTTATATTGCTAATTTGATGTTTCTCCATCCCACTGAATAGCTGTTAATTATGTAGAGATTCATTTGTAAAACACTCAAAAATGTAAACAAAAACAAACAATTTGAACCTTTTTTTTTTTTAAATATATGTAATCTTTCAACTAGTGCAAGGCTGTTGGGTTTTAGGGACCTTGAACTGAATTCTAAGCTTTGTTATTTTCTCCATTAGCTTAATTTGAAAAAAAAAAAAAAAAAAAAAAGATTTTTATTTATGCACCACTTCTCAGATTAAAGATCCGACACAATCTATTGAGAGAGGAAAAAAAGAGCAAAGGGCAGATAAGTAAGAGAAAAAGACAGAGAGGATTTCTAAACAAAATTATAACCACAATAATGTTAATATCTATGATGATAAATAGATGTGTCAGAATAATCCGTTTGACATTCAAACAAATGGGATGAACTTCAGTCTGACACCCTCGTGTAGAAAATATGAGTTTTCCATACACAATATGCTTAAACTGCAGGAGTTTATATTCTGTTGACATGGCTGCTGAGAATGGTGCCACTTCAGAAAGCTGTTTCATACAGTCGATTGGTCCAGGTATACACAGTATTGCATTTATTTGATGAATGTCTGTTTTACATTGAGCCTGCTTTTTGATTTATTGCAAGCCCTTCGCCCAGCACTTTGTAGTGCAAGCCATTTTCTCCTTGCTCTGCAGCTCGACAACGCCAATAATCACTCTCCAATAAATTCAAATGGAAGTGGCACTCTGCTATGTCTCTTCTACTCTGTGTAATACATATCAGTGTAATACACATCACCTTTCATTCCCAGATTGATTTGCAGCTGAAAAGATTGGTAGCCCCCCAGAGGTGACTGTAAATCCCTACTTCACTGGCAATTTATGGAGGTGCTTGAGTTTTGTTAAATGTTCACTCAACCAGACTAAATGCCAATCGACATTGTATCATATGGGTGAAGCCGGGATGCTATGGTGTTTGCATTTTGTTGGGAGGCACGTTACGAGCTTGTGCCAGGATATTATCAGCCGCATGCCGCATGAAGTCCAACCCTCCTGAGTCACATATTGCATCGCAATGCGTCACAATAGCTCTGTGGCCCACAATATATTCTAAATGTCAGTTTTTTATTATTATGCGCAAATGACATGTCCTAAATGAACCACCTCATGGATCGCCGTGAGTCATCCGCTCAGGCGTGAACTTTACTCGTGATTTATTCGCAGAGTGTTTTCATTGTAGGTCAGCACAATCAGCGCTCCTTACTTTCATTGCCCAACTTAAGAAAGTGCACTCATCTGTTCTGGTGTTTTTCATTCTCTCAATCTTCCTCTCTGCAGTAAAGCGTTAACAATTAACTCTGTGAAATCAGCTTGTAAACAGAGGAGCTGTTGAACTCGGTAGGTCACAGGACATTAGCCTTTGTTAGGCAAATTTCAGTGTAGCCCTTAAAAACGACATGCGCCATCGAGTCTGTGGAAACAGTGAAAACCTAATTTGGTTACTTTACACTTTCATTTTACAATATGTGGCTCACTGGCTCCCAGTGACTCTCCTGGGGCCTTGTGGTGTATGTTCACTGCCGAAGTTAAAAATAAATAAATAAAAAAAAAAAGGAGCACAGACTCATGAGGGTGAGCCTTCTAGGGCATGGAAAACTAATCAAGGGCCAAAACACTGCTGTCGAAATTCAGCTTGTAACTGTGTTTATGGAGCCGTTGCAGGTGGTGCCAGCACAAACCTCTCTGGTCTGGGTTTATCACCTCCAGAGATGGCCATGATTAGCTCCCCACACTGCTAGCCATATATCTCAGCTGTCCCACCTCCCCACGCTCAGGATGACCCATAAAACAGAGACGGAGAAAGAACATGAGTAGGAGGGATGGAAATGATGGAGAGCAGAAATGCTACCTGTAGTTAGTGTAATAGTGGTGTTTACACAGCCTCTGCACGCTCCCTGCGTAGCTCTGTCCTGTATTATGCTCTTGTTGACTACCACTTCAGAATGGTCGGCCACTCCCGTGCCACACACATGCGCACACACCAACAATGCAGCACAACAACACGAGGGGTATTAAGTTGAATGGCAGGCACCTGATGTGAATGACAAACACACAAAACAGCATAGGTGTGTGTTTTTTGTCATACTGCCCTTCCTGCTGATGCGACACAGAAGCTCTTCTGTCCTCCACAGTTTACCGTTTGAGACGTTCACATTCCATTGTTCCCTTGTTAATTACTTCCCTAAACCTCTTAGTCTTCTGCCCATTATACAACGAGTATATACTGTATATATGTCACGCTCTGCAATACTGAGAACTCCCCAGACACTCAAGACTCCAAAGCTTCTTCTTAATGGACTTACTGAGTGGATGACCTCATGAACGGATGGTGATATGGAGTTGTTTTTATTCCTGTATCAATTCAACAACCCTCACCTCTCTGTTATGATTTCAATGTGTGTAGACCTTCTGCTTCTGCTCTATCATCCTCTCTATCTCACTGTGTATAAGAAATATGACATTTTTAGAGACTGGATAGAGCAACCACTGCTGCACCATTCTTTTACCGGAATGGATTCTGCATCTCAAACATTGTGGAATGATTAACAGTAATGAATTCGTTGGGGCTGTTGTGAATGCCTGTTCTCTAACAGCAGCTAACCAGCCCAGGAAGCTCCAGGCTTGAATTTAAACTCATCTTCCCCTACATTTATTCAATTTGTGTCCTTGTTTTAAATGATAATGAAGGGGAAGGAGTCGAAAAGAATCTTTGGTTCTTAACTCATTTATTGTTTTCCTATATTTTTGATATGTTTTTCCATAGATTTGTACTAATAAATGTGTTTATACCAAATCTACACTGGCTAATGTAGCCTCAGTCAGTCACTGGTGATTAGTTTGGATAAAATGAAACTACAAAATACAGCCAGTAAAACTCATCTAAACTCATTAATTCTTCATTCTGAATACACGCATTTTTTTTGTAAATGTTGTGGCATACTGATGTGTATAATTAATCTTTTGCAGTGCACAAAAGGAATTCACAAGTTAAAAATGTACTTCCTGAAATCATCCAGACTAATTATTGTGTTTATTAAGTAGAATCTCTGTTTCTGGTGAAATAATCTGGACGATTATTCAGCCACGATAATTCATTGCCAACTCTCACCCTTTCTCTGTCTCGCTCTGTTCACACAAACACACACATCATGCACGCATACGCAAAAAACTAAGCTGCAGAATTATATACAATCTCACAAGCGCAGATATCCACCCCTACACGTTCTCATTGTTTCCTCTCGATCTCCCACATAGCAGCCCGTGAAATCTCTCTATGTTCTGAGCCACTTGCTCAGATCTTGGATCACAATGCAGCATCTCCACATTGCTTGCCCTGTCCTTCCCTCCCCAACACACAACACAAATGCACATGGTGGCAAGCGTTGTCCCATAGTATTTGTGTGCAGCTGGGAGGCACCAAGCTGCACTGGGATAAATAAGTAGCCAAATAAATAAAGAATAAACCTCGCTCTAGGAATTTGTCTCATTGAAGATGAAAAGCATCTGCCTCTCTCTGGCATCTGCTGTGAAAGATATCCCTCCACCGCCAAGGGTTTGGAGCACTGCGAGTAGCCAACTCTATCAGCCTCACTCACTACCCACTGACATGAACCAATGCAACACTGGCGCACATTAAAATCAGTGTCAAAACAAATTTGTCAGCCAGCAAACTTGGTGTGAGCTACACTCGTTTTGTAAAGCTAACTTAGGGTATTAACTTGAAAGAAAAATGGGACCTAAATGTCTTTAATTCCGGTTTCAGAGGGGGTGTGTGATCCAGTTCTCTGGCAGCCTGAGCTGTGTATTTGGGTATGCTTTTGCTATAGCTGAACGCACACAATGAGCTGCATCCTCATTACCAGCAAAGGTGAAGACACAGTCAGAAGGTTTTAAATTATTTTAGGTGCACTTTTGGATATGTCTAAAAATTCAATGCAGGAAAATTATAATGCAGATTGACATGGACACAGCTTGAGCTGCCACTGACAATAGCCAAAGTTGGCTGCACACACGGTTTGGAAATTCCTTAGATGCAGGATGTGTTGCATCGTAAATTGGTTTAGCAGACTTGAAAGCCCGACGGCACATTTGTGTATGTGATGAATGGTGATGTAGAGTCAGCCAACAGTGATACCTGTCTGAAAGTGTGCCCAGGTGAGACATTCTTTGCATCATCTTACCCGGCTGTGCCTGACTCATCCTGACTTATGAGTGACCTGTCAGAAGAAGTTAAAGCAAACCTCCAATGAAAAGGTGGAAACTCCAAATAATATTTAGTTCGCTAAGAACGTTTGCGTTTGGTTTCTCAAAGGATGGCCAAAAGAGATACCCTCCCTTTCTGTGTGTGTGTGTATTTTTATTTTTTTTCCCTGTTTCCACGTGCATTGAATAAGCCACATGAGTAATGGACTGCTCAACAGCTCCACAGGCTTAAGAATGGAAAGGCTTTTTTTTTTCTCCACAAGATACTGCAGGCTTTGTGTTCCTGACGATCTAACTTATTTAGCTGAATTGAATAGACTAAAGCTGACTGGCCACCCAACAAGCCTCTAGATATTAAGCATTGTGAGGGCCTCCCTTTTTCTTTCCACAAATATCAGTAATCAGTGTAGTTTAGTCACCACTATGTACTGAGCAGCAGTAACACTGAGCAGGCAGTCTTGAACAAGTTTTCAGATCCTTTCCTGTGGGCCTCTTCTGTGAGTGTTGAACAGAATCAGGAAGACAAATGTAACCTTACTTTAAAACTTTTCTCATTTCAGTTTGGTTTTTCTTGTGTTCTTTCTGAAGTCCTCTGGAGATTAATTCCATCAAAACAGAGATATCTATCCTTACCATATTGTGGTCTGTTTTACAGCTATATGATTACTCATCATAGGCGGCCTTGGGCAACTGAGAAAAGATAAGAAATGTAGTTAGTTCAATTTGTTGGGATACACAGTTATTTTCTTTGTAATGGCTATGACAAACTTAAAGTCATATATCTAAATCTTATCAGTGAACTGAGTCATTTCCTACTCTTAATCTTATTCCAAAAAAGACAAAAGAATCAGCGTGTGCGCAGTTTGTTTTGATGGACAGTCTTTGTTTTTTTGTCTCCACCTCCTGCTTCAAGTGATGGAGGAGAGCTTTCAGTTTTATAGCTCGACCAATTATGGTTAATTTGTGGTCCACCTGCTGCTCCTTTGTTGACCAATCATGACCCCCCTGGGCTGTGTTGTGTATTAAATGTTCATGTATGCATACATGTTGTCATTCTCTGACATCATGGCACTTTGTTGATTTGAGCCCATCTGGGAGAGAGAGTTTCAATTTCTTAATGGGAGACTTTAAGTGGGTGGTGGTCCTCAGGGAGGGCTGTTTAGGAGGTCCTCTGGGTTTTAAACTGATCCTCATTGTGAGAGGATGACTGAGGAGCTTAATCCTGCGTCCTGACCTCCCCTTTGTTCTTGTTATTTTTTCCCATGATTTTCTCCGTGGCACTGTACTGCAGTTGTTTCCTGCTGATGTGCTTTGCGTGTTACATTCGCATCACTTGTATTTTCCTCTGCCCAGAGCAAGATTTTTCTTGTGGTTAGTGGGTTCCTTTAGTTGTGCTCTGCAACTTGCTTTTGATTTTTCTTTTTTTTTTCTTGCTTGACTGCGTTATTATGCTCATTGAAATGTATGCAAATATGTCGTGAGTTTGAATACTAATGTTTCTGTATGCCTCTTCTGCATGTGTTTGCTCTCCCAGGTGTTAGTCTTTGATCCTGTCAGAGTGGGACGCATCTAGCAGGGGACTGAGGAGGGAGCAGTGCCAACTTAGAACATGGTGCCTAATATTCACCTGGCAGTGCCCCTCCTGCCCAGATGGGCGTTGCTGTTCCTGCTTCTACTCAGCTGCATGGTGTTCTCTGCTGTGGCTGACAGTAAGTAACCACCTATGTCTATAACAGTCTGCCTCATGTTGAGCTCCATAAGCACAATGCATTCACAAAGTATTCAGACACAAAATGATAAGGCAAAAACAGAAGTTTTGTATTTTGGGCTCATAAAAAAGTAAAGGTAAACTTATCAAAACTTTTTTGAAATGAAAACTTTCTCATAATGGCGTATCGAATCTAGCTTGATGAGGAGAAAATGAGTCTAAATTATTTCATACTGTAAAGCTGTAGCAGAACAGAATGTGGAAAAATAGAAATCGTCTGAGTGTTTTGTTTTTTTGTTTAGTTTTTTTTTTGAGTGCGCTGTTTTTTGACATTAGTATAATTTTATCCCTTCATTTGCATATAGAGAAGATTACTCACAATAGGAGGTTGAAAAAAAAAAAGCAAGAATAATTTCATTTATATTTACCTATCTGGTGATCAGCCGAACAAATGCAGACATGTTAGACACTTTACACTTGTTTGCCCCTCGCAGGATCTGTGACGAAGCGTTGAAATTAACCCACTACATTATTTAATGATTGAATGTTCACAGCTTTCATCCTGGTCAGCGCGGAGTTTCATTAAAAATGGAACATATATTTTATTTACCGGTGTCTTAGGAGGATTCGAGCAAACCAAAATAGCAACTCATATAATGCATGTCCCCGAGTATAGAGAGCTTTACCATCTGCACTAAAAATAGAGTCACAGGGCTGCCAGTGAATGTCTGCCGGCCCCTGTGCTTGGCTGTCTGAGTGAAGCTGGAAAAAGCCACTCAGAAAGACACGCCATCTTCTCTCTGCCTTTGGGTCTTGGAGCAGTGGAGAGGTACCGGCGTCCCAAAGAAAGGGTCAGGGACAGCGTTAATTCGCCACATGACCTCACCCCTAGTGCTGTCACAGGGTCACTGTAATTCAATTATGCCCCGGCCCCTCCCATCGCCCCACCCGGCCGTACCAATTGCTGTGTCCTTTCATACGTGGGTAAAACGGGTTGGTTTTTTTTGCACCCTTTCCTTTTTCTCACTCAGTGTCTTTCACCCTGTGTTATTATCTGTGTATCTTGCAGTTTGTCAAGAGTTCTGCACAGTATAATTGTGAATTTGACCTCAGAGAAACATTTTGCACTCCTGCCTTTTTTTTATGGTTGTCTGGCAAATGCTTGTAATCTAATCAGATCAAATTAGACTTTGAATAGAGCTGTAGTGCTCAAGTAATACTAAAAGATGCGTGTTATTGAATTCACCCCTGGACTACAAACAGAGACATTTATTTGACTGAAGTCCATTGGGCTTTCACCCAACTCTATTTAGCTTGTTGTCGAGTCCCTCGCCTGATTTAAAATGACAAACTTTGAATTCTAATTCACTCAAGACTAAATCGGGTTGTGTGTGAATTGCTGATGATAAATTATCTCAGAAATTAAATAGAGCAATAAGACAGTTTTGGGTCTGCGAGTAATTGGCATTGTTGCTTGTGAACACAACAAGACCAGTCTCGTCAGTAATTCATGTCGTCGTTATGCGCATGTTTGTGGTCATGTTTTGTTGTGTAGCTGTACTCTTATCTGCCTGAAATTTAATAGTCACCAAGGGAATGGAAAAAAAAAATCAACTGCATTTGCCTTTTAGAGATCATCATCAAAGGAAGGTAATGTCAGGGGTGTTGAAAGTGCCAAGATATTATTTAAATGTGGTGAACATGTCAGACACGCAGTGCAGAGCTGGGATGGGACCTTCATTATTAAGCTGTGTTATTATTGTGGTCTTATGAGCCAGTGCTGTAAAATGAATGTGCAAGATTGCTAAAGTAGTAAAAATGTTTATTACATATTTTGTATCATCACACTTCATGGATTCAGGACGTGTTGCTGTAGAGCTGATTTGGTAGAATTAAAGACTTTTGTTTGTTCAGCTTTAGTCTTTTTTTCTTCTTCCTCTTTTTTTTTTTTTTTTTGCTCTCTGCCCGCCTGTCGCTGAGATTGGCCTGGCCTCTAATTTCAGTAATCACATAATTTACACAAAAAACACAGAACCAAGCATTTAATAAACAGACAAAGATGCTGTATTGTGACCGGCTGGCACAATCACTTTCGTTAAAGATAACACCCCCAAAAAAATCTCAACATTAAATTTCATTTCATCTTTAAAAGAAGATTAAATAAATAATAACTCAGAGGAAAAAGCTGTCTTTGGTCTGAGGTCGGTCTGCTTCTGTGTTGGTACAACAGTGTAATTTTCCCATTGTGGGACAAACCAAGGAATTTGATATGGTTTGATTTGATGGCTGTAGCTTAATGAAAGCACACATGGGAAAAGTCATAGACCCGCTATTACCAAAAGCAGCCTATGGCTGTAAAGCAAACAGACATAGAATTAAAATAAGACAGTTGGAGCGCAAAAATAACACCTACCGCTAATGGTGGGGTTGTGTGCGTTTGGTGCCTGTAATTTGTAGGCAACTTAGCAATGTGAACTTCATAGTTCTGGTTTGGATTTCCTGTATTACAGGGCAGACACCAGACAGACATTATGGCCCGGGTGCCTGGCAAGTTTCTGATTACATGGGTTCAGTCTGGTGTCCTTTGCCCGCTGAAATAGTTAAACGGGCGAAGCAACTGCAGGCGACGAATGTGTTAGCAGAGTTACGCCGTGTCCTTACATCAAAAACGGCTTGTTCCATTTGCGGAGCATTGTTTGTTGATTTAGTGTGGCTGCATTTCAAAGGTTGTCATTACGCTGTGTATACTGTGTGGCAGGATATCAAAAAATGGCACCGTTTATCATGATTTAGCGCCGCAAATACAGTAAGTACACCATCGCTATCAGTGTTATAGCTCCCTGAAATCTTATATCGTCACTGAGTAGGAACACAAGCAATGTGATTACTCCGTGCTGATCGCAGACATCCCATCGATCCCCGGGGAGCTCGGCCTAATCAACCAGCTCTCTATACAGCCCCGTTGTACACAATAGGCCACTGGCCCGCAAGGTCAGCCTCAAAGTCACACATACCCAGCACTTAAATGTAATGGTTATCTTTTGTAGTGCTGTCATTGTGAGTTATTTCATTGGCTTTAATAAGCTTTTGATGTATGTGTCTCCTCTGGTGCTTCTCATGTTGTAATCTTGGGTGGCTTTTCATGTGAGCTGCTGCAAACCTGCTGAAGCCTCCTTTAAGTTTAAAGGGACTTTTTTTGTATCAAACCGCCGTATCTTACAGCACCCTTTTAGTGTGTCAGTAGTGCTCCACCATATATCACTTGTAGATTAATAGCGGTTTTAGTTTTATAAATAATTTTGGAGCTATTGCAGTTCTTTAATATCCAGCCAATCTTTAGAGCTTTGAGGTGTGTCCATGTGGCTCCTACAGTAAATAAACATTGCTCTGAAAGAAAGAGGACTAAATGGTTAATATAGCATATCAAACCAGAATTTTGAGAACAAAAATGGGACCTAAAATCCACCTAAACCTTCACGAATTCTACAAATCCCTAAGACAAGGTCCATAGATTGATTTGGCAATTTCTAAAGCTACTCCACTCAAGTGATGTGATGGGAGTGCCACAGTGCTTTGGAAAGGGGGAGACCAGGCAGGGGGCTGGATGGCTGGAAATTGGATTGTACTTTTAAGTGTCCATATGGTCACCCTGTTCAAAAACTGACAGGGATATAAATTGATTCCTTTTTAATTAAAAGTAACCATATCCACCTCGGAGAGCCTCTTGAAGTGTAATGCACTTAACACACAGCTGTGGTCCAAACACATTATACGGACAGGCGCACTGAGAGGGAGGCTGAGGTCACTGGAAAAGCTAAACAAAACAAAATGGACCCCGCGAAGGCAATGGCAGAAAGCAATATATGTGAGAAAAACATGAGCAAGATAAAGGGTCTCAAAAATGCGATTTAGAGGCTGGAGAGATTCGATGGGAAGTTGTTTTTCTAAGCCAGTGCAGCAATGTCAGAATGGAGGGAGGAAAGGGTCACCAGAGGTTAATGATGTGAGATTAATAGTTTAATTAGGGAGCTCAGTAGCAGGGCCAGAGGCAGTCACCCAAACCCTCTGCTGTGTCCTGGATTCAGCAGTGCCACGGGGCAACAAGAACTGCCAGTGTCCTTCCGAAAAAAGGGCAGAGAAAGACATTTAATTCTGTGCTTATATTGTTTGCTTTATCGACAAAAGGCACTGAAATTCCTTTCTGTCTGTTAAAACTAACGACTTACTACACTCTCATTTAACGTCAGGTTATGCGACAAGGAATAATCCAGCATTAGCATAGATTTGGAAGAACTGATGTGGATTTAATTTGTGTTAAGAAATATTAAGTGGGAAGTACAATAAGCATTACAGGAATGTCCATAAAGCTGGTTCATCACATACTGGTCATTGATAAAGCTCCGCTGACTCAACTGAGGTTGGACAAATTAATTGTAGTGTCCTTTAAATAGGACACAGTGGAGTATCTTATTAGTGACATCACCAGCACACACAAACACACACACACCCTTGTGTTGTTTACCTTGGGAGTATCCTCCAAGGTGCATTTAAGGGCATTTAGCTCAACCCACACAGCCTGTGGACACAGCAGAAGAAAACACAGTTGAATCTCAAGTGGGATCTATTTCATGGGTAAATTGTCACCTTTACTTTTCGAAGATGCTAAATCATAAGGGAAGCACCAAAGAGCCTGTTGGCGCCCGTAAACCTAGAATGTCTTTGTTTCGTGTCCCTACAGTAACATCATTTAATTTCCTGCTCAATTTTGGCTAACAGAGAGAGTTGAATTACTTAAAAGCTCTGGGCCATGTGGGTGAGAAGATGAGAACAATGGTGGGGCTTCTCTGAGGTCTCCGAGGGAAGGCTAATCTAAGGAAGGCAAATTAATGAGGTTAGTGGGGGTCACAAGGGGGTGCATGCTGATGGATGATGAGTTAACCCTAAAATGGGATCTCCAAAGAAGCTGAGTCCCTAAACCACACCCTCCTGGGATCACTTAGCACGCTTAACATTTTCCTCACACCGGTCTATTAATGTGTATCGTGGTCCGAGCCAAGGTGACCATTGGACTTCACCCAGCATTATTTACAAAGCCCCCCCCTCCCCACCCACCAACAGTTGTTTCCTCTTTTATACTCCCACCACTATACTTTGCAGAGAAGTTTGGATTTCCATTACAACGGTGTCACACTGTATGCTTTATTACATATTCATGCTGATTCAAAATGTATTTTCTCACTCGGTGTTGCTTGCATGTGAGTGTTTCCAGGTTGAGACTCTGCCCACACATGCCTTCAAATGCAGCAGTCAGTCATCCTTTTCCAGTTTCCAAACGCGGAGGGAAAAAAAAAAACTCTTAGTTTTATGAGAATGGAAAATGAGAACATTTCATCATCAACCGAACTAAATGAACAGAAGAGGTGATCTCGCCCCCGCCCCCACCCACACCCACCCACTGAGGGTTATGCAGACAAGCTGAGCTGTTCAGCCAACACATTAGCTGGGTTGCTTTGGAGGTTACAGTAACAGCCTTCATAAAGGCCTTGTTCACTGCATTGTCTATATTGTTTCTGAAACTATACTACACAATAGGAGTTGTGTTTATTTAATGATATTGCCGGTTTTCTACCAGTAGGCAGTGAGTGTCAGCACAGAGAGAAAGAAAACTCTCAAAATCTATATTCTCCATTGTATTCCCAATTTCTTAAATGCTGGTTTTAAAAAAGGACAAGGAAGTTGTATTTCTTGCGCCCAAACAAACGAAAAACAGAAGTAGGTTGCCATTAAAAGAACAACAATAAAGCAGCGTGCAAAGTCTGTGGTATTCTAGTGTCTGTTCAAACTTTCCCTTAAGGACTGAGGTGGGTTCAAAGAAGCCACAGGTAGTGAGTCATCTTTGACTAGATCTGCGTTGGGCGCCAGTTTAAATACCACAGGTAATATAAAACCTCAGACTCCTGGTTGTGTGATACCGGGAACACCCACATCCTAACCATCAAAAACTACACAATGAAGCGTTTATCCTCGCATGCTTTTTTTAAGCAGTTGCCTAAAAATAATGCCCACGCCAGGCGTTGGTCATTGAAGCACATCGTGGTAAACTCCAAAAAAAAAAGTGATACATTGACTGGCAGATGAGAGAGCGCAGACTTTAGAGATTCCTCTCTCTTTTGTGATCGGTTTGAGAAGATGAAAGCCATTACATTAATGTGGCTCACACTGGGAAGTGAGGAGTGAAGGGTAATTGCACTTAGAGTTCTTGTTCTTCTCCACTGTCTTGAATAATTCACGGAGGGCTGGAAGCCCTGATAGAGAGCCTGTGTTTGTGGGCTACGGGGAATTGAAAAGTTTGATGATTTTCTTTTTCCCTTCCTATTCTATAGGTTTGATGTTTTGTCTTAAGTCTAGTAGTATCTCAGTAAAGATGAATCACGTAGCTCTTGTGATTTCACTGACGGTCTTGATGAAGGCTACAAAGCTCCAATCAATCTCTTTGCAGGGCGGTATCATTTTCAAAGAGTTTTCTCTGGTTTCTGTGTCATCATGAATGAATGTGATGCGATCTGACTATATAAATGGAAAAAAAAGAGAAAAAACACATATGGGGAGAAATAAGCAAAGTATATATATATGGATATCATTTGGCTATGATTAAGAATTCAACAGTGCATAAGTTTAGCTTCACAGGGACACGGTGAAGGGAACAATAGAGTGTGATTGACACAGAAAAAAGGGGAGGAACTGAAAGACTATTGCACTGGATTGCTTTTTATAGCTGTTAAAAAACTATCAAAATTTTAGGGATGTTAATTCCAAAAATGGATGATAAATATAAATCGTCTTGACCTGACATTATATATTTATCCTGATACAGAGAGACTGTTTAACCCTCAGCCCAGGCAGCCTTCTATATGCCGTACAGCGTGCAATGTGCATGTGTCCTTTGGAGAAAAAGTAACAATAATGCAATGCTCATTTGTGCTCAGCTGTAAAACAGAAGTGCAAATAGCAAATGTGGTGTTTATTGGTTTAAACAGCCTGAAGTGCAGTTGACGTTACCAGGGTAAATAACTTAGAGGGGAGGCAGCTTTATGACGAATTAATTGCAAACAAGTTGCCTTCTAATGGTCTGAAAAGGCCTTAATGGGAGTGTTCCATTAAAACAACCAGTGCTGATGCCATCAGACCTTCTCAGTAAGTGTGGCACATGAAAATGATAACTTGCTGATCCATTATTAATGAGAATTAATGGTTTTTCTCTCTGCCGCATGTGTATCGATCCCTGATACTCTACACTACCGAGTAGCTCTCAGTGAGCAATCTGGCAAGGCTAGGGAATACACTAATTGTTAGCATGACTCTCCCTGCTGTTTCTGTGTTTGTTATAAGCCTTGCTCTGGGGGCCTAGACAAGGGAAAAAGAGAAACGGCATACCTGCTTAGGTAAAATATGGTAGGTGGGTCAGGTAGAAAATATATATGTAAAATTTACGCACATAATATTTACGTACTAGTCTATTAAAAGCTCATCACAGTTCTTTTTTTGAGACTATGACCCACATTCATGGGTTTATTGTTCCCGGTAACCTGTCCCCAGAGATCTGCAGGAATAAAACACCTGTGGTAACAGTGGCGTTTGGGAACACCCCCCGTGTCTTTCGTCTCCCTAATGACCTCAGAGTCCACAGATACTGCTCAAGGCATTAGGTTAACTGAGAGAAGCTGTTTAATCCCCCCCCCCCACACAAACACACACAGAGCAGTCAGTAGCCTCCGGGCTCCCTCTGCGATGTCTCCACAAGAATATTTGCAGAATTGTCAATAGCCTGCCCTCTGGATCAAATTTAAATATCATGTCAACAGGTCGTGCATTCATTTTTTTGAATCTTTAGTGAGAATTTACCCGTTTTATAGTCTCACTACAGCTTAAATACTAAAGTCTATGAATTTTCAGAAGTGGCCACTGCTGGATGAAGCAAACACTTTATATTAGGTTTTCAAACAATAGGAAACAAAAGGTTTGCATTCATTTCTAAAAATAACCCAGCGATTTGTCTGATAATAAGATTATGTCAGCCTGTGGTATACAAGAAACACCTTATTAGTCCCACAAATTAGGAGAAGAAAGATTTAGGGCTTTGTTTATTGCTTTGATTAATTAATTTATTGTGTTCGATGCAGGCTTTACTGCTTTACTGGCAAAAGAATCAGTTTGTTTTTCTCCCTCTGCTCCCGTGTTTTACATGTGGATGTCTTTGATTTTTCTGTTGTATTAATTTGTAGTTTAACATTGGCCATTAATGCAGGCACGTTTATCTGATTTAATTCTGACTGACGCAAACAGGCTTAGATGTTTACATGATAGATGCTGTAGTTAGTCCAACGCCTTGATCTGGTTAGTATGACTCAATGATTGCCGTAAATATGTGGCATTCATCAGTCAGGAGCCTCAACCCCTGATATCCTGGCACCTCGCAACCGACACCAGGTCTGACAGTAATGGCGGCACTCTCTGCACACTGCCAGTGGGAAAAGAGCATGCGTTAAAGCTTTGCGTGCCAAGATATGAGTTTCGGATGGGATGTATCAAAGCTTAGAAAGAGTGCGGCTCAAAGCTTGCAGTCACTGAGAGAGAAGGATTTGCATAGGTAGGCTTATGTGTTTTCCACCTCGTCCCTGCCATTGTTTTCATTTGACAACTGCCTGACAGGCAGGAAAATGGGACACAGGCAGAGAAAAAAGGGTCGAGTCTGGATTTTGTCTCTCTAAGAAAAGAACTGACAAACCCAACAGTTCAATATCCGTACCCGTCAGTGTTAGCACAGTGATGGAAGAACTCAGCAGATATTCAGCCCCAAAATAAATGCCCTTGCCCTTTAGTTGGAGTGTGTAGGGACCACTATTAACCCTGTCTATGATTCAGGGGTTTGGGGTCATCACAGATCCTTTTTGAGATTTTGAGATTGGATGCTTGGCAAGTTCTGGATTAATAATAGACATCAGAATTTGCCACACTGCTGCCTTGGAGTCATAGGTCAACTATCGAAATTCAGGGGAAGCGTGTTTAAGAGGATTAATACGGGAAAAGCTCACCAAGGGCCAGTTCACCCTTTTCCTCCACTTATCCCTAAAAATCCTTGATTCCTACCATCCAGTGGTTCCCCACTTAAATGTTTGTGGCAGTGCATGTGCTTACATCCTTTAATTTGAAGCATGTGTCAAGAACTGTTTAATGCTGCCTCATCCTGCCTCTAAGCAACACGGTGAAAAGCCCCTCAACATCAACTTAAATGCAAGCGCAATGGACAGATGTTAGCGGCAACTCTTGGAAGTCAGACCGGTGATAATCAGGTCTCGAGGATTCCAGCTCACCAACCATGCACACACTGATGCATGTGCTGGCACACACTCTTAGCAGCTTATCAGGTTTGAATCATTAGCTGCTTCCTGCATGTGTGTCACCGTCACATTCTGCTGCTGAAGAAAAGGATTTATCACCGTGCTTTTGCAGTTTAAACCTGTCCCTCAGAGAACCAGGAGGAAAATATCATTCATATGTCAGGTGGGATTAGGTACTATAAAGAGGCCACAAGCACAGGTCACAGATGGCTGGATGGATGCTTTGGACTAATGTGAATAGTCAAGTACACGCAACTGCCCACTCACATGCTAAACTGCTTTAAAGTGCGCCTCTCAACTCTCACAGTTATCACTGTTAAGTAAACTACTGTGGATTTGATATAATTTTTGTTTGTCAGTGTGGGCTTCTCATGATTGGTTTTAAAGGGCCAAATTAGCCTTAATTTGCTTTAGCGACACAGTATTTAACAGTGACCCACGCACAAAACTGATTATTTTGAAGATGTCATCTCAGTTTGCATTTGATTTGGCCGAACGTAAGACAAAAGTGTGCACACATGTGGAAACATTACTTCGTGAATCGCTCAGTAAGTACAGAAGGTTTTTTTTTCTGTTAGTGCCTTTCTCTGTCCAGCCAGTTGCACCTGAATGCATGCAAGCATCTCACATCAAAGTGTTATACATGCACACACACACCTCACTGCCTGCATCCCTGCACTGCCTCTGTTTTGTACATTGCAGTATTGCTTGAAGAAATTTTCTTGGCAAAAATGTCCTTGAGCAAGGACAGCCAGCGCCCCCTTTTCTTTCTGATGCCAAGTCAGGGCAGAGGGTGATGATGTAACAGGTAGAGGTGGAAAACGTGCCCACCAACCGTCTCATCCATATCACATCCCGGTACAATCTTGTTCTAACGAGATCTCGACCCCCCCCCAAAAAAAACCTCCTGATTCCCAGAATTATTATATTAGAGAGCATAAAAAAGGAAGCATTCTCCCCCTATGTCTGCTCGCTCAGTGATGGGAGGCTGGCATCTCCTCATGTACTCGGCATAATGATTCACCCACTCGTGTGCGGCTCCACAGGGCGGTCTGCTCGTCACCGCTGGGGTTTAGGTGTTCCCCACCTCCCTCTTTAATGACTCCAGAGATGAAACACAAGCTGACAGAGCTGGTAATAAGGACAGCGGGTTGGAGCCAGACTTGTATTATTCACATCTGAGCCTGTAAATGAAACATAAAGCATGGCAGATGTATCATGGTGCAAAGGTGCGCTCGTTGTGGCGTTGCGTTAGCTTTGACAACCTGTCACGGAAACACGCACTCCATTGTCCTTATGAACAATGAAGCTGGGTGTGGTGTTGGGTAAAAAAAAGTCTAATAGGGGAACCATGGTAAGGGGTGTTTTCCAGGGTAGTCTATGTTCCTCTAAACACATTATCTCTGAAGGCACTAGAGAGAGATGTCTGAATCACGGTAATGTCTTGTCTGGATTTTAGAATATGCCAACTGGTTGATGGCCTGTAAGCCACAAATTGTGCCTTGAATGCTAAATAACCTGATTAACTCCCAAAGTTTCTGATTTACAAGCATCTTGCTGTTCATTGATTTTATATCTTGCAGACATGTTGGGGAAGAGTGTGAGTTTATCTAAATCTTTCCCTGTTTCTGTTGTGTTTAATACAATCCATTATGTTGAATGCACATCAATCCAAATTTTTCGTCTGCTGGCATTTGACTCTGCCATATTCCAAAAGTGATACTCAGATAATCAACATGTGGATGCGACTGGTACAAGCACTAAACTTCCCCTTCACTTCTCCCCTCCTTTCTGATCTCCTTTTCTGCTCCTCATCTTCGTTTGCTGTCACCGACTTCCTTTCTATCCCTTTTTTATTCCCCCCCCTCAAATCCTACCACCTCAGGTTTGCCAAGTTTCGTCAAATCCCCAGAGGACCAGACGGGTATCTCGGGTGGAGTTGCATCATTTGTGTGCCAGGCCACCGGAGAGCCCAAACCCAGAATCACATGGATGAAGAAAGGCAAGAAAGTCAGCTCCCAGCGCTTTGAGGTGAGCACTCACACGTGACTTTGAAATCTTTGAACGCTGCAAAACACACCAACATGTGCACTTAGTAACACAGACAGAGGAAAACACAACACAATAAAGGAATAGGCTTCAGGCCGCCTCTTATTAAGCACTCACCTTCACATGCATAACACATTAGCAACATTTTTTGCTAAGTAAACACAGAACACTCGCTCAAACAGCTTCTTATTAAACATCACACTAATGCTTCTCTTCGCCCAGCAAGACCAGACAGGCTTCCCCTTTTCTTTAATCTCCTTCCATCTTGATTTATACAGACCGCTTCATCTCCTCCAGTCCTTTCACGCCCGTATCCTTCCCCTGCTGTTCCTCAGCTCCACCATCTCTGACCATATTTCACCTTGATGTATGGCCTTGATATATTTCCCCTCCCTCTTTTGAACCCTCATGAAGAGAAAAGGAGGAAGGTGGTGTGAACTCGCACTGTTTCTGACCGGTAACATGATGGTGGATGGGGGCTGTTTTTATTCTGTTGGTCCTACTGTGAGTCAGTGTTTTTGGATTCAGTTTCATGTCATTTACGCTAAACATTATATGATTCAATGATTTATTAATTATTTTGATTGTTGTTTTTTGTTTTGTTTTTTTTGTTGTTTTTTTTAAGATAACATTTGATGAGCCATTTTTAGCAAGATTTACTGACTCGTACTGCCTCTGAAAAATTACATTTTGCAACAGGACATGAAAAAAAAGGCTTTTGAGAAACTGCCAAAGCTGCTAATCTGGCAATTGTTCAAGTTTTTTGTCTCACAGATCAGAAACGCAAACATCCAGAAAAGCATATATCTGTGAGGAGGTGGATGTCATTTCTGAAGTTGACATGAATGGGAAAGAAAAATATGCCCCTAAAAATAACCTTCCTACTCTTTTTCCCTACTCTGGTTCTCCTAGGTGATTGAGTTTGATGACGGTTCAGGCTCTGTACTGCGGATCCAGCCACTGCGAACACACAGAGATGAAGCCATTTACGAGTGCACAGCCACCAACAGTGCTGGTGAGATCAACACGAGTGCCAAGCTCACAGTGCTTGAAGGTAAGATAAGTCTTTCTTTTTCTTTTTTCTTATTCTTCTTCTTTCACCCATTTTTCCTCTCCATGTTGCTTTCGCACTCTTGCTCTTTAACCCCTTCTTGTTTTCCTGCTGCCGCTGGTTTTTGAAGTTTTGAAGCTGTGAATTGCTAAGTTTTAGCATTCCTGGTATCGGCAGTGTCTCAGTGGAGCAGTAGTATCATAATGTAAATTGCATTAGGTGAGGAAAAAGAAGCAAGGCATAGGTTTTTAAATGAGGTTATATTTACTTAGGCAATTCAGCAGCTGTGCGACCTGGAATAAGAAATATAATAATTTGCATCGATGGATTCTTGAACTTCAACAAACTAATGCCTTATTTAAAGAAAAACAAAAAGCAACTTGGATTGTAATGAATAATATCTAAACTATATGACTTAAGTATCCAAAAACAAGTCAGTGATTAACTGCAGAGACAAAGCTCTGCACATCTTGTTTTCCACATATAGAGGCTGCCCTCCATGCCTGCAGGCTACTCTGACACCTGCATCTCGCTCTTTCCTGTAGTTATTAATGTATGTGATTTATGTGGGCAGAACTTCTGCACCTCTCCCTGCTCAGCCTGCTCCGCATATCGCCAAACTATGAAAGTGAATTTCTTCTTTAATCTATAACGTATTTTATTCCTCTTACTTTTAATGAGATGCTTATTTCATCATTACTTTTGAGTGCTATTTGTGCTGTTTGATTTTCTTTTTGACTGTGATTGTTTTTCATTGTTTTCCTGCTATTCCTATTTTAAAATCATTAAAGTTGTTCTGATTAATCGATCTGGGCACTGTTCACCACAGGGGTGGACTTCATTAGAAACTTTGCAGAAAAACGCTCCACAGCTAGCTAGCGCGTGGATTAAGGCTGTCTGCAGCCATTATACAATAATTTAAGCAGATCTCATTCAAACACAGCCACTGTCCTGTCCTGAATCACGTTTTTCTTACACCCTGTCTTCCTTTTTTCCCTGTCCACACTGATGTAATGATATCATCCGCTGTGCTTGCTTGTGTGATCTTCCCAAAGGGACTTTTCTTCTGCAGAAAAAGGTTTTCCTTCCTACCTTCCTTTGCATATATCAAGGAGAAGGCACTAGCATGATACGGAGTGCACAGTGAGATGAGATTAATCAGAGTTAGCATTGCAGGGGCAAAGTAGAAGGTGAGATTTGGATTCCCTCAGTACGTGGTGCAGAAAGACAAACAGCAGTGGTACTTAACAGTGAGCAACTGTGCACAGAGTCATTTTCTCTCTGTGATCCCTTGTTCAGTGCTGTAGCTGCTAGGCCGTGTAAGCAGGCTGGATGCTTCACTGCAGCGCATTCATTGCATACATTCTTAAAGGAATAACATGCGTGAGTGTAGTTATTGATACAATTCTTAAATTCACATGGAAATCCCTTTTTCCCCCTTTTCATACCACGCCCATCCAAAGCTTCATGGAGCAATACGATAATCATCTCCCAAGTCTTCACGTCTGCTCTGAGGTGAGCCCATCGGAGCGGGCTGTTTTGGTCTGACAAAACAAAACAATGTATGTTCACCAAAAAAATAAAATAAAATAAAAAATGTGGACAGCTGGTCTCAGCCCACAAGCTCCAGCAAGCCAGTCCTAAGCTACCTGCTCCGAGCGGAATGGCAGTCTGCCAAAGTAAACGAGTGGCTGGTGAAGTTGAAATTTTGAACCCTTGGCGAGGTAAAGAGAGACAGAGATTTATTTCTGAACCAGGAGTCCACGAGGATGTTGCCAAGTTGTTTTGGATGTATTGGAAGCAAGAAATCTGCCGATGTGGATAATTTTAAGCATAATTTTAGATTTATATCCTTCAGTTAGATAGACAGCTCACGGTATATTTGACGCAGTGTAGGTGACAGTCATAGTGTTCATTAATGACATCAGATAGCAGAGGAGCAATCCACTATGGTAAAGATTTGTCACCGTTTTGTTTTGTTTTTTGTTTTTTTTTTTATATCAGAGAACATGTGACAGTGCTGCCATAAACACTGAAGTAAAAAATACAACCGCACGTAATATTTTAATCAAAACTCTGCCACAATCCAAAAGATATGCTGGAAAACTTCAAGAGATGTCTGTACACACAGATGTACAACTAAATACACATTAATGTGCATTTATTGACACAAACACACACACCCAGAGCGTTATCAAGGACTCTATTTTTAGACTATTGTTTGTAGCCTAGCGATACATCAAGTTCATATCAACATCACTACACAAGAAAACAGCAGGGCAGCACGACACAGACGGTGACTAATGATCGCTCCCCTTAATGGGCTGGTGGTTGCCTGAAGGTTTGAGAAGTCTGTGTCACATCAGAGTTGTGCTACTTTCCAATCTTGGCTCGAATTTTGAAATCTGGAGAAAGTAACTGAGAAACCGAAGGCAGCTCTCCAGGTGAGAATGCATAAAGATAAAGAACAGTTAAGCTACGTGTTTGGTGAAGAAGACACTCAACCTTCGCTGAACGAACACAGATTGAGAAAATGAGGAAAGCCTTCATGTTTTTCAATATTTTCAAAAGAAAAGCCTCCCCATATGACTTAAAGTGCATGTGACTTTGCATCCACATGAAGTTGTCACAATACACTGAGCACCTCCACCAAGAGAGGGAGAATGGTGAAGTCATTACACCACTAAGTCGATCTGGATTATAGGTTTTAGCTAAGCAAAGGAAGGTTGAGTATTAATTATGATTATTTCCTATACCAACTCTTAATTTTGTTATGCCAATCCCTCAAAATATGGATTATGACAGTCTGCAGCTTACACGTAATTTCATTGTGGCTGAAGGAATGCTGCAGTGCGTAAAGAAAAATACCAAGTTTCAAAAGTGCATTATTTTATCTGGATCGCTTGCTTCTGATTTTTGGCCTAATTCACCGCACCTTCATTAATTTTGTGTCTGCATTGCCAAATTCTTATGTAACACCACTTCAAGGAATCTCTTTAAGGAATATCATTCTTCTCTTTGTTTAAATAGGTTTATACATCTCTCTTCCACTGTTTATTTCTGAAGTTTACTTCACTGGCACCCACTGAGTCACTGTAGCTGCCAAATAATGATTAAGATGAACATGACTGAAACTTTGCATTCAAAACTTAAGATGTGTATGAATTAATCTGCTTGTCAAGCTGGACCTGTGGATTTATGTCCACAGAGGATGCTCTGTCTGTTGATGACAAATGGTCTCCCACTCTTTCACTTAAACCTGAGCCGATGATTGAAGCCGGTGCTGTTACTGTATAATTTGGCCTGCCGCTCACCTGCGTGGTACGGCGAAGGCATGTATTCACACCAGCTGAGTGGGGCTTTAGCGCTTTTGCAGTCATGACTCTTGAGTCACTTTGTAATTCTGTCACGCTGCAAAAGCCCCGCTCTTTGTTCGCGGTGGTTCTCACGCCCCCGCCAGAAAGGTCACTCCGCTGAGACTTACATACAGACCCAAAGTCAGTTCAGCCATTCTTCATTGTTCAATGTGTGTGCGTTTGAGACTGAAACACACGTCCCCCAGACAAGCACGCATAAAACCTCAGAAGGTTGAGGGGGGAAAAAAATCGCGTGCTTTCGTAATAGTTTCATTAAGACAACAGGTGTTTTCTCATTGTTGGGCTTTAAATCATCTCCATGCGTATCAAGTGTGCAATCCTGCCCAGGCGTTGTATGCGTGGGTGAGAGAGAGAGTCAGTCAGCTGTGTGCAGCTCTGAACTGTATAGTTAAATAATGATGCAAGCCTCACCGTGGCCAGAGGGGGAAGTGTGATGGAGAAATACTGTTGCCGTCATTCTTTTGCACTTGGTTCTCCTTCTCCTCTCTTTTCCATTGATTTCTCCTGTATTGTGTCCATAACTTGTATTTGTATGTATCTTCCCCTCACTCTGTTCTGTCTGGGTGAGTCCTTCTGTCTTTAACGTGTTGGACAGTGTGGTGGTCATATGACGTCAGGACAGTATAGAAAGGTGACCAGCGGGGACAATGACTCATTACCTGGGTAACGATGCCGGCGTTCTGACCTTGAGCGCCCCTCTTGAATTGAACTGCCTCAGTAAATGTCCAGGTAAATGGTGCTTGTCTCGGTGATGTATGAAATAAACTACTGCTGGCCAGAAAAGACATCTCGCCTCACAACATCAGTCTTAAAAGGTGTGTGCTGCCACTTCTCTATGTCAAGGCAATAGTTCATAGTTTTTCATTGCTGTTAACATTTGGTGAGCATGTAAAATGCAATGACTCAGATCAAGAAATGACTAAGGTGGTGTCGAAACCACGTCACGACAGCGATGGTGATGATAAAGCTGATGGGGCTCCGTGTGAGATGAATAGAGTGATTGTTTTCACAAATGGATGCTGACAGTTCTTTTCCAAAACCAGTGCAATTCCTGAGAAAGGTCACAGACTGTGACTGTGAGTCTTCGTGTGGGGATTCAACACAAACATTTAATTGGAGGTTGCACATCGCAAAGTAAGGATATAGTGCAAATACCAGCGCTGCTTTTATTTCCTATTATGGCACAAGAAGGAATACTGTTTTCTCTGGACTTCTGGGTATTTTCAAAGTGAGAACACAAGTGTTGAAAGCCAGATATTGTAACTCAAGCCAAAGTGGTTGTAGTCATCAAATATCTCAGGAAAGTGGATGTCTTGAGCCTTCTCTGTTTACATTCATCCACTGACGTTTCTCTGGGAATATTTTCCTTAAATTTCTTAAAAAAAAAAAAAAAAAAAAGCAAAAACAAGCAAAAACAAGCACACAAAATGTCAAACCAATGGCGGCACAGTCGCTGTGACTCCTCAAATAGATTCCTCAAATTTGAGCTGACCTCAAGAGTACTTCGCCTTCTCTGCTGTGCTGGAGAACTTTCTCTTGTCTTTTCGGAGACAGAGGACCTGTCTCTGGAAAGGAGGAATGTTATCCAGTAGTACCAGATCAAAAGCACCGTCATTAATGGAATCCTCTCTGCCAGAGTGTGAATTAGGAAGATACTTCTTCAGACCAGCTGCACACATTTTTTTTTTTTTTTAAGTTCCCTGGCAACTCTTCTTTGTAGTGCTGAGGAAAAAAAATTAATTTCTTTGGAAAGGTCAACCAAGAAATATGCAATAACTCAAAGCTCCCTTAGTTGAAACGAAAATAGTCCTTTGCTTTCTGAAAACATGTCAAACATCAAACTAGTTGAAGTGATACAGCTCCTTGTAATTTTAATAGAGTTCTGCCTTTTGAGTCTATTATACGCCTCTCTAATTTTAAGATGGGAAGAGATGCCATAATTATACTGCAGTGTTGAAAACGTAACAGTTTTTGAGCAGTTTGAAACATTTCAAAATGGAACCCAACACAGAATTTCAGCTTTATTGTGTTGACTGTATTTACAGTAGTGGTCCTGTGTTTGGTGGCAGTTAACAAATTACTGCTTCACCGATTAGAAAACGGTCTTTATTTGCTTGGCGTGCATTATAGTCCCTGGTGCAGAGGCAGAAAATGACTGCGACACAATGCCAGTAATAAATATCTCAGGAGCCAGGCAAGTGCGGACAACAAACCTGACTGAATAAACAGCATAGAAATCTCATTGCTCCTCTTCCCAGGCAAGATAAATACATACAGAAGCTATATCGGAATGATTTAATGCCAAGCCCTGCTTCTGCGACAACTTAATCCTCTCCTTTCCTTTGCGCTATTCAAATCATCCACAATGACCAAAATAAGGTCTCTTGTGTAACTGCCATTTCCCCCACATTACTTTTTTACTCTCTCTGATTCACTCTATGAGTGCTGGTGGGTTTCTGCAACATTCATGCAGCCGCTTTGATAACAGTTCCCTCTTGGTGTTGAAGGTTAGAGGTCACTTACTGTTTAACATTAACTGCTGCTGGTTGTTGATGATAATTGGTGTCGGGGTGTAAAGGTTTGGCCGATAGTTTTGGTCAAACAGGTTTGGCTTCCCTTTTAGACGGGCTCTTATTTGTCAAAACATGCAAAAGACGTACAGAGGAGGCGACTCGCACGCAAACAGAGCCATGCTGGGACATGCTTCTTCTTTTACACAACACACACACTAATCTACAGGTGTACCTCCCCTACTGTATTTCTGACACAGACTGTCACAGATTTAATTTCTTCTACCATCTGCTGGCCGGAGGCCCAGCATTGTAGATCATATCCAGGCTGACAGATACAAACTGCATCTGTCTTTGGATGCTTCTCTCAAGGACTCACACAATATGGCAGAGTAAAATCACACTGCTGGTCACCCAATCTGCATCTTCACATCCTTACGTCCAAGGACTCTGGCATTATAGGGAGGACAAATAGCTGTTTAGGTTTGGTCAGGATTACGGTGTGTTTGTTTGTACACAGGGAATTAAGGAGAAACCAACAGAAACCTGTTTTCCCTGAAAATCAACCAAAGCAAAGATAAAAGAAAATAACATAAATAAATCTACTACTACCACAATGACTGCCACTGTAATAACAATAAGAAGAAAATGACGTTTTCCTTAAATTTTTAACCAAGCCATTGCTTTAAACCGTTCTTTGTTTCAGCCTGTATTTTGTCCAATGCACAACAGTACACAAACTGTTGGTCTCTATTTTAGTGACAGAGCTGTTGTGTTATGAGCTTTTGTGGCTTAAATCATCTTAAGTGTCCCTGAGCAAGACACCAAAGCTTCGAGAATCTACGTCAACTTGGGGTGTATGTGACCTTTTCCTCTCTGTATCTCATCTATAAATAATGATTAAAAGATATATATATATATATATATTTCGGTAGGAATCGTTTAGGGTGAACGTGCTTTAACGATAACCGGTGTTAACATTTTACCTTGAAATGAACCTTGCTGCTTGACGTGACACCGGACTAAATTTTTCATGTTACATGTCAGACATCCGAATGGATTCATTCTTCCTTTGAGGCAACATTTTATCTTCTGTACTTGTCCATCAATTGTTCAATGCTTATGGCAAGCTGTATCTCTAAAAAAAACTGCCATGTCTGGTATGTCTGCAGCATCAGCGCTGCCTCTATGGCCTCAGGAGATAGAAACGAGGAGGGGCGGCTCAATGAATAAAACAAAAAAATACAGCAACAGTTGATTGATGGAATATAGGAGAACCATGACAGTCAGTTGTTTAACTGTATGGGAATTACAGTAAGATTTAGTCTCGTGTTATTCTTTGTGCTGGTGATGAATTAGAACAGTTCTATTACCACTTCATCATTACAGCTTTTTGCTGCTTTAATTTGCATTAAAAAAAACAAACAAACAAACAAACAAAAAACCTCATAGCACATCTGAAGACTGCCCTAATGAATCAACAGTGGATTTACATTTCTCTAATTTATCGAATAACCTCAGCCACTTCAACATCTTGATGTGTTCAGGAAAGGCTAATGCAAGAACATATTTATCCTCTATTAAGTGGGCTAGTGATTTTCAAGTGTTTTAACTCATCAGAGCCCAGACCTCTTTTTCTCTGTCTCCAAAGAACACAAAGAGTAGTGAGGACTAGTCAGACCGATGTGTTCCGAACTGCTGAATCCCCTGAGATGAGGAGGCGAAACGTCTTTGACAAGCCTAAGTCCTAAGTCCATTTGCGTTCGATTCAAACGTTGGCCGGATATGACAAAGATGGAGCAAGAAAAATTACAAAACGAGTAATGATGATTTTTCAGTCATAATGTTGAGACCAGCGCTTGTGTTTTGAGGAAGGCATCAAAGCCAACTTGTGCTAGAAAACCTGCAGCGTGGAAATTCTCCCACTAGGTATAAAACTGTCAGCAATTACATCAGTCTTTTTACGAAAAAAGGCACGTCAGCTCAGTGTTTTATCTCATAGCTCTCTTTATTATCAGTGCTAACTTCAGATGCTGCCGCCTTCATCAGACCACGATAGCAGATAGCTCGTTAATGTCAAAAGGTTGCCTTTTCACATTGGTTTTAAAAAATATACTGAATAGGAGCTTTTGCGTTTCGTTTTGACACCAAATACTCTGCCAATGTCATGGAACAGTCTTGCAATGAATACAGACTTTGTTTGAAGACAAACAACATTTAATAAAACATTGTATGTGCATGTGTGTGTGTGTGTGTGTGTGTGTGTGTGTGTACCCACAATAACACAGCAGACTTAAAAATATTTTGCATCATTTGTTCTGTTCTGCTCTGTATTCCATATCTGTCCATGCTCACACTTCAACATGTCACAGTTTTAATCTCGGATCTACGGACACATTTGATTGCCAGGACATGTCGAACTCTTCATCTGGATGTTGTCTCCGTGTTTCAGGAGACATTGGAGATGTGACAAGACGTGTGCATCCGTTAATATTTCCACAATGTCAGGAAGAGAAAGTGATATCCAGTTGTCAGCTGCTATTAAGTATCTGCTGCAACCAGCTACAACAGGCTTTCATTATTCAATTAGGGGTTTTACTGAACACTTATTTGTGAGATCATGTCCAATGTGTTTATCAGTTGTGTTTCACCATGCGTGCATGCAGTCCAACACACATCTTTCCTCCCTCAGATTGGTAAGTCAGGGTAACAGGCCATCATGATTGCCTCTTTTTTCTGGGAATAATTACAAGTTTATGTCTGTCCCTGCATTTATCAATCCTTCTGAAGGGAGAATTCAGCTGTAAAATTTTTATTGGAGTATTAGGCTTCACTCTAAACCAGACAAGCGGCTATCAGGGACAGAGAGTCAGGCACATGAGCGCAAAGCTCCAATAACATTTTTTCCAGGAATATAAGCAGGCTTAGTGGATATAAACACTGAGGTTGATGGAAACTGTCACTCACAAACCTGCATCATTGATATCTGAAGGGGTCAAATTTAAGTCATGCGCTTCCTCAAACCCGAGCGCTCTGAACCTTGCACACAGCTACATTATAATTTTGTACCAAATCATTTTGTCTCCCTTTCCTTTAGTTAAGGTGGCTAATGTCAAACCGAGTGAAATTTTTGAAAATAAAATGTACATAACTTTTTTTTTTTCAACTGAAATAAACTCTATTAAGCTTTGACTTTGAGCTAAATGTGGATTTTACACATTTTGTCATAAATTAGTATTTCTTAGATATCTAATCACAACTACAGCTATAACCACAATTGTGTCAAGATAACTGTTGTAATAGTTAATTGGTAGACGTGTAATCAACCCTCAGTTTACATCACATTCACGTGACACTGGGCATTTTTTATTTCTGTATTAAAACTACACAGGTACTTGCAATGCTTCTTTTCTTCAACTTGTTCGTAATGGTGCCTGGGGCCTTTACCCCTGCAGGCAAGGAGCAAGGTCCACCTTATGGCTCTGCAGGCCAGTGAGTCAATGGCTCCCCAGGCCCTGACTGGCTTTGGATGGATGGGCCTACTGCATGTCAGGGGAGTGCTAATACCTACACTCAGTGAGCTGGCTAATAGGAGTCCTTTCGCCCTGACCCCTTTTCCTCGCACATTTACACGCAGAGCCCCCTCGGCTTACCCGCTGGGCCATAGACGTTAGGGAAGAATGGCTCGACTCACTGTCACCCTTACGGCTCGGCCTTAAGCTTGCCATTTTTTTCCTGTGTTTAAGAGGCATACACCTATTTTGTCTAAGACGCTAAGCTGTGTTTTTCAAGGTTGCAGTTGATTGGTCCGCTTAGGGCTGTCAAAGGCACTGTTGATTTTGCATGCATTACATCTGCATCAATATATTTAACCTGTTTTGCAAGCGAAGGTCTAGTGAGCAGGACAGCTCGGGTACAGGAATACTCTGCCTAACACTCACAATGTCAGGGCATGTTCAGCACTTATTTGCTCTTGTATTATTTGTGGGGTAAAAAGAAAACCTTGTAAACTTTTGCGATAACCCATTTATGGACTGACTGTTGGGGAAAGCAGGTTTCAGGCAAAGTTAGAACCAAGAAGCTGATCAAACAAGCTGCAAAAGAAAATGGCTTGGTCAGCTTTGTTCGGGGTGTCAACTTTTGATCGCTCCCCGTTACAACCACAGCGCTGTCCCAACGATCAACCTCTTGCTGGCGTGAACAAAATGGTTACATTTCGCCTCGTTTGAGGTGACGGACCAACGGGTCGTGCCACAATGTGATAACACCCATCACTTCTGCCAGCCCCCGACATAATCAAAGTTGAGACCGTCGACATTGACTTACAGACGCTGTGTATTATTCATTATCTGTGACTGAGAGAATAAGTAAAGGCTGTCACAAGAGCCCAGTCAGAGAGGATTTAATTAACAGAACCTGCCACATTCCACTACATCCACTGCCTTCCTCGGTCCTCATAAAAGTTATCCTATCGCTGTAATTACACTAAACATGTCACAATAAAGCTTTGCTGATGATTAATTTGAGTTGTGGAGAGGATCAATTAATTCATTTATTTGCAAATTGCAGCTCAGCTTCCTTTTGTAGACCCATTTCATTAAACGTCACGCTTCCTGATTTTTGGTCCTGTCCTTGTTATTTATTTATTTATTTATTTATTTATTTATTTATTTATTTTCCCACGGCACCTGGAGGAATAACCCGCCTTATTAGTAGCATAACATTACTGCAGAAACGTAGCGTGAGCCCTGGGGTTTTTTCCATCTTAGAGGTAGTTACATTAAAATGAATAGTAAACCACAAACCGTGTCGTTCGTAATACCAGAATCTCAGGGGTCTTCAATCAAACTCCTGTTAGTAGGACCACAAGGCAAGAAGTAGAGCTGTAATCTCAAAATGAAAGCCTACAGCTGTGCTACTCATATAGCATAGTTAATGGAGGATGTGATTCTGTGCAGCCGTGCTTGTCCCACAAGGTGACTCGGTCAGCATAACCATGTGAATTCAGAAGACCACCCTTGGGTTGCACGAACAGGTCGGAGGCCACGGTTATGTACTAACTGGTGCACTGCAGCATAAATAACAGGCGCGGGGCATCTGGCAGGGCCGTACATCATATTGACGACAGTGGAAGTATGATATCAGATAGGAGAAAGAGGGAGAAGTACAGATAAATAGGAAAGTCGAGAAAGAAAAATGATAAAAAGAGAGGGAGGGAAGGGAAAAAAAAATTGTTGAGGGGGGAGGAGTTAGGTGACTGTTATTGATTATCTGTCCGTAAGCGGGGGAAGTAAAGCCAAATGTTCTGCTCAGCCAGACAAAAAAGTGTATTATTTCAAAGGTCATGGCATGCATTACCGTCTTTTACTCCAAGAACACTTGGATAAACAGCAGAATAACAGCACGGTGATACGGCCGCTAGCATGTAGACTGTAGGACTGAGCAGCCACATTAGCAGTGTTTTTGTTATGGCGACGTTTTTGTGATGGGCCGTTGCACACAGGTGTGTCTGTGCATGCAGCTCATATGTCCCGAGGACTGTTTGTCTGACGCACGGTTATCTCCATAGCAACTACCATAACACCTGGTCGAAGAGATGGCGTGCTAGAGACAACGGGCTTGACAAGAGGTGTAGACACATTTCAATGCAAGTTTCAAAGCACATTGTAAATTTGCATTGATTTCCCTGTTGTGTTGCGTAGTCCTAACTGTAGTAAATAGACCTATGTGCCTGATAACAAGCGTCAAACACGTCACTATTCAAACTAACTCAGGTGCCTCTGTGGAAAAAGTGATTTTTTTTTTTTTTTTTTTTTTTTTTTTTTACTTTGTTGTTCTTGTTGTCTTGTGTGCTGTGCCTCTTCCCCACATCCCATCCTTTTCCATGGAGATTTTCACCATTTTCATGTCATTACAACAGTATTACATCAATGGCCTCCTTGCCAGGTCTTTGATGTTGGGGTGTGCCGTGTCATCCCTGCTGAGGAGACCTCTGCGGTGGGAGTTCTGCCAACTAGTATTTCTCTGAAGAGCAAGATGGTCTCACTCACATGCCCTTCATGGCATAACATGTGAGAAATGTATTTTGCAAGTCAAAAGCACTGAGGCAGTTACATGAATACCAGTCAGGCCTGTCTGCTTTCCTGTGAGCCCATTAGTTGCAACCTGAATGTCACAGGATTTCGGAAAGAAACACCACGAACGAATACTACTCTTACAGACATTGAAGCGCAGGAAATATTAATAAGCAACAGCTGCCATGGCATATTGTTACTGTAAATGCAAATGCTGTTATGACTAAATTTATCATTTGAATAGCCATTACTACTGTCCAACAGAGTGTAACACCACCATTACATTTTTGTTCCTCATAAATCCTCTGCTGTTAAACTGTTTCCAAGTGAACTTGCTTCAGTGTGTGACACACCATCAGCAATCCAGCTATTCATAGAGCTCTCTCTCTCTCTGGGGTTCATGTTAGCTTTGGCTTTCAGCTTGCACCTCCTGCTGCTTCCGACACTTCTCGCACACTTCCGTGTCTCGGACAGATGCAAATGTCTGGCTTGACGATGTTCTTGGCTGCAGGCGAAGCGCTTTGTTTTTTCAGACGAGCCGTCTGCTTTTTAGTGCCAAATTGACTCAAGAGCAGTTGAGACAAAGGCAACACTTATTGCTCTATATTTAGTATCTTTCGCACAAGGTGAATAATTGGGGAGTTTATTAGTCAAGCACAGCAAACACTTAGACTGTAATTGTTGTAGTGCTCACACTTAACAACGATAACATACTAAATTCCCCTTTTAAACGTTTTGACATCAGCTAAGCTCTAAATGTTATACATCTTCTCATACTGGCAAATGAAATATTAAAATGGCCTTCACATTCTCTAGGACAGCATAAACCCTTTTTTTTTTAAACACCTATAAAGGCAGTGCACTGATGTACGTTTAAATGGATAGATTTCGGAGCAGTAATATTTCATGAGGCAAGTGGCTGTGTTGCTGCCACTGTGCTTCTTTGGTTCGCACTATCAAAGGAGACATCACCTTTAATTGTTGTCATCCATCACTTTGCAACAGGCACACACAGAGATCATAAGGACCTTTTATTTCATGCTTTCAATGAGACCAGCCCAGATGTATAAGCTAAATATCTTAGGAGGCTCTCACTGTATCCCTTTGATTTTTGATGACAATCCTTAATGCCAAATGAGATTAAATATTGACATAGAAGAAAGTTATTGGCTGTTGGCATCGTATACGTACATACGCACTCCTCTGGCTGTTGTTGCAGTGTTTTCTCATGAATATTCCTGGGTGTACACTTCCCCAGTTGATGTGAGTCTCTGGTGAGACCCTCACTTAAAACGTTCATGGTAGAGCATGTCATTCAACACTTTCTGCACTTGGGAATTTAAGGAGGAAGGAGATACCAGGGCACGCTGAGATGGAAATGAGGCAGGCATTTTATATGCAGAACTGTATCTTGTGGCACTATGTCAGGGCTCCCCTGTTATGAAGGGGATGGGGTGTCTGAAGTGTTTTCCCCCATTAAGATGAGTATGTTTGGGTGGAGGGGAAAAAACACGGGCTGACATTCGTGCGGGATTGAGCTCCTGCAGCCTCCCAGTGGGACAGGAGGACAGGGACGGGTCTCTTTCAGCAGGGCTCTGATTAGACCCATCGCCCTAGCTGCCACGCTCCACTCACACTGGTAATTGGAGCTGGCAGGAGGTTGGTATGCACCCCTCCCTCGCCCCCTCCTCATCTCCTCCTTTCCCCTCTCCTTTATGCTTCTTTCCCTGTTTTCTCTCATCTAAATCTTACCTCACCTGCCTCTGGCGCTTACAGTAGAGTCACACCTCCTTGACACAGTGGTTCATGATTACTGTATCCTGCTTTCTTAATTTCGCTAATTAACATATTACCGGCGTCTCTTCTCTTTACAAATGATGATGCCAATATTTCCCCATGCCTTGTGTATGTATTTATGGCCCCCACTGCTATCCTAATTGAGTAGCACAATCAGAAAACCACATTAAGCCTTTCCCTTCTGCCCTCTCTTTTCTACCGTTCCGCTATAACCTCGGTAAACAAGTTCATCTGCTAAGCTGGCTCATATTGCAGTATGACTCTGTGCGTGATAAATGGCTGTTGAGAGAACAATGGTCCTATTTACTTCTTGAATCATGGAGGAACCAGTTCATGCGTACCTAGTCTCACCTCTTCCACATTTCTGGCATTGCCCCTGGCTTTCCTCTTTTGCAAAACCGAAGCATTACTCCTATATTGTTTCGTAACAGCTGTATCACACCAGCACTTTATAAAGACAACAAAGTCCCATTAAAAAGCCGCGGTTTAAGACAGAACGGTCTCCTCCTTGATATCTACTACATTATATTAGATAAGTTGTTGTAAAGTGGTTTGCATGGAGCATTCATAATTTCAGTCCGCATACACATCAAATAAATCACCAGTTTGATGGATAGAGAAGTAGAACACAATAATCTCCTTACATGTCACACATGACATTGGTATTTTTCTTGCTGTTATTGTTTTTTTTTTTCCCCCCGCAGCACTGTTCATCTTAGTAATGGAGAGTCTGCGTGACATTATCACAGGATTTTCGCCTTATTCCTATTTTCTTGCCCAGACCAGACATAAGATTGGAGTTTTTTCTTTTTTTTGATGAATTACACCACGGCACAAGAGGGCCATTTTATTAAAAATGCCCTCTATCTTGACAAACATCAACCTGCATTGCCTGCACTATTTCATTGGATTCTCGCCAAATTTCCCCAACCCTTTTCTTTTCCCTTCAGATTAAAGCAGGCTGAACAAAGGCATGTCTTTGTCTTCCTGGCATGACAAGTTGGCAGACAAGGCCAGCCGCAGGAGTTGGAGTAGTAGGAAGAGACAGACAGGGCTCAAATCTTACACAATAGCTCAACAAAGATCTTTGATAAGTACATAGAAAGAACTTTGAATTCTTCTTCTTCTTCTTCTTCTTTTTTTTAAGAAAGCCAGCGCAAATTTAAAAAGAGTTAGGTTTAAGAATAATACATAATAAATAAAAGACAAAAGCTAAATTGATTCGCTCTATAATTAGCAAAAGGCTAATCATCTTATGGTTTTTGCTTCAGAAATAAATCAGATTTTGAGCACTCTTAACTGGATATCACAAGAATCAAGATGCCTCCAGATGATAGACTTAACACACCAAGTGAAGCCACGGTGCACTAATCAGGCACACTGTGGAAAAAAATGTCCACCAGTCCTAATAACTGTTCACCTGCAATGCAAACATTAAGCAGAAGCAGGGGATTGATTCATGTATAAGCTGTGCTGCAGCTGTTTGCCTTTTAAATTATTCCCTGTTTGTGCTTCCTGATATGACAGAGCCGCTGACTCGTGTAATAACTCCTTTGGGGTCTTTCACCCTGTTTTACCAGTGCTTTGCATTTTTCACAGCCCAGGAACATTTGCCAATAAGCCTAATCATAAATATTCCATAGGCACCATAACAGGAGGGCTTGGTGGGAAATATCCAGAGCTGATATTTCTTCATTGAAAGGCAGAGTTGCACAAACACTACTGCATAAATAGTTCTCTTCCCTCCTTAGTAAGACAAGACCATTCTTCCTGAAGGAGTTGGCGTAGCCTGTTGGAAATAAATCAAATCTTCTGAAATTCACCTTAAAATACCTCATGACAGTCGTGTCAACCCTTCGCTGTACAGTCCCTTCAGGTAATTTTCGAGGTGTGATTGACAGTGCAGTGTCATGCTTCATCCAATCGATTAGTTTCTGCCAAACAGCTACAATGTACTCGGCCTCTGGGGGTGAAGCGGCATCATTTTCTGTCCTAGAGATGGCGTGATTTTGGATGACCGGTCATGTGTTGCATGTACAAATACACAACATGAGAGCTGCTGGTGCTCCTTTTTTCTTCTTAATTGACGGTCAGTTCATGTCTACACTTCTTCAAAAGCCAGAGAAATATAGAAATGTTGATTTGTGGTATTCAGTGCCATCAACGTTAAGGACATCTGTTGTCCTTGTTCAACAATGTCTGCGATTCTCTTAACAGAACAAATGGAAGGCCGTTAAATATTCACCTCAAAAGTTAATCCTTGGAAATAAATTGCCAATTTCAATGATATTATAATTATTCCGTAATTGGTAAAATATACTGTATGAATATAAAAACATCTATGAGACATTTTTCGGGGAACTCCAAAGTCCAGATGGCGTTGCTGCATCATTGCACAGACTAGCTGAGCATCTAATTTAGCTCTGCAGCAAGGTCCCCGAACACAGCCACATGATTCCACACCAACCACCCCTCCTGCTCCTGCAAGTGTGTACGTGAGGAAACTGGATCCATGTCAGCAGCCAGAAAAAAAGCCTGTCAGGCGATCTGTGGCCATTATTAACATTTTCTAGGTGAACCGAGTAGGTGACACTGGAGTTAGGCTCCCTCAAGGTTTAGTACAATTCATTTTTATCCCCACATCTCTCCTTAATAATAATAGCAGGGGAAGGTATTCTTCTGCTCATCTTTAGCCTCCAAATGCTCTTTTTCTAAATGTGTACTCGAAATATAAACCCTTATTCAGAAAATTACCACACATTCAACATCATGTCAGGTGTGTCTCTACAGGTATCTTTCTCTTTTAATGTTTTATTTCTCCACCTCACTCTACCTTCACTCTTTGAAGGTTAGACGGAGCAAACCACAGAGGAGCACAGGGTGCTACTGTTACCATTATTCACACAATGACAAATTGTACAGTATTATTTCATTGTGCTGCAGTTGTCTCTGTTGTTGAGGTGTCCTGATTTCGCTAGGGATGTCTGCAAAAACGAATCCTATACCATTAGACAGGAAGTAAACCTCGCCACAAAGATAAGGAGGCATGCAGAGATCTGTCAACCACATTTGAACATGAGACTATCCGGGCTACAGGCCAAACACAAGGGTGAAAGGAGGTAAAGCTGCTCTTCTGGAGACGATAACAAAGAACAACACTGATAAAACCGAAGCTTGTCTGAGCCATATATGTTTACATATGGATTTTTGACTCAGATGAGAGAAGTGATCCCATCTGGAGCTAGACAACCTCACTACTGATGGAATCGAATCACCAAATGATAATACTTGAGGAGGAGAAAACGCCAGTGGGGTAGATGGAGATTAAATACCTTGTTCCACAACAACTTATTGTTGTCATTTATCTTGGCATTAAATCTCCTAAATACATTTTAATTTTTAAGAGCTTGCTTCTGTTTAGGCCCTTCCATTTTAATTTAACTACATTGAAATTCCATTCTCAACGCGATCCTCTCAACTCTCCCGAATAGCCAAAACCTTATCTTTTTTTACTGTTGTTCATCCTGGCAGACAAATCTTCCCTTGCTTATGGTTACCTGCAGTAAGGTGTCTTTTCATACTGAACCAAAGACAAGAGTTACAATCATAAGCACTTTTCATTGGCACACCAAGGACACAGCCACATATGAGGAGAAAAGATAAAAGAGATTACATATTTGAGAGCAGGCTGAGAATTAGACCTTTTAAAGGTGATTGTGTTTCCTCTTAATTAAGGTTGTCCAGAGGTGAAGAGGTTAAATAAAGATCTATTATGAGGGTGAGGTCAGGTTAAGAAAGGAGGGCGAGATCAATGATAGTTTTGAATGAACAAAAAATTGGTATTTCAATGAAGAGAATAAATGGCTCTCACAAAACCATTACGCTGTTTTTTTTTTCTTTTTTTTATTTATTTAATCTGGATATTTCAGGGCATTGGAATGCTGCTTAAGTTTTTCTAGTTTGTTCACTTTGGTAGAATGATGAATATGATGTCAACAAGAAAAACCTTTCTCCTCCCTAAGTCTCCTTTAAGGATCACACAGCGTCTTGTTGTAGATATGCCGTTACACTGATTATGATAAGTTGGATAATTCAAATAGGTTTGTTTAATTTTCTAATTTTAAAGCAGTACATTTATGCATGGGTACCCAAAGGCAGATTGCAACTATCCTTCCTCTATCTAAAGCTGAGACTCCCCTTGCTGGCTAATAAGCATGTTATAATAATCAATCAGAGATGGGAGGATTTCATTTATTTATTTATTTGTTTTTTGTTTTTGTTTTTTTTTTGTCTTTTTTCGGGGGGGGGGGGGGGGGGGGTGTTCCAACCAAATTTGAAATCCAAACAGCAACAGCTCTACCAATCTCGGGTAGTATCTTTTGTTCTTGTACTAAATTTTTGTCTGTATTTGTGTTCTGACTTCTGTTTAGCTCGTCTCACCTGAATTATATTTGCTCTCTTTCATCCTCTTCTCTGTCCTTGCGAGCTCAACAGCTTCGATGCACTCAACCCCTCTCACAGAAACTGAGAGAGGGAATCTTTTTTGCAAACACGTTTTTCCCCTTCTTAGACATTTTCTCTTCTATGTCTGCGGTTATCCTGACAAAAAAAATCTACCTTTGCTCATTTTCAGAGAATCAAATTCCACATGGCTTCCCGACCATTGATATGGGCCCCCAACTGAAGGTAGTTGAAAGGACCAGAACAGCCACAATGCTGTGTGCTGCCAGCGGAAACCCGGACCCAGAGATATCCTGGTTCAAGGACATGCTTCCTGTGGACATCAGCAGCAGCAACGGCCGCATCAAGCAGCTTCGCTCAGGTACAATTTGATCTACTCTGATTTCATTTCTTTAAGATGTTCCTCCAGATGAGAGAACATGTGAATTATGGCAAGGCAAATTGCACAGTAAAAATGACATAAAATGCCAAGTAAGGTTACGCATGAGAATGATGTACCAAAAAAAAAAAAAAAAAAAGTCTTTGTTATCACATATTCTCTTTCATCACAAAGGACGTGAAAGTTTTATACAGTTTGTCATTGATACCTCGATTAGTTTTTCCAGAGTACAAAAGGAGATTTCTTTTCTTCTTACCATATTATATAATCCATAATCCTTTCTTAAAGATACAGCTGGGTCACAATGAGGCCATTTGATGATGTATTATCTTGGCTTCAACCCTCGTGGAAAAAAAGTCTGTGAGGTACTCTTTGTTCAGTCCAGGATCAGTCCAGTTGATAAATAAGCACGGTGCTCGCCTGACCTGGACCGGAAGGAAAAGGTGCAAGGTGGAGAGATTAGTGGCTTTTGACCAGGTTCAGTCTTGTCACTTTGTACTAAATCTACCTCACTTAGACAATGTCAGGCCAGACTGCTGGTCTGAGGCCCCGAAGATTAAAGATGAGAGCCACTCTAGAGAAAAGCCTGGCAGTGAAGCTGCCTCGTGGAAGCTCAATACAGATCACTGGAACATGTTCACTTTTTCTAATATTAAATTGTAGCTTTGCTATAAAGGCAAGCCAAATTAGGAAAAGATTTACCACAAATTAGACATAAACACAACTACTTAATAATATGGTTATGTTTTCATAACAAGGATAAAATCGTGCATAAAGCTGTGATATTTTTTTTCCCTCCTTCTTTTTACTTCTAGCAACAAACTTTTAATTAGTTTTCTTTTTGGTATATAGTGAGTGCCTGAAAATGTGCTGATATATAATGCCCTCAGACTAACAATTCTTTTTATCCGCCATCCTTCTCTTGACATCTGCTTCCATATCAGGACTTACATTACTCCATATGACCTGAAATTAGTCCCTTTTTTTGTGTTTGTGTGATGGAATTAAAAAAAAAAAATAATAATAATTTTCTGCCACGGTAAAAAGTAACAAAGATGCCAGACCCAATTCCTCTTAATACATCGTACTCATATTTAGTGAGCACACACACGCACATTCAGTCTATCTTTTCACACCATCCAACCCATCAGCTATGTCGAAGATACTAACGTCTTTTCAATTCAAAACCTCTGACCTCAAGACTTTTTGCTTGCATCATTCTATTTGCTGTGTATGACTTTCATTCATTCCTCTTGCCCATTTCACTAACTGCTGTCTGCATAAATGCAGTCTGTACAAAGGGTGGGGGTTATCTTAAATAAAAATGCTTGATTAAAAAACAAAACAAAACAGCTTAGACTGCATTATGTTCCAATGCTGCCGTGATGTACAGACAAATGTGGGTGTAGTTGTTGTCTGCGAGTGCAGAGAAGTAGAAGCGTTATATTTCAGAATTTTTGAATCCCTCTCAGAGACTGGGTTGTTTCTGGGCAATTACAGACAGTATGTACAGTCTAACATTTATTCTTACTTTATGGCATTAAGTACACTGAACTTTGTCTCACATTGCATTTAACTGGCTTCTACACTGTATCAGCTTTTTTTTTTTTTTTTTTTATCTGTGGCCTGTCAGAAGCCATGCTTTTCTCTCCCACTGTTGTAAGTGGATTACTAACTAATCTCTCAACCCTGTTTGCATCGAAATTACTCCCACCTAGGTGGTACACCAATTAGAGGTAAGGATGATAAAAAAAAGTGTGTTGGAAAATATCACGTCCTCACCATTCCCTTACATCTACATCAGACCCCGGCACCCTCCCACCCGTCCCTCCAACAGCACATCACTGTTCATTCACACTGTTCGCGCCAAGTCACCCGTCTTCCGCTTTCCCCCCTTCGTCTTTTCACAGCATTTTCTGTCTGACCGTGTCCTGTCTAACGTCTCCTGCTGAACAAACAAATGATCACCAACCCTGATGCCAGGAGAATGAAAATACAAACGCAAGTCCAAGGTGTTATCTTGTAAATTAGCTTTTTCAAGGTTCTTCGTATACAGTTAGAAATGAACTATGTCCACGAGTAAATCCGCACTCACAGAAACAAACAACATTCAGCAACAGCCTTTCCTTTGGCCTTTCAGCAGAAAGAGGCAATAAATTCCATTTTAAACTAAAAGCCACCATTGCCACAAGAGGATCTACCTGCCTCCTCTGTGCAGCCTCAATGTAAATTGAAATGGATGTATTTGCATACCGTCTATGCAGCATTGCCCCCCCAGCACGGGAGCAGGATGCCTGGTTGAGATTGTTAAGGTGGAAACTTCAACCCCTTTTTAAGGAAATCATGTGCTTTTCCCGTGAGTAAAAGCATGATTTTGCTCTTCAGCAGTGAGGTAAATAGCGAATGTCTGGGGCAAGCTGAATACATTTGGCACTACCAGCTGTCTGTCTCGGTGCTTGCATGTCCATGGCGCCTAATGCAGCCCATATTGTACTTGTGTTTAACTCTTTAGGAGCTATGGTAGCCTAGTTGCAGAACTCGTGTTCCTTCATCATTACAATCTCCCATTCGGAGATCCAGCTCTGTTTAAGTTGGAAATAACTGACCGAGTTTACTGTTGCAACTCTTGATGAATGTCATCCCTTAAACTGTCAAAATTCCTGTAGTACCTGCACTGTTTTCTCCCAAAGGAGAGTGGACAGATTGACAGATTGGTGACACCAACATTAGTATGCAGGTGCATGTCAGTGCTGAATCAGGCAGCGATGAGTTCAGCAAGCAGAGCAAACACCTTGGAGGGATGTGTTGTCATGAGATCTGAGGTGGTGTCATCACATGTCACTGCCCCGCCCTGTCTCGTTTCTCTTTTTGGCCTCATCTTGATTTGAGCCTCCCTGCGGTTGGTGGTGCACATGTTTGTTGCATTCATCTCATACTGCATGATGTGACAACGAAAATGTATCCTGACATCATCTTAAGCTGAGTATTTTAATCATTTCCAAACTGCATGGTGGCTGGCTACCTTTCATACTAGAGCCATGCCATTTTGGAGAAATGGAAACTCACTTATGACATTTCAAATTACTGCCAAGAGAAATATTTTTGTTTTTAAAATAGTATTTTATTTATTTATATCTATATATTTTTTTATATTATTATTTTTTTTATTTTTTATCTTTTTCCAAATCATGGGATGTAGGTAAGTTTCCTGTTGTTGGTCCTTTTTCAAATTATACTTTTCCTCATCATGTCAGCCATTTGCAATTCAGTAGCAATGATTAGATGATGGTTATGACCACGGGGTGTCAAAGTGACCACACTGAGAGACGTCTCCTGGGCTTTCGTGCTTTGTTAGAAACAACATGTTGGCCTTCTGTCTGATGACTACAGCTACTTGAGATTGTGAATACTAATCTAAGCCATCTGGCAGAGGTGTGTCTCCCTCGTGGTCCTCGGTCAGACATGGTCAAATAGTTTATAATGAAAGAGCACAATAATGGCCCCACTCCTAAATATTTGCTCAACGAAGGCTGGAGAAAAGATAGGAGCACCGACAGTGATTTGGATCAACATCCCAGGCCTCTGAGCAAATAACCACTGAGAAGAACCAAGCAGTCCAAAGTTGTAGATCATCATCATTGTAGTAATATCTACCTTTTACTTACCCGTGGTCAGAGTTTCCTCATCACTTGGGATCTCTGAAAACACTATTCTTAGCTTTAAACTCAACATGAAATTCCAACTAAGGGTCTAAATAATTCCCTTTGGTCTAAAAAAAAAAACATAACAGTTTGCACAGTTGCTGATTTTAAGCTCCAACAGTATCTGGTTGCACATTAATTCATCTTTTTTTGTCAGATACTATAGCCCGAAGGGGTCCTAACATCTGACTGAACTAAATAGCCACTTGGTTTTGTCAGTTATTTTCATTGGGAGAAGGGCCAGTCAGACAGTGATCGGTGTAAAATGTTATACAGATGACCAACTGACCCCCAACCATGACCTTTTTTTCTCCTTGACATGTCTATGAAAAAATTCAGTTTGCCATTTCTTTCAATTTGCTATATCGGCGAAATGCTTCTGTTGCAAAGAGCATTTTCTTGACAAAACTCAGTTAGTGTCTAAGACACTTAATTAGACTAGTTAGTTGTCTACAGGCTCTCTTAAGAGTCACATTTTAGATGTTCGCTGTGGTTTTATGCCAAGTTACATCTTAAGCTATGCAACTGTCAAGATGGCTGAATTTGTTAATCCCTTACACAGGAGCTCTACAAATTGAGAACAGCGAGGAGTCCGACCAGGGGAAATATGAATGTGTTGCCATGAACAGCGCTGGGACCCGTTACTCCGCTCCTGCCAATCTCTACGTTCGAGGTAAAGTCCAACATTTCTCTCCGTCTTTCAATTAATCCAATCTTTTCCATTGGGTAAATCGTTTGCCAGCCATAAACAACAATGGAGCCATTTTAAATTTCTTTTAGATTTGTGCCACTGTCTCTCTTTTACATCAATCTTCCTCCATTATTGTGGCGTTCCTCCCTTCCCAATGAACTAATCTGAACCTCCTGTTTGGCTGCGAACTCAACCAGGTGCGGCCTCTGTGAAAACAACTGCATTGAAATGTTTCCTTGTGCTGGCACTGAAAGCCATGACAGGCCTCCTTTAGTTTTTATTTTGACTGTAACGAAAGGGTCCATTACCAGCATCAGCACAACCCGTAGCTCCCAACGGCATAGAGGGGCCTGGAGTTTCAGGGTTTGTTTTTGTTGTGGTGTCTCAGTGAGCAGACTAATGCAGTGCACAAGGTGGCATTGTGCCCGTCCCGGAAAAACGCAGGTATAGCAGAGACAGACAGAGTAGTCTAGGTCAGCCCCCGTGGATAACACCACCATGTCTGATATACATGAAACAGAATAGCTGCTCCAGTTGTTAGCGTGGGTGGAGGTGGGGGGAGCGAATGTGTCAGAATGAAGCATGCTCTCCAGCTCCTCGTTTTTTGTTTTTTTTTAACAGTGATTCCGTTTTCTCCTTTTGCAAATTTGAATCAAGAGCTCAGTTTTTTGTTTCTTTTTTTTTTCTATTAAATGAATTTCCCTCTCACTAAGATGAGCTCTACTAGTATTGAGCCTTAGTTTTTTTTTCCTTTATAGGCATGTATCCAGGTGAAATGTTTTTACAGCAGACAGACCCTCCTCCTGGATCAGAGAAACCAGAGGTGAAATCATCTTCAAGGGCCAAAGCAGCATCAAATTTACAGATTAAACAGTGTGGGCTCCAGAAGGTTTAGATCTTAAATCTTGACAGGGGGAGGTAGCCAGCCAAATGGCAAAGGCGAGGAAGGGATGTAAGTCTCATCTATTAATCAGGGCATGCCTGTCACAGGTGCAGACGTGGCCTTTTTTTCCCCCTTCGAGGTAATTATAGTTGTTGTGTGGCATGGCGCCAGCAGAGCCCCCAGGCCCAGCTAGTCTGTAACACCACCCAGGTAGCTGTCAACCCGTTGGCCCCCAACACCAACTTTTCCACCACCCTCGCCACACCAGTGGAGAGATAGAAATCAAACCAACCGTAACCTTTTAAAAGTGTACTTGTCTTGAATGGAGAACAAAGGCGCCAGCCATGTTTTCCCTCCGTCTTTGTTACCGCTGTGAGAACGAGGAGACGAGACCTGGGGCTGTGTTATCACTGGACTGTTTGATTGGGCTTAAAACGTGAGGGACTCAAGACAAGTGGCCTTTGACGTGCCACTCCTCCTTTCTTGTTGATATATGTTTTTCTTTTCTTCGAAGACACCGGAGGGGACATTTAGGGGCTTACAATGGCTCCCGAAACATAACAAGTATTGAAAGCAAATGGGTTGTTGGACAACTGCTAAATATCTTTGACTAGCTGCAGGCAGTGTAAATATAGTTTCTTCCAAACCTGAAGTGTGCACAATACTAGTACAACTCCTATTATTCCATGTTGTAGAAGATATTGCTGACTAACTGTGCCTTTCTCACTTTTGGGTAAACTGTTAAATGTTCCTTTTAAACCTTGTTTTATCCCTCCTGGGTGAAACAGTCATTTATGGCCCTGAAATGTCAATAACATTCCCTCTATTCGAAGGTGAAATGTGAAAAGATTGCCACGGGAGAATAAATTGCGTTATTATTGTGTAACAACCTCCTTGCAACACTCGTCCACTCAAACACAAACATACACCTGCTTTAATTGTGCTTGTTACAGGTGGATGTATGTCTGCAAATGTTCTGGGGTTGTTTTTTTGGTTTTTTGCTTTTTGTTTTTTTTTCCCCCCAATTACTGTTGTTACTTGATCCAACTTTTGTCTGCAGGTACACAGACAGACATGCTGCAAGCAACATTGTCCTCACCCTTGTCTTGACATTTTAGAGCCACAAGAGAGTGATGTCCTCATATTTCTGTGTGGGAGGAGATGCTGATACTGTAAGAGGAGGGATGGGGATGGAAGGAGCTGGGGGGGGGGGTTCATGGATTATTTTCCCTTTCATGTCTACATATCAAGTTATGTCTTTCAACTTCTCATCCATTAAGAGTGTGCGTGTTTTCAGGTGAGCAGGTGCGTGTTCACCTTGTTTGCTTTGCGTCACTTTTGGTGACCCTCCTCCAAAGGAGGACTCCCATCAACGTGGGCAGAATCACAAGCGGCCTGTGATTGTGCATGAGCGCTCATTTGTCAAGTGCTTATCCCACGACGGCGGAGAGATGTCAGCTTCTGTCTGCTGGCACTCCCTCATATATCCAAGTGACATGTCAATATGTCACAGAGGATGAAGTGGTGCAGCTGGGCTTTTCTTTTACCAAAATATCTTCATGATGTTCTATGTGTGTGTGTCTGGGAGGGAAAACAATCAATTCAGGTCACGTTTATGAAGAGAAAAATTTGGCATGGGCACATTAATTGTCCCTTATGTCAAAACGTGGTTTTGAAAGAGTGAAAAAGTGCAAATATTCTTCACACGTTACATGATACATGAGAAAGTCCAACTGCTAAAACTTGAGTGTCATTCAACAATAATTAAAGTATTCACATCCAAGATGATATATCATTCTTAGAGATGAATCATCAACCTGACCTGCAGAATAATAAATGAGTAAATGAATTCTGCAACTGATTTATCTAAACTGAAGAAAAATATGCAAAGCCTGTTGAACGGAGTTTCCCTCCCCGGCACTGTGTCTACATTACCTGTGTGTGCCATGTCACTGACCTGCACTGGGGCGACAGAAACACTGTTCTCTTTCACTGTCTTGTCTTCCTCTCCACTTTGTATTTTTCCATTCCATCGCTCACCTCCATCACATCACTTCATCCACAAACAGATCAGCGTGAAGGTTGGTCATTTTCACTTATAATCTCTTCCCTTCAGTTTGATGCAGATTTTAGGTGAGGTCAGCCATCCCCCCCAGCCCCTCTGATGAAGACGCTGATATCCCTACCTTGAAAAAAAAAAAAAAATAGCTCCCCCTAATCCTCTTTAGTGTCAGTTTGTCTACTTGTTTGCATGAATCCCTGAATAGCTCTTGCATGCTTAAAGTGCCACTCCCTCAAACTGTGTTTCGATTAGGTGTGCCAAAACACCCATGGTGTCCCCTGTACAGCTTGCTTAAGCCATTGTTATGTCTCCTTTGTGTTATTTTACTGTGCAGTTCTCCCGCCCGCACCCTTAGTGCCACTGTCAAGCACATCCATCAAAATGTGTAACTCCTTTCACCCTCAGACTTCCCATCCACCTCTCAAGTCCCATCAGAGGTGTGTTAAGGATTACTGTGGTATTCAGGTGGCAACCGGATTTGTCAGGTATTTAGGCAGCAACACCCCTGCTCTCCCACCGAGGGACATGGGTATCAGAACTGACAAAGCCGTTCTTAGAGGATTATGCCTGTTTTATTGCCATGGGCATCCTCCGCCCAGAGACTGAAGGGTGTTGATAGGTGAATGCTAGTCTAATGAGGAGACATCCACACATCTCCGTGTAATGTTACAGCAGTAGGAAGAACTAATTTCCAATGTGGGGCTGAGAGACTAAGGAATGTAAACACTTCTTAGTGAATCACAATAAGTCATTATTTTTAGCCTTTATCTACACTATTATTAAGCTCCTCTTTTCGAGTAAATATTGACATTGACACGGAGAGGTAATATTTTGGAAATTATCTCTTCACTTGTACTATCTGCAAAATATGGCCAAGCAAAGAGCTGACCTATAGAATATTTAAGAATGAGCTGGCAGTGTGCTGACAGTGGGATGATCAGCCATCATGGCAGTCCAGTGGCGCTGCCAGGAAGGCTGGGAGCCTGCTGACTCTGTGCCAGTTTTCTCCAATATTGATTCACTGAACAGGTTCTGCTATCCTTGGGCACTTTGTCAGGGCAGTTAAATTTATAGGTATCCAGCAAGCAGGCAGGCAGAGTGGAGACAGGGCTTATTTTGTGGTTTTGATAGAGTCCTGGAGCCCGTCTCTCCGAGCCGCTCTCAACAGGAGAGAGGCTTCGGGAGAATCGATAGCAATTACCTGCCCTCTAGTCATTTTGTTCCACAGCACCTCTCCAAACTTAACCGCACGCCATGAATTATTCACAACATTAAGTGTTCAATATACACAGGCCCCAGTGAGTGACTGCTCTTAGCACTGTTTAGTCTATGGAATCATGAAAGAATAACAGATAATTCGACCCTAATGGTCTTGCATTAGGCCCACTCTGCTCAGGTTTCACTTTTTCATAAGCATATGTTGTGAAAAAGAGTTGCACTCGGAACTGTTAACTGTTGTGCGAGAAGACATGTGGCTCCTGACATAAATGGAGCACAGCACTTCTCTCGTGCATTTGTCACACTGGAAATCAGATGTTCGCTCATTTACAGGAGAAAAAAAAAAAAATTGGACCAAGTCTCCCCCCCTTCCATTATTATCCTCTTCCCCCAGTGTTCCCTGGCTTATGATCTCATCCCATATCTCCTGTGCATGCATTGCCTGAGAATGTCATCCCCATGCTGTTCCCAGGCTGGTAACACTAGTCGCTCTGTCCAGTCTGTGCATGTAAAACTCAGCCATATGCCTGTGAACTTCAGAAAACAGATGTCATGGCTGATAATTTTTATCTTTGTAAACTGTGAACGTCAGTAACTTTCCTTCCTGCATTAAACCCCCATTATAATGTAGAAATTTGTACCTCCTTGTTCATCAATTCATGTTAAAAAGTTTACATCATGATTATTATTAATATTAGGTCATTATTACTCCTAAACCTTTTCTGACCTTTTCACGGTGACCAGTGTCAAATTGATTCTTTTGTTTGTTATAGACCCCCAGAAGCAATACGTCCCTGTAAAAACTCTTTCACGTTATGATTTATATTTTAAATTATGTAAAAGCAGTTCAAGGGCCAAATTCCAGAACATGCATCTTTCTTGTGTGCACTGAGGCCCAGACCTCGGACATTCACATTTCTGTGACCTCGCGAGACAAGTAGTTTCAGCCCACATAATTGTATCGATTAAAAACTGCAGCAGGTTTATATTCAGCTCCTCATTTATTTTAGGAAAATTCAGACAAGTGTGAACCGGGTCCCCCTTATTATAGTGCAGTCCAGAGAACCACCGTTTTCCTGACTGGAATCTCAAAAGGTGCTTTTGTGTTTTTCCATTTCACCACATAATGAGGGGAATAACAAGCATGGCTGTAATGACGTTCCGGTTCAAATTAGATTGGGGAGGGTGGGGTGGAGGGTGAGGAAAAAGGGAAGGTGGAGGGAGACATTTGAAAATCCATTTTCATGGAGACCAGTGCAAAAGAGCAATTACAGTCAAGGGCTTTCTTTTTTTTTCCAGAGAGACGCAGAGGTGTTGTATTGCATTAGGGGAAACAAGAAGCATAAATTCTGCAGGGATGGTTTCATGCTGTAATGTTTTGAATACATACCACGAGCAATACTGGAAGAAGCAATAATGGGTCCTCACGTGGGAGCTTGATGTTTGGCTTAGCTTCACTTTTTTCAAAGTCAAGGTTAAAGAAATCAGTGCTCCTCCTTAAATTCCACAGATATGATGGTGATGTTCAGTTTATGTGCTCATTAATTTAATTTGTTGGATGTTCACATAGCCATGTTAAGTAGGGTTTTTTTCTACCATGCCAAGCAGATAAGTTTGTTGTGGTTGCCAAAAGTTAGCAGAAAAAGTGTAAATATTGCAAGTGTTTCTTGTGTATCTACATAGAAAACAAGTCGTATGTGAATGCTGGCTCTGTTTATTCTGGGCCAGCCTTTCAGTATTGCATTGAGCCTCTGCATCGGTGTTTGCCTTCTCTCTGGTGACGTCAACAGGCCCTTCTTGTCTCCATGGGAACCCCTTTTTAATGTCACCCTATCTGCATATCAGAACTGCACAAAGAGAGGGGGAGAGTGAGAAAGACGGGCTGAGCAGAAGGAGCCAGAGAGAGGGAGCAGGAGGAGAAATCAAACAATGCCATCTACACAGGGCCCCTCGGTGATGCAACCTTCGCCACCATTTGACACTCTGACAAAAGAGGGCCAGACAGAGTCTCCAGCAAAACTGGGCTATTTTTTGATTATATTCCCTTTTGTAGGCAGAAGGATGAAACACCCCCCCAAAGTTTTCTTATGAGTTTCCAGAGCCATTTTGTGACAGTCACATTATTGCCTTTGTGCTCGCACGCACATTCGGACAAAAGCAATCAGTTCTCTATTCTGTCTGTTTTCTTGGTTATCTTTCAGCCTTGTGGTATTGTGTGGTGCAAGGCCAGTCGTGAAATCAGGGAAGAATATCATGTACACTTGTTTCTTATTCACTCCTTTGCTCCTTCTTTTCATATACTTAGTGCGAAGAGTCCCACCTAGATTCTCCATTCCACCCACCAACCAAGAGGTGATGCCAGGCGGCAGCATCAACCTGACCTGCGTGGCGGTCGGTTCTCCGATGCCCTACGTCAAGTGGACAATGGGCCTGGTGGAGCTGACCAAAGAGGAAGAGATGCCACTAGGACGCAATGTGCTGGAGGTTACCAACATCCGTGAGTCGGCTAACTACACCTGCGTGGCCATCTCCTCTCTGGGCATGATTGAAGCCACAGCTCAGGTTACTGTCAAAGGTGAGAGCTGTTTTCAGACATCATCTGTGATAGATGTGGACCCTTTTTTATTCTATATAACGCCCCTGCAGATTCAATTATTCAATCTTAATGAAATGTTACAGGACAAACTAAACCATTTTTCGTTTTGATACATAATCATGGTCTGTGGACTTTGCTGGTGTTGAAACATAAAACTGCCTGTTTTGTCAATGAAAATTGATTTCAGGGACTGTATGTGGCCTGAGTCCTTTTTTCTTCTTCTTATAGTCAAGTATTTGTGTGATTGTGGTTCCGATCACCTGTGTGTGTGCGTGTGCGACTGCCAGACTGTGTTGACTGCCCATTGCAGTGCCATCTTATCTGCTGCTGTAGCTATCGATCCCGCTTTCCACTCAGCTGATCAATACACAGAATGTCACAGTCATTTAGAGGATAGACAGCCATACAGACCCCTTATTCATGGAAGCCATAATGAAGACCTGCTGTTTTGTTTGAATTTGTCATTCACTCACAACTTGAACCACTTGCAATTTCATCATATTGTCAGTAATAGCCACATGTATGATGTAAAACGCAGAATTGGGATTTCACTCCAGCGTTTGTATTCATTTGGGGGTAATGGCTGCTGACAATGCTATAAGGATTAGTTTATGAACAATTGTTTCAGTGCTATGAGTTACAGAATAGAGAATTATTAGGTCGTCTTTTTTTGGGGTTTTTTTTTTTACCGCAAGAGCAGAGTTTAGCTGCAATAAGTCTACATTTTGAAAATTACATTGTCAGACTCCCAGTTATTCCTCAAATCATCCAAATTTCTTGATAGAAAAACTAATATGTGGGTTCTTATTCCTCAGCCTTGCCAAAGCCCCCGACCTCCCTCATTGTCACAGAGACCACAGCCACCAGTGTGACTCTCACTTGGGACTCTGGGAATCCAGAACCAGTGTCCTACTATATGATTCAGTATAGAGCTAAGTCCTCAGACAACGGCTTCCAGGAGGTGGAAGGTGTGGCAACCACTCGCTACAGCATCGGCGGACTGAGCCCCTACTCTGAGTATGAGTTTCGCGTCATGGCTGTCAACAACATTGGCCGCGGACCACCCAGCGACCCTGTAGAGACACGCACCGGTGAGCAGGCCCCCTCCTCTCCACCTCTTCACGTCCAGGCACGCATGCTGAGCGCCAGCACTATGCTGGTGCAGTGGGAACCACCCGAGGAACCCAACGGGCAAATAAGAGGCTACCGGGTCTACTACAGCTCAGACCTGACAGCTCCCCTCAGCGCCTGGCAGAAACACAACACAGATGATAGCAGCCTGACGACCATCTCAGGCCTGACGCCTGATATCACGTACAGCCTCAGGGTGCTGGGCTTCACGTCTGTGGGTGACGGGCCACCTTCTGACATCCTGCAAGTGAAAACCCAGCAGGGAGGTGAGGAGCCAAACGCTGTGCGTGGTGCTCTATGCACAAGTGTGGGTTGTGTGTATAATTTTCTCAGCTCTTCAGACTTACTGAGCTTCAGACAAGGTAAAAAGGAGGATTATACATGTATAAATAACAAAAGATCCCAAATTACATCAGATGGATGCATGTAGGTGTATGTACAGTATGTATGGAGGGGTTTTTTGCTTTCATTTGTCTTCCTGTACAATCAGTTGTTAGGGGGCGGTTATTACTGCCGACACACTGGAAAATGAATTTTTTTTGTCATTTTTAATTCTCATCTCCGGTCCTCTTGCCCCTCTGTACTCAGTGCCTGCCCAGCCATCTAGCTTTGAGGCAGAGGCCGAGCTGGACACCCGCATCATGCTAACGTGGCTGTGGCCTGTGCAGGGCCCCATCACAGAGTATGAGCTGCAGTACTGGGAGGCTGGCTCGGACAACAAGGTTAGAATAAAAACATGAGGCTCTAACTATTTCATGACATGCCTTTTTTCTACCACTAGCTCTTTCTCTCTTTCACGCTCTCTCTCTTTCTTACTCTCTATCTATCCACCCATCCATCCAGTCTCATATTCTATTATGGAATAGCAGACATATGAATCTTGCTCTTTTATGATGCAATTTCTCTGAATGGGAAGCCACGGCTGAAGCAATGTTATTGTACTACTGCAGTCAGCTCCCTAGCTGATATAAGAGATTTACAAGTAACAGATATCACAGTTTCTCCATTCTGTCTCTAGGTGTTGTTACCCTTCGTTCAACTCTGCTGGACCACTGCACCAGCTGTAAACTACATGACTAATAGTTTTTGAAACAAAAGGCTCTCAAATGTGTCTGTATTCTGTACATTGTGTGACTGTAGGGACTTTAAGGAAACACTGAGTTTCAGTTCAGAAGGAATACAGGATCCAGACAAAGCAGTGCAGAAAAATACGACCTCTTCATAAAGGAAGCGGAGAGACTTGACTTGGCTGTCTTTGATTTTAATGCTGCCAAATGTTTCTGACTCTTCTTCCCCTTCCAGATACACGTGAAGATCAGCCCAACAGGCTCCTATGCTGTGAACAATTTAAAGCCCGATACTCTTTACCGCTTCTCACTGGCAGCCCGTTCTGAGATGGGTTTAGGCGTTTTCACACAGCCCATCGAGGCCCGTACCGCCCAGTCCAGTAAGTCTGCCATTTTCTTCTCCTGCTTTGTCTTTCTCTTCTGTCTTACCTCATCGTTGTCCACTAACCAATGACTTTGTCGAGTAAGTGTCACCCACAGCCAGGTAATACAGGTTTAGGTCGTTCCTTTCAGAGCAGGAAAGAGATAATTTAATACACAGAGCGTGGGCGACTTGAATGTCAAGTCAGTTTCAGCAAAACATAAAATGCTGACAGTGCAGCCATCCCTACCAGCCTCACGCTTCCACCACCTCCCTTCTGTCACCAACACTAACCCTCCTGTCCGTCTATCTGAGGGCAGGCCCTGAGTTCAGTGTCAAAGGTACGTTTAATGTGTCTTGTTCCCACATTTGTGAGTTGTGCTGTGTGAGTTTGCCCCATATTTTTGTGTGTTCGTTCAGTGCCAGAACTCTAAATGTCACTCTCTGCCAGTTGGCTGCTGACTTTTTTGCTGCGATGGCACCATGATTGTATCACCTCACCCAGGGGGCACATATACAGTTTATTTTTTGCCCTGCATGCATTCTTTACAGGAAGACGTCATAAAGGTTAAAAGTAAAAATAATATCTGTGCCTTTTTCTCCAAATTATATGCTGGTGCTGATTTACTGAATTCACAGTGCCGTTCCTGCTGTTGGTAAAAGTGCAACTGTAAATACGCAATTCAAATATGTCAAAGAAATTGTAGATGATTATTTCTACACTATTATTTCTAACATGGTTGCTGCAGTAGAGTTGAAAGGCTGGATGCCTTTTTTTTTTTTTTTTTTTTTTGAAAACTGGAGGTAAAGTCATTGAAGAGTTACCACCTCTGGGTTAGGGTTAGGATTGTCAATCAAGATCAGGAGTGGTGATGAGTCAGTGTCCTTGCGCCTCCCGTCACCAGCAGACACAAGGACAGAATTTGGAGAGCAGTATTCGGATTTTATGTGTCAGAATGATGGTGTACATCAAAATAAATAAATAAAAAAAAGTAACAGCAGTCCCAGGAAGGTTGAGATGCGAACAGACAGTGGCAAAGAGTGGCATTTTTCTAGCGGTGCATAGTCACAGTTACTGCATTTTTTTTTTTTTTTTTTTAAGATTCAGAGCAGTGAACATAAATGAGCTATGCTTTTGTTTTTTCATCATCCACTACAATTCAAGGACTCAGTCAAGGACCTGGTTGTAAAAATACCTGTAAGACTGGAAATGTTTCATGCCGCTTGACACATCACTCCAAATAAATATTAGATTTATTAGATGAAAAAAAAACACACAAAAACCTGCATTAAAGTTGCAATTAGTTGGAAAAACATAAAATGCTTAAATGCATTATGTGTTGGACTGTGACATCAGTGAGAAGGAGAGACGCACAGATGAAGTTTCCTGTGGTGTCCTCTCCACATCCAATATCACTTTGATCTAGCATATTTTTCATCAGGACTTAAATTCTATTCTTCTATTCTTTAAATCATCCTCATTGTTTTGATTCAGTCTGTCACCTTTTCTTAATACACGTGGAGTTGGCAGACCTTTGTAGTTTTATGTCCAGTTTCTTGTGGATCAGGCGATGAGGGCCACTTCTCTTTTGTTAGGCACTAATATTTTTGGAAAAAAAAAAAGTGGAGTTTGTGGAGTCATGTTCTGGCATTAGTTTATTGGATTGAAATTTGAGCTCACTGTTCATTGCTCTGCTTATTAAAAAAGAAATTTCATGGGCATGCTTTATAACACCTCACCTTGAATTTCTTGCCCCTCCGTTTCTCATTTTATCCTCTTTTGAAGAGCCCCCTTTTTGTAGAGTTGAATAAGTTCCTGATTGAGTTAGATGCATGAAATGTATGAACGCTGTTCAGTTTGTTTTCAGTGCATTTCTTGTTCTCCATTTTAGAATAATTTATTGGTTTTCTATTTTTACCTCTGGACTTGAGGGTTGACATACATTTAATGCTGCAGCTGTTGTAAATAATTTCTTATCTTATTTATTGTGCTAATCTTATTATCACACTGGAGGTGTAGCTGGAGATTACCATCTCTGTGAAACGTTATCTGTGTTTCTACATGCACTGGAACATGCCACAAGAGTTAGTGATCATAAATCATTGCAGAGTGAGGTAGTAGGCAGACTATAACTTTTAGCGTGGCATGTTGACATTATGCCTAGACATTAAATGTATTCATGATGGTCTGTTGGGCCAGAGCTTTAACATTAATACCATTTGAGTGCAACATTGCTGGCACAGTTTTTTCAATTCACTTAAGTTAATGGCAGAGCAGCCTGTGAAGTTTGTCCCATCTGATGATGATAATAATAGTGACAATAGGAATGTTTTTCCAAGATAGTCGCCATACACCAAAAAGTGGTTGGAAGTCTTAGAACTGTTTTTGATTATGAAACAATAGCTTTATGTTTAACCTTGGTGATAGCCCAGTGCGTCTGAGCTGCAACTACGACCAGAGTCTGACAAATACTGTTATGCAGCCCAGAGCAGTTAACGCTGTCAAGCACTTGTTCACACGCTGGCACATCTATAGCCAGTTTATTGCTCCTTCTGCATACTGTGAGAGGAGGCAGAGAGGGCAATTAGGGACAAATTACGCCTTTGTAAAAAACATTGCCTTGTAAAATTTTGGCACATTTTCTGTTTTGTTCACCTCACCCTGTCGTTTCATGGCCTCTCGCAAAAATGTAGTGCCAAACACAGCTTCAGCAGCCTGCTAATGTGTTTCTACAGTCATCCTCTCTGTCCAGAGAGTTTAGAACGGAATCTTTTTGTATTCAGCATAAAAATCAAATGTCCTTTTCAGACTTGCAGTGCAATGTTATTACTTTTAATACCTGCAGTATGTGAGGTGGTAAGATAGAGGAGATGGAGATATTAGTATTACTAGGAACACACATTAAAAATAGCTTTTATATATATATGTGTGTGTGTGTATATCGATACAACACAGAATCAAAAAGCATAGGGTAGAACATATCATTGTCACTTCTCACCATTTTTATTTTACAAGCTAAATAAGCAGTTTCCATACATCTGAGCCTTCGTTAAAATTATCCACACATTGCAATCTGAGGCATTCAAAATTCAGTCTCAGTCTTCATGTGTAGCACACATACTGTACTGTAGGTGGTAAACTTTTACATTTGGATTTTTAATGTTGGCTACTGTACAAAAAGCTTCCTCAGTTTTGGTTTATTTTTCGTTGTGTTTTTTGTTTTGTTTTTTTTCTGTTTGCTTGATCCGTGCCCCTCCTTCGTGTGGTTTTGCTCCCCCTCCAACCCCCCCACCTCCCCCACCCCCCTTGCAGCCCCATCTGCTCCCCCTCAAGAGGTACACCTGGTCAGCCTGAGCTCCACCAGCCTCAAGGTGAGTTGGGTGGCACCGCCCGCCGCTAGCCGCCACGGCGCCATTGTGCGCTACACTGTCAGCTACCAGGCACTGGCTGGAGAGGACACAGAGAGGCATGAGGTGACGGGCATCGGCGCAGACGCCACCAGCTATGTGCTGGAGGGCCTGGAGAAGTGGACTGAGTATCAGGTGTGGGTGAGGGCGCACACTGACGTGGGCCCGGGCCCTGAGAGTGCCCCAGTGAGGATGAAAACCAAAGAGGATGGTAGGTTGACACCTCCCCTGAAGAAGAGTGCTCTCATCCTCTTTGTATCTCTTTTTCTTGGGGCTGCTTGTCATTATTTTTCTTCAGTCTCCATAGCTTCTCCTGCACATGTCTCTTTGTCCTGTTGATCAGTTGAGATTTGATGAGCTCGAAGAGGAAGGAGAGGGATAACCCTTTCTTTCACCTTTCAGGCTTGTTCTCTGTGGCTTTAACTCTTTGCATCTGTAGCAGGTTAACTTCTATGACCCCTTGGCCTCAGCTCTGCAACACATTGCTCTACTTTCACTGTTTCAATGCCTTTTTGTTTTTTCCTCTTTCTGTTCTGCAGAATTATAAGTGGAGCAGCGATCTCCTTCGTTCTATCATTCCTCCTTTTTCTCACCAGTTACGTGTTTCGTTTGCAGTGTGATAGAGAGGGGCTGCTCCTCAGAGAGAGTCATCTATAATTAATGTGTTTGAAGTTTGCTGCAACACAGCTAATTTCATAGTGGAATTAAGGGCATTACAGACAGGGCTAGGCTATGTGCTGTCCTGCACTGGGTGTTTTTGGGGACACAGATGTCACAGAAGGTCTGAATTGAATAGAGATGTTTTTGACTCATGGCCAGTTCTAGTATAACTTCCTTATAGAGAGAACCTAAGCCAGGGAAAAAAAAAAAGAGGAGTCATTATTTTCATAGTTTTTGGCTCCTCATCACACAAGACAGTGAACCGAGGAAAAACACAGCCTCAGCTTATTTGTATTCTTCACTCCTTCCATCTCTAACTAGATGTCTGTCTTACGTTTGGGTTTTGCCTTCCCCCCCTTTTTTAAAGAATTTGTTTTATTCTGGCTTCCAGTGCCCGGAGCACCCCCCAGGAAGCTGGAGGTTGAGGCCATAAACTCCACAGCCATTCGGGTCACCTGGAAGCCCCCCCTGCAGGCCAAGCAGCACGGTCAAATCCGAGGATACCAAGTGATCTTCTCCCGACTTGAAAACGGTGAACCTCGCGGCCAGCCCAACATCATGGATGTTGCTTTGCCGGAGGCACAGGTACTGGATGATGTTTTTATCTGTCCAGTGTTTCTCTATCTCACTTTCACTGTCTACAGCTGTTTCATGATCATTTTTCATTATTTTCATTCTCTACCACTCCTTTGTTCCCCTACATTCTCTGAGTTCACGCTTCATCTCCCCCATCATCTCCCTCATACACACATGGAATTTCCCTTCTGCCGACTGCACAGCCCCCACCCCCTCTTTTTTCATCTTTCTTCACATGTGACATTCAACTCTAAATTGGTACCCTGCTCCAAAAGCTTTGGATTAGCTGTCATAACAAGATCCATTCTAATTCTACAGTAATAACTATTAAATATTTTATATGTGTTACATCAGGACGGGACTTAATGGAATCAACGCACCTCTCTCTGCGGTTTTAGCAGTAATACATATGCACTGCCTTGTTAGCATGTTTATAAATCAGTTATTTTCTTGGCGCCGCCCTTTACACATTAATGCAGGCTGTTCTGAATTGCCCAAAGCTTTCGCGACACTGTGAGATGGATGAGAGATTGTAATCCTTAAGAGGGATTCAGAGATTCATGAATATCTTAAAACCAAAAACCCCACTCTCACTTTTTCCCGCTCTTTGGGAGAGGAGAGACCAGCTTAAGAGCCTCCTTTCTGATTGTTTGCCAGAAGTAACATTTGCAGGAACACGCATTCACTCGCACCGTTGATGGCCTCCAACAAAAACATAGAATTTGAACAAGTAAGCGCTCTCTGGCCGCAGGAACACCACAGGAAAAAAAAAATCTGAGCAGCCTTGCATGTGTCTCTGAGCTGTGTTTGCTGATAAATGCTGAGCAGCAGCATTTAGGCGGACCAGCTGGTTGCTGGTTTAGTTCTCAGGCACTGCACACGTCTGTGTCCTTGAGTGGAGCTATTAACCCTCATTTGCTTCGGCAAACACTTGGCAGTCTAAAGCCTTATCATTCCAGGAGAAGAATCACTGTCAAAGTCACCTTGATGCGATGTGTCAAAAGTGGTATATCCCCAGCTAAGCAGCAGTTCGTTGATCCCAGTCGTGTCACAGGGCATTTGGTGATACATAATGAATATTTTTTGTCAAACAAACCCAGTCGCTTATCTCACACATGGCTCTGCATCAAATTCTCCACATAAAATTAACATTAAGTCCATTTTGTCTTGACGGCCCTGAAAAAGTGTCTAACAGGGGCTCTGGCTGATACTACTGCATCTGGGTAAAGGCCATTGTTTAGCAGCAGTTGTTTTCTGGCAGCTTTTGGTGACAGTTCTTTGTTATCTGAATGTGTTGTGTTTACTGGAGAGCTTGACAGTTGGGGCAGCATCGTTTGGTCTGGACATGAAAAACATGGGGGCTGCTTGTCTTCCTGTTTTCTTCATGTTGACATGTTCGGCGTGACTGTTTTGCGTTATGAACTGGACATGACCGTACTTGTTGTGCAAACAATACTCCCTGCCACGTCCCATTTGTGCCAGGTTCACACAATAAACACAAAGACTCGCTGCAATTTGTAGCTCAGGACAGTTCTCATATTCCAGTTTGGTGTCCAGGACACCACTTAAACTCACTGCTCCCCTCTCGGCAGAAAACAGATTTTTTTTCTCTCTCTTTGTATAATTCCTAACTTGGAAGCCATTTGAGCAATTACCAGAGGACTTCATCCAGGTTTGTCACCCTGGATGAAGTCATGAACAAATTGTTTTCTATCAAACATTCTTGGGCTAACCTGCAAAGACCTGCCCACATGCCATTACAGACCACACAGCCAGCCAGTACTCCCTCAGCAGCTCCCTCACTTTCTCAAATACTCCATTCACAGGCCTTTACAGTAAATGGAAAAAACAAGACAGATAACATGAGCCAACATGTCCAGTGTTTAGATCAACGTTGTAGTAGGCGTTCCAGCTGGCTGGGAAGAGTTTGTGACTCATGCTGGACTCGTGCAAATCTCTCAAAACACACACCTGCAATTGATGATGGGGGGGATCTTCTCTCTTGGCACAGCCCATCGTGTTTCTCTCAATAATTTGCGTAATGTGTTGTGAAATCAGTTCCATTTCCACCCTTTCACCTGCATTGGCTCCACAGTAAGCGAGCCAAGAGGAAAAGAAGATTTCAGTTTTTTCCAGCATTCACAACATAAGGCAACCTCATGTTAGACTTCAGTCACATTCCTAAGTTGATTGCAGATTCTGTCAAAGTCACAGTCACCTTTCTCCTTCCCTTTGTCTCTGTTTGTGGCTACTTCTGCGTTTTATCTCCTCTTCACCCTCTCTCAGGGTTAGCTGAAACGCCAGGGGGGGAGCTAGGAGAGCCTGCCTGTGTGTAGGTGGTTGAAGCGCCTCTTTTCTTTTCAAGCAGAAGCCCACACAGCGCCCTCATTTTCCTGCTAAATTTAAACCAGAGGCCACGTTAACAGTGGGATGTTATCGACCCCTTTCCAGCCATATTTCTGCCGGTAAAGTGGCCTGAACCTGTGTGGGCAACTCCGCACCACAGAGCCTGCTCCATCTCTGTGCGCTCGCACCATCGTCTCGGTTCACGTTTTTCCTCTAAGTATCAATACAATCTGGTAGAACGTGTCACAACTGAGTTTGAAGTCATTAGCCACCATCTGTGCTGCCGTACATTTTCTGCACGCTTTCGCCTTCCTGTACAAGTTTGCCTGCATTCAGCACTACTTTTCCAGGTTCATTTTATTTGACCACTCATGCGTTTTTTTGTGGTGTGTGTGTGTGTGTGTGAGCGAGTCTGTGTGAGTGTGTGTGCGAACAAGTGAGGCAATGCTTCACTGCCTCTGTGGCCTTCACTGCTTCAGATTGGAGTTGAATGAGAATGGGGAAAAAAAGAGAAAAGAAGCACCTCAGCCCACTTCACTCCATCAATCATGACAGCTCCTTCTCTTCCACATCACTCGTTCCCATTTTTATAGCCTCACATCTCAGCCCATGTCATCAAATTTGCATTCACCCGCCTGCGAATTATACCGCTCCGTTTCCACAAACGACGCTTATCAGCAATGATGTGTTTTCAGCTTGCGTTGGCATTCGAAATATAAATGGGGGATAATTTATAATTCGCTCATGGATTTGAACAGAAAGCAAAAGAAGTTGCAATAGAAAGGGATTAAGCCAAAGATGAGATAGAACTCTTGTGAACCTTAATGTGTTCGCTGCTCTGTTGACATAGTGAGTGGAGACGACGGTAAACAAATTAAGCAATTAGGCACATTGCGAACTGTTATTCATGGAGTTAAGTAGCAGCTGTTCTTAAATGGTACTCTTCAATGCCCCGCTACGTCAGGGAGAGCATTAGGCAGCAGTTTTTGATGCACCATGTGTCTCAACCCGTCACAAATGGGACCATACAGAGGCCTAGCTCATGCTTCAGTTAGCTGGTTGGTGATAAAGACCCATCCACAGGGAGCGGGGCAGAGAAGCCGAATCCTTTGTCTTTTCATATGGCAGCAGTCAATGGAGGATGATGAACACTGTCTCTCCAGCGCACAATGGATCAGCAGTGTGTGAGACTCATTCTCTGTGTTTGTGGAGGTCTGAAGCAGAAGGCAAAGATGGAAGGGCAGGAGTCCCTGGCAAAATGTTTTGTCTTAAAGGGCATGTGTCTGTTTTACAAATGTCACATTCTCATCCAAATTAGAAAAAAAAAAAATCTGCTTCCCGTTTTTCTGTTGTGAAGCATTTTGAACCTCAGGTTTTGTGTTTGTGTGAATAAATGAATATTATTACTTTCGGTGGTGATAAACTGTGTTCAGACAGCAACTTTGGATTTAATATTCAATGTCATGACATCTGTCAGAAATATATCAAGATGTTTTTAATAACCAAAGTACAGTACAAAGTAGCTACAGTAATACAAGACATGTTATACGGTACAGTAAATTTCACTTTTACATCAAACATCAAAAAGAAAAGAATAGATAGATTTTTGATTGTTGTTGTTTTTGAGAAGAAAATCAAAGAGTTGTAAAATAAGCTAAATATTGAAGTTGTACCCTTTTGACCCCAAAAAGTTGTGCTTTTTTTTTTTTTTTTTTTTTTTAATCTGCTGAAAAGTTAGCAGGGCTAGCATCATCCTCTTAAAAGTGTAGCCAACGTGGTTCTGGTTTAATACAAGCAGGTGACAGCTCCGTTTATAGCGACTGCCTGCTCTGAATGACCTTTTGTTGTGGAAAAGAGGTGAAAACTTGCATGTTCATCATGCTGGTTAAACTCTTTGATAAGTTCTGGCTGAACGTTGTTTCTGACCTTGCAGTTTATTTATTTTCATCCCCACGTGTCCCAGCCTTATCTCTCACCGACCTCCAAGCTACGCTCCCAGATGATCAAATAGAAATGTTCGCCATCATCGTCCTCTTCCAATAGTCTTCCGCAGCCCTCTCCGCCCTCCTCTTTGTTTCCCATTAGTGTCACCGGTGTCATCTGTCCTGCTCCTTGTCAGCAGGGCCACCCTTCAGTGAACTCCTCTGCAGTAGCTGAACTGTGGAAGGAGTTGCTGGTAAACGCCAGCAGTTGCGTTCTGCATGGATGGGGTTTGATGTCACAGGGCTAGCATAGCGGCACTGGTAATAGGATTTCACGCTCAGCACCAATGGAGCCCTGCGGCACAGAATGGGCTTTCACTTCCCTCAGGAATCACTTGGCCAAGCACAGCGAGCAAGAGAACATTTTGAAAACATATTGAAATATAATGAATAAAAGGCATGCCCCCCCCCCCAACAAAAAGAGAAATACTTGAGGGAGTCTACGTTTTCGTTATCTTGCTGAATAGATGTGTTATGCGATTAAGGAATGCAGAGGTTCTTATTGGATACATAGCAAATGAGAAACAAGGCAGTGCATCATAAACATTAATGAATTTCACAGCCATTGCTCAACTCAGTAACACAATTTGTTTTATGCCTCTCAACTTGTCTTCATTCCTTTCCCCTTTTCTCTTCTTCTCTTCCATCACACTCTCTCCCTTGTTCTGTTTTGTTTTGTTTTTTCTACTGCATGACTCCGTTGACACCTACGTTCATCTGTCTTTGAGTGAAAAAAAGACGAGCGCTTTTTTTCCCTGCCTGTTGTGTTGTCTCTGATTCATTTCTCCCCCCGCCCTGTGTCCTGTGTCTTCTCTCCCATCAGTGGAATATTGAGGAGTCCACCGAGCATGTGAGTAACCCTCATGTGTGCTGCTGGGTTGTCATGCAGGGCAAGCCTTCTCTCCTCTGCAATTTTAAGGGTGCTGTGTATGCTTGTGCGTGTGAGTTACGAGTTGTGTGCGTGTGCCTTTTTTTTTTTTTTTTTTTTTTGCAAACCACTCGGTATGAATCCTGATGGCAGATCATAACCCCATCATAATCCCAGCAAGACATGTTTGCCCTGATGATTCCTGGTTTTTACATTTATGTGTGTGATGTTCTCCAAGGACTACTATAACCACAGAGCATGAGGAGTTTTTCCACTTATGATTGCATACAAGTCTAATATTTCAACATTTTACCCACAAACTCGTAGTAACAGCTGGGTATTCACTCGGATCTGAGGCACTTACTACTGTGAGCATGCAGAGCATTCCCCCATCACTGCGCATACAGTGCAGTCAAAGGCTGAGTGTCACTATCCCAGTGTGGCGCTGACATTAATCAGGCTTGCCCAACCTGCTGTCTCCCCTACTGTTCCAGATGACATGTCTATCTGAGGGGAGGAGCTGTGTGTTTTATCAGCTCCACACATCTCCAAGATTGCCACCAGTCTTTCATGTTCTTTTCATTTGCCTAGATGGCAGCTTGCTGTTCAAGGGCTGTCACATAGCCCTTTGTTACGGCTTATTACCTCCCAGACGTCATATTGCACGAGCAAAAACGCGGAGTCACTTACTGTTCTCAGAGAAAAATTCAATACAAACCCAGTAGAATAACAAACACAGTTTTCAGCAAGCCAGCAGGGGCAAAGAAACCGTTAAAAAAAAGATTTTTAGCATTTTAGCAGTTTTGAGACATTGTTTCCCCTCTCGCAGGAAAAAAGTTAATGAAACCAGTGACGGAAGGTTGACAGATGATGCATTTCTATTCATCTGTCTATAACGTCAATGGGTGTTTTTTTGCCCTACTCACCATCTAAAAATGAGTCAAGTTTCTTAATTTTCATAACGCTCTGCTAAAAGGAAATCTGGTTCCATGGCACATGTGGCGAGATTCCTCCATCTACGCCCACATAGCATGAGTCAGGCTTGCCTCATCTCCCTTTCCCCTTAACGTGCTGATTAACACCTGACAGACGCAGAGCTAGACGCTGTCAAAGGAAGACATCTGTTCACACATTTTTATTATTTCTTTAGCAGCCGTGTTGAGGCCATAGCAATCTGTGCACCAGGTAGCTAATGTAGTGTGACTGGTTACGGGTGGATGTCAACAGAAAAAAACCATCAGCTGACCCCATGGCCTGTTCACAGAGTAGACATTTTTTTTATTCTTTTTTTTTTTTTTTTTTCCATTGGAAACAGTGAAAAATTAAGTCATAGTTAATTAACTGTTGTGCAATAAATATATAATGAAAATATTTTTTAACAGTGCTGCCCATTTCCCCCCAAGGGAAAAGGATAGAAAATATCCTTTTGAGGATAGTGGTATAGGGAGGCTTGCAGAGAGAATTCCATTTCTGTAACTAGTTGACTTGATAATCTCTGTAATGCCCTTTGGTGCTGCTCTAAGCATTTGCTCTGAAGGAAACTTTGAAGCCTTTCTTTGTCTATCTCCTGCTGAGTTTTAAAAGTGCTACTACACCCAGTTCGACCTTGCCAGAATGGGGGGGATCTATGCCGTTGCCACTGTTAAAGCCATTTTGTATGATTAAAGTAATGAGACTTCCCCCATAAAGTTAAAATGGTTTTATGATACAGTAATTTAGCATTTTCCTCCCCGTCCCTCTTAAAAGCTACTATGGGAGCACCAAATGTCCCTTAAATAGAGGGGTAGTAAAAAGCATTGTCAAACATAGCTGGCTTATATAGACAGTTAAATGTTCTTCTATGGTTAGGAAATTAAGACTTCATTAGTTGAAGAAACAGCATTCGAGCAAAGCCATATAAATTCCCCCCAGTGTGAGAATTTTGTGGGGAGTTCCAACAGGAAAGCTTATAGGCATCAGTGTATTCATCCTCCAAGTGGCCCCAGTCAGAAGCAGACAGCTCCAGCATGTGTGCTCGAGCTGCAGGCTCTAATTTGTCCTCCATATTGACTGTGTGCTCAAGTATCATAGTGCGTATGCATGTGTACATTTACGGTGCGTCTGAGTGTGCATGCATACGTTAGCCCGTTTTAATTTGAAAAGGTGAGTACGTGTGTTCACTACGTATGTGTTTTGTATGTGTGTTTATACGTGTGCTCTGTCCCAGCTCAGGGAGTGTTTAATTCCACAGTGTGTGGGTGTGTTTTCATTCAGACTGATGCAGGCTGGTGAAGTGAGTGCCAGCACTGCAGCAGGTTACCAATAACAGTGTGTTATCTCTGTTGTTTGCTGTTACTGATTTGTTCAACCACTTTAGTGTGTCTGTGTTCTTGTAGAAAGACTGAACATTCAACCCGACTAACAAGGGAGTCCAGAGGACAAACACCACTTCATGATTTAAAAAAAAAAAAAAAAAAAAGGAAATGTGTAAAGTATGTCTGATATTTGTTTGTTTTTTAGATTCATTTCAAAGAGTGTTAACCACATATCCCACAGCCGCAACTCTGTTTGTGGGCTTTTGCTCTTACTGCAGCGTTGTGATGATCCTAAAATCCTCTGGGTATAATCTCGTGCTTATCCATGCAGCAGACATGAACACTGACACACTGGTTCTGGTTCATTTGGTTGGTTTGTTGGTTAATGGGTTCAGTGTGTGGTTTATGACTGGGAGCGGGAGTTTTTCTTGACTAAGAAAAGTTCCTGCTCCCGTTTGTGTGCCTTCAAATCTTTTATCCGCCAAATGCTTTAAAATGTTTTGTTTCCTCTTTATAGGCATATTGATCAAGAAACTACAAGTGGATGGAGAAGGGGGTTTAATCTTTGTGTGATTTCTTTTGGTGCCGTGTTTTTTCGGGTGGGGGGGGGGTCGTTGTTGCCTCTGAGGCGGTCTCACTCTTCTCGCTAATACCTTTCAGCCTCTCAAGTTATAATTATTTATTTTTATTTTTTGCAATTTTGCAGGAGGCCATCATTGGCGGGCTGCAGTCTGAGACCACATACTCTGTCACTGTAGCAGCATACACCACGAAGGGGGATGGAGCTCGCAGCAAAGCCAAAGTCATCACCACAACTGGAGCAGGTTAGAGTCGGTTTTATGAGGGTCATCATAGAAAACATAGGACATATCGTTCCCATTTATGGTACTATCATTCTGACTTTAAACTCCCAAGCTCTGCCTGGCTTAAAGTGAGAGGGAGGCAACACCGTCCTGATCGTGTGCATGCATGTGCCTTTAGATGGCTTACTCATGTCCTTTTTACAACTAAGATATGCATGTGTATGTACAGGATCTGTCACCTTGGCAATTTTTAACAGTATCATGACATTTCAGAGGCTAAATTAAACAGTGAATTGAAAGAAATGATTAATACAAAAATCATGAATCAAAAGAATTGCTCTTTAATTACTTGGACAAACCTGTCACCTTTCATTGCTGATGTCTTTTACAATTGTCAAAGCATGCAGAGTATTTTTCCTCCTGATATTTGGGTATAAATAATCGAGAAAGTTTTCTGCCGATTGTGACTCATCAGTACTGTCCTTATTCCAAAATAGAGTATTACTATCACAGTGAGAAAATATGAGCACTGGCCCAATGCCCACAACACAGGAGGCTCTGTGGTTAAATATCTCAGGGAAGGTAAATGAGAGCTAACAATGAAATTTACCTCATCTCATCAGCAGTATGAATCACTACTGAACTGCATGGAACAATCAGATGGTGTTTCTGCTTTCATCTGCTCTCACAATTCTTCTCTTCACAAACAAATGTTACATCGTTGTTTGGGATCTAATGTGAATTTTGGAAACCTTTTGAAGAACAAAAGAAAGAAATACAAAAGAACTAGTATTCACCTGCTTGAACAACCGTAAAATATTGACGCACAGCAGCATGACACCCTCCTTTTGTTGGCAATGAACAAAAACCCATAGGAGAAAATTCCTTGATGGAAAAATTGGAGTCTTTTATCCTGCTGCATTTTAGCCCTGTGTTGATTACAATAGGGCACCACAGCATCCAGGTGCAGGTACAAATGACAGACATCCGCCAATGAAATGCGTATTTGAAAATAACCCATGAGACTTTGTTGAGAGAACAAAATCTGATGGTTTCAGGGAAGTCTGATAGCTGAGTAGATAGACTGTGTACCATATGGGCATACTGAGCTCTGAGCAAGTGGTTGCTGGTTCACCGCCTTACCAAATGGACCATTTACTACATGTCAATCGCCCACTCTTTCTCCCTACTGCCTGTCAATCTCCACTGTGCCTTTTTAAGAAAGTCCTGAAATGGCCCAGAAAATTCAGTGGTGGCAGCTGCGTCGGAAGTCTCCTTTCAGGAAAAACCCTGAGTGATGGAAGGGACTCTTATAGTTGGCACATTACTGTGGTCATATTAGTTTCAGTGGGTTGTTACATGTATGTTACTTTCAGTACTTTACCTGCTTTTGAAATGGTGGAAAGTTGTTGTATGAGGCTGTTTCTGACAAATACGCATGCTGATCAAAATACATTCAGTATATTTAAATGAACTACACAATTCTCCCTTTTTCAGTGCCAGGCAAACCCACAATGATGATCAGCACCACAATAGGCAACACAGCACTGATTCAGTGGCAGCCACCGAAGGAGATGGTGGGTGAGCTAATGGGCTACCAACTGCAGTACAAGCGCACTGATGAGGAAACTTACACCTCTCGGGAGCTGAGGAGGATGGATGACCACTACACTGTCACTGGACTGCACAAAGGCGCCACCTATGTGTTCCGTCTCAGCGCCCGCAATCGCGCAGGCATCGGCGAGGCTTACACGAAGGAGATCAGCACCCCAGAAGACGTGCCCTCGGGCTTCCCGTTCAATCTGCAAGTGACAGGACTGACGCAGTCCAGCACCCAGCTGACCTGGGAGCCCCCGCTGCTGGCAGAGAGGAATGGAAAAATTATATACTACGTGGTGGTGTACAGAGACATCAACAGTCAGCAGAACAGCACCAACCGCACCGCAGACACCAACATGACTATCCACGGCCTCAATCCCGACACTACCTACGACATCCGAGTGCAGGCCTTTACCAGCAAGGGCGGGGGACCCTTCAGCCCCAGCATCCAGAGCCGGACCATGTCAAATGGTAGGACAACTGGAAGGCACACATGGCTGACATTTATATAACAACAAACCAGAGGTATTTGATTTGAAAACATAAAATCTAGGTCACACTTTTCGGGTTACACAACCTTGTGCACGATATCCGTGAGCAGATACATGAACATGTATCACCTGCTCATACTTGGAACCTTAGAAGGCTCTTTTTCTGTCCTTATCAGTGCCACATCTTTCACATTTACCACTCAGTACAGTACAACGCTGTGTTTATTGATTTATGGAGTACTAATCTCATTACACGCTATAGTCACATTACCATGCCTCCTCATCCTCCCCTTTCACATGAATCTCAAGTGTACCCAGCATGCACCTCCTCATGCATTTTACAATCCCATAAATGTAAGATTTTTTATTTATAACAGGTTGTGCGTGATACTTATATTCAAACACGTGTTGCCACTCCCATAGCCAAATGCATTTGTCGCTAATCACAGTGATCTTAGCCTGTTGCATATGTCTTGACGTGAATGTGGTGTAATAAATGGAACAGGCTTAGGGAGATGACGGCTATTTTTATGATCTGTAAGCGAGCGTGAACAAGATTTTTGATGTTCTTTGAATGTGCCCCTCCCCCCGTAGCTCGTCGAGTTTGTTCATAAGGAATATGTTCACATTGTGACTTGCTCTACGGCAGTGTCAAATTGAATTTCTCACAGAGACAACATTTTTTTGTGTGTGTGTGTGTGATTTCCCACCCTAGATTTCCCCACCCTTAACTTTGGCGTCAAGGCTGTCATGAAAACATCGGTCCTCCTCACTTGGGATTTGCCACCAAATTACAAATCCCAAGTACCTTTTAAGGTGAGTGCCACCCAGATATCAAATCTTCATCCACAGACTGAAGTACAGATAAAAAAAAAGATCACCTGGAACACAATCTGCATGTACATAAACTATATTTTTGTAACTGTTATACTTTGCAATACAGTAAGTTCTTCTTATAAGACATTTATTGGAATGAAGTAGTTACTCTTACTTCAGCACACCGTATCAAATGTACTGTACACATCATAATGCCACATCATTATATCACAGGACACTGTAAACTGTTGCAACAGGGCGAGATGCTGTGTGATTTTGCTTATTTGCACCAAAAAATATGAGGAACCAAATTCATGCTCATTTATGAGGTGCAAAAAAATGTCAAAATGATATTATATCAATTCCCACCCTGTGGTAATGGGCCAAAGACAATTTGAAGTGTAAAAAAAAAATCTATTGGCTATGCACCAGTAGTGAGGTGTCAGATTAGATGGGCACCTCCTTGGGGCTTTGCTGATTTTGTGTGCGTGTGCGTGTTTGAGTGAGTGAGAAGAGAGAATGAAAGCGTATTTGTTCAAATGACATGCTGTGTACGCTCTATGCGCATGGGCGTATGTGTGCTACCTTAAACCACAACTCTGCGTTTTCCCCTGTGCACTCGCAGATCTTGTATAACCAGCAAAGCGTGGAAGTGCTGGGAAACCTGAAGAGGAAGCTGATCACGCAGCTGCAGCCAGACACAGACTACTCTTTTGTGCTGACAAGCAGAGGCAACATTGCTGGGGGTCTGCAGCAGCAGGTGTCCATCCGCACTGCTCCCGACCTGATCAAGACTAAGCCCATCACACATCAGGCTCACGGAAAGATGACCATCAACCTGCCGAAGGTTCAGACCACCACGCGTGTCAGGTCAGTGCTGAGACATGCTGACCAAACACACAGGCTCACTCTGATTTTAGTTGCATTGGATTCTTGGCTGCGGCGAGGACCGAGGTTTCCTTAAGGGCATCATTGAAGTGTCTTATTGCCCCTTCAGCCCAATAAGAAAATGTTGACTTTTAATTTGGGACAAGATGTAACTACTAAATCATCAAATTATACCAACACAACAAAGAAATGAAAACAATTTTGGCCTTCATTTATACTCCTAAACAAGTTCTTATAAGTACTATTAATGGAGAGCTAATTCACCTAGAGCTCTGATCCCTAACAGCAGTTAAGCCCAACTGCAACGGCAGCATAAAAAAACTTGTGATCAATACTAATTTTATTTTGAAACTGAAAGCTGCATCTTTTAGGCTTAGCCAGCTTGCTGATGATAATCGTTGCTTCAAGCATCAGTTTGAACTGTATTACCTTTTGACTCAAATTGATTAAAACCGAATTGTACCGGACCCCTGACAAGTAAAGCCTTTGCATGCACATGCGCACGCATACACACATACACATACAGCCAAATCTGAGGAGGGGGAGTGCCGAGTTGATTGGTAAAAAGATTACAGGGCTGTCAGTGCTGGCCAAGCTCCAGCAAAGATTGACAGGCAATGAGCACAGGTGATTGGGGATGGTGTGTGTGTGTGTGTGTGTGTTCATGTGTGTGTGTGTGTGTGTGTGGGTGAGTAGTCTTATTATACATGTCTTCTCCCACTCCCAGACTTGACTGACTGTGGAATCACAGAGTGGAAGCCTGGAGAAAAGGGGAGAGAAGCAGCTGCTTTCTCTGTCCGCAGCAGCTGATTTTACAAGTGGCTGAGTGCCGCAGTGGGGGGAAAAACTTAGAGCTGAGAGAAGATAGACATGGAGAACACGAGAGAGACAGCAAGAGAGGGCCAACACATAAATAAACACACACACGGATGTATGCACGTCTTGTATGCAAAAGGACCCTCTACCACTCATTACCTAACTCCTGACTTTGACCCAAACTCCTCAATGTCTTTATAACGTCTTTCCTTCCCCTCTATTTTTGGGCCTTTTAATGATAGCAATAAAAGAACACAGGCAAAAGTTGTCACCTAGCTGGTCCGATTAACCTCAGAAGTCCTTTGAGGATTTCTATTAACTGAAGACACCTCTCACTGGGATGGTGTTTGTTCCAGTCCGCATGGCAGATGTTCTTAGTGATTAGCCATTAATTGGAGAATTCAGTGCCAGTCTGCTTGTGTTTGACCTTGGTTGGACCTGCCTGTGTAGCACTTAGGTTTTGAATTCCACCCAACATAACTCACAGTGAAAGTATGTCTTTCTGAATGATATTAATGTGCTCGGCCTACTTTGATCTCAGCGTGTATGTGCTTCTGTCAGTTGGTCTTAACACAGGCTTTATTCTTCTTGGCAGGTGGTACTATATTGTGGTGGTGCCGGTGTCCCAGTCGCTGCAGCAGATGAAGACTCCAGACGAAATGTACCTGGATGAGGTGAGTGCCAGACGGTGGCTGATTGGCTAATGTGCCAGGTCAGGGGTTACTGATAGCATCTCCCTTTCCAACTGGGTAGCAAGTCACTGGTAGCAGCTAATTAGCTCTACCCTCCTGGGCTCAGAAGGGTGGGGGGGGCGGCTGGAGGGGTGGAAGGGCAGAAAGATTTTAAACAATGACTCACTCGGTCTGGTGGGGAGGGTGCTGATTGGATGCCAGATCTGCAGACAGTTCCCATCTGTTGAAGCCAGCACTTTGTGCAGAGAGGGAATCTTAATTTACTTCTGGTGTAAATCTAAAGCGAGTAAATACAAATTATACAGCATTTCTCAGTAGCTTCAAATTACTGCTCTACCACTATATATATCTTATAGTCTTTGCAGTCGGAGTTTACCAACTCAGAGCAAAGATTTACTGAAGGTATTCAATGAGGAGAAAGATTTATGATTGATTGATCCTTCTGTTAGATAAATGTCGTTCTCACCCATGAGGGAATTTAATCTAAATGACATGCCTAAACATGAATAGCATAATTTTTAAGTAAACTGTGAGGCTCGCTGGTTTGGATCGTGATTGTTCGAGCTCAGTATTGGTATAACAGAAGAGACCAAGAGAGGGAGAGAGATGGGACGCCATGAGTCATTAAACATTGAACAGGCCATTGTCTCCTCCCTTGAACATAATGATTTAATAAAGCTACATCTGGAGCATCACGAGACATCACTGACAGAAAACAAAATGCTCCTGAAAACACAATGCCGCAGTGCTGTATGGCTTATGCCCATTTATTAACCAGGCTGGCAGTGATGCTGAGAATGTGTGCTGGAGCAAGCGCTAATTGCTCTCTCCGTAGCTTGGCTGCATTGTTTGCAAAGTTATATCACTAACCAAAAGGGCATTTTAGCCTCTTGGAGTCATTATCTCTTGTTTGCAGGCATGGAAATAACCCGACCTGGACATAAAATATAGTGTGAGTGCTAAGAGTTGTTTTGTTTTGTTTGTTTTTGGAGTTGAACTTTCGTCATAAATTAGTAAGACAACCCACTTTTTTTTGCCAGAAAGTGATTTCAGGGGATTTTTTCTGTTGACTGTCCATGTCACCATGCAGTACATTTTTTTTTTGCCTCTCCTTTGAAAGGAGGTCAGAGGTCATCGTCTTGGTCCCTTCCCTTTCTTTGTCGACAACCTTACCTCAACTTTTCTTCTCTTCATTTTCCACAGTTACTCAAGTCAAGTGAAGGCCCTGTCTTGAGGCGCAGACGCCACTTGGAATCCTCCAAGGCTTACATTGCTGCCAAGCTGGCTTCCCTTCCTGCCACCTTTACTCTGGGTGATGAGAAGAGGTACAACGGTTTCTACAACAAACCCCTGACCAGTCCACAGGAGTACCTCTGCTTTGTCCTGGCTGTTCTCCGATCTGAAGGGACAGACAGCACTGCCAACTATGTAAGATACACACAAACATGGTAGTTAAAACTTCAATTCGCTGACTGAAGACAATCATTCCCTCAACTGCATAATTCAATGACACTCTTTTTTTTACTTCAGAGTAAAAAAGCCCTTTTCGGATTTGTCTTATTAAAACTAATTTAACTCAAATCTGTTCCATATATTTGCATGTCACCTTTTCTTTTGTCAGCAAAACTATTTAAGTGTATCACCTAGCAAAATGGCAGCATAAAGCCAAATACTTTTGTTTTGTTTTGTGGTTTTTTGTTGGTTGTTTTTTTTTTGTTTTGTTTTGCTCTTTAAAACAACCACTTGTAAAAGTTGCAGCAGTTCGTCTCCATTATCAAATTGCACTGACATCAAAGATCCAGCTTTGCAATATTTGGCAGCCAGCAGGGGACTGAATATCTCTCGTTTAAAATGCTCATACACTTGTCAAACATGGAGGCATAGCTCTTCATTGGATTGGTCAGTAGTAAACTTCACAGCAGGAAGAATGAGAGCCTCCAATTGCTCTGGGCTCCTTCACTACTCTGGACATGTATATTCAGCAGCTGGGCCTTGGGCAGCCACAGAGAGAGAGCAAGAGCGAGAGAGAGCGAGCGCTTGTGGGCCAAAACCAAATCCCAGACTTTTCACCTATTTCTTTCTGTTCTCTCTCTCACTCTTTTGCTCAGTTTCTGCTTCCCTCTACCCATCTTTCTCTACCGTGAAGAGAGCAGAGGAGATTGATTAGTGCGGCTGGAGTTAAGAGGAAGACGAGGGGCCTGGTCACAGGGCCTAGGGAATCTGTAAAGCAGGCCCCATTCCCTTGAAATGCTGCTTTAAATGTCCCTAAAGCCCCCCACACCCGCATCCCATCCCTGTAATCTCCCCCATTCCACCGCTTAGAGAAAGGGGAGGGAGGGAAGGAGACTGTAGTGGGCAGCCATGATACACTTGACTTCAAAGGAGATGCTTAAACCCCCCTGCTGCACAGCACTCTCACTGCACCTGCCAGACACACCATGCTGGATCAGTGGCACTCAAGATTTGTCTCTGTCTGTGTACTCCCCCTCCTTCGACTTCGTAGCGCCCTCCCACCTTTTAACTTAATCACTCGGACTAATCAGGCCTCATTCTTAGGTTGAGTCAATCAATGTGTTTACCTTCACTTCAGTTACCTGGCTATTGACCACCATCTGCAGTAACCTTATTTCCTAAACCTATTGCAAACACTCAAACTGATTTTCTTAACCAGGATAAGGAATTAGCACGATTGATTTGATAAAGCTACTGGTTTCCTACACAAACCAAACTTGAGACAAGGAATGTGGCATTGTGACAATAATTTCAAGCAAGATCTTTAACAGCAGTGTATTTCTATAACCCTAACTCCTACACAGACACACACACAAAAGAACAAGTGTCAACTTGTCATGATGGTGCCTGTCCTTTCACTGAACCGTCAGTCCAAATGCTCAGGAAGGGGGAAAAAATAAACTCTTCAAGCTGTAGCATTGTACTTTGTCACAAATTCACTTAAAATCTGCCATCTATATTTCAAAAATACAGTAGTAGGTAGGAAAGAAATCTAATAACTGGCCTGCTATATATAATAACCACAAGATTTACAGTGACAAGAATATTGCAGTACATGTAAGCACCTTGATTTTCTTATTTCTCCCACTAGCCTTTTTTTTTTTTTTTTGTGTGCCCAACCTACTGATTTCTGAGGTTGTAACTACAAGCAGGCTATCATTGATTGCTGCACAAATCCCCTAACTGCGCTCTGTGGGAAACTCTGATGCCGCAACAGTGTTTGTTTTGTCGCCCCCAATGCTGCGCTTGCAAGCGTTTATTACCAAACACAAGAGGCTAGAGAAGGTAAAGTGAGCGGGGAGATCGAGCAGTTAGAAGAACCTGCCTCGAGCTGGATCTTCACCAGACCCAGGAGAATAAGACAACGAGTACTGGAGTAAATGACTTGTATCTTTACTACACTTCTTCGCCACCACCCATACTCCCCCAGCGTAGATCAAACAAGACTGCCAGGGTTTAATAAGCCCTCGTATATCAATGGCCACAAGCAGCCAGCAGTGGTTTGGGGGAAGAAGAGAAGGAAGGAAGGCGAAGGGGAATGAGAGAGAGAAAGAAGTAGAGATTGTGCCTTCATGTCTCCCCAGCACCCAAGGCAGATAAACAAGCCGGGGGAAGTGTGAAATGGGATGATAGATGCTGGGTGTGTATAAACAGTATCATTTAATGCGAGTAGAGAGTGAGGGAGGGAGGTAGCATGAAATATTGTGTGATGTGAGAAAGAGGTGGAGGGGAGGGGGTTTCTGGATGGAAGAAAAGAAGAGGGCAAAATTTTTGTCCGGTCCTGTCCAGCAAGTGAAGCTCAGATGAGACAAAAGTGAACAGGTGGAAGAGGAGCTGATTGTGCTATTGTACGGTTTTCTTTTGATAAGGCGGAGGTGAGTTTGTGACAGAGTGTTTAAATGTGTTTACCACCACTTCTCCATTTTGTAGTGCTATCCAGGCATTTAAATTCTGCTCACGCCCAACAAAAATTGGCTTTGTAGCACTAATTCTGCTGTTGCTTTGGGCACCCTTAACATGGAAAACTGGCTTCATTCAAACTTTAAAAGGCTTTGAAACAATATCGACATAGAATTCAGGAAAAAATATCTTTGTTAGTCAATACTTTCACTTTCCGCCTTTCAAAAAGAGTGGGAGAAGTACAGAAAACATTTACGGGATTCTCTGTTCCACTGTACTGTGTCACTTCCTCCTTGAGGCTTCTGCCTCTAGTGATGCCTCCAGATATCTGGAAGCTCTGTATTCAGACAGCCAGAAAGGGGAAAAGTGCAAATTCTGGTGCACTTTCTGAGAAAGAGGACATGTGGGGGAATAATGTCTCTACATTTCTTTGTCTTGCCGTCATACTCCTTCACTTATGCTGCCTTTCCTCATGTCAGGCAACAATGGGGAGAATGTGAGGTCCTTAGCTTCCCTTGAGAGGGAGAGACAGCAGCAGATAGATAATGGGCGTCTTTGTATTTGTTTGTTTGTCTTAGTGTGCACCCCTGCGGCTTATTTAAGCCACTTTTGGAGAGATGTGGAGCTAGAGGTCAACGACAAGTTGAAACAACAGTGCCTGTGCTGAGCACAGTGCATTCTTTGCTCAGGGGATGGCAGAGTAGCGGCTGGGAAGTTGTGTAGCCCACAGGCCAGATAACAGACTTGATATACTGCTACTACCACAACAATTCTGCCTCAGTTTCTCTCTGTCTCGTCACTCTTTGCCATCTCTCATCACCCACTCACTCTTGCTTGTTCTCTTATTCTGTCTCAGACAAACACTTAGAATCACACACACACATACACATACGCATGCTTGCTGCAACCTAGACAAACACATTCACTTGTGGAGGCTCAGAGCAGCTTGAGAAAAGGCTCAGAAAAACTGATGTTCCACATATGCTCACACTCACGCTCTTACACACATTTGTTTACAGTCTTTACACACAGACACATTTTTGATCTCTGGCTGACGGATGCACACATACCTACACTAGCTGCTTCTTTCCTACATTTATTCACTCCTAATTCTTGCATATACACTGAGCTCCACATTCCTATAGACTGAAGTAATCATCTGAATTCCTTTCCTGATGAGGATCAATTTGCTTTAAGTTGTTAATATTTTTATATTATTTTTATATATTTTTTTAAGAAACTTAAAATAACTAAATGAGGCGGCATTTCAGTTCTGAGTGGCTTGTTAGCACAAGTGAAAAACAGGTAGTCCACTGACTGTACACCCACATATTTCACAGTAGCCAAATAATGGAGCACTAATAAGATTGTCTAGTTTAACTTGGAGATTGAAAGTTTATATGCAGCTGAGTTAATGTGACAGACTAAATAATTTTACATGGGAAGGCAAAACACTGTTGATCATAGCTGCGTTTAGCCACTGACTGAACCACAGGAAAACCAAAACACTTCACTTAATACTAACCCTAACCCACAAAATGCAAAATTTCTATGATTAAAAGATTTAGGAATTTTGAAAGATTATTCATTTGTGGGTCTTCAGTGTGGTTCATTTCCATTTCAGTGCACGTTGATTGAGGGTGGTAAGAAATACCCACAAAGTCACTTTTGAGACTCTCACTGTCTCTGACTCATTCTCAGGGTCAGGCATTCCTTCACTGCACCATCGCCCCATTGTGATCCTGCTCTGTAAGGGCAGAAGCATTAGGAGCTACGTGGCTGAGCTTTTATCAGATGTTGGGTCTGTTCAGATGGATGATCCCAGCACTATGCCGTGACCAACAGACAAAAAAAGCCCTCTATTTTTGTTGAACCCTCACTTCTCATCTCGCTCTTTCCCCCTTATCCTACTATGAAAGCACAGCTGCAGTCATTTGTTACACCAGGAAAAAAAAATCTTTTTCCCAGGATGCCCTGCAGGGCCACATCCTACAGCCTTCTTTTGGCCCTCTCGAAGGAGAAGGGAGCCTTGTGGTGTTGTCACATCAGCAGCGTCCCACCACTGCGTCGTTTCTCTTTGTTCATAGACACTAGGTTCCTCCCAAAGGCACACAAATCAGGAGAAAACTGTTTTCACATGTCTGATGTGTGTATCTGTGGGTGTTAAAGACAAATGAAAAATATTGCTGCTGTAAACAACCACTTCAATATACAAATGTGACTCCTTTTACTTTCCCACTTGAGTTATTTTGCGCCTATGTTTTAATATCAGCGCATGCTGCTTTGCAGGTACATGATTGAGACATGCTGTAACACTTGCACACCCTTTCTGTAAATATTCCTGGCAGTTGCCCATGTGTATAAGAGATAACAGAACTATATGACAGAGCGCAGGACTCTTTGAGCTCATCTAAGCTTATCTTTCCAATTAATATCTGCCTGTGTGCCGAAGAGCAGGCTGCTGTGCGGCTAATGATCCGGATTACTGCTGCTTGCCGCCCCACCACTCCCGCTGCATGCTGTGAGCCCAATTCCCTTCGAGGGCTGCGATCTGTCACCCATGCCCCTCCGCACGCCCTCCTCCTCCACCCGACCTGCGTCTCCCATCGCCGCTCAGTAAGCGGCACGCTGAGCTCTGACGACAGATCGCTCTTTGTCACCCTCATCTGTCACCTTGCTCTCCCTCAGTTGGACTCCCCCTTTCTTTCAGGCACTTTTTCAAACGCCAAACTGCATTGCCTTGTGCACCAACTCCTCAGATATACACGTTAACACTCCAGCCTCCTCCCCTCCATTATTCGAAGATGAAGGAATGGGGGTTGGGGGGGGGGCAATGTCTCATTTACAGCCAAGGTGGAAATGCACGCTCACAGTCACCTCCTCCCCTCCTCCTCCTCCTCCTCCTCCTCTTCCGTCACGGTGTGAACACTAATGAAGAAGAGATGAGTCCTCTCCTGTGCCCCCATTTATCTTAGCGGCCAAGGGACATCCACACTAATCCCTGGCTCTCCATCTCTTCCTCTCTTACTCTCCTGCCTCATACTTGCTCTGACATCAGCAGTCTCGCTTTCCTAATGTGATGCAGTGCTTTAATAGATACATAATAATAACTTCATTAGCTAAAATGGTTAATGTTTTTAGCATGGCATCTTTCGAGCTTGGTCGATAGTTTTATGGCTTGAATTCTTGAACCATGGCCTATTATTAGTGTGAAATAACTTGGTTGTTGTCGCTGGAAACAAGAAATTAACAGCAAGATATTTGAATTGTTTGTTCTTGCTCATCATATATATATATGAGGGTACGTTATTTTCTCCAATTTAAAACCGTATCTTTGTATCTCTGTAACCTGAGCAATACTCAAAAGAACTCTCTTACCTTGAGTTGTCAGTTTGAGGTTTCACTGTAGTAGTAGGCACCTGTAGTTCTCCACCAGGAAAAGTTTCAAATTCAGACCAACTCTGTACATATCAACCAAAAGCCTGCAGTTAGAGGCCAGGCATTCAATATTGTATTTACTCAGTTAATTTTTAAAGCGGATTTTTAGGAAGTT